>NC_137473.1:20638974-21277949 GCF_918807975.1 Aplidium turbinatum | reverse complement strand
CAGACAGATCGCCCTCAGGGTTCTTGCATATAAGGGTGATTCTGCTGGTTCTCCACTGGTCCGGGACGCGGCGATTGACTCGACAGGTCTCGAAAAGATCGGCCAAGAGTCCCCCTCTCGGGTCCAATTCCTTCCAAAAACCATAAGTCAGACCGTCCGAACCAGGGGCGGAACCGACGTCGAGCGACTGGAGTACCGCCTCCACCTCCGAGGCCGTAATGGGACCCTCGCCATCGGATACGGGGGAGAGGTTTGCGCAATCAGATCGATAACGTTGGGACTTCATCCACTCTGGCATCGTTGAGCAGCTCCCGGGCTCAGGAGCGGTCAGGTCGGCGCGAAATCTCGCCTCAATTTCTTTCGGCGAGATCTCGCAGCGACAGTCGGCGTTTTTTCCTTCCACAATCTTGCGGACCGTGCGTTTCATGTCCTTCGAGAACTCGTCCCGCAAGTTCGCGCCCCGGCGATACCGGGATCCGTTCCCGCGCGCGCCTCCGCCGCTCGACCGAGGAGAACCCCCGTTCTTGCGACGGCGGGCCGCGCGAGCCCGGGCTCCGCGGTTGAAACGCGGCTTGCGGGGTCGGGTCCTCTTCGGGGGGGAAACGCCAACGGTCCACGCTTCAAGGTCGTTGCAGAACACGTCGAAGCTTGTCCCACCCTCTAAAGCTTGAGTCACTAAACTGCGCAACGCCCGCCTGGAGCGTTGCGACTTATTTCCCGGTGACGGTTCTTTGTGGACCCTGGAGGATTGTGGATTTCTGTTTGTAGAGGACTCCCTATGGTCAGGTTGGGGGAGTCCGTTGCTTGGTGTGGCCTCTCGTTGTGGCGGGGCCTGGGGAAAAGTCGTTATTGTGGGGGTGGAGGGTAAGAAGTTGGAAAAGTTGCATGATCTAACTTGAGGGTGAAATTCTGGAGCTTCAGCAGACAGCGTCGAAGAATGACGCTTCACGGAGCAGCTGGCGACTGGGGTGGTTGCCTGGATAGCGGCCCGGGCAGGGGACGTTCGGCTGAGGTTCGGGGTGTGTCGTGTCTGGCACGGGACAGGGGAGGGGGTAGAACACGTGAGCGACTCGGAAAAGTCGCTCGAGTCCCTGACGGCGACTCCGGTGGCAGTCGGTGCGTGTGGGGTGATGGGGAGGGAAAGCCTTTTTCTCGTTGCGCAGGGAGGGCCGGAAGAGTCCCCACTTTCCGGTGAGTCTCGCCTGGCCGTTGAGAATGGGCTGGGCGGGTGTGAGGACGTTCCGTTCGAGCTGAAAGACGAGTCAGAGGAGTCCCCACTCGACGACTCGCTGGAGTCAGTGAACAGGGGGGGAAGGATATGGAGGGGTTGCGAACGTGTGCGGTCTTATGGGGAGGACGAAGAGGGCGTCTAGATCAGGAAAGTCGGGGCTTTCACGACCGTGAAAGGTCATGGTCGCAATCTTCCCGGTGGGAGAGACAGAGTCAAAGCGGGTGGCTTGCCCTGAAGGAGGGCTGGGGTGGGGTGATTCGTCGCTTAAGCTGGCGTGGCTTCGATTCCAGAAGTTTTGAGACCGAACGGTCTCGACAGTAGGGAGGGAAGGAGACTCCTCGGTAGAGGGCCGGCACCCGGCATGCTTCACAATGGATGCATAGTTGAGCCCGGGCGAAGTCATCCTGTAGGGGCTTCTTCGACTCATCGAGCTTGTCGAGTCATGGTCGTTGAAGGGGACACAAGTTGGCAATCGAATGCCTCCGGGGCAGACCGACCAGTGCTCATTGGCCCTCTCCAGCCCGTAAGCCCGAGGGAGAACACTGTCGCATCTGCTGCAAGTCACCAGGAATTCGGCGCGCGCGCGGTGGCATGTCCAAAGGTGATCCTGGTAAGCTTGCACGTCCCTATATTCTTGGGACGCCCACTCGCAGGTGTTGTAGATGCAAAGGAGGGGGTTTAACAATGGGAGGGTGAGGCGTACAGGACAGATGGCCTGGAGCCTGTTCCGTATCGGTGTGGAGAAAGAAATGGGGAACGACTTTTTACTGTTTGTCTTGGTGCCATTGTGAGATGCGTTAGGTTGGAGTTGACCTCTGCTGTCACGGAGGAACGGCAGATTCGTGAGGGATCCTGTGCCTCCTCGAGGGGCTTCCCCAGTTGGGTTAGGCGGGCCTACAGGAGGTTGCCTTCCTTTCAACATGCCTTGACTGGTGGAAACTGAAGCATGGGGGGTACGTGTAGAGGCGGTTACCTGTGGAGTGGAGGTCTTCACGCGTACGGTGGAAGGATACAATGACATAATGGAATAATAATTAATGCAAAATAAAAGTTAATACACAGCTGTTAGGGCGTGAAGTCAGCTGGAAAATTACACAAAATTGGCAAATATCAGGAAATTAATCACTGTCTTTTTTTTCTTAGTAGTATGCACGTATGGTATAACCCTTAAAGGAGACACAAAAAGAAAATTGGGGATTTTAGGGAGTTGGAAAAATGTAGTATATGGTAACGGTAGGACGGTTGAGAGACTAAACTTTAGCTGAAAAGACTATTAAAAAATATTAAGAAATGACGAAGTTATTGCAAAAAGTGTAATATTCTGAGTTTTAAATGCTGGGAAAAATAGGATATTGTTAAGGACTGCTTTAAGTTACAAATTTGAACGAAATGAATTAATTTGGAATTTACTGGTATGCGATTTTAGTAAGCAATAGGAGAATCAGTAGGGAGCGTCAATGAGAGATTTTTTTTTTTTTTTTTTTTTTTAATTATATAACGGTAATTCAATTTTTTTTTTTTTTTTTTTTTTTTTTTTTTTATGTCAACTGATGGGCGGTTGAGAGACTAGAATTTAGCTAAAAAGACTGTTAAAAAATATTAAGAAATGACGAAGTTATTGCAAAAAGTGTAATATTCCAAGTTTTAAATACCGTGAAAATATGGTATTGTTAAGGACTGCTATAAGACACAAAATTGGACAAAATTAATTAATTTGGAAGTTATTAGTATGCGATTTTAATAACCAATGAGTGGAAAGAAATTAGTAGGGAGTATAGAATGTTGTTGTGGTGAAAAAGTGGGGTACAAGGTTACTTTGTGAAATTAAAGGGGAAAATTACGTATAAAATGGGATATGATCGCAACAATAATAATACAATTTTATTTTTAATTTGCTTTCCTAACGTCCAAACTCTCCAAAATTTTGATAGAACCGGGGCTATGTGGTATATAACAAACTGCCAAAAAAACGGGGAAAACGGTTGCTAATTGGTTAAGATAATTGAGAATTAAAAAAATAAAAGTTACGTTATATATAGGCCGACGAGATAGATTTTCTCAAGAAATTTATATCAAACGAAAGGCGACAATTTTCAAATTTTAACAAAACAGTTAGCAATATTGGGGATGAAAATGTATTAGAATTAGGACAATTGGGTCTTTGGTTTTACTATAATATAAAGAAAATGATTGCAAAGTATCTCAAAAATGATATGTAATTGTATGGGTTTATAACTGTTTTTGATTAATTTTGTGTTAATTTTTAATTTACAGGGTTCAAACTTTAATACAACGTTATAGTGGGTTTGTTAAATATGAAATGGTAAAAAATTTAATGATTAGATAATTAGCACTGGTGAAATTTAGTAAAATGTTCGAATTTGACGATATTGCGACGACGGAATAAAAATGACAGAAAATTTCTAATAAATCGGTTAATTAATGAGCAAATTACTAAAAAATTTAACAAAACAAGTATAGGGTATGTTGGGATGAGGTGTGAAAAATTTAGAACTAAATAATAACTGTAGGCCGAGTAAATTGAATAAGTGTGAAAAATTGGTTACGTAATATATGAATTAGGCTATACGGTGAACTTATTTGAATTTATAACTGTTTTGGGTTAAATTTGTATTAATTTGTAATTCACAGGATTCAAACTTTAATATAACGATGTAGTGGGTTTGTTAAATATAATAAGGTAAAAAAAAATTAAGATTAAATACTTAGCACTGGTGAAATTTGGTAAAATGTTCAAATATGACGATTTAGCGGCGACGGAGAAAAAATAACAGAAAATTTCTAATAAAACGGTTAATTGATGAGTAAATGACTAAAAATTTAGATAGAACAAGTATTGGGTGTGTTGGAATGAACTGTGAAAGATTTAAAACTAAATAATAACTAGAGGCCAAATAAATTGAATAAATGTGAAAAATTTACGGTGAATTTTTAAAATGTACGGTGAATTTTTTGAAATTTACGGTGAACTTAATTAATTTTGCACAAAACACAAATAAACACCAATGAATAAAAATAGTCTTAGCTTTGTTCTTTGTTTTCTTTGTCTTTTTGATTGAATTGGCTTGGTTTGAAGTCTTCGGGGGAGAAATAAAGGGGGATCAACTGCGGGCTGTAATTGCGGATCCCGGCAGTTGATAGGTGGGAAGGGATAACAAAGGTAGGGATGAGGGTGGAGGTTATTTTCAGACAATTTAGGTTGGGAATTTCTGGTATACTTAATTGGGGTTTGAAGGTTTGAATTGGTCCAATGGGTTGATATAATATAAAAAACAAAATGGCGGCTCAGTGAAACTTAGGCTATTGAAGTGCAAAAATTGAAATGACTATAACTTTTTTATTTTACGTTTTAGAGAAAAAAGCTTGGAGGTACGACTTTCGAAATTTAATTTCCTTTCCAAAAATATGCAACTTTCACCTGACGGAGGTCCCACCGGAGAATAAAGGGCCAAAAACTTTTGGGACCTCAGGAGCTTAAAATTTTGCTGTCAAATAGAAATACTTTGGAGGGGTAAAAATGGTGTTATTAAGTTTGGGATGTAGGTATAAGTTTGCCAGCGCACAAAAAGCGTTAAGGAAGGCAGCATCGATCGGTCGATTTTGCGTGACAACGACCGAGCTCTCTTCACTGTTGAGCGGCAACAATAATTTTTCTGTAATTCGTCGCATAAGACACCCTTCACCGCTTCCTCCACAATCTTCTTCTTGAAACGAAAAACAAGAAGCCAATCTTCACAGCTTCCTCTTGTTGTCTTTCAGCAGGTCGTCCGTTACGCTTGGCTTGATTAAGCACCAGCTGGCGGCGAAGGCGTGACCGGCAGTGGCGGGCCAGGAGCCTGAAGGAATGGGCTGCGAAGTCGGTGGTTCGTTGCATTGAGTCGATCGTCTGACCAGAAAGCATTCCAACAGAGGAATAATGGGGGAGAGGGGAAGAATAAATACACATCGCCAAGTCGGATTGAATGAAAAAACAAGAGCCACAGCTCTGAGACTTACCTTATTCAAATAGAATACTTTGGAGGGGTAAAAATGGTGTTATTAAGTTTGGGATGTAGGTATAAGTTTGCCAGCGCACAAAAAGCGTTAAGGAAGGCAGCACCGATCGGACGATTTTGCGTGACAACGACCGAGCTCCCTTCACTGTAGAGCGGCAATAATTTTTTTCTGTAATTCGTCGCATAAGACACCCTTCACCGGCTTCCTCCACAATCTTCTTCTTGAAACGAAAAACAAGAAGCCAATCTTCACAGCTTCCTCTTGTTGTCTTTCAGCAGGTCGTCCGTTACGCTTGGCTTGATTAAGCACCAGCTGGCGGCGAAGGCGTGACCGGCAGTGGCGGGCCAGGAGCCTGAAGGAATGGGCTGCGAAGTCGGTGGTTCGTTGCATTGAGTCGATCGTCTGACCAGAAAGCATTCCAACAGAGGAATAATGGGGGAGAGGGGAAGAATAAATACACATCGCCAAGTCGGATTGAATGAAAAAACAAGAGCCACAGCTCTGAGACTTACCTTATTCAAATAGAATACTTTGGAGGGGTAAAAATGGTGTTATTAAGTTTGGGATGTAGGTATAAGTTTGCCAGCGCACAAAAAGCGTTAAGGAAGGCAGCACCGATCGGACGATTTTGCGTGACAACGACCGAGCTCCCTTCACTGTAGAGCGGCAATAATTTTTTTCTGTAATTCGTCGCATAAGACACCCTTCACCGGCTTCCTCCACAATCTTCTTCTTGAAACGAAAAACAAGAAGCCAATCTTCACAGCTTCCTCTTGTTGTCTTTCAGCAGGTCGTCCGTTACGCTTGGCTTGATTAAGCACCAGCTGGCGGCGAAGGCGTGACCGGCAGTGGCGGGCCAGGAGCCTGAAGGAATGGGCTGCGAAGTCGGTGGTTCGTTGCATTGAGTCGATCGTCTGACCAGAAAGCATTCCAACAGAGGAATAATGGGGGAGAGGGGAAGAATAAATACACATCGCCAAGTCGGATTGAATGAAAAAACAAGAGCCACAGCTCTGAGACTTACCTTGTTTGAACTTTTATTTACATCAGTAGCGATAAAACGTGAATAACCACTGACGCAAAGTAAAATAAGCCAGATCGTGAAGACCTTGAATAACCGGCCTACCGCGCCCCGCGTATGCGAGGCGCGGCGTGAGGGGACGGGCGACTTTGCGCCCGGAAACGGTTGGTCCACCAGCTAAGGACGCGGGGCCAGGGCTGGGGAGATGTGGTGCCTGTGAGGAGAGAATTGGTGGCCGAAATTCCGATTGATGAGGTCGCGTCCCGAAAATTTAGAAAGTCGGGACGGACCAGAGAGACGGGTACGAACCGCCCTTTTGGGGTGGGGGTTCGTCTTCCGGCAGACTGCTTGGGTCTGCCGGGGAGAACGGCTTACACCCGCGGGGAAGATAGCCCACGGAGAGCGTTCTCTCGCGTCTCTTTTTCTCGCAGTCATCCTACAGACACTCACCTGGGTTTTAATTCCTGGGAGCTCCGGGCCGGCTGCTTTTATGAGCGGCCGGGAGCTGGAAACTGTGTTCTCCTGCAATACGAAAGATTGATTTGATTGAAAATGTGGGGCGTTTTGCAGGGGCTAATAATACGTTTAAAAAATAAAATCTTCCTCAAAAGTATTGATTTTGTTTGGGAGGATCATAATTGGAGTGAGTGAATTTCACCCGCGGAGCACAGAGAGTTGTGCACAAGTTGAGCAGGAAGCATTCTCGCTCAACTGGGTCGTGAGAGCTAGCGGACAGAAACAAAAACGCAAAAAATCAGACTTTTATTTGGTAGGAAAAAATCAGTTTTTGGGGAGGGGGGATCAGATCAAAAGGATCTCGTGGGACCGGTTGTTATGAGCCAAGGTTTGTGAGAACCCAACAGGTGAGGCAGCTGGCGAATACGAAACACTGGGACGCGACCAAGTACAATAACATTGGGACTCATTCCACGGCCGTGACTTCAAAGATTGCGGCGCGTAACAGAAACGTCCATTCCGCTGTCACGGCGCAGTGTAATCAATTTCGAGGCGTAAGAGAACGTCCATTTCGCTGTCACGCCGGCTGATCCGGTCGTGACATTTGCGAGCCGATTTTTGCGGCAGCTATCAAGTGGGGCTTTTCAGTCCTGCCCACTGGGCCTCTGAGAGGCGTTGCGAAGTTACGATAGACAATATACAAGGGTTTGGTCGCGCCAAATAAGGATGTGGTTGCTGCCTCACGTGTTCGGCTCGCACTCACCATGCTCCACTGTTGGGTGGGGTTCTGATCCGCTGGTGTCGTCTTTTTGTTTTATGTTGACGTAGCTCTTCATCGAACGAGCCCGGCTTTCCAGGCTTTCCAGACCCGGTACGACCCCTCGATCGAAAGAGCGGCCGTTTTACGGGCTACCTCTTTAACCCCTCGAGCAGGAACTCCCAAGGCCACCAGAGCTCTAGAGCTCGCCGGTGGGTAACTCCCGAGGGAGCCCACGACGAATGGGTCGTCCAGGACACCCTTTCTGGGGCGTTTCTGGGCGGCCACTATGTTGGTACACAGTTCGCCGTACTTGGTACGTTTTCTGTCGGCGGCTCTCACGAGGGAATCGGCACCGTACTCATACGGGCAGGTAACGTCACACACGACCGTGACACCGTCGGGACGTTGCAGGACGATGTCAGGCCGCAGATCGGCCCCACCCGCCTCCACATGCTGTGGAACCGAGCGGTCGACGGAAATGCCGGATTGCCATTCGGCAGGCACGTTGCTCACGAGCTCCTCCAACACCGAATTGTGCCTTTCCGTGATGAGGCCCATCACCTCCGGGCAGTGGTTCAGTATGTGGGGAAGCGTCTCCTCCGCCCTTCCGCATCTTCGGCACATGGCGGGTTTGTATGGACCTTTTCCTCCGGGGGTTGCTTGTTTGACCAAGGGCAACAGGTTCAGACGGGCCTTGTATGCGAATATCCGGTCCGCGGATCCGAGGAGCTCCGGGTGCCGTGTCCAAGAGTTCGAATACTCGGACAAGCAGTGGGCGCTGACCGTTTTGCCTTGGTCAGGTTTGGACTCCCACTGCTTCTTCCACCACAGGTCCGTGAGCTGGTGGAGGACCGGCACTAGTTTCTTTCGGGTGGACGGGATGACTTTGGAGCTCCCCGCGGCCAACTCGAGGCCGCCGTCCTGCAGCGCGGACCAGCGCACGTTCAATCGACGCGTGGCCGCCGGGACTCGGGCCCACAGGCTTCCGCCTGCCGGACTCGGCCTCGAACGAACACCGTCTGGGGGTTTCTCTTCGTTCAGAAAGCTGGCCAGGGTGGTCGTAGCCGGTTCTTTGGTGCTGAACTTCGCACAGGCGTGACGTCGCAGTTGACCTCGCGCGATGGCGGACACGACGCCGTCAGGTGACGAAAGCATCTTGAAGGCCTGGGCGATTGTCAGTATGTCGCCTTCGCGGCACACGTTCATCACGCCGAAGCCACCCGAGACCGGTTTTGTGTGGACGAACGCCCCACAGGTTCGGACCGGTAGACGCCAGGCCACCTTCAGACATCGGGACACCAGGCGGTCGATCGCCTGCAACTCGGCCTGCTTGAAGCGTCGCACGCGAAGATGGTACGACACGGACGGAAGGATGATAGAGTTTAGCGCCACGAGTTTCTGGCTGGGGGTCAGGAAAGAGTGGAAGAGAGCCGTGATGTGGCTCTCCAGGGTTGACAGGAAAGGTTTGGTGAGGGAAGAGTCCGAGGCGTAACCGGTTCGAGCGCCCAGATATTTATAAGTCTCGCCCTTCGGCAACACCTTGATCTTCTCTCCCGAGAGATAGAAGGGTTCGGTGTCCGCTTCCAGACGGGACTTGGACGCTCTCCTGTATGACAGGGTGCTGCACTTTCGTGGGTTGAACCGTAGCCCGGACCAGTTGGAGAAAGGTTCCGAAGTGGAGAGTAAAGAGTTCATCTGCTCGCGGTCGGAAGCTACGAGGCAGATGTCGTCCGCGTAGGCCAGTGCCCGAACGGTGGCATCTTCTTCTTCTTTATCCGTTGGTAGATTGTAGCCACAATCCTTCTTCTCAGACACTCCTCTGAGAAGGACCTCGATGACCAGGTCGAAGAGCAGGCCGGACAACGGGCAGCCCTGGCGGACTCCTCGCCCGACCGGGATACTGTCGGTTTCACCGGAGCCACAGCGAACCGTGGTGGTGTTGCCGCAGTATATGTCCGAAATGCACTCGACAAGGTCATCGGGGGCGTCAAAGTGACGCAAGACGTCGACTATGCATTTGTGTCGGACGCTGCCGAAGGCGTTCCGGATGTCGAGGAACGCGACCGACACAGGCCGTCTGCGTGACTGAGCGTCGGAAAGAACAGTGTCCAACACAAACACGTGCTCAAAAACACCTTCTGTGGGAACGAAACCCTTCTGTTCCGGACCGATTACCCGCCCCTCCTCCGCCCATCTCCTCAGGCGGCGGTCCAATACGGCGGCGTAAATCTTATATAAAGTGCGGCAGATGGAGATCGGTCGCCAGTTGCTGACGTCAGACAGATCGCCCTCAGGGTTCTTGCATATAAGGGTGATTCTGCTGGTTCTCCACTGGTCCGGGACGCGGCGATTGACTCGACAGGTCTCGAAAAGATCGGCCAAGAGTCCCCCTCTCGGGTCCAATTCCTTCCAAAAACCATAAGTCAGACCGTCCGAACCAGGGGCGGAACCGACGTCGAGCGACTGGAGTACCGCCTCCACCTCCGAGGCCGTAATGGGACCCTCGCCATCGGATACGGGGGAGAGGTTTGCGCAATCAGATCGATAACGTTGGGACTTCATCCACTCTGGCATCGTTGAGCAGCTCCCGGGCTCAGGAGCGGTCAGGTCGGCGCGAAATCTCGCCTCAATTTCTTTCGGCGAGATCTCGCAGCGACAGTCGGCGTTTTTTCCTTCCACAATCTTGCGGACCGTGCGTTTCATGTCCTTCGAGAACTCGTCCCGCAAGTTCGCGCCCCGGCGATACCGGGATCCGTTCCCGCGCGCGCCTCCGCCGCTCGACCGAGGAGAACCCCCGTTCTTGCGACGGCGGGCCGCGCGAGCCCGGGCTCCGCGGTTGAAACGCGGCTTGCGGGGTCGGGTCCTCTTCGGGGGGGAAACGCCAACGGTCCACGCTTCAAGGTCGTTGCAGAACACGTCGAAGCTTGTCCCACCCTCTAAAGCTTGAGTCACTAAACTGCGCAACGCCCGCCTGGAGCGTTGCGACTTATTTCCCGGTGACGGTTCTTTGTGGACCCTGGAGGATTGTGGATTTCTGTTTGTAGAGGACTCCCTATGGTCAGGTTGGGGGAGTCCGTTGCTTGGTGTGGCCTCTCGTTGTGGCGGGGCCTGGGGAAAAGTCGTTATTGTGGGGGTGGAGGGTAAGAAGTTGGAAAAGTTGCATGATCTAACTTGAGGGTGAAATTCTGGAGCTTCAGCAGACAGCGTCGAAGAATGACGCTTCACGGAGCAGCTGGCGACTGGGGTGGTTGCCTGGATAGCGGCCCGGGCAGGGGACGTTCGGCTGAGGTTCGGGGTGTGTCGTGTCTGGCACGGGACAGGGGAGGGGGTAGAACACGTGAGCGACTCGGAAAAGTCGCTCGAGTCCCTGACGGCGACTCCGGTGGCAGTCGGTGCGTGTGGGGTGATGGGGAGGGAAAGCCTTTTTCTCGTTGCGCAGGGAGGGCCGGAAGAGTCCCCACTTTCCGGTGAGTCTCGCCTGGCCGTTGAGAATGGGCTGGGCGGGTGTGAGGACGTTCCGTTCGAGCTGAAAGACGAGTCAGAGGAGTCCCCACTCGACGACTCGCTGGAGTCAGTGAACAGGGGGGAAGGATATGGAGGGGTTGCGAACGTGTGCGGTCTTATGGGGAGGACGAAGAGGGCGTCTAGATCAGGAAAGTCGGGGCTTTCACGACCGTGAAAGGTCATGGTCGCAATCTTCCCGGTGGGAGAGACAGAGTCAAAGCGGGTGGCTTGCCCTGAAGGAGGGCTGGGGTGGGGTGATTCGTCGCTTAAGCTGGCGTGGCTTCGATTCCAGAAGTTTTGAGACCGAACGGTCTCGACAGTAGGGAGGGAAGGAGACTCCTCGGTAGAGGGCCGGCACCCGGCATGCTTCACAATGGATGCATAGTTGAGCCCGGGCGAAGTCATCCTGTAGGGGCTTCTTCGACTCATCGAGCTTGTCGAGTCATGGTCGTTGAAGGGGACACAAGTTGGCAATCGAATGCCTCCGGGGCAGACCGACCAGTGCTCATTGGCCCTCTCCAGCCCGTAAGCCCGAGGGAGAACACTGTCGCATCTGCTGCAAGTCACCAGGAATTCGGCGCTGCGCGCGGGTGGCATGTCCAAAGGTGATCCTGGTAAGCTTGCACGTCCCTATATTCTTGGGACGCCCACTCGCAGGTGTTGTAGATGCAAAGGAGGGGGTTTAACAATGGGAGGGTGAGGCGTACAGGACAGATGGCCTGGAGCCTGTTCCGTATCGGTGTGGAGAAAGAAATGGGGAACGACTTTTTACTGTTTGTCTTGGTGCCATTGTGAGATGCGTTAGGTTGGAGTTGACCTCTGCTGTCACGGAGGAACGGCAGATTCGTGAGGGATCCTGTGCCTCCTCGAGGGGCTTCCCCAGTTGGGTTAGGCGGGCCTACAGGAGGTTGCCTTCCTTTCAACATGCCTTGACTGGTGGAAACTGAAGCATGGGGGGTACGTGTAGAGGCGGTTACCTGTGGAGTGGAGGTCTTCACGCGTACGGTGGAAGGATACAATGACATAATGGAATAATAATTAATGCAAAATAAAAGTTAATACACAGCTGTTAGGGCGTGAAGTCAGCTGGAAAATTACACAAAATTGGCAAATATCAGGAAATTAATCACTGTCTTTTTTTTCTTAGTAGTATGCACGTATGGTATAACCCTTAAAGGAGACACAAAAAGAAAATTGGGGATTTTAGGGAGTTGGAAAAATGTAGTATATGGTAACGGTAGGACGGTTGAGAGACTAAACTTTAGCTGAAAAGACTATTAAAAAATATTAAGAAATGACGAAGTTATTGCAAAAAGTGTAATATTCTGAGTTTTAAATGCTGGGAAAAATAGGATATTGTTAAGGACTGCTTTAAGTTACAAATTTGAACGAAATGAATTAATTTGGAATTTACTGGTATGCGATTTTAGTAAGCAATAGGAGAATCAGTAGGGAGCGTCAATGAGAGATTTTTTTTTTTTTTTTTTTTTTTAATTATATAACGGTAATTCAATTTTTTTTTTTTTTTTTTTTTTTTTTTTTTTATGTCAACTGATGGGCGGTTGAGAGACTAGAATTTAGCTAAAAAGACTGTTAAAAAATATTAAGAAATGACGAAGTTATTGCAAAAAGTGTAATATTCCAAGTTTTAAATACCGTGAAAATATGGTATTGTTAAGGACTGCTATAAGACACAAAATTGGACAAAATTAATTAATTTGGAAGTTATTAGTATGCGATTTTAATAACCAATGAGTGGAAAGAAATTAGTAGGGAGTATAGAATGTTGTTGTGGTGAAAAAGTGGGGTACAAGGTTACTTTGTGAAATTAAAGGGGAAAATTACGTATAAAATGGGATATGATCGCAACAATAATAATACAATTTTATTTTTAATTTGCTTTCCTAACGTCCAAACTCTCCAAAATTTTGATAGAACCGGGGCTATGTGGTATATAACAAACTGCCAAAAAAACGGGGGAAAACGGTTGCTAATTGGTTAAGATAATTGAGAATTAAAAAAATAAAAGTTACGTTATATATAGGCCGACGAGATAGATTTTCTCAAGAAATTTATATCAAACGAAAGGCGACAATTTTCAAATTTTAACAAAACAGTTTAGCAATATTGGGGATGAAAATGTATTAGAATTAGGACAATTGGGTCTTTGGTTTTACTATAATATAAAGAAAATGATTGCAAAGTATCTCAAAAATGATATGTAATTGTATGGGTTTATAACTGTTTTTGATTAATTTTGTGTTAATTTTTAATTTACAGGGTTCAAACTTTAATACAACGTTATAGTGGGTTTGTTAAATATGAAATGGTAAAAAATTTAATGATTAGATAATTAGCACTGGTGAAATTTAGTAAAATGTTCGAATTTGACGATATTGCGACGACGGAATAAAAATGACAGAAAATTTCTAATAAATCGGTTAATTAATGAGCAAATTACTAAAAAATTTAACAAAACAAGTATAGGGTATGTTGGGATGAGGTGTGAAAAATTTAGAACTAAATAATAACTGTAGGCCGAGTAAATTGAATAAGTGTGAAAAATTGGTTACGTAATATATGAATTAGGCTATACGGTGAACTTATTTGAATTTATAACTGTTTTGGGTTAAATTTGTATTAATTTGTAATTCACAGGATTCAAACTTTAATATAACGATGTAGTGGGTTTGTTAAATATAATAAGGTAAAAAAAAATTAAGATTAAATACTTAGCACTGGTGAAATTTGGTAAAATGTTCAAATATGACGATTTAGCGGCGACGGAGAAAAAATAACAGAAAATTTCTAATAAAACGGTTAATTGATGAGTAAATGACTAAAAATTTAGATAGAACAAGTATTGGGTGTGTTGGAATGAACTGTGAAAGATTTAAAACTAAATAATAACTAGAGGCCAAATAAATTGAATAAATGTGAAAAATTTACGGTGAATTTTTAAAATGTACGGTGAATTTTTTGAAATTTACGGTGAACTTAATTAATTTTGCACAAAACACAAATAAACACCAATGAATAAAAATAGTCTTAGCTTTGTTCTTTGTTTTCTTTGTCTTTTTGATTGAATTGGCTTGGTTTGAAGTCTTCGGGGGAGAAATAAAGGGGGATCAACTGCGGGCTGTAATTGCGGATCCCGGCAGTTGATAGGTGGGAAGGGATAACAAAGGTAGGGATGAGGGTGGAGGTTATTTTCAGACAATTTAGGTTGGGAATTTCTGGTATACTTAATTGGGGTTTGAAGGTTTGAATTGGTCCAATGGGTTGATATAATATAAAAAACAAAATGGCGGCTCAGTGAAACTTAGGCTATTGAAGTGCAAAAATTGAAATGACTATAACTTTTTTATTTTACGTTTTAGAGAAAAAAGCTTGGAGGTACGACTTTCGAAATTTAATTTCCTTTCCAAAAATATGCAACTTTCACCTGACGGAGGTCCCACCGGAGAATAAAGGGCCAAAAACTTTTGGGACCTCAGGAGCTTAAAATTTTGCTGTCAAATAGAAATACTTTGGAGGGGTAAAAATGGTGTTATTAAGTTTGGGATGTAGGTATAAGTTTGCCAGCGCACAAAAAGCGTTAAGGAAGGCAGCATCGATCGGTCGATTTTGCGTGACAACGACCGAGCTCTCTTCACTGTTGAGCGGCAACAATAATTTTTCTGTAATTCGTCGCATAAGACACCCTTCACCGCTTCCTCCACAATCTTCTTCTTGAAACGAAAAACAAGAAGCCAATCTTCACAGCTTCCTCTTGTTGTCTTTCAGCAGGTCGTCCGTTACGCTTGGCTTGATTAAGCACCAGCTGGCGGCGAAGGCGTGACCGGCAGTGGCGGGCCAGGAGCCTGAAGGAATGGGCTGCGAAGTCGGTGGTTCGTTGCATTGAGTCGATCGTCTGACCAGAAAGCATTCCAACAGAGGAATAATGGGGGAGAGGGGAAGAATAAATACACATCGCCAAGTCGGATTGAATGAAAAAACAAGAGCCACAGCTCTGAGACTTACCTTATTCAAATAGAATACTTTGGAGGGGTAAAAATGGTGTTATTAAGTTTGGGATGTAGGTATAAGTTTGCCAGCGCACAAAAAGCGTTAAGGAAGGCAGCACCGATCGGACGATTTTGCGTGACAACGACCGAGCTCCCTTCACTGTAGAGCGGCAATAATTTTTTTCTGTAATTCGTCGCATAAGACACCCTTCACCGGCTTCCTCCACAATCTTCTTCTTGAAACGAAAAACAAGAAGCCAATCTTCACAGCTTCCTCTTGTTGTCTTTCAGCAGGTCGTCCGTTACGCTTGGCTTGATTAAGCACCAGCTGGCGGCGAAGGCGTGACCGGCAGTGGCGGGCCAGGAGCCTGAAGGAATGGGCTGCGAAGTCGGTGGTTCGTTGCATTGAGTCGATCGTCTGACCAGAAAGCATTCCAACAGAGGAATAATGGGGGAGAGGGGAAGAATAAATACACATCGCCAAGTCGGATTGAATGAAAAAACAAGAGCCACAGCTCTGAGACTTACCTTATTCAAATAGAATACTTTGGAGGGGTAAAAATGGTGTTATTAAGTTTGGGATGTAGGTATAAGTTTGCCAGCGCACAAAAAGCGTTAAGGAAGGCAGCACCGATCGGACGATTTTGCGTGACAACGACCGAGCTCCCTTCACTGTAGAGCGGCAATAATTTTTTTCTGTAATTCGTCGCATAAGACACCCTTCACCGGCTTCCTCCACAATCTTCTTCTTGAAACGAAAAACAAGAAGCCAATCTTCACAGCTTCCTCTTGTTGTCTTTCAGCAGGTCGTCCGTTACGCTTGGCTTGATTAAGCACCAGCTGGCGGCGAAGGCGTGACCGGCAGTGGCGGGCCAGGAGCCTGAAGGAATGGGCTGCGAAGTCGGTGGTTCGTTGCATTGAGTCGATCGTCTGACCAGAAAGCATTCCAACAGAGGAATAATGGGGGAGAGGGGAAGAATAAATACACATCGCCAAGTCGGATTGAATGAAAAAACAAGAGCCACAGCTCTGAGACTTACCTTGTTTGAACTTTTATTTACATCAGTAGCGATAAAACGTGAATAACCACTGACGCAAAGTAAAATAAGCCAGATCGTGAAGACCTTGAATAACCGGCCTACCGCGCCCCGCGTATGCGAGGCGCGGCGTGAGGGGACGGGCGACTTTGCGCCCGGAAACGGTTGGTCCACCAGCTAAGGACGCGGGGCCAGGGCTGGGGAGATGTGGTGCCTGTGAGGAGAGAATTGGTGGCCGAAATTCCGATTGATGAGGTCGCGTCCCGAAAATTTAGAAAGTCGGGACGGACCAGAGAGACGGGTACGAACCGCCCTTTTGGGGTGGGGGTTCGTCTTCCGGCAGACTGCTTGGGTCTGCCGGGGAGAACGGCTTACACCCGCGGGGAAGATAGCCCACGGAGAGCGTTCTCTCGCGTCTCTTTTTCTCGCAGTCATCCTACAGACACTCACCTGGGTTTTAATTCCTGGGAGCTCCGGGCCGGCTGCTTTTATGAGCGGCCGGGAGCTGGAAACTGTGTTCTCCTGCAATACGAAAGATTGATTTGATTGAAAATGTGGGGCGTTTTGCAGGGGCTAATAATACGTTTAAAAAATAAAATCTTCCTCAAAAGTATTGATTTTGTTTGGGAGGATCATAATTGGAGTGAGTGAATTTCACCCGCGGAGCACAGAGAGTTGTGCACAAGTTGAGCAGGAAGCATTCTCGCTCAACTGGGTCGTGAGAGCTAGCGGACAGAAACAAAAACGCAAAAAATCAGACTTTTATTTGGTAGGAAAAAATCAGTTTTTGGGGAGGGGGGATCAGATCAAAAGGATCTCGTGGGACCGGTTGTTATGAGCCAAGGTTTGTGAGAACCCAACAGGTGAGGCAGCTGGCGAATACGAAACACTGGGACGCGACCAAGTACAATAACATTGGGACTCATTCCACGGCCGTGACTTCAAAGATTGCGGCGCGTAACAGAAACGTCCATTCCGCTGTCACGGCGCAGTGTAATCAATTTCGAGGCGTAAGAGAACGTCCATTTCGCTGTCACGCCGGCTGATCCGGTCGTGACATTTGCGAGCCGATTTTTGCGGCAGCTATCAAGTGGGGCTTTTCAGTCCTGCCCACTGGGCCTCTGAGAGGCGTTGCGAAGTTACGATAGACAATATACAAGGGTTTGGTCGCGCCAAATAAGGATGTGGTTGCTGCCTCACGTGTTCGGCTCGCACTCACCATGCTCCACTGTTGGGTGGGGTTCTGATCCGCTGGTGTCGTCTTTTTGTTTTATGTTGACGTAGCTCTTCATCGAACGAGCCCGGCTTTCCAGGCTTTCCAGACCCGGTACGACCCCTCGATCGAAAGAGCGGCCGTTTTACGGGCTACCTCTTTAACCCCTCGAGCAGGAACTCCCAAGGCCACCAGAGCTCTAGAGCTCGCCGGTGGGTAACTCCCGAGGGAGCCCACGACGAATGGGTCGTCCAGGACACCCTTTCTGGGGCGTTTCTGGGCGGCCACTATGTTGGTACACAGTTCGCCGTACTTGGTACGTTTTCTGTCGGCGGCTCTCACGAGGGAATCGGCACCGTACTCATACGGGCAGGTAACGTCACACACGACCGTGACACCGTCGGGACGTTGCAGGACGATGTCAGGCCGCAGATCGGCCCCACCCGCCTCCACATGCTGTGGAACCGAGCGGTCGACGGAAATGCCGGATTGCCATTCGGCAGGCACGTTGCTCACGAGCTCCTCCAACACCGAATTGTGCCTTTCCGTGATGAGGCCCATCACCTCCGGGCAGTGGTTCAGTATGTGGGGAAGCGTCTCCTCCGCCCTTCCGCATCTTCGGCACATGGCGGGTTTGTATGGACCTTTTCCTCCGGGGGTTGCTTGTTTGACCAAGGGCAACAGGTTCAGACGGGCCTTGTATGCGAATATCCGGTCCGCGGATCCGAGGAGCTCCGGGTGCCGTGTCCAAGAGTTCGAATACTCGGACAAGCAGTGGGCGCTGACCGTTTTGCCTTGGTCAGGTTTGGACTCCCACTGCTTCTTCCACCACAGGTCCGTGAGCTGGTGGAGGACCGGCACTAGTTTCTTTCGGGTGGACGGGATGACTTTGGAGCTCCCCGCGGCCAACTCGAGGCCGCCGTCCTGCAGCGCGGACCAGCGCACGTTCAATCGACGCGTGGCCGCCGGGACTCGGGCCCACAGGCTTCCGCCTGCCGGACTCGGCCTCGAACGAACACCGTCTGGGGGTTTCTCTTCGTTCAGAAAGCTGGCCAGGGTGGTCGTAGCCGGTTCTTTGGTGCTGAACTTCGCACAGGCGTGACGTCGCAGTTGACCTCGCGCGATGGCGGACACGACGCCGTCAGGTGACGAAAGCATCTTGAAGGCCTGGGCGATTGTCAGTATGTCGCCTTCGCGGCACACGTTCATCACGCCGAAGCCACCCGAGACCGGTTTTGTGTGGACGAACGCCCCACAGGTTCGGACCGGTAGACGCCAGGCCACCTTCAGACATCGGGACACCAGGCGGTCGATCGCCTGCAACTCGGCCTGCTTGAAGCGTCGCACGCGAAGATGGTACGACACGGACGGAAGGATGATAGAGTTTAGCGCCACGAGTTTCTGGCTGGGGGTCAGGAAAGAGTGGAAGAGAGCCGTGATGTGGCTCTCCAGGGTTGACAGGAAAGGTTTGGTGAGGGAAGAGTCCGAGGCGTAACCGGTTCGAGCGCCCAGATATTTATAAGTCTCGCCCTTCGGCAACACCTTGATCTTCTCTCCCGAGAGATAGAAGGGTTCGGTGTCCGCTTCCAGACGGGACTTGGACGCTCTCCTGTATGACAGGGTGCTGCACTTTCGTGGGTTGAACCGTAGCCCGGACCAGTTGGAGAAAGGTTCCGAAGTGGAGAGTAAAGAGTTCATCTGCTCGCGGTCGGAAGCTACGAGGCAGATGTCGTCCGCGTAGGCCAGTGCCCGAACGGTGGCATCTTCTTCTTCTTTATCCGTTGGTAGATTGTAGCCACAATCCTTCTTCTCAGACACTCCTCTGAGAAGGACCTCGATGACCAGGTCGAAGAGCAGGCCGGACAACGGGCAGCCCTGGCGGACTCCTCGCCCGACCGGGATACTGTCGGTTTCACCGGAGCCACAGCGAACCGTGGTGGTGTTGCCGCAGTATATGTCCGAAATGCACTCGACAAGGTCATCGGGGGCGTCAAAGTGACGCAAGACGTCGACTATGCATTTGTGTCGGACGCTGCCGAAGGCGTTCCGGATGTCGAGGAACGCGACCGACACAGGCCGTCTGCGTGACTGAGCGTCGGAAAGAACAGTGTCCAACACAAACACGTGCTCAAAAACACCTTCTGTGGGAACGAAACCCTTCTGTTCCGGACCGATTACCCGCCCCTCCTCCGCCCATCTCCTCAGGCGGCGGTCCAATACGGCGGCGTAAATCTTATATAAAGTGCGGCAGATGGAGATCGGTCGCCAGTTGCTGACGTCAGACAGATCGCCCTCAGGGTTCTTGCATATAAGGGTGATTCTGCTGGTTCTCCACTGGTCCGGGACGCGGCGATTGACTCGACAGGTCTCGAAAAGATCGGCCAAGAGTCCCCCTCTCGGGTCCAATTCCTTCCAAAAACCATAAGTCAGACCGTCCGAACCAGGGGCGGAACCGACGTCGAGCGACTGGAGTACCGCCTCCACCTCCGAGGCCGTAATGGGACCCTCGCCATCGGATACGGGGGAGAGGTTTGCGCAATCAGATCGATAACGTTGGGACTTCATCCACTCTGGCATCGTTGAGCAGCTCCCGGGCTCAGGAGCGGTCAGGTCGGCGCGAAATCTCGCCTCAATTTCTTTCGGCGAGATCTCGCAGCGACAGTCGGCGTTTTTTCCTTCCACAATCTTGCGGACCGTGCGTTTCATGTCCTTCGAGAACTCGTCCCGCAAGTTCGCGCCCCGGCGATACCGGGATCCGTTCCCGCGCGCGCCTCCGCCGCTCGACCGAGGAGAACCCCCGTTCTTGCGACGGCGGGCCGCGCGAGCCCGGGCTCCGCGGTTGAAACGCGGCTTGCGGGGTCGGGTCCTCTTCGGGGGGGAAACGCCAACGGTCCACGCTTCAAGGTCGTTGCAGAACACGTCGAAGCTTGTCCCACCCTCTAAAGCTTGAGTCACTAAACTGCGCAACGCCCGCCTGGAGCGTTGCGACTTATTTCCCGGTGACGGTTCTTTGTGGACCCTGGAGGATTGTGGATTTCTGTTTGTAGAGGACTCCCTATGGTCAGGTTGGGGGAGTCCGTTGCTTGGTGTGGCCTCTCGTTGTGGCGGGGCCTGGGGAAAAGTCGTTATTGTGGGGGTGGAGGGTAAGAAGTTGGAAAAGTTGCATGATCTAACTTGAGGGTGAAATTCTGGAGCTTCAGCAGACAGCGTCGAAGAATGACGCTTCACGGAGCAGCTGGCGACTGGGGTGGTTGCCTGGATAGCGGCCCGGGCAGGGGACGTTCGGCTGAGGTTCGGGGTGTGTCGTGTCTGGCACGGGACAGGGGAGGGGGTAGAACACGTGAGCGACTCGGAAAAGTCGCTCGAGTCCCTGACGGCGACTCCGGTGGCAGTCGGTGCGTGTGGGGTGATGGGGAGGGAAAGCCTTTTTCTCGTTGCGCAGGGAGGGCCGGAAGAGTCCCCACTTTCCGGTGAGTCTCGCCTGGCCGTTGAGAATGGGCTGGGCGGGTGTGAGGACGTTCCGTTCGAGCTGAAAGACGAGTCAGAGGAGTCCCCACTCGACGACTCGCTGGAGTCAGTGAACAGGGGGGAAGGATATGGAGGGGTTGCGAACGTGTGCGGTCTTATGGGGAGGACGAAGAGGGCGTCTAGATCAGGAAAGTCGGGGCTTTCACGACCGTGAAAGGTCATGGTCGCAATCTTCCCGGTGGGAGAGACAGAGTCAAAGCGGGTGGCTTGCCCTGAAGGAGGGCTGGGGTGGGGTGATTCGTCGCTTAAGCTGGCGTGGCTTCGATTCCAGAAGTTTTGAGACCGAACGGTCTCGACAGTAGGGAGGGAAGGAGACTCCTCGGTAGAGGGCCGGCACCCGGCATGCTTCACAATGGATGCATAGTTGAGCCCGGGCGAAGTCATCCTGTAGGGGCTTCTTCGACTCATCGAGCTTGTCGAGTCATGGTCGTTGAAGGGGACACAAGTTGGCAATCGAATGCCTCCGGGGCAGACCGACCAGTGCTCATTGGCCCTCTCCAGCCCGTAAGCCCGAGGGAGAACACTGTCGCATCTGCTGCAAGTCACCAGGAATTCGGCGCGCGCGCGGTGGCATGTCCAAAGGTGATCCTGGTAAGCTTGCACGTCCCTATATTCTTGGGACGCCCACTCGCAGGTGTTGTAGATGCAAAGGAGGGGGTTTAACAATGGGAGGGTGAGGCGTACAGGACAGATGGCCTGGAGCCTGTTCCGTATCGGTGTGGAGAAAGAAATGGGGAACGACTTTTTACTGTTTGTCTTGGTGCCATTGTGAGATGCGTTAGGTTGGAGTTGACCTCTGCTGTCACGGAGGAACGGCAGATTCGTGAGGGATCCTGTGCCTCCTCGAGGGGCTTCCCCAGTTGGGTTAGGCGGGCCTACAGGAGGTTGCCTTCCTTTCAACATGCCTTGACTGGTGGAAACTGAAGCATGGGGGGTACGTGTAGAGGCGGTTACCTGTGGAGTGGAGGTCTTCACGCGTACGGTGGAAGGATACAATGACATAATGGAATAATAATTAATGCAAAATAAAAGTTAATACACAGCTGTTAGGGCGTGAAGTCAGCTGGAAAATTACACAAAATTGGCAAATATCAGGAAATTAATCACTGTCTTTTTTTTCTTAGTAGTATGCACGTATGGTATAACCCTTAAAGGAGACACAAAAAGAAAATTGGGGATTTTAGGGAGTTGGAAAAATGTAGTATATGGTAACGGTAGGACGGTTGAGAGACTAAACTTTAGCTGAAAAGACTATTAAAAAATATTAAGAAATGACGAAGTTATTGCAAAAAGTGTAATATTCTGAGTTTTAAATGCTGGGAAAAATAGGATATTGTTAAGGACTGCTTTAAGTTACAAATTTGAACGAAATGAATTAATTTGGAATTTACTGGTATGCGATTTTAGTAAGCAATAGGAGAATCAGTAGGGAGCGTCAATGAGAGATTTTTTTTTTTTTTTTTTTTTTTAATTATATAACGGTAATTCAATTTTTTTTTTTTTTTTTTTTTTTTTTTTTTTATGTCAACTGATGGGCGGTTGAGAGACTAGAATTTAGCTAAAAAGACTGTTAAAAAATATTAAGAAATGACGAAGTTATTGCAAAAAGTGTAATATTCCAAGTTTTAAATACCGTGAAAATATGGTATTGTTAAGGACTGCTATAAGACACAAAATTGGACAAAATTAATTAATTTGGAAGTTATTAGTATGCGATTTTAATAACCAATGAGTGGAAAGAAATTAGTAGGGAGTATAGAATGTTGTTGTGGTGAAAAAGTGGGGTACAAGGTTACTTTGTGAAATTAAAGGGGAAAATTACGTATAAAATGGGATATGATCGCAACAATAATAATACAATTTTATTTTTAATTTGCTTTCCTAACGTCCAAACTCTCCAAAATTTTGATAGAACCGGGGCTATGTGGTATATAACAAACTGCCAAAAAAACGGGGAAAACGGTTGCTAATTGGTTAAGATAATTGAGAATTAAAAAAATAAAAGTTACGTTATATATAGGCCGACGAGATAGATTTTCTCAAGAAATTTATATCAAACGAAAGGCGACAATTTTCAAATTTTAACAAAACAGTTTAGCAATATTGGGGATGAAAATGTATTAGAATTAGGACAATTGGGTCTTTGGTTTTACTATAATATAAAGAAAATGATTGCAAAGTATCTCAAAAATGATATGTAATTGTATGGGTTTATAACTGTTTTTGATTAATTTTGTGTTAATTTTTAATTTACAGGGTTCAAACTTTAATACAACGTTATAGTGGGTTTGTTAAATATGAAATGGTAAAAAATTTAATGATTAGATAATTAGCACTGGTGAAATTTAGTAAAATGTTCGAATTTGACGATATTGCGACGACGGAATAAAAATGACAGAAAATTTCTAATAAATCGGTTAATTAATGAGCAAATTACTAAAAAATTTAACAAAACAAGTATAGGGTATGTTGGGATGAGGTGTGAAAAATTTAGAACTAAATAATAACTGTAGGCCGAGTAAATTGAATAAGTGTGAAAAATTGGTTACGTAATATATGAATTAGGCTATACGGTGAACTTATTTGAATTTATAACTGTTTTGGGTTAAATTTGTATTAATTTGTAATTCACAGGATTCAAACTTTAATATAACGATGTAGTGGGTTTGTTAAATATAATAAGGTAAAAAAAAATTAAGATTAAATACTTAGCACTGGTGAAATTTGGTAAAATGTTCAAATATGACGATTTAGCGGCGACGGAGAAAAAATAACAGAAAATTTCTAATAAAACGGTTAATTGATGAGTAAATGACTAAAAATTTAGATAGAACAAGTATTGGGTGTGTTGGAATGAACTGTGAAAGATTTAAAACTAAATAATAACTAGAGGCCAAATAAATTGAATAAATGTGAAAAATTTACGGTGAATTTTTAAAATGTACGGTGAATTTTTTGAAATTTACGGTGAACTTAATTAATTTTGCACAAAACACAAATAAACACCAATGAATAAAAATAGTCTTAGCTTTGTTCTTTGTTTTCTTTGTCTTTTTGATTGAATTGGCTTGGTTTGAAGTCTTCGGGGGAGAAATAAAGGGGGATCAACTGCGGGCTGTAATTGCGGATCCCGGCAGTTGATAGGTGGGAAGGGATAACAAAGGTAGGGATGAGGGTGGAGGTTATTTTCAGACAATTTAGGTTGGGAATTTCTGGTATACTTAATTGGGGTTTGAAGGTTTGAATTGGTCCAATGGGTTGATATAATATAAAAAACAAAATGGCGGCTCAGTGAAACTTAGGCTATTGAAGTGCAAAAATTGAAATGACTATAACTTTTTTATTTTACGTTTTAGAGAAAAAAGCTTGGAGGTACGACTTTCGAAATTTAATTTCCTTTCCAAAAATATGCAACTTTCACCTGACGGAGGTCCCACCGGAGAATAAAGGGCCAAAAACTTTTGGGACCTCAGGAGCTTAAAATTTTGCTGTCAAATAGAAATACTTTGGAGGGGTAAAAATGGTGTTATTAAGTTTGGGATGTAGGTATAAGTTTGCCAGCGCACAAAAAGCGTTAAGGAAGGCAGCATCGATCGGTCGATTTTGCGTGACAACGACCGAGCTCTCTTCACTGTTGAGCGGCAACAATAATTTTTCTGTAATTCGTCGCATAAGACACCCTTCACCGCTTCCTCCACAATCTTCTTCTTGAAACGAAAAACAAGAAGCCAATCTTCACAGCTTCCTCTTGTTGTCTTTCAGCAGGTCGTCCGTTACGCTTGGCTTGATTAAGCACCAGCTGGCGGCGAAGGCGTGACCGGCAGTGGCGGGCCAGGAGCCTGAAGGAATGGGCTGCGAAGTCGGTGGTTCGTTGCATTGAGTCGATCGTCTGACCAGAAAGCATTCCAACAGAGGAATAATGGGGGAGAGGGGAAGAATAAATACACATCGCCAAGTCGGATTGAATGAAAAAACAAGAGCCACAGCTCTGAGACTTACCTTATTCAAATAGAATACTTTGGAGGGGTAAAAATGGTGTTATTAAGTTTGGGATGTAGGTATAAGTTTGCCAGCGCACAAAAAGCGTTAAGGAAGGCAGCACCGATCGGACGATTTTGCGTGACAACGACCGAGCTCCCTTCACTGTAGAGCGGCAATAATTTTTTTCTGTAATTCGTCGCATAAGACACCCTTCACCGGCTTCCTCCACAATCTTCTTCTTGAAACGAAAAACAAGAAGCCAATCTTCACAGCTTCCTCTTGTTGTCTTTCAGCAGGTCGTCCGTTACGCTTGGCTTGATTAAGCACCAGCTGGCGGCGAAGGCGTGACCGGCAGTGGCGGGCCAGGAGCCTGAAGGAATGGGCTGCGAAGTCGGTGGTTCGTTGCATTGAGTCGATCGTCTGACCAGAAAGCATTCCAACAGAGGAATAATGGGGGAGAGGGGAAGAATAAATACACATCGCCAAGTCGGATTGAATGAAAAAACAAGAGCCACAGCTCTGAGACTTACCTTGTTTGAACTTTTATTTACATCAGTAGCGATAAAACGTGAATAACCACTGACGCAAAGTAAAATAAGCCAGATCGTGAAGACCTTGAATAACCGGCCTACCGCGCCCCGCGTATGCGAGGCGCGGCGTGAGGGGACGGGCGACTTTGCGCCCGGAAACGGTTGGTCCACCAGCTAAGGACGCGGGGCCAGGGCTGGGGAGATGTGGTGCCTGTGAGGAGAGAATTGGTGGCCGAAATTCCGATTGATGAGGTCGCGTCCCGAAAATTTAGAAAGTCGGGACGGACCAGAGAGACGGGTACGAACCGCCCTTTTGGGGTGGGGGTTCGTCTTCCGGCAGACTGCTTGGGTCTGCCGGGGAGAACGGCTTACACCCGCGGGGAAGATAGCCCACGGAGAGCGTTCTCTCGCGTCTCTTTTTCTCGCAGTCATCCTACAGACACTCACCTGGGTTTTAATTCCTGGGAGCTCCGGGCCGGCTGCTTTTATGAGCGGCCGGGAGCTGGAAACTGTGTTCTCCTGCAATACGAAAGATTGATTTGATTGAAAATGTGGGGCGTTTTGCAGGGGCTAATAATACGTTTAAAAAATAAAATCTTCCTCAAAAGTATTGATTTTGTTTGGGAGGATCATAATTGGAGTGAGTGAATTTCACCCGCGGAGCACAGAGAGTTGTGCACAAGTTGAGCAGGAAGCATTCTCGCTCAACTGGGTCGTGAGAGCTAGCGGACAGAAACAAAAACGCAAAAAATCAGACTTTTATTTGGTAGGAAAAAATCAGTTTTTGGGGAGGGGGGATCAGATCAAAAGGATCTCGTGGGACCGGTTGTTATGAGCCAAGGTTTGTGAGAACCCAACAGGTGAGGCAGCTGGCGAATACGAAACACTGGGCAAATAGAATACTTTGGAGGGGTAAAAATGGTGTTATTAAGTTTGGGATGTAGGTATAAGTTTGCCAGCGCACAAAAAGCGTTAAGGAAGGCAGCACCGATCGGACGATTTTGCGTGACAACGACCGAGCTCCCTTCACTGTAGAGCGGCAATAATTTTTTTCTGTAATTCGTCGCATAAGACACCCTTCACCGGCTTCCTCCACAATCTTCTTCTTGAAACGAAAAACAAGAAGCCAATCTTCACAGCTTCCTCTTGTTGTCTTTCAGCAGGTCGTCCGTTACGCTTGGCTTGATTAAGCACCAGCTGGCGGCGAAGGCGTGACCGGCAGTGGCGGGCCAGGAGCCTGAAGGAATGGGCTGCGAAGTCGGTGGTTCGTTGCATTGAGTCGATCGTCTGACCAGAAAGCATTCCAACAGAGGAATAATGGGGGAGAGGGGAAGAATAAATACACATCGCCAAGTCGGATTGAATGAAAAAACAAGAGCCACAGCTCTGAGACTTACCTTATTCAAATAGAATACTTTGGAGGGGTAAAAATGGTGTTATTAAGTTTGGGATGTAGGTATAAGTTTGCCAGCGCACAAAAAGCGTTAAGGAAGGCAGCACCGATCGGACGATTTTGCGTGACAACGACCGAGCTCCCTTCACTGTAGAGCGGCAATAATTTTTTTCTGTAATTCGTCGCATAAGACACCCTTCACCGGCTTCC
Source organism: Aplidium turbinatum (assembly GCF_918807975.1). Lineage (NCBI taxonomy): Eukaryota > Metazoa > Chordata > Ascidiacea > Aplousobranchia > Polyclinidae > Aplidium > Aplidium turbinatum. The sequence goes on along the minus strand of NC_137473.1, from coordinate 21,251,061 downwards.
TCCACAATCTTCTTCTTGAAACGAAAAACAAGAAGCCAATCTTCACAGCTTCCTCTTGTTGTCTTTCAGCAGGTCGTCCGTTACGCTTGGCTTGATTAAGCACCAGCTGGCGGCGAAGGCGTGACCGGCAGTGGCGGGCCAGGAGCCTGAAGGAATGGGCTGCGAAGTCGGTGGTTCGTTGCATTGAGTCGATCGTCTGACCAGAAAGCATTCCAACAGAGGAATAATGGGGGAGAGGGGAAGAATAAATACACATCGCCAAGTCGGATTGAATGAAAAAACAAGAGCCACAGCTCTGAGACTTACCTTATTCAAATAGAATACTTTGGAGGGGTAAAAATGGTGTTATTAAGTTTGGGATGTAGGTATAAGTTTGCCAGCGCACAAAAAGCGTTAAGGAAGGCAGCACCGATCGGACGATTTTGCGTGACAACGACCGAGCTCCCTTCACTGTAGAGCGGCAATAATTTTTTTCTGTAATTCGTCGCATAAGACACCCTTCACCGGCTTCCTCCACAATCTTCTTCTTGAAACGAAAAACAAGAAGCCAATCTTCACAGCTTCCTCTTGTTGTCTTTCAGCAGGTCGTCCGTTACGCTTGGCTTGATTAAGCACCAGCTGGCGGCGAAGGCGTGACCGGCAGTGGCGGGCCAGGAGCCTGAAGGAATGGGCTGCGAAGTCGGTGGTTCGTTGCATTGAGTCGATCGTCTGACCAGAAAGCATTCCAACAGAGGAATAATGGGGGAGAGGGGAAGAATAAATACACATCGCCAAGTCGGATTGAATGAAAAAACAAGAGCCACAGCTCTGTTTTTTTTTTTTTTTTTTTTTTTTTTTTTTTTTTTTTTTTTTTTTTTTTTTTTTTTTTCTTCGCGCAACGCTCAGAGTTCAAGATGGATACCACTACATCTTGCAGGTTTACAAATTGTCCATATGGAATGGATTTGTTTCCTGTCTCATCATTAGTGCGTCCGCTCCGGGAGCCGTCCACACACCCAAACACTCAGCAGGCACACCATACTTACATGGAAGATACCTACCAGGGAGGCGAGGGACTCACTACGACCGAAGGGACCCACCGCGGTAGATGGTAATCTGTGGATGTAAATGTTTGGTTAGTGGCTGCCTCAAGCTGATCTGCCTATCTCGACTTTCCTCTTGCTGATCTTGAAGCAGTCTAGGAGATGGCGGGTCAAGCTCAAGAACTAGCGCGTTTTGTCAAAGAGTTAATTTTAATTTTATTTGTAATTGTTTATGTGTGTGTATCTTCTTGTTGCCCGCTTCAAGAAGGGCACCTGTTTGGAGGAAACGGGCCACTGCAGTCTGACACCTCATTTGGCGGAGATGCCAGAGAGGAGCGGCCAGAGGGAGGGTAGCTTTCGCTGACCCCAGAGTCATCATGGAATTGGCCGCTGCAATCCTGCCATCCCAGAGCGAGTGGGACGACGGAGAGGGACGGTTAAAGATCTCCCGCTGCAATCACTCTTCCGGCATCAGGCCGTTGGAGATGAGTGAGAGGGACGGGTTAAAGGTGGGTTGTTACGCCCTTGGCTGTCTAATCTTCTTCAAAGATGATCTACGACCGTACTGTTCTAGTGAGATCCACCGCTGCAATCAGTCATCCCTACCACCGAGGACGACTGAGAGGGCGGTTGAAGAGTGGATCTTGACTGGTTCTTCTTTCTTCTGACCGTAGGAGGAGGTTTAGAAAAAGTAGAAATGTCAGATGACAAAGGAATGTTATGCTTTTGTGTTATGTTTTTCGTTTTTGTCATGATGACCCACAGGGCTTGAATGGTGGACCGTTTTGTGTCCTGTATATATGTGTCGCCTATGTCCAGAGATTTCTTCTTTTGGATGATGGTGTGCTTGGCGACATTCATCATGGTCAAAAGAATCGGGTTGTTCGTTTGTCCTCCAGGGAGTTGATTGTAAAGGATCATGTCCTTTGTTATTTCTATGTCTTCCTTTGTTAGGCCAAGATATTGTTGTTTCAGGCGCTCCCATATTCCTTGTGCAAAGGAGCACTTGGTGAGGACGTGGGCCACATTGTCTTCTGGTTTTCTGCAGAATTTGCAGTTTGTTTTTCTGTCGGAATGTATTGATCTATTAAAGTCTCCCCATTTGTATCCTCCATGTGCAATCCGAAAGGACATGGAGGATAGGTGAGGTGGAAGGAAGAGTTTGATTCCCTTGTTTTTCAAGAGGATCTCATTCCAAGGAATCTTCTTTCCGTTTTCATCGATCTTGTCAATTTTCTTTTCATTTTGCGTTTTCAGGTTGATGTAGATATTTTTGTAGGAAGTATTTTCCCAGTCGTGTTTCAAGCCTTTGAGTTTGCAAAAGGACTTGAAGATGTCCGCATACATTTCGTTTGGAATTGGGGCATGCGGAATGCTGTTGGAGAACAGATGAGGATTGATGTGTCTCATTCTGTAACTCAAATTGAACATGGCCCATTCGTGCCAGATTTCGGTGGCGTCTTCTAGTGAGAAGAGGTGGCGAATTCTGTCGATGCGGCTTGTTTGAAATTTTGATTGGATGTCCACCATGTTGATGCCTCCATCTTTGACAGGAGGAAACGTTTTGCTTCTCTGGAGCTGTTCGAATGGTGAAGGATACCAGAGGAAGTCGAAGAGGATTTTGTTTAGTTCTTTGATGTGTTGTTTCGTTGGCATCAGCACTCTACTGAGATGCAAAGTGACGGGTACCAAGAGAGTGTTGATGATCGAGATCTTTCCATAGAGGGAGAGTCTTCGTGGTTTGTGGATGTTGGCGATCGTTTGAGTTTTCTTGATGGCGGTCTGCCAGTTCATCTTGTCAAGTTGTGTTTTGTTTGTGCCTAGCCAGATGCCCAGGATCTTGACGTTGTTCAAGATCGCAGCTTCTGGAAAGAGCTGCTGAGCTCTTTGGGCCAGGTCAGGTTTGGACGCCAGGATCTGGGTCTTTCCCTGGTTCACTTTCTGGCCGGACATCGTCTGGTAGATGGCTAGTTCTTTGTTGATTTCCTTGAGAGATGGAATGTCTCTTGTGATGAATGTGGTGTCGTCCGCATATTGCTGGATTTTGATTGTCAGCTTGGAAAAGCGAAAACCGTTGATCAGATGGTTTTTCTCTATGCGTCGGGTGAGAACGTCAGCACAGATTATGAAATAGAGCATGCTGAGGGGACAACCCTGTCGTATGCCCCTTTTAACGTTTATTCGTTTTGTTAAAGCTCCATTGATTTCTATCTTGCTTTTTGTTTTGTGGTAAACTAATGACAGGTAATTCATCATTATTGGTTTTACTCCGATTTTCTTCAAGATTCCATAGAGGAAGGAGTGACTAACTCTATCGAAAGCTTTTTCAAAGTCAGTTATCATGACGTACAAGTCCCTGTGTTGTGTTTGAGAAGCTTCCAGGGCAGCTTGTATATTCATTGTAACATGCTCTATTCTGCGGTTTGGCAGTCCACATTTCTGATTCGGACAAATCAGGTTTGTGATCATGGGTGTGAGTCTGTTGGAGAGGATTTTACTCAAGATCTTGTAATCAGTGTTGAGTAGAGAGATCGGTCTCCAATTTTTGAGCTTTTCTTTTTCACCTTTTTTAAAGATTAACTTCACTTTTGCTTCTCTCATTGAGGGAGTCATTGTTTTTCTCAAGTAGCAATTTGTAAGCATCTCTAGAATGTCGTGTTTCAGGAAATGCCAGCATTTTTGGTAGAATAATGAGCCGAGACCATCTGATCCAGGTGCAGAATCCTTGTTAAGAGAATCGATGGCGGTTTTTACTTCTTTTAGAGTTATGAGCTGTTCTGCTTGTTCAGCTGCGTCTTCTTCAATTTTGGCCTCTCCCAGAATGTTTAGGTAACTGTTCTGTTCTTGAGGGTTGATGTGGTCTTCTATGCCCCATAGGGAGTGGTAGAAGCTGTGTACTTCTTTGAGAATGTCTTCTTTCTTGGTGAGAGTTGTGTTGTTTGCGTCGTGTATCTCAGTGATAGAGCTACTTTTACAATTTTGTTCCTCTGCTTTGAAGAAGCTTTTAGATGGCTCTTCATCGCTAGTTGGGATAGTTCTGGATCTGATTTGCGATCCGACTGCTTTATAATCGTAGAAGTTGTTGATTTTCTCCAAGAATTCCGGGCGACGATCTTCCAGGACGTGGTCTGGATGAGCGTCCAGAGTGTGGAGCATATTTTTCGCTTGATTGTAATCTTCTCTACGCTTGAGTGCGACATCTTGCGAGAGTTCAATTAGTCGATTTTTCAACATTTTCTTGCCATGATCCCACCTTATAAGCATGTCTGGTGGTTCTATTTGTGGTACGTTTATGGTCCAGTTTTCCCAAGCCGTTTCGAGCTCTGTTATGACGTGAGCATATTCTAATATGCTGTTATTGATTTTGTATGAATATTCACCCCATTTGGTGTGTTGATGATATTTTAGATGAATTATTGGTAATGTGCAGTGGTCTGATGATGTGAAGTATTCATGTTTGATGTTATGATAATTTTCAAGTGCATGTTCATTTATGTATATTCTATCTATCCTGGTCTTACTGTTGTGGTTTTGGCGCGTGAACAGTCTTTTGTATGGATGTTCTTGTCTGTATATGTCTATCAGTTGGTTATGACGTATTAATGTTCTAAGTGCTGTTTTATCCGGTGTAGTGAAGAAAAATTGCGGCTTAGCAGTGTCTAACGGATCAAGTATCACGTTAAAATCACCAAGTAAGACCACATGTTGATGCTCATATTCCAGCATAGCCTCGGAGAGCAGTTCAAAACATGACTTTCTCTCTCCGCTGCTCTGCGGAAGGTATGCATTGAATATGTTTATGTTATTTTTACCACATTTGATGTTGAGGTGATGTATTCGATTTTGTACTATTGTGTGATGTGTGATTTCGGACCTATCGTGTATGTCCTTCTTTACGATGAACATTGTCCCTGCATAGAAGGGGGTTCTATCAGGTTCTATGTTTGTATATGTTATGTAATTGTTATGTTGAGCCCACGTCTCGAGTTGATCGGTGGGGATTCTGTGTGTTTCCTGAATTGCCAGTACAGAGAGTCTGTGAGATGTAAAGAACTGTTTGACATCTCGCAATTTCTTGGATATTCCGTTGATGTTCATTGAGCCAACCTTGAGGATGCCCAGTCCGGCGTCCGAATCGTCACTCTCCGTATCTGTGAACATGATTATAGATAGAGAAAAAGCAGATTAAAGTTTAAGAGTTTTGGACTAGACCGTGTAGTTGGATGGGACGCCGTCTGAGTCCGTGAGCTCATCCACCGAACTGAAGACATTTCGATGGAGAGGAGAGGTCCCGGTCAGTTCAGCCCGCGTAGACTCTCTCGAAGAAACGGACTCCGAGTCAGTTGACGAGTTGTCATTGTCAACTGAGACCGACGCATCCTTGGAGCTGGCGTGGGATGCGTCGTGGTCTCTGGGATTCGTCGTCCTGGGAGATGCTGGTTGGGCAATCGATCTCCGCTTTAGCAAGGGTTCTTTTGGAGTCGATGTCTTGGACTCTGTGTTGGACATGGGCTTATCCGCTATCTCAGTATCTGATGAGAAGATGCTGCGCATGGAGGTTTTGGGGTTGTGTTTCCCTCCTTTGCCCACGGTGATAAAGCCATCGTCGCTCGTGGGGGGGTTCTTTCTCTTCCTACTCTTTTCCCTGAACTTTTCTCTTGCATTGCAACCAGGTTTGTGTCGGCCTGTTGATCGGCACACATGACAGGCGAGCTGCTGCCTGGTTGGCGACGAATCTGACACATACGTTTTTTTTGGTCTGGATGCAGCAAAACGCGGTCTGGACTTCTCGGCCTGTCTCGCAAGGAAAGCGGCCTCTGATCTTTGGCAGAAGAGTTCGTTGCTTCTGTTTATGGATTCTCTCGAGCGTCCCTGTTTCCTGGGTTGTCTAGGCGCCCGGTCTCGGGGTGGGTCGGCCTTGGACTCCCGGTCTCGAGGTGGGTTGGCCTGGGTCTTCTTCGGTTTCGTGGGGCACTTTGATGTTAGGTGTCCCCGGACTTTGCAAATCTGGCAGAGTGGCAAATGTCCTTCTCCAGGCTTGGTGATGGAGATCCATTCACCAAACATCTGCACCTTATCTGGGATGTTGGCGAGTTTAGTGTTCTGCAGGTACACATGCAGAAACTCGTTGCAGATGGTGGGGTGCTGCTTGTGTTTACCTTTAACCATCTGGTAAACATTTCCCCAGTTTGCTTGGCAAGCAAACTCATTAATTAAATCCAGATGCCACTCGTCTGGCACTGGATATAATGTGATCACGTCGCATGGTGGCATCGGTCGCCATACTTTGATCACGTAACCTACTTCCTTGTGTGAATAGGTCACGGGTGACTGATGGTCTAGCGCCAGCTGTTCCATCAGCACGGATTTGGTTTCGTTCTCAGAAGCTGAGAACGTGACGGTGAAAATGTGCTGCCGCAGGCTCTTGGCACGCACAGCTTTTAGCTCCTTTCCATACTTTGCAAGGAAGCCATCTTGCATAAAGAAACTGATGAAAGTGCTTACATCAAGCCAGGACTGGCTGGATGCTTGCACAACCAAGGTTCTTTGATATTTAAACTCGTTGGCCTTAGAGTCGCCCATGAGTATAGCTGGTGTTTAGTTTATGTTATTTTAAATATAAGAATTAACAAAGACTTACCAAAGTCCAAGCTTTTCAAGTTTTAAATTTTCCTTCTGAAGGAAAATTTAGCTAAATTCTGTCTTGACCACACCCTAAAAGCTGGTCACGTACTGTCTAGACTCGCTGTAGCTAACTGGCTATTCTCACCTGACCTACTTTCTACGTGGCAATCAGCTAATTCCCTTAAGGGGAAAAGGCTGACTCCAAAAAAAATCTAGGGAGGGAAAAAAAGCTAACTACTCGCCTAGATCAGTGGTTCCCAGCAGGGGGCCACTGATCTAGCTGACTTAGGCTATTTTCTAAACTTTCTAGTTATTTATTTATCTAACTGACTTTAAAAAAAATCTAAAAAGGCTGGTAAAAGTTAGGCCGGTGTCGCTTTCACTCGCTCGCTCTAGCGAGGAAAGCAAGGCTTGCTGTTAGTCGCTTTTTGGCAGCAATGTTTCCAAAGCCACCAGTTCGCAATTAATCGTTCGCACTTTGAATAAGGCTCGTGAGACTTACCTTATTCAAATAGAATACTTTGGAGGGGTAAAAATGGTGTTATTAAGTTTGGGATGTAGGTATAAGTTTGCCAGCGCACAAAAAGCGTTAAGGAAGGCAGCACCGATCGGACGATTTTGCGTGACAACGACCGAGCTCCCTTCACTGTAGAGCGGCAATAATTTTTTTCTGTAATTCGTCGCATAAGACACCCTTCACCGGCTTCCTCCACAATCTTCTTCTTGAAACGAAAAACAAGAAGCCAATCTTCACAGCTTCCTCTTGTTGTCTTTCAGCAGGTCGTCCGTTACGCTTGGCTTGATTAAGCACCAGCTGGCGGCGAAGGCGTGACCGGCAGTGGCGGGCCAGGAGCCTGAAGGAATGGGCTGCGAAGTCGGTGGTTCGTTGCATTGAGTCGATCGTCTGACCAGAAAGCATTCCAACAGAGGAATAATGGGGGAGAGGGGAAGAATAAATACACATCGCCAAGTCGGATTGAATGAAAAAACAAGAGCCACAGCTCTGTTTTTTTTTTTTTTTTTTTTTTTTTTTTTTTTTTTTTTTTTTTTTTTTTTTTTTTTTTCTTCGCGCAACGCTCAGAGTTCAAGATGGATACCACTACATCTTGCAGGTTTACAAATTGTCCATATGGAATGGATTTGTTTCCTGTCTCATCATTAGTGCGTCCGCTCCGGGAGCCGTCCACACACCCAAACACTCAGCAGGCACACCATACTTACATGGAAGATACCTACCAGGGAGGCGAGGGACTCACTACGACCGAAGGGACCCACCGCGGTAGATGGTAATCTGTGGATGTAAATGTTTGGTTAGTGGCTGCCTCAAGCTGATCTGCCTATCTCGACTTTCCTCTTGCTGATCTTGAAGCAGTCTAGGAGATGGCGGGTCAAGCTCAAGAACTAGCGCGTTTTGTCAAAGAGTTAATTTTAATTTTATTTGTAATTGTTTATGTGTGTGTATCTTCTTGTTGCCCGCTTCAAGAAGGGCACCTGTTTGGAGGAAACGGGCCACTGCAGTCTGACACCTCATTTGGCGGAGATGCCAGAGAGGAGCGGCCAGAGGGAGGGTAGCTTTCGCTGACCCCAGAGTCATCATGGAATTGGCCGCTGCAATCCTGCCATCCCAGAGCGAGTGGGACGACGGAGAGGGACGGTTAAAGATCTCCCGCTGCAATCACTCTTCCGGCATCAGGCCGTTGGAGATGAGTGAGAGGGACGGGTTAAAGGTGGGTTGTTACGCCCTTGGCTGTCTAATCTTCTTCAAAGATGATCTACGACCGTACTGTTCTAGTGAGATCCACCGCTGCAATCAGTCATCCCTACCACCGAGGACGACTGAGAGGGCGGTTGAAGAGTGGATCTTGACTGGTTCTTCTTTCTTCTGACCGTAGGAGGAGGTTTAGAAAAAGTAGAAATGTCAGATGACAAAGGAATGTTATGCTTTTGTGTTATGTTTTTCGTTTTTGTCATGATGACCCACAGGGCTTGAATGGTGGACCGTTTTGTGTCCTGTATATATGTGTCGCCTATGTCCAGAGATTTCTTCTTTTGGATGATGGTGTGCTTGGCGACATTCATCATGGTCAAAAGAATCGGGTTGTTCGTTTGTCCTCCAGGGAGTTGATTGTAAAGGATCATGTCCTTTGTTATTTCTATGTCTTCCTTTGTTAGGCCAAGATATTGTTGTTTCAGGCGCTCCCATATTCCTTGTGCAAAGGAGCACTTGGTGAGGACGTGGGCCACATTGTCTTCTGGTTTTCTGCAGAATTTGCAGTTTGTTTTTCTGTCGGAATGTATTGATCTATTAAAGTCTCCCCATTTGTATCCTCCATGTGCAATCCGAAAGGACATGGAGGATAGGTGAGGTGGAAGGAAGAGTTTGATTCCCTTGTTTTTCAAGAGGATCTCATTCCAAGGAATCTTCTTTCCGTTTTCATCGATCTTGTCAATTTTCTTTTCATTTTGCGTTTTCAGGTTGATGTAGATATTTTTGTAGGAAGTATTTTCCCAGTCGTGTTTCAAGCCTTTGAGTTTGCAAAAGGACTTGAAGATGTCCGCATACATTTCGTTTGGAATTGGGGCATGCGGAATGCTGTTGGAGAACAGATGAGGATTGATGTGTCTCATTCTGTAACTCAAATTGAACATGGCCCATTCGTGCCAGATTTCGGTGGCGTCTTCTAGTGAGAAGAGGTGGCGAATTCTGTCGATGCGGCTTGTTTGAAATTTTGATTGGATGTCCACCATGTTGATGCCTCCATCTTTGACAGGAGGAAACGTTTTGCTTCTCTGGAGCTGTTCGAATGGTGAAGGATACCAGAGGAAGTCGAAGAGGATTTTGTTTAGTTCTTTGATGTGTTGTTTCGTTGGCATCAGCACTCTACTGAGATGCAAAGTGACGGGTACCAAGAGAGTGTTGATGATCGAGATCTTTCCATAGAGGGAGAGTCTTCGTGGTTTGTGGATGTTGGCGATCGTTTGAGTTTTCTTGATGGCGGTCTGCCAGTTCATCTTGTCAAGTTGTGTTTTGTTTGTGCCTAGCCAGATGCCCAGGATCTTGACGTTGTTCAAGATCGCAGCTTCTGGAAAGAGCTGCTGAGCTCTTTGGGCCAGGTCAGGTTTGGACGCCAGGATCTGGGTCTTTCCCTGGTTCACTTTCTGGCCGGACATCGTCTGGTAGATGGCTAGTTCTTTGTTGATTTCCTTGAGAGATGGAATGTCTCTTGTGATGAATGTGGTGTCGTCCGCATATTGCTGGATTTTGATTGTCAGCTTGGAAAAGCGAAAACCGTTGATCAGATGGTTTTTCTCTATGCGTCGGGTGAGAACGTCAGCACAGATTATGAAATAGAGCATGCTGAGGGGACAACCCTGTCGTATGCCCCTTTTAACGTTTATTCGTTTTGTTAAAGCTCCATTGATTTCTATCTTGCTTTTTGTTTTGTGGTAAACTAATGACAGGTAATTCATCATTATTGGTTTTACTCCGATTTTCTTCAAGATTCCATAGAGGAAGGAGTGACTAACTCTATCGAAAGCTTTTTCAAAGTCAGTTATCATGACGTACAAGTCCCTGTGTTGTGTTTGAGAAGCTTCCAGGGCAGCTTGTATATTCATTGTAACATGCTCTATTCTGCGGTTTGGCAGTCCACATTTCTGATTCGGACAAATCAGGTTTGTGATCATGGGTGTGAGTCTGTTGGAGAGGATTTTACTCAAGATCTTGTAATCAGTGTTGAGTAGAGAGATCGGTCTCCAATTTTTGAGCTTTTCTTTTTCACCTTTTTTAAAGATTAACTTCACTTTTGCTTCTCTCATTGAGGGAGTCATTGTTTTTCTCAAGTAGCAATTTGTAAGCATCTCTAGAATGTCGTGTTTCAGGAAATGCCAGCATTTTTGGTAGAATAATGAGCCGAGACCATCTGATCCAGGTGCAGAATCCTTGTTAAGAGAATCGATGGCGGTTTTTACTTCTTTTAGAGTTATGAGCTGTTCTGCTTGTTCAGCTGCGTCTTCTTCAATTTTGGCCTCTCCCAGAATGTTTAGGTAACTGTTCTGTTCTTGAGGGTTGATGTGGTCTTCTATGCCCCATAGGGAGTGGTAGAAGCTGTGTACTTCTTTGAGAATGTCTTCTTTCTTGGTGAGAGTTGTGTTGTTTGCGTCGTGTATCTCAGTGATAGAGCTACTTTTACAATTTTGTTCCTCTGCTTTGAAGAAGCTTTTAGATGGCTCTTCATCGCTAGTTGGGATAGTTCTGGATCTGATTTGCGATCCGACTGCTTTATAATCGTAGAAGTTGTTGATTTTCTCCAAGAATTCCGGGCGACGATCTTCCAGGACGTGGTCTGGATGAGCGTCCAGAGTGTGGAGCATATTTTTCGCTTGATTGTAATCTTCTCTACGCTTGAGTGCGACATCTTGCGAGAGTTCAATTAGTCGATTTTTCAACATTTTCTTGCCATGATCCCACCTTATAAGCATGTCTGGTGGTTCTATTTGTGGTACGTTTATGGTCCAGTTTTCCCAAGCCGTTTCGAGCTCTGTTATGACGTGAGCATATTCTAATATGCTGTTATTGATTTTGTATGAATATTCACCCCATTTGGTGTGTTGATGATATTTTAGATGAATTATTGGTAATGTGCAGTGGTCTGATGATGTGAAGTATTCATGTTTGATGTTATGATAATTTTCAAGTGCATGTTCATTTATGTATATTCTATCTATCCTGGTCTTACTGTTGTGGTTTTGGCGCGTGAACAGTCTTTTGTATGGATGTTCTTGTCTGTATATGTCTATCAGTTGGTTATGACGTATTAATGTTCTAAGTGCTGTTTTATCCGGTGTAGTGAAGAAAAATTGCGGCTTAGCAGTGTCTAACGGATCAAGTATCACGTTAAAATCACCAAGTAAGACCACATGTTGATGCTCATATTCCAGCATAGCCTCGGAGAGCAGTTCAAAACATGACTTTCTCTCTCCGCTGCTCTGCGGAAGGTATGCATTGAATATGTTTATGTTATTTTTACCACATTTGATGTTGAGGTGATGTATTCGATTTTGTACTATTGTGTGATGTGTGATTTCGGACCTATCGTGTATGTCCTTCTTTACGATGAACATTGTCCCTGCATAGAAGGGGGTTCTATCAGGTTCTATGTTTGTATATGTTATGTAATTGTTATGTTGAGCCCACGTCTCGAGTTGATCGGTGGGGATTCTGTGTGTTTCCTGAATTGCCAGTACAGAGAGTCTGTGAGATGTAAAGAACTGTTTGACATCTCGCAATTTCTTGGATATTCCGTTGATGTTCATTGAGCCAACCTTGAGGATGCCCAGTCCGGCGTCCGAATCGTCACTCTCCGTATCTGTGAACATGATTATAGATAGAGAAAAAGCAGATTAAAGTTTAAGAGTTTTGGACTAGACCGTGTAGTTGGATGGGACGCCGTCTGAGTCCGTGAGCTCATCCACCGAACTGAAGACATTTCGATGGAGAGGAGAGGTCCCGGTCAGTTCAGCCCGCGTAGACTCTCTCGAAGAAACGGACTCCGAGTCAGTTGACGAGTTGTCATTGTCAACTGAGACCGACGCATCCTTGGAGCTGGCGTGGGATGCGTCGTGGTCTCTGGGATTCGTCGTCCTGGGAGATGCTGGTTGGGCAATCGATCTCCGCTTTAGCAAGGGTTCTTTTGGAGTCGATGTCTTGGACTCTGTGTTGGACATGGGCTTATCCGCTATCTCAGTATCTGATGAGAAGATGCTGCGCATGGAGGTTTTGGGGTTGTGTTTCCCTCCTTTGCCCACGGTGATAAAGCCATCGTCGCTCGTGGGGGGGTTCTTTCTCTTCCTACTCTTTTCCCTGAACTTTTCTCTTGCATTGCAACCAGGTTTGTGTCGGCCTGTTGATCGGCACACATGACAGGCGAGCTGCTGCCTGGTTGGCGACGAATCTGACACATACGTTTTTTTTGGTCTGGATGCAGCAAAACGCGGTCTGGACTTCTCGGCCTGTCTCGCAAGGAAAGCGGCCTCTGATCTTTGGCAGAAGAGTTCGTTGCTTCTGTTTATGGATTCTCTCGAGCGTCCCTGTTTCCTGGGTTGTCTAGGCGCCCGGTCTCGGGGTGGGTCGGCCTTGGACTCCCGGTCTCGAGGTGGGTTGGCCTGGGTCTTCTTCGGTTTCGTGGGGCACTTTGATGTTAGGTGTCCCCGGACTTTGCAAATCTGGCAGAGTGGCAAATGTCCTTCTCCAGGCTTGGTGATGGAGATCCATTCACCAAACATCTGCACCTTATCTGGGATGTTGGCGAGTTTAGTGTTCTGCAGGTACACATGCAGAAACTCGTTGCAGATGGTGGGGTGCTGCTTGTGTTTACCTTTAACCATCTGGTAAACATTTCCCCAGTTTGCTTGGCAAGCAAACTCATTAATTAAATCCAGATGCCACTCGTCTGGCACTGGATATAATGTGATCACGTCGCATGGTGGCATCGGTCGCCATACTTTGATCACGTAACCTACTTCCTTGTGTGAATAGGTCACGGGTGACTGATGGTCTAGCGCCAGCTGTTCCATCAGCACGGATTTGGTTTCGTTCTCAGAAGCTGAGAACGTGACGGTGAAAATGTGCTGCCGCAGGCTCTTGGCACGCACAGCTTTTAGCTCCTTTCCATACTTTGCAAGGAAGCCATCTTGCATAAAGAAACTGATGAAAGTGCTTACATCAAGCCAGGACTGGCTGGATGCTTGCACAACCAAGGTTCTTTGATATTTAAACTCGTTGGCCTTAGAGTCGCCCATGAGTATAGCTGGTGTTTAGTTTATGTTATTTTAAATATAAGAATTAACAAAGACTTACCAAAGTCCAAGCTTTTCAAGTTTTAAATTTTCCTTCTGAAGGAAAATTTAGCTAAATTCTGTCTTGACCACACCCTAAAAGCTGGTCACGTACTGTCTAGACTCGCTGTAGCTAACTGGCTATTCTCACCTGACCTACTTTCTACGTGGCAATCAGCTAATTCCCTTAAGGGGAAAAGGCTGACTCCAAAAAAAATCTAGGGAGGGAAAAAAAGCTAACTACTCGCCTAGATCAGTGGTTCCCAGCAGGGGGCCACTGATCTAGCTGACTTAGGCTATTTTCTAAACTTTCTAGTTATTTATTTATCTAACTGACTTTAAAAAAAATCTAAAAAGGCTGGTAAAAGTTAGGCCGGTGTCGCTTTCACTCGCTCGCTCTAGCGAGGAAAGCAAGGCTTGCTGTTAGTCGCTTTTTGGCAGCAATGTTTCCAAAGCCACCAGTTCGCAATTAATCGTTCGCACTTTGAATAAGGCTCGTGAGACTTACCTTATTCAAATAGAATACTTTGGAGGGGTAAAAATGGTGTTATTAAGTTTGGGATGTAGGTATAAGTTTGCCAGCGCACAAAAAGCGTTAAGGAAGGCAGCACCGATCGGACGATTTTGCGTGACAACGACCGAGCTCCCTTCACTGTAGAGCGGCAATAATTTTTTTCTGTAATTCGTCGCATAAGACACCCTTCACCGGCTTCCTCCACAATCTTCTTCTTGAAACGAAAAACAAGAAGCCAATCTTCACAGCTTCCTCTTGTTGTCTTTCAGCAGGTCGTCCGTTACGCTTGGCTTGATTAAGCACCAGCTGGCGGCGAAGGCGTGACCGGCAGTGGCGGGCCAGGAGCCTGAAGGAATGGGCTGCGAAGTCGGTGGTTCGTTGCATTGAGTCGATCGTCTGACCAGAAAGCATTCCAACAGAGGAATAATGGGGGAGAGGGGAAGAATAAATACACATCGCCAAGTCGGATTGAATGAAAAAACAAGAGCCACAGCTCTGTTTTTTTTTTTTTTTTTTTTTTTTTTTCTTACCTTATTCAAATAGAATACTTTGGAGGGGTAAAAATGGTGTTATTAAGTTTGGGATGTAGGTATAAGTTTGCCAGCGCACAAAAAGCGTTAAGGAAGGCAGCACCGATCGGACGATTTTGCGTGACAACGACCGAGCTCCCTTCACTGTAGAGCGGCAATAATTTTTTTCTGTAATTCGTCGCATAAGACACCCTTCACCGGCTTCCTCCACAATCTTCTTCTTGAAACGAAAAACAAGAAGCCAATCTTCACAGCTTCCTCTTGTTGTCTTTCAGCAGGTCGTCCGTTACGCTTGGCTTGATTAAGCACCAGCTGGCGGCGAAGGCGTGACCGGCAGTGGCGGGCCAGGAGCCTGAAGGAATGGGCTGCGAAGTCGGTGGTTCGTTGCATTGAGTCGATCGTCTGACCAGAAAGCATTCCAACAGAGGAATAATGGGGGAGAGGGGAAGAATAAATACACATCGCCAAGTCGGATTGAATGAAAAAACAAGAGCCACAGCTCTGAGACTTACCTTATTCAAATAGAATACTTTGGAGGGGTAAAAATGGTGTTATTAAGTTTGGGATGTAGGTATAAGTTTGCCAGCGCACAAAAAGCGTTAAGGAAGGCAGCACCGATCGGACGATTTTGCGTGACAACGACCGAGCTCCCTTCACTGTAGAGCGGCAATAATTTTTTTCTGTAATTCGTCGCATAAGACACCCTTCACCGGCTTCCTCCACAATCTTCTTCTTGAAACGAAAAACAAGAAGCCAATCTTCACAGCTTCCTCTTGTTGTCTTTCAGCAGGTCGTCCGTTACGCTTGGCTTGATTAAGCACCAGCTGGCGGCGAAGGCGTGACCGGCAGTGGCGGGCCAGGAGCCTGAAGGAATGGGCTGCGAAGTCGGTGGTTCGTTGCATTGAGTCGATCGTCTGACCAGAAAGCATTCCAACAGAGGAATAATGGGGGAGAGGGGAAGAATAAATACACATCGCCAAGTCGGATTGAATGAAAAAACAAGAGCCACAGCTCTGAGACTTACCTTGTTTGAACTTTTATTTACATCAGTAGCGATAAAACGTGAATAACCACTGACGCAAAGTAAAATAAGCCAGATCGTGAAGACCTTGAATAACCGGCCTACCGCGCCCCGCGTATGCGAGGCGCGGCGTGAGGGGACGGGCGACTTTGCGCCCGGAAACGGTTGGTCCACCAGCTAAGGACGCGGGGCCAGGGCTGGGGAGATGTGGTGCCTGTGAGGAGAGAATTGGTGGCCGAAATTCCGATTGATGAGGTCGCGTCCCGAAAATTTAGAAAGTCGGGACGGACCAGAGAGACGGGTACGAACCGCCCTTTTGGGGTGGGGGTTCGTCTTCCGGCAGACTGCTTGGGTCTGCCGGGGAGAACGGCTTACACCCGCGGGGAAGATAGCCCACGGAGAGCGTTCTCTCGCGTCTCTTTTTCTCGCAGTCATCCTACAGACACTCACCTGGGTTTTAATTCCTGGGAGCTCCGGGCCGGCTGCTTTTATGAGCGGCCGGGAGCTGGAAACTGTGTTCTCCTGCAATACGAAAGATTGATTTGATTGAAAATGTGGGGCGTTTTGCAGGGGCTAATAATACGTTTAAAAAATAAAATCTTCCTCAAAAGTATTGATTTTGTTTGGGAGGATCATAATTGGAGTGAGTGAATTTCACCCGCGGAGCACAGAGAGTTGTGCACAAGTTGAGCAGGAAGCATTCTCGCTCAACTGGGTCGTGAGAGCTAGCGGACAGAAACAAAAACGCAAAAAATCAGACTTTTATTTGGTAGGAAAAAATCAGTTTTTGGGGAGGGGGGATCAGATCAAAAGGATCTCGTGGGACCGGTTGTTATGAGCCAAGGTTTGTGAGAACCCAACAGGTGAGGCAGCTGGCGAATACGAAACACTGGGACGCGACCAAGTACAATAACATTGGGACTCATTCCACGGCCGTGACTTCAAAGATTGCGGCGCGTAACAGAAACGTCCATTCCGCTGTCACGGCGCAGTGTAATCAATTTCGAGGCGTAAGAGAACGTCCATTTCGCTGTCACGCCGGCTGATCCGGTCGTGACATTTGCGAGCCGATTTTTGCGGCAGCTATCAAGTGGGGCTTTTCAGTCCTGCCCACTGGGCCTCTGAGAGGCGTTGCGAAGTTACGATAGACAATATATAAGGGTTTGGTCGCGCCAAATAAGGATGTGGTTGCTGCCTCACGTGTTCGGCTCGCACTCACCATGCTCCACTGTTGGGTGGGGTTCTGATCCGCTGGTGTCGTCTTTTTGTTTTATGTTGACGTAGCTCTTCATCGAACGAGCCCGGCTTTCCAGGCTTTCCAGACCCGGTACGACCCCTCGATCGAAAGAGCGGCCGTTTTACGGGCTACCTCTTTAACCCCTCGAGCAGGAACTCCCAAGGCCACCAGAGCTCTAGAGCTCGCCGGTGGGTAACTCCCGAGGGAGCCCACGACGAATGGGTCGTCCAGGACACCCTTTCTGGGGCGTTTCTGGGCGGCCACTATGTTGGTACACAGTTCGCCGTACTTGGTACGTTTTCTGTCGGCGGCTCTCACGAGGGAATCGGCACCGTACTCATACGGGCAGGTAACGTCACACACGACCGTGACACCGTCGGGACGTTGCAGGACGATGTCAGGCCGCAGATCGGCCCCACCCGCCTCCACATGCTGTGGAACCGAGCGGTCGACGGAAATGCCGGATTGCCATTCGGCAGGCACGTTGCTCACGAGCTCCTCCAACACCGAATTGTGCCTTTCCGTGATGAGGCCCATCACCTCCGGGCAGTGGTTCAGTATGTGGGGAAGCGTCTCCTCCGCCCTTCCGCATCTTCGGCACATGGCGGGTTTGTATGGACCTTTTCCTCCGGGGGTTGCTTGTTTGGCCAAGGGCAACAGGTTCAGACGGGCCTTGTATGCGAATATCCGGTCCGCGGATCCGAGGAGCTCCGGGTGCCGTGTCCAAGAGTTCGAATACTCGGACAAGCAGTGGGCGCTGACCGTTTTGCCTTGGTCAGGTTTGGACTCCCACTGCTTCTTCCACCACAGGTCCGTGAGCTGGTGGAGGACCGGCACTAGTTTCTTTCGGGTGGACGGGATGACTTTGGAGCTCCCCGCGGCCAACTCGAGGCCGCCGTCCTGCAGCGCGGACCAGCGCACGTTCAATCGACGCGTGGCCGCCGGGACTCGGGCCCACAGGCTTCCGCCTGCCGGACTCGGCCTCGAACGAACACCGTCTGGGGGTTTCTCTTCGTTCAGAAAGCTGGCCAGGGTGGTCGTAGCCGGTTCTTTGGTGCTGAACTTCGCACAGGCGTGACGTCGCAGTTGACCTCGCGCGATGGCGGACACGACGCCGTCAGGTGACGAAAGCATCTTGAAGGCCTGGGCGATTGTCAGTATGTCGCCTTCGCGGCACACGTTCATCACGCCGAAGCCACCCGAGACCGGTTTTGTGTGGACGAACGCCCCACAGGTTCGGACCGGTAGACGCCAGGCCACCTTCAGACATCGGGACACCAGGCGGTCGATCGCCTGCAACTCGGCCTGCTTGAAGCGTCGCACGCGAAGATGGTACGACACGGACGGAAGGATGATAGAGTTTAGCGCCACGAGTTTCTGGCTGGGGGTCAGGAAAGAGTGGAAGAGAGCCGTGATGTGGCTCTCCAGGGTTGACAGGAAAGGTTTGGTGAGGGAAGAGTCCGAGGCGTAACCGGTTCGAGCGCCCAGATATTTATAAGTCTCGCCCTTCGGCAACACCTTGATCTTCTCTCCCGAGAGATAGAAGGGTTCGGTGTCCGCTTCCAGACGGGACTTGGACGCTCTCCTGTATGACAGGGTGCTGCACTTTCGTGGGTTGAACCGTAGCCCGGACCAGTTGGAGAAAGGTTCCGAAGTGGAGAGTAAAGAGTTCATCTGCTCGCGGTCGGAAGCTACGAGGCAGATGTCGTCCGCGTAGGCCAGTGCCCGAACGGTGGCATCTTCTTCTTCTTTATCCGTTGGTAGATTGTAGCCACAATCCTTCTTCTCAGACACTCCTCTGAGAAGGACCTCGATGACCAGGTCGAAGAGCAGGCCGGACAACGGGCAGCCCTGGCGGACTCCTCGCCCGACCGGGATACTGTCGGTTTCACCGGAGCCACAGCGAACCGTGGTGGTGTTGCCGCAGTATATGTCCGAAATGCACTCGACAAGGTCATCGGGGGCGTCAAAGTGACGCAAGACGTCGACTATGCATTTGTGTCGGACGCTGCCGAAGGCGTTCCGGATGTCGAGGAACGCGACCGACACAGGCCGTCTGCGTGACTGAGCGTCGGAAAGAACAGTGTCCAACACAAACACGTGCTCAAAAACACCTTCTGTGGGAACGAAACCCTTCTGTTCCGGACCGATTACCCGCCCCTCCTCCGCCCATCTCCTCAGGCGGCGGTCCAATACGGCGGCGTAAATCTTATATAAAGTGCGGCAGATGGAGATCGGTCGCCAGTTGCTGACGTCAGACAGATCGCCCTCAGGGTTCTTGCATATAAGGGTGATTCTGCTGGTTCTCCACTGGTCCGGGACGCGGCGATTGACTCGACAGGTCTCGAAAAGATCGGCCAAGAGTCCCCCTCTCGGGTCCAATTCCTTCCAAAAACCATAAGTCAGACCGTCCGAACCAGGGGCGGAACCGACGTCGAGCGACTGGAGTACCGCCTCCACCTCCGAGGCCGTAATGGGACCCTCGCCATCGGATACGGGGGAGAGGTTTGCGCAATCAGATCGATAACGTTGGGACTTCATCCACTCTGGCATCGTTGAGCAGCTCCCGGGCTCAGGAGCGGTCAGGTCGGCGCGAAATCTCGCCTCAATTTCTTTCGGCGAGATCTCGCAGCGACAGTCGGCGTTTTTTCCTTCCACAATCTTGCGGACCGTGCGTTTCATGTCCTTCGAGAACTCGTCCCGCAAGTTCGCGCCCCGGCGATACCGGGATCCGTTCCCGCGCGCGCCTCCGCCGCTCGACCGAGGAGAACCCCCGTTCTTGCGACGGCGGGCCGCGCGAGCCCGGGCTCCGCGGTTGAAACGCGGCTTGCGGGGTCGGGTCCTCTTCGGGGGGGAAACGCCAACGGTCCACGCTTCAAGGTCGTTGCAGAACACGTCGAAGCTTGTCCCACCCTCTAAAGCTTGAGTCACTAAACTGCGCAACGCCCGCCTGGAGCGTTGCGACTTATTTCCCGGTGACGGTTCTTTGTGGACCCTGGAGGATTGTGGATTTCTGTTTGTAGAGGACTCCCTATGGTCAGGTTGGGGGAGTCCGTTGCTTGGTGTGGCCTCTCGTTGTGGCGGGGCCTGGGGAAAAGTCGTTATTGTGGGGGTGGAGGGTAAGAAGTTGGAAAAGTTGCATGATCTAACTTGAGGGTGAAATTCTGGAGCTTCAGCAGACAGCGTCGAAGAATGACGCTTCACGGAGCAGCTGGCGACTGGGGTGGTTGCCTGGATAGCGGCCCGGGCAGGGGACGTTCGGCTGAGGTTCGGGGTGTGTCGTGTCTGGCACGGGACAGGGGAGGGGGTAGAACACGTGAGCGACTCGGAAAAGTCGCTCGAGTCCCTGACGGCGACTCCGGTGGCAGTCGGTGCGTGTGGGGTGATGGGGAGGGAAAGCCTTTTTCTCGTTGCGCAGGGAGGGCCGGAAGAGTCCCCACTTTCCGGTGAGTCTCGCCTGGCCGTTGAGAATGGGCTGGGCGGGTGTGAGGACGTTCCGTTCGAGCTGAAAGACGAGTCAGAGGAGTCCCCACTCGACGACTCGCTGGAGTCAGTGAACAGGGGGGAAGGATATGGAGGGGTTGCGAACGTGTGCGGTCTTATGGGGAGGACGAAGAGGGCGTCTAGATCAGGAAAGTCGGGGCTTTCACGACCGTGAAAGGTCATGGTCGCAATCTTCCCGGTGGGAGAGACAGAGTCAAAGCGGGTGGCTTGCCCTGAAGGAGGGCTGGGGTGGGGTGATTCGTCGCTTAAGCTGGCGTGGCTTCGATTCCAGAAGTTTTGAGACCGAACGGTCTCGACAGTAGGGAGGGAAGGAGACTCCTCGGTAGAGGGCCGGCACCCGGCATGCTTCACAATGGATGCATAGTTGAGCCCGGGCGAAGTCATCCTGTAGGGGCTTCTTCGACTCATCGAGCTTGTCGAGTCATGGTCGTTGAAGGGGACACAAGTTGGCAATCGAATGCCTCCGGGGCAGACCGACCAGTGCTCATTGGCCCTCTCCAGCCCGTAAGCCCGAGGGAGAACACTGTCGCATCTGCTGCAAGTCACCAGGAATTCGGCGCGCGCGCGGTGGCATGTCCAAAGGTGATCCTGGTAAGCTTGCACGTCCCTATATTCTTGGGACGCCCACTCGCAGGTGTTGTAGATGCAAAGGAGGGGGTTTAACAATGGGAGGGTGAGGCGTACAGGACAGATGGCCTGGAGCCTGTTCCGTATCGGTGTGGAGAAAGAAATGGGGAACGACTTTTTACTGTTTGTCTTGGTGCCATTGTGAGATGCGTTAGGTTGGAGTTGACCTCTGCTGTCACGGAGGAACGGCAGATTCGTGAGGGATCCTGTGCCTCCTCGAGGGGCTTCCCCAGTTGGGTTAGGCGGGCCTACAGGAGGTTGCCTTCCTTTCAACATGCCTTGACTGGTGGAAACTGAAGCATGGGGGGTACGTGTAGAGGCGGTTACCTGTGGAGTGGAGGTCTTCACGCGTACGGTGGAAGGATACAATGACATAATGGAATAATAATTAATGCAAAATAAAAGTTAATACACAGCTGTTAGGGCGTGAAGTCAGCTGGAAAATTACACAAAATTGGCAAATATCAGGAAATTAATCACTGTCTTTTTTTTCTTAGTAGTATGCACGTATGGTATAACCCTTAAAGGAGACACAAAAAGAAAATTGGGGATTTTAGGGAGTTGGAAAAATGTAGTATATGGTAACGGTAGGACGGTTGAGAGACTAAACTTTAGCTGAAAAGACTATTAAAAAATATTAAGAAATGACGAAGTTATTGCAAAAAGTGTAATATTCTGAGTTTTAAATGCTGGGAAAAATAGGATATTGTTAAGGACTGCTTTAAGTTACAAATTTGAACGAAATGAATTAATTTGGAATTTACTGGTATGCGATTTTAGTAAGCAATAGGAGAATCAGTAGGGAGCGTCAATGAGAGATTTTTTTTTTTTTTTTTTTTTTTTAATTATATAACGGTAATTCAATTTTTTTTTTTTTTTTTTTTTTTTTTTTTATGTCAACTGATGGGCGGTTGAGAGACTAGAATTTAGCTAAAAAGACTGTTAAAAAATATTAAGAAATGACGAAGTTATTGCAAAAAGTGTAATATTCCAAGTTTTAAATACCGTGAAAATATGGTATTGTTAAGGACTGCTATAAGACACAAAATTGGACAAAATTAATTAATTTGGAAGTTATTAGTATGCGATTTTAATAACCAATGAGTGGAAAGAAATTAGTAGGGAGTATAGAATGTTGTTGTGGTGAAAAAGTGGGGTACAAGGTTACTTTGTGAAATTAAAGGGGAAAATTACGTATAAAATGGGATATGATCGCAACAATAATAATACAATTTTATTTTTAATTTGCTTTCCTAACGTCCAAACTCTCCAAAATTTTGATAGAACCGGGGCTATGTGGTATATAACAAACTGCCAAAAAAACGGGGAAAACGGTTGCTAATTGGTTAAGATAATTGAGAATTAAAAAAATAAAAGTTACGTTATATATAGGCCGACGAGATAGATTTTCTCAAGAAATTTATATCAAACGAAAGGCGACAATTTTCAAATTTTAACAAAACAGTTTAGCAATATTGGGGATGAAAATGTATTAGAATTAGGACAATTGGGTCTTTGGTTTTACTATAATATAAAGAAAATGATTGCAAAGTATCTCAAAAATGATATGTAATTGTATGGGTTTATAACTGTTTTTGATTAATTTTGTGTTAATTTTTAATTTACAGGGTTCAAACTTTAATACAACGTTATAGTGGGTTTGTTAAATATGAAATGGTAAAAAATTTAATGATTAGATAATTAGCACTGGTGAAATTTAGTAAAATGTTCGAATTTGACGATATTGCGACGACGGAATAAAAATGACAGAAAATTTCTAATAAATCGGTTAATTAATGAGCAAATTACTAAAAAATTTAACAAAACAAGTATAGGGTATGTTGGGATGAGGTGTGAAAAATTTAGAACTAAATAATAACTGTAGGCCGAGTAAATTGAATAAGTGTGAAAAATTGGTTACGTAATATATGAATTAGGCTATACGGTGAACTTATTTGAATTTATAACTGTTTTGGGTTAAATTTGTATTAATTTGTAATTCACAGGATTCAAACTTTAATATAACGATGTAGTGGGTTTGTTAAATATAATAAGGTAAAAAAAAAATTAAGATTAAATACTTAGCACTGGTGAAATTTGGTAAAATGTTCAAATATGACGATTTAGCGGCGACGGAGAAAAAATAACAGAAAATTTCTAATAAAACGGTTAATTGATGAGTAAATGACTAAAAATTTAGATAGAACAAGTATTGGGTGTGTTGGAATGAACTGTGAAAGATTTAAAACTAAATAATAACTAGAGGCCAAATAAATTGAATAAATGTGAAAAATTTACGGTGAATTTTTAAAATGTACGGTGAATTTTTTGAAATTTACGGTGAACTTAATTAATTTTGCACAAAACACAAATAAACACCAATGAATAAAAATAGTCTTAGCTTTGTTCTTTGTTTTCTTTGTCTTTTTGATTGAATTGGCTTGGTTTGAAGTCTTCGGGGGAGAAATAAAGGGGGATCAACTGCGGGCTGTAATTGCGGATCCCGGCAGTTGATAGGTGGGAAGGGATAACAAAGGTAGGGATGAGGGTGGAGGTTATTTTCAGACAATTTAGGTTGGGAATTTCTGGTATACTTAATTGGGGTTTGAAGGTTTGAATTGGTCCAATGGGTTGATATAATATAAAAAACAAAATGGCGGCTCAGTGAAACTTAGGCTATTGAAGTGCAAAAATTGAAATGACTATAACTTTTTTATTTTACGTTTTAGAGAAAAAAGCTTGGAGGTACGACTTTCGAAATTTAATTTCCTTTCCAAAAATATGCAACTTTCACCTGACGGAGGTCCCACCGGAGAATAAAGGGCCAAAAACTTTTGGGACCTCAGGAGCTTAAAATTTTGCTGTCAAATAGAATACTTTGGAGGGGTAAAAATGGTGTTATTAAGTTTGGGATGTAGGTATAAGTTTGCCAGCGCACAAAAAGCGTTAAGGAAGGCAGCACCGATCGGACGATTTTGCGTGACAACGACCGAGCTCCCTTCACTGTAGAGCGGCAATAATTTTTTTCTGTAATTCGTCGCATAAGACACCCTTCACCGGCTTCCTCCACAATCTTCTTCTTGAAACGAAAAACAAGAAGCCAATCTTCACAGCTTCCTCTTGTTGTCTTTCAGCAGGTCGTCCGTTACGCTTGGCTTGATTAAGCACCAGCTGGCGGCGAAGGCGTGACCGGCAGTGGCGGGCCAGGAGCCTGAAGGAATGGGCTGCGAAGTCGGTGGTTCGTTGCATTGAGTCGATCGTCTGACCAGAAAGCATTCCAACAGAGGAATAATGGGGGAGAGGGGAAGAATAAATACACATCGCCAAGTCGGATTGAATGAAAAAACAAGAGCCACAGCTCTGAGACTTACCTTATTCAAATAGAATACTTTGGAGGGGTAAAAATGGTGTTATTAAGTTTGGGATGTAGGTATAAGTTTGCCAGCGCACAAAAAGCGTTAAGGAAGGCAGCACCGATCGGACGATTTTGCGTGACAACGACCGAGCTCCCTTCACTGTAGAGCGGCAATAATTTTTTTCTGTAATTCGTCGCATAAGACACCCTTCACCGGCTTCCTCCACAATCTTCTTCTTGAAACGAAAAACAAGAAGCCAATCTTCACAGCTTCCTCTTGTTGTCTTTCAGCAGGTCGTCCGTTACGCTTGGCTTGATTAAGCACCAGCTGGCGGCGAAGGCGTGACCGGCAGTGGCGGGCCAGGAGCCTGAAGGAATGGGCTGCGAAGTCGGTGGTTCGTTGCATTGAGTCGATCGTCTGACCAGAAAGCATTCCAACAGAGGAATAATGGGGGAGAGGGGAAGAATAAATACACATCGCCAAGTCGGATTGAATGAAAAAACAAGAGCCACAGCTCTGAGACTTACCTTATTCAAATAGAATACTTTGGAGGGGTAAAAATGGTGTTATTAAGTTTGGGATGTAGGTATAAGTTTGCCAGCGCACAAAAAGCGTTAAGGAAGGCAGCACCGATCGGACGATTTTGCGTGACAACGACCGAGCTCCCTTCACTGTAGAGCGGCAATAATTTTTTTCTGTAATTCGTCGCATAAGACACCCTTCACCGGCTTCCTCCACAATCTTCTTCTTGAAACGAAAAACAAGAAGCCAATCTTCACAGCTTCCTCTTGTTGTCTTTCAGCAGGTCGTCCGTTACGCTTGGCTTGATTAAGCACCAGCTGGCGGCGAAGGCGTGACCGGCAGTGGCGGGCCAGGAGCCTGAAGGAATGGGCTGCGAAGTCGGTGGTTCGTTGCATTGAGTCGATCGTCTGACCAGAAAGCATTCCAACAGAGGAATAATGGGGGAGAGGGGAAGAATAAATACACATCGCCAAGTCGGATTGAATGAAAAAACAAGAGCCACAGCTCTGAGACTTACCTTATTCAAATAGAATACTTTGGAGGGGTAAAAATGGTGTTATTAAGTTTGGGATGTAGGTATAAGTTTGCCAGCGCACAAAAAGCGTTAAGGAAGGCAGCACCGATCGGACGATTTTGCGTGACAACGACCGAGCTCCCTTCACTGTAGAGCGGCAATAATTTTTTTCTGTAATTCGTCGCATAAGACACCCTTCACCGGCTTCCTCCACAATCTTCTTCTTGAAACGAAAAACAAGAAGCCAATCTTCACAGCTTCCTCTTGTTGTCTTTCAGCAGGTCGTCCGTTACGCTTGGCTTGATTAAGCACCAGCTGGCGGCGAAGGCGTGACCGGCAGTGGCGGGCCAGGAGCCTGAAGGAATGGGCTGCGAAGTCGGTGGTTCGTTGCATTGAGTCGATCGTCTGACCAGAAAGCATTCCAACAGAGGAATAATGGGGGAGAGGGGAAGAATAAATACACATCGCCAAGTCGGATTGAATGAAAAAACAAGAGCCACAGCTCTGAGACTTACCTTGTTTGAACTTTTATTTACATCAGTAGCGATAAAACGTGAATAACCACTGACGCAAAGTAAAATAAGCCAGATCGTGAAGACCTTGAATAACCGGCCTACCGCGCCCCGCGTATGCGAGGCGCGGCGTGAGGGGACGGGCGACTTTGCGCCCGGAAACGGTTGGTCCACCAGCTAAGGACGCGGGGCCAGGGCTGGGGAGATGTGGTGCCTGTGAGGAGAGAATTGGTGGCCGAAATTCCGATTGATGAGGTCGCGTCCCGAAAATTTAGAAAGTCGGGACGGACCAGAGAGACGGGTACGAACCGCCCTTTTGGGGTGGGGGTTCGTCTTCCGGCAGACTGCTTGGGTCTGCCGGGGAGAACGGCTTACACCCGCGGGGAAGATAGCCCACGGAGAGCGTTCTCTCGCGTCTCTTTTTCTCGCAGTCATCCTACAGACACTCACCTGGGTTTTAATTCCTGGGAGCTCCGGGCCGGCTGCTTTTATGAGCGGCCGGGAGCTGGAAACTGTGTTCTCCTGCAATACGAAAGATTGATTTGATTGAAAATGTGGGGCGTTTTGCAGGGGCTAATAATACGTTTAAAAAATAAAATCTTCCTCAAAAGTATTGATTTTGTTTGGGAGGATCATAATTGGAGTGAGTGAATTTCACCCGCGGAGCACAGAGAGTTGTGCACAAGTTGAGCAGGAAGCATTCTCGCTCAACTGGGTCGTGAGAGCTAGCGGACAGAAACAAAAACGCAAAAAATCAGACTTTTATTTGGTAGGAAAAAATCAGTTTTTGGGGAGGGGGGATCAGATCAAAAGGATCTCGTGGGACCGGTTGTTATGAGCCAAGGTTTGTGAGAACCCAACAGGTGAGGCAGCTGGCGAATACGAAACACTGGGACGCGACCAAGTACAATAACATTGGGACTCATTCCACGGCCGTGACTTCAAATTCAAATAGAATACTTTGGAGGGGTAAAAATGGTGTTATTAAGTTTGGGATGTAGGTATAAGTTTGCCAGCGCACAAAAAGCGTTAAGGAAGGCAGCACCGATCGGACGATTTTGCGTGACAACGACCGAGCTCCCTTCACTGTAGAGCGGCAATAATTTTTTTCTGTAATTCGTCGCATAAGACACCCTTCACCGGCTTCCTCCACAATCTTCTTCTTGAAACGAAAAACAAGAAGCCAATCTTCACAGCTTCCTCTTGTTGTCTTTCAGCAGGTCGTCCGTTACGCTTGGCTTGATTAAGCACCAGCTGGCGGCGAAGGCGTGACCGGCAGTGGCGGGCCAGGAGCCTGAAGGAATGGGCTGCGAAGTCGGTGGTTCGTTGCATTGAGTCGATCGTCTGACCAGAAAGCATTCCAACAGAGGAATAATGGGGGAGAGGGGAAGAATAAATACACATCGCCAAGTCGGATTGAATGAAAAAACAAGAGCCACAGCTCTGTTTTTTTTTTTTTTTTTTTTTTTTTTTTTTTTTTTTTTTTTTTCGCAACGCTCAGAGTTCAAGATGGATACCACTACATCTTGCAGGTTTACAAATTGTCCATACGGAATGGATTTGTTTCCTGTCTCATCATTAGTGCGTCCGCTCCGGGAGCCGTCCACACACCCAAACACTCAGCAGGCACACCATACTTACATGGAAGATACCTACCAGGGAGGCGAGGGATTCACTACGACCGAAGGGACCCACCGCGGTAGATGGTAATCTGTGGATGTAAATATTTGGTTAGTGGCTGCCTCAGGCTGATCTGCCTGTCTCGACTTTCCTCTTGCTGATCTTGGAGCAGTCTAGGAGATGGCGGGTCAAGCATGAGAACTAGCGCGTTTTGGTAGATAATTCATTTTTTAATTTTATTTGGGTTTGTTTGTGTGTGTGTATCTTCTTGTTGCCCGCTTCAAGAAGGGCACCTGTTTGGAGAAAACGGGCCACCGCAGTCTGACACCTCATTTGGCGGAGATGCCAGAGAGGAGCGGCCAGAGGGAGGGTAGCTTTCGCTGACCCCAGAGTCGTCTTGGAATGGGCCGCTGCAATCCTGTCATCCCAGAGCGAGTGGGACAACGGAGAGGGACGGTTAAAGATCTCCCGCTGCAATCACTCTTCCGGCATCAGGCCGTTGCAGATGAGTGAGAGGGACGGGTTAAAGGTGGGTTGTTACGCCCTTGGCTGTCTAAACTTCTTCAAAGATGATCTACGACCGTACTGTGCTAGTGAGACCCACCGCTGCAATCAGTCATCCCTACCACCGAGGACGACTGAGAGGGCGGTTGAAGAGTGGATCTCGACTGTTTCTTCTTTCTTCTGACCGTAGGAGGAGGTTTGGAAGGAGTAGAAATGTCAGATGACAAAGGAATGTTATGCTTTTGTGTTATGTCTTTCGTTTTTGTCATGATCACCCACAGGGCTTGAGTGGTGGATCGTTTTGTGTCCTGTATATATGTGTCGCCTATGTCCAGAGATTTCTTCTTTTGGATGATGGTGTGCTTGGCGACATTCATCATGGTAAGAAGGATCAGGTTGTTCTTTTGTCCTCCAGGGAGTTGGTTGTAAAGGATCATGTCCTTTGTTATTTCTATGTCTTCCTTGGTTAGGTCAAAATATTGTTGTTTAAGGCGCTCCCATATTCCTTGTGCAAAGGAGCACTTGGTGAGGACGTGGGCCACATTGTCTTCTGGTTTTCTGCAGAATTTGCAGTTTGTTTTTCTGTCGGAATGTATTGATCTATTAAAATCTCCCCATTTGTATCCTCCATGTGCAATCCGAAAGGACATGGAGGATAGGTGAGGTGGAAGGAAGAGTTTGATTCCCTTGTTTTTCAAGAGGATCTCATTCCAAGGAATCTTCTTTCCGTTTTCATCAATCTTGTCAATTTTCTTTTCATTTTGCGTTTTCAGATTGATGTAGATATTTTTGTAGGAAGTGTTTTCCCAGTCGTGTTTCAAGCCTTTGAGTTTGCAAAAGGACTTGAAGATGTCCGCATACATTTCGTTTGGAATTGGGGCATGCGGAATGCTGTTGGAGAACAGATGAGGATTAATGTGTCTCATTCTGTAACTCAAATTGAACATGGCCCATTCGTGCCAGATTTCGGTGGCGTCTTCTAGTGAGAAGAGGTGGCGAATTCTGTCGATGCGGCTTGTTTGAAATTTTGATTGGATGTCCACCATGTTGATGCCTCCATCTTTAACAGGAGGAAACGTCTTGCTTCTCTGGAGCTGTTCGAATGGTGAAGGATACCAGAGGAAGTCGAAGAGGATTTTGTTTAGTTCTTTGATGTGTTGTTTCGTTGGCATCAGCACTCTACTGAGATGCAAAGTGACGGGTACCAAGAGAGTGTTGATGATCGAGATCTTTCCATAGAGGGAGAGTCTTCGTGGTTTGTGGATGTTGGCGATCGTTTGAGTTTTTTTGATGGCGGTCTGCCAGTTCATCTTGTCAAGTTGTGTTTTGTTTGTGCCTAGCCAGATGCCCAGGATCTTGACGTTGTTCAAGATCGCAGCTTCTGGAAAGAGTTGCTGAGCTCTTTGGGCCAGGTCAGGTTTGGACGCCAGGATCTGGGTCTTTCCCTGGTTCACTTTCTGGCCGGACATCGTCTGGTAGATGGCTAGTTCTTTGTTGATTTCCTTGAGAGATGGAATGTCTCTTGTGATGAATGTGGTGTCGTCCGCATATTGCTGGATTTTGATTGTCAGCTTGGAAAAGCGAAAACCGTTGATCAGATGATTTTTCTCTATGCGTCGGGTGAGAACGTCAGCACAGATTATGAAATAGAGCATGCTGAGGGGACAACCCTGTCGTATGCCCCTTTTAACGTTTATTCGTTTTGTTAAAGCTCCATTGATTTCTATTTTGCTTTTTGTTTTGTGGTAAACTAATGACAGGTAATTCATCATTATTGGTTTTACTCCGAGTTTCTTCAAGATTCCATAGAGGAAGGAGTGACTAACTCTATCGAAAGCTTTTTCAAAGTCAGTTATCATGACGTACAAGTCCCTGTGTTGAGTTTGAGAAGCTTCCAGGGCAGCTTGTATATTCATTGTAACATGCTCTATTCTGCGGTTTGGCAGTCCACATTTCTGATTCGGACAAATCAGGTTTGTGATCATGGGTGTGAGTCTGTTGGAGAGGATTTTGCTCAAGATCTTGTAGTCTGTGTTGAGCAGAGAGATCGGTCTCCAATTTTTGAGCTTTTCTTTTTCACCTTTTTTAAAGATTAACTTCACTTTTGCTTCTCTCATTGAGGGAGTCATTGTTTTTCTCAAGTAGCAATTTGTAAGCATCTCTAGAA
Organism: Aplidium turbinatum; assembly: GCF_918807975.1. Classification (NCBI taxonomy): domain Eukaryota; kingdom Metazoa; phylum Chordata; class Ascidiacea; order Aplousobranchia; family Polyclinidae; genus Aplidium; species Aplidium turbinatum. The sequence goes on along the minus strand of NC_137473.1, from coordinate 21,220,949 downwards.
TGTCGTGTTTCAGGAAATGCCAGCATTTTTGGTAGAATAATGATCCGAGACCATCTGATCCAGGTGCAGAATCCTTGTTAAGAGAATCGATGGCGGTTTTTACTTCTTTGAGACTGATCAGCTGTTCCGCTTGTTCAGCTGCGTCTTCCTCAATTTTGGCCTCTCCAAGAATGTTTAAGTAGTTGTTTTGTTCTTGAGAGTTTATGTTGTCTTTTACACCCCATAGGGAGTGGTAGAAGCTGTGTACTTCTTTGAGAATGTCTTCTTTCTTGGTGAGTGTTGTGTTGTTGGCGTCGTGTATCTCAGTGATAGAGGTACTTTTACAATTTTGTTCCTCTGCTTTGAAGAAGCTTTTAGATGGCTCTTCATCGCTAGTTGGGATAGTTCTGGATCTGATTTGCGATCCGACTGCTTTATAATCGTAGAAGTTGTTGATTTTCTCCAAGAATTCCGGGCGACGATTTTCCAGGACGTGGTCTGGATGAGCGTCCAGAGTGTGGAGCATATTTTTCGCTTGATTGTAATCTTCTCTACGCTTGAGTGCGACATCTTGCGAGAGTTCAATCAGTCGATTTTTCAACATTTTCTTGCCATGGTCCCACCTTATAAGCATGTCTGGTGGTTCTATTTGTGGTACGTTTATGGTCCAGTTTTCCCAAGCCGTTTCGAGCTCTGTTATGACGTGAGCATATTCTAATATGCTGTTATTGATTTTGTATGAATATTCACCCCATTTGGTGTGTTGTTGATATTTTAGATGAATTATTGGTAATGTGCAGTGGTCTGATGATGTGAAGTATTCATGTTTGATGTTATGATAATTTTCAAGTGCATGTTCATTTATGTATATTCTATCTATCCTGGTCTTACTGTTGTGGTTTTGGCGCGTGAACAGTCTTTTGTAAGGATATTCTTGTCTGAATATGTCTGTCAATTGGTTATGATGTATTAATGTTCTAAGTGCTGTTTTATCCGGTGTAGTGAAGAAAAATTGCGGCTTAGCAGTGTCCAACGGATCAAGGATCACGTTAAAATCACCAAGTAAGACCACATGTTGATGTTCATATTCCAGCATAGCCTCGGAGAGCAGTTCAAAGCATGACTTTCTCTCTCCGTTGCTCTGCGGAAGGTATGCATTGAATATGTTTATGTTATTTTTACCACATTTGATGTTGAGGTGATGTATTCGATTTTGTACTATTGTGTGATGTGTGATTTCGGACCTATCGTGTATGTCCTTCTTTACGATGAACATTGTCCCTGCATAGAAGGGGGTTCTATCAGGTTCTATGTTTGTATATGTTATGTAATTGTTATGTTGAGCCCACGTCTCGAGTTGATCGGTGGGGATTCTGTGTGTTTCCTGAATTGCCAGTACAGAGAGTCTGTGAGATGTAGAGAACTGTTTGACATCTCGCAATTTCTTGGATATTCCGTTGATGTTCATTGAGCCAACCTTGAGGTTGCCCAGTCCGGCGTCCGAATCGTCACTCTCCGTATCTGTGAACATGATTATAGATAGAGAAAAAGCAGATTAAAGTTTAAGAGTTTTGGACTAGACCGTGTAATTGGATGGGACGCCGTCTGAGTCCGTGAGCTCATCCACCGAACTGAAGACATTTCGATGGAGAGGAGAGGTCCCGGTCAGTTCAGCCCGCGTAGACTCTCTCGAAGAAACGGACTCCGAGTCAGTTGACGAGTTGTCATTGTCAACTGAGACCGACGCATCCTTGGAGCTGGCGTGGGATGCGTCGTGGTCTCTGGGATTCGTCGTCCTGGGAGATGCTGGTTGGGCAATCGATCTCCGCTTTAGCAAGGGTTCTTTTGGAGTCGATGTCTTGGACTCTGTGTTGGACATGGGCTTATCCACTATCTCAGCATCTGATGAGAAGATGCTGCGCATGGAGGTTTTGGGGTTGTGTTTCCCTCCTTTGCCCACGGTGATAAAGCCATCGTCGCTCGTGGGGGGGTTCTTTCTCTTCCTACTCTTTTCCCTGAACTTTTCTCTTGCATTGCAACCAGGTTTGTGTCGGCCTGTTGATCGGCACACATGACAGGCGAGCTGCTGCCTGGTTGGCGACGAATCTGACACATACGTTTTTTTTGGTCTGGATGCAGCAAAACGCGGTCTGGACTTCTCGGCCTGTCTCGCAAGGAAAGCGGCCTCTGATCTTTGGCAGAAGAGTTCGTTGCTTCTGTTTATGGATTCTCTCGAGCGTCCCTGTTTCCTGGGTTGTCTAGGCGCCCGGTCTCGGGGTGGGTCGGCCTTGGACTCCCGGTCTCGAGGTGGGTTGGCCTGGGTCTTCTTCGGTTTCGTGGGGCACTTTGATGTTAGGTGTCCCCGGACTTTGCAAATCTGGCAGAGTGGCAAATGTCCTTCTCCAGGCTTGGTGATGGAGATCCATTCACCAAACATCTGCACCTTATCTGGGATGTTGGCGAGTTTAGTGTTCTGCAGGTACACATGCAGAAACTCGTTGCAGATGGTGGGGTGCTGCTTGTGTTTACCTTTAACCATCTGGTAAACATTTCCCCAGTTTGCTTGGCAAGCAAACTCATTAATTAAATCCAGATGCCACTCGTCTGGCACTGGATATAATGTGATCACGTCGCATGGTGGCATCGGTCGCCATACTTTGATCACGTAACCTACTTCCTTGTGTGAATAGGTCACGGGTGACTGATGGTCTAGCGCCAGCTGTTCCATCAGCACGGATTTGGTTTCGTTCTCAGAAGCTGAGAACGTGACGGTGAAAATGTGCTGCCGCAGGCTCTTGGCACGCACAGCTTTTAGCTCCTTTCCATACTTTGCAAGGAAGCCATCTTGCATAAAGAAACTGATGAAAGTGCTTACATCAAGCCAGGACTGGCTGGATGCTTGCACAACCAAGGTTCTTTGATATTTAAACTCGTTGGCCTTAGAGTCGCCCATGAGTATAGCTGGTGTTTAGTTTATGTTATTTTAAATATAAGAATTAACAAAGACTTACCAAAGTCCAAGCTTTTCAAGTTTTAAATTTTCCTTCTGAAGGAAAATTTAGCTAAATTCTGTCTTGACCACACCCTAAAAGCTGGTCACGTACTGTCTAGACTCGCTGTAGCTAACTGGCTATTCTCACCTGACCTACTTTCTACGTGGCAATCAGCTAATTCCCTTAAGGGGAAAAGGCTGACTCCAAAAAAAATTCTAGGGAGGGAAAAAAAGCTAACTACTCGCCTAGATCAGTGGTTCCCAGCAGGGGGCCACTGATCTAGCTGACTTAGGCTATTTTCTAAACTTTCTAGTTATTTATTTATCTAACTGACTTTAAAAAAAATCTAAAAAGGCTGGTAAAAGTTAGGCCGGTGTCGCTTTCACTCGCTCGCTCTAGCGAGGAAAGCAAGGCTTGCTGTTAGTCGCTTTTTGGCAGCAATGTTTCCAAAGCCACCAGTTCGCAATTAATCGTTCGCACTTTGAATAAGGCTCGTGAGACTTACCTTGTTTGAACTTTTATTTACATCAGTAGCGATAAAACGTGAATAACCACTGACGCAAAGTAAAATAAGCCAGATCGTGAAGACCTTGAATAACCGGCCTACCGCGCCCCGCGTATGCGAGGCGCGGCGTGAGGGGACGGGCGACTTTGCGCCCGGAAACGGTTGGTCCACCAGCTAAGGACGCGGGGCCAGGGCTGGGGAGATGTGGTGCCTGTGAGGAGAGAATTGGTGGCCGAAATTCCGATTGATGAGGTCGCGTCCCGAAAATTTAGAAAGTCGGGACGGACCAGAGAGACGGGTACGAACCGCCCTTTTGGGGTGGGGGTTCGTCTTCCGGCAGACTGCTTGGGTCTGCCGGGGAGAACGGCTTACACCCGCGGGGAAGATAGCCCACGGAGAGCGTTCTCTCGCGTCTCTTTTTCTCGCAGTCATCCTACAGACACTCACCTGGGTTTTAATTCCTGGGAGCTCCGGGCCGGCTGCTTTTATGAGCGGCCGGGAGCTGGAAACTGTGTTCTCCTGCAATACGAAAGATTGATTTGATTGAAAATGTGGGGCGTTTTGCAGGGGCTAATAATACGTTTAAAAAATAAAATCTTCCTCAAAAGTATTGATTTTGTTTGGGAGGATCATAATTGGAGTGAGTGAATTTCACCCGCGGAGCACAGAGAGTTGTGCACAAGTTGAGCAGGAAGCATTCTCGCTCAACTGGGTCGTGAGAGCTAGCGGACAGAAACTATTCAAATAGAATACTTTGGAGGGGTAAAAATGGTGTTATTAAGTTTGGGATGTAGGTATAAGTTTGCCAGCGCACAAAAAGCGTTAAGGAAGGCAGCACCGATCGGACGATTTTGCGTGACAACGACCGAGCTCCCTTCACTGTAGAGCGGCAATAATTTTTTTCTGTAATTCGTCGCATAAGACACCCTTCACCGGCTTCCTCCACAATCTTCTTCTTGAAACGAAAAACAAGAAGCCAATCTTCACAGCTTCCTCTTGTTGTCTTTCAGCAGGTCGTCCGTTACGCTTGGCTTGATTAAGCACCAGCTGGCGGCGAAGGCGTGACCGGCAGTGGCGGGCCAGGAGCCTGAAGGAATGGACTGCGAAGTCGGTGGTTCGTTGCATTGAGTCGATCGTCTGACCAGAAAGCATTCCAACAGAGGAATAATGGGGGAGAGGGGAAGAATAAATACACATCGCCAAGTCGGATTGAATGAAAAAACAAGAGCCACAGCTCTGAGACTTACCTTGTTTGAACTTTTATTTACATCAGTAGCGATAAAACGTGAATAACCACTGACGCAAAGTAAAATAAGCCAGATCGTGAAGACCTTGAATAACCGGCCTACCGCGCCCCGCGTATGCGAGGCGCGGCGTGAGGGGACGGGCGACTTTGCGCCCGGAAACGGTTGGTCCACCAGCTAAGGACGCGGGGCCAGGGCTGGGGAGATGTGGTGCCTGTGAGGAGAGAATTGGTGGCCGAAATTCCGATTGATGAGGTCGCGTCCCGAAAATTTAGAAAGTCGGGACGGACCAGAGAGACGGGTACGAACCGCCCTTTTGGGGTGGGGGTTCGTCTTCCGGCAGACTGCTTGGGTCTGCCGGGGAGAACGGCTTACACCCGCGGGGAAGATAGCCCACGGAGAGCGTTCTCTCGCGTCTCTTTTTCTCGCAGTCATCCTACAGACACTCACCTGGGTTTTAATTCCTGGGAGCTCCGGGCCGGCTGCTTTTATGAGCGGCCGGGAGCTGGAAACTGTGTTCTCCTGCAATACGAAAGATTGATTTGATTGAAAATGTGGGGCGTTTTGCAGGGGCTAATAATACGTTTAAAAAATAAAATCTTCCTCAAAAGTATTGATTTTGTTTGGGAGGATCATAATTGGAGTGAGTGAATTTCACCCGCGGAGCACAGAGAGTTGTGCACAAGTTGAGCAGGAAGCATTCTCGCTCAACTGGGTCGTGAGAGCTAGCGGACAGAAACAAAAACGCAAAAAATCAGACTTTTATTTGGTAGGAAAAAATCAGTTTTTGGGGAGGGGGGATCAGATCAAAAGGATCTCGTGGGACCGGTTGTTATGAGCCAAGGTTTGTGAGAACCCAACAGGTGAGGCAGCTGGCGAATACGAAACACTGGGACGCGACCAAGTACAATAACATTGGGACTCATTCCACGGCCGTGACTTCAAATTCAAATAGAATACTTTGGAGGGGTAAAAATGGTGTTATTAAGTTTGGGATGTAGGTATAAGTTTGCCAGCGCACAAAAAGCGTTAAGGAAGGCAGCACCGATCGGACGATTTTGCGTGACAACGACCGAGCTCCCTTCACTGTAGAGCGGCAATAATTTTTTTCTGTAATTCGTCGCATAAGACACCCTTCACCGGCTTCCTCCACAATCTTCTTCTTGAAACGAAAAACAAGAAGCCAATCTTCACAGCTTCCTCTTGTTGTCTTTCAGCAGGTCGTCCGTTACGCTTGGCTTGATTAAGCACCAGCTGGCGGCGAAGGCGTGACCGGCAGTGGCGGGCCAGGTGCCTGAAGGAATGGGCTGCGAAGTCGGTGGTTCGTTGCATTGAGTCGATCGTCTGACCAGAAAGCATTCCAACAGAGGAATAATGGGGGAGAGGGGAAGAATAAATACACATCGCCAAGTCGGATTGAATGAAAAAACAAGAGCCACAGCTCTGTTTTTTTTTTTTTTTTTTTTTTTTTTTTTTTTTTTTTTTTTTTTTTTTTTTTTTTTTGCGCAACGCTCAGAGTTCAAGATGGATACCACTACATCTTGCAGGTTTACAAATTGTCCATACGGAATGGATTTGTTTCCTGTCTCATCATTAGTGCGTCCGCTCCGGGAGCCGTCCACACACCCAAACACTCAGCAGGCACACCATACTTACATGGAAGATACCTACCAGGGAGGCGAGGGATTCACTACGACCGAAGGGACCCACCGCGGTAGATGGTAATCTGTGGATGTAAATATTTGGTTAGTGGCTGCCTCAGGCTGATCTGCCTGTCTCGACTTTCCTCTTGCTGATCTTGGAGCAGTCTAGGAGATGGCGGGTCAAGCATGAGAACTAGCGCGTTTTGGTAGATAATTCATTTTTTAATTTTATTTGGGTTTGTTTGTGTGTGTGTATCTTCTTGTTGCCCGCTTCAAGAAGGGCACCTGTTTGGAGAAAACGGGCCACCGCAGTCTGACACCTCATTTGGCGGAGATGCCAGAGAGGAGCGGCCAGAGGGAGGGTAGCTTTCGCTGACCCCAGAGTCGTCTTGGAATGGGCCGCTGCAATCCTGTCATCCCAGAGCGAGTGGGACAACGGAGAGGGACGGTTAAAGATCTCCCGCTGCAATCACTCTTCCGGCATCAGGCCGTTGCAGATGAGTGAGAGGGACGGGTTAAAGGTGGGTTGTTACGCCCTTGGCTGTCTAAACTTCTTCAAAGATGATCTACGACCGTACTGTGCTAGTGAGACCCACCGCTGCAATCAGTCATCCCTACCACCGAGGACGACTGAGAGGGCGGTTGAAGAGTGGATCTCGACTGTTTCTTCTTTCTTCTGACCGTAGGAGGAGGTTTGGAAGGAGTAGAAATGTCAGATGACAAAGGAATGTTATGCTTTTGTGTTATGTCTTTCGTTTTTGTCATGATCACCCACAGGGCTTGAGTGGTGGATCGTTTTGTGTCCTGTATATATGTGTCGCCTATGTCCAGAGATTTCTTCTTTTGGATGATGGTGTGCTTGGCGACATTCATCATGGTAAGAAGGATCAGGTTGTTCTTTTGTCCTCCAGGGAGTTGGTTGTAAAGGATCATGTCCTTTGTTATTTCTATGTCTTCCTTGGTTAGGTCAAAATATTGTTGTTTAAGGCGCTCCCATATTCCTTGTGCAAAGGAGCACTTGGTGAGGACGTGGGCCACATTGTCTTCTGGTTTTCTGCAGAATTTGCAGTTTGTTTTTCTGTCGGAATGTATTGATCTATTAAAATCTCCCCATTTGTATCCTCCATGTGCAATCCGAAAGGACATGGAGGATAGGTGAGGTGGAAGGAAGAGTTTGATTCCCTTGTTTTTCAGGAGGATCTCATTCCAAGGAATCTTCTTTCCGTTTTCATCAATCTTGTCAATTTTCTTTTCATTTTGCGTTTTCAGATTGATGTAGATATTTTTGTAGGAAGTATTTTCCCAGTCGTGTTTCAAGCCTTTGAGTTTGCAAAAGGACTTGAAGATGTCCGCATACATTTCGTTTGGAATTGGGGCATGCGGAATGCTGTTGGAGAACAGATGAGGATTAATGTGTCTCATTCTGTAACTCAAATTGAACATGGCCCATTCGTGCCAGATTTCGGTGGCGTCTTCTAGAGGGAAGAGATGGCGAATTCTGTCGATGCGGCTTGTTTGAAATTTTGATTGGATGTCCACCATGTTGATGCCTCCATCTTTGATAGGAGGAAACGTCTTGCTTCTCTGGAGCTGTTCGAATGGTGAAGGATACCAGAGGAAGTCGAAGAGGATTTTGTTTAGTTCTTTGATGTGTTGTTTCGTTGGCATCAGCACTCTACTGAGATGCAAAGTGACGGGTACCAAGAGAGTGTTGATGATCGAGATCTTTCCATAGAGGGAGAGTCTTCGTGGTTTGTGGATGTTGGCGATCGTTTGAGTTTTCTTGATGGCGGTCTGCCAGTTCATCTTGTCAAGTTGTGTTTTGTTTGTGCCTAGCCAGATGCCCAGGATCTTGACGTTGTTCAAGATCGCAGCTTCTGGAAAGAGTTGCTGAGCTCTTTGGGCCAGGTCAGGTTTGGACGCCAGGATCTGGGTCTTTCCCTGGTTCACTTTCTGGCCGGACATCGTCTGATAGATGGCTAGTTCTTTGTTGATTTCCTTGAGAGATGGAATGTCTCTTGTGATGAAAGTGGTGTCGTCCGCATATTGCTGGATTTTGATTGTCAGCTTGGAAAAGCGAAAACCGTTGATCAGATGATTTTTCTCTATGCGTCGGGTGAGAACGTCAGCACAGATTATGAAATAGAGCATGCTGAGGGGACAACCCTGTCGTATGCCCCTTTTAACGTTTATTCGTTTTGTTAAAGCTCCATTGATTTCTATTTTGCTTTTTGTTTTGTGGTAAACTAATGACAGGTAATTCATCATTATTGGTTTTACTCCGAGTTTCTTCAAGATTCCATAGAGGAAGGAGTGACTAACTCTATCGAAAGCTTTTTCAAAGTCAGTTATCATGACGTACAAGTCCCTGTGTTGAGTTTGAGAAGCTTCCAGGGCAGCTTGTATATTCATTGTAACATGCTCTATTCTGCGGTTTGGCAGTCCACATTTCTGATTCGGACAAATCAGGTTTGTGATCATGGGTGTGAGTCTGTTGGAGAGGATTTTGCTCAAGATCTTGTAGTCTGTGTTGAGCAGAGAGATCGGTCTCCAATTTTTGAGCTTTTCTTTTTCACCTTTTTTAAAGATTAACTTCACTTTTGCTTCTCTCATTGAGGGAGTCATTGTTTTTCTCAAGTAGCAATTTGTAAGCATCTCTAGAATGTCGTGTTTCAGGAAATGCCAGCATTTTTGGTAGAATAATGAGCCGAGACCATCTGATCCAGGTGCAGAATCCTTGTTAAGAGAATCGATGGCTGTTTTTACTTCTTTGAGACTGATCAGCTGTTCCGCTTGTTCAGCTGCGTCTTCCTCAATTTTGGCCTCTCCAAGAATGTTTAAGTAGTTGTTTTGTTCTTGAGAGTTTATGTTGTCTTTTACACCCCATAGAGAGTGGTAGAAGCTGTGTACTTCTTTGAGAATGTCTTCTTTCTTGGTGAGTGTTGTGTTGTTTGCGTCGTGTATCTCAGTGATAGAGGTACTTTTACAATTTTGTTCCTCTGCTTTGAAGAAGCTTTTAGATGGTTCTTCATCGCTAGTTGGGATAGTTCTGGATCTGATTTGCGATCCGACTGCTTTATAATCGTAGAAGTTGTTGATTTTCTCCAAGAATTCCGGGCGACGATCTTCCAGGACGTGGTCTGGATGAGCGTCCAGAGTGTGGAGCATATTTTTCGCTTGATTGTAATCTTCTCTACGCTTGAGTGCGACATCTTGCGAGAGTTCAATCAGTCGATTTTTCAACATTTTCTTGCCATGATCCCACCTTATAAGCATGTCTGGTGGTTCTATTTGTGGTACGTTTATGGTCCAGTTTTCCCAAGCCGTTTCGAGCTCTGTTATGACGTGAGCATATTCTAATATGCTGTTATTGATTTTGTATGAATATTCACCCCATTTGGTGTGTTGTTGATATTTTAGATGAATTATTGGTAATGTGCAGTGGTCTGATGATGTGAAGTATTCATGTTTGATGTTATGATAATTTTCAAGTGCATGTTCATTTATGTATATTCTATCTATCCTGGTCTTACTGTTGTGGTTTTGGCGCGTGAACAGTCTTTTGTAAGGATATTCTTGTCTGAATATGTCTGTCAATTGGTTATGATGTATTAATGTTCTAAGTGCTGTTTTATCCGGTGTAGTGAAGAAAAATTGCGGCTTAGCAGTGTCCAACGGATCAAGGATCACGTTAAAATCACCAAGTAAGACCACATGTTGATGTTCATATTCCAGCATAGCCTCGGAGAGCAGTTCAAAGCATGACTTTCTCTCTCCGTTGCTCTGCGGAAGGTATGCATTGAATATGTTTATGTTATTTTTACCACATTTGATGTTGAGGTGATGTATTCGATTTTGTACTATTGTGTGATGTGTGATTTCGGACCTATCGTGTATGTCCTTCTTTACGATGAACATTGTCCCTGCATAGAAGGGGGTTCTATCAGGTTCTATGTTTGTATATGTTATGTAATTGTTATGTTGAGCCCACGTCTCGAGTTGATCGGTGGGGATTCTGTGTGTTTCCTGAATTGCCAGTACAGAGAGTCTGTGAGATGTAAAGAACTGTTTGACATCTCGCAATTTCTTGGATATTCCGTTGATGTTCATTGAGCCAACCTTGAGGTTGCCCAGTCCGGCGTCCGAATCGTCACTCTCCGTATCTGTGAACATGATTATAGATAGAGAAAAAGCAGATTAAAATTTAAGAGTTTTGGGCTAGACCGTGTAGTTGGACGGGACGCCGTCTGAGTCCGTGAGCTCATCCACCGAACTGAAGACATTTCGATGGAGAGGAGAGGTCCCGGTCAGTTCAGCCCGCGTAGACTCTCTCGAAGAAACGGACTCCGAGTCAGTTGACGAGTTGTCATTGTCAACTGAGACCGACGCATCCTTGGAGCTGGCGTGGGATGCGTCGTGGTCTCTGGGATTCGTCGTCCTGGGAGATGCTGGTTGGGCAATCGATCTCCGCTTTAGCAAGGGTTCTTTTGGAGTCGATGTCTTGGACTCTGTGTTGGACATGGGCTTATCCACTATCTCAGCATCTGATGAGAAGATGCTGCGCATGGAGGTTTTGGGGTTGTGTTTCCCTCCTTTGCCCACGGTGATAAAGCCATCGTCGCTCGTGGGGGGGTTCTTTCTCTTCCTACTCTTTTCCCTGAACTTTTCTCTTGCATTGCAACCAGGTTTGTGTCGGCCTGTTGATCGGCACACATGACAGGCGAGCTGCTGCCTGGTTGGCGACGAATCTGACACATACGTTTTTTTTGGTCTGGATGCAGCAAAACGCGGTCTGGACTTCTCGGCCTGTCTCGCAAGGAAAGCGGCCTCTGATCTTTGGCAGAAGAGTTCGTTGCTTCTGTTTATGGATTCTCTCGAGCGTCCCTGTTTCCTGGGTTGTCTAGGCGCCCGGTCTCGGGGTGGGTCGGCCTTGGACTCCCGGTCTCGAGGTGGGTTGGCCTGGGTCTTCTTCGGTTTCGTGGGGCACTTTGATGTTAGGTGTCCCCGGACTTTGCAAATCTGGCAGAGTGGCAAATGTCCTTCTCCAGGCTTGGTGATGGAGATCCATTCACCAAACATCTGCACCTTATCTGGGATGTTGGCGAGTTTAGTGTTCTGCAGGTACACATGCAGAAACTCGTTGCAGATGGTGGGGTGCTGCTTGTGTTTACCTTTAACCATCTGGTAAACATTTCCCCAGTTTGCTTGGCAAGCAAACTCATTAATTAAATCCAGATGCCACTCGTCTGGCACTGGATATAATGTGATCACGTCGCATGGTGGCATCGGTCGCCATACTTTGATCACGTAACCTACTTCCTTGTGTGAATAGGTCACGGGTGACTGATGGTCTAGCGCCAGCTGTTCCATCAGCACGGATTTGGTTTCGTTCTCAGAAGCTGAGAACGTGACGGTGAAAATGTGCTGCCGCAGGCTCTTGGCACGCACAGCTTTTAGCTCCTTTCCATACTTTGCAAGGAAGCCATCTTGCATAAAGAAACTGATGAAAGTGCTTACATCAAGCCAGGACTGGCTGGATGCTTGCACAACCAAGGTTCTTTGATATTTAAACTCGTTGGCCTTAGAGTCGCCCATGAGTATAGCTGGTGTTTAGTTTATGTTATTTTAAATATAAGAATTAACAAAGACTTACCAAAGTCCAAGCTTTTCAAGTTTTAAATTTTCCTTCTGAAGGAAAATTTAGCTAAATTCTGTCTTGACCACACCCTAAAAGCTGGTCACGTACTGTCTAGACTCGCTGTAGCTAACTGGCTATTCTCACCTGACCTACTTTCTACGTGGCAATCAGCTAATTCCCTTAAGGGGAAAAGGCTGACTCCAAAAAAAATTCTAGGGAGGGAAAAAAAGCTAACTACTCGCCTAGATCAGTGGTTCCCAGCAGGGGGCCACTGATCTAGCTGACTTAGGCTATTTTCTAAACTTTCTAGTTATTTATTTATCTAACTGACTTTAAAAAAAATCTAAAAAGGCTGGTAAAAGTTAGGCCGGTGTCGCTTTCACTCGCTCGCTCTAGCGAGGAAAGCAAGGCTTGCTGTTAGTCGCTTTTTGGCAGCAATGTTTCCAAAGCCACCAGTTCGCAATTAATCGTTCGCACTTTGAATAAGGCTCGTGAGACTTACCTTATTCAAATAGAATACTTTGGAGGGGTAAAAATGGTGTTATTAAGTTTGGGATGTAGGTATAAGTTTGCCAGCGCACAAAAAGCGTTAAGGAAGGCAGCACCGATCGGACGATTTTGCGTGACAACGACCGAGCTCCCTTCACTGTAGAGCGGCAATAATTTTTTTCTGTAATTCGTCGCATAAGACACCCTTCACCGGCTTCCTCCACAATCTTCTTCTTGAAACGAAAAACAAGAAGCCAATCTTCACAGCTTCCTCTTGTTGTCTTTCAGCAGGTCGTCCGTTACGCTTGGCTTGATTAAGCACCAGCTGGCGGCGAAGGCGTGACCGGCAGTGGCGGGCCAGGAGCCTGAAGGAATGGGCTGCGAAGTCGGTGGTTCGTTGCATTGAGTCGATCGTCTGACCAGAAAGCATTCCAACAGAGGAATAATGGGGGAGAGGGGAAGAATAAATACACATCGCCAAGTCGGATTGAATGAAAAAACAAGAGCCACAGCTCTGTTTTTTTTTTTTTTTTTTTTTTTTTTTTTTTTTTTTTTTTTTTTTTTTTTCGCGCAACGCTCAGAGTTCAAGATGGATACCACTACATCTTGCAGGTTTACAAATTGTCCATATGGAATGGATTTGTTTCCTGTCTCATCATTAGTGCGTCCGCTCCGGGAGCCGTCCACACACCCAAACACTCAGCAGGCACACCATACTTACATGGAAGATACCTACCAGGGAGGCGAGGGACTCACTACGACCGAAGGGACCCACCGCGGTAGATGGTAATCTGTGGATGTAAATGTTTGGTTAGTGGCTGCCTCAAGCTGATCTGCCTGTCTCAACTTTCCTCTTGCTGATCTCGGAGCAGTCTAGGAGATGGCGGGTCAAGCTCAAGAACTAGCGCATTTTGGTAGAGAGTTAATTTTAATTTTATTTGAGGTTGTTTGTGTGTGTGTATCTTCTTGTTGCCCGCTTCAAGAAGGGCACCTGTTTGGAGAAAACGGGCCACCGCAGTCTGACACCTCATTTGGCGGAGATGCCAGAGAGGAGCGGCCAGAGGGAGGGTAGCTTTCGCTGACCCCAGAGTCGTCTTGGAATGGGCCGCTGCAATCCTGTCATCCCAGAGCGAGTGGGACAACGGAGAGGGACGGTTAAAGATCTCCCGCTGCAATCACTCTTCCGGCATCAGGCCGTTGCAGATGAGTGAGAGGGACGGGTTAAAGGTGGGTTGTTACGCCCTTGGCTGTCTAAACTTCTTCAAAGATGATCTACGACCGTACTGTGCTAGTGAGACCCACCGCTGCAATCAGTCATCCCTACCACCGAGGACGACTGAGAGGGCGGTTGAAGAGTGGATCTCGACTGTTTCTTCTTTCTTCTGACCGTAGGAGGAGGTTTGGAAGGAGTAGAAATGTCAGATGACAAAGGAATGTTATGTTTTTGTGTTATGTCTTTCGTTTTTGTCATGATCACCCACAGGGCTTGAGTGGTGGACCGTTTTGTGTCCTGTATATATGTGTCGCCTATGTCCAGAGATTTCTTCTTTTGGATGATGGTGTGCTTGGCGACATTCATCATGGTAAGAAGGATCAGGTTGTTCTTTTGTCCTCCAGGGAGTTGGTTGTAAAGGATCATGTCCTTTGTTATTTCTATGTCTTCCTTGGTTAGGTCAAGATATTGTTGTTTCAGGCGCTCCCATATTCCTTGTGCAAAGGAGCACTTGGTGAGGACGTGGGCCACATTGTCTTCTGGTTTTCTGCAGAATTTGCAGTTTGTTTTTCTGTCGGAATGTATTGATCTATTAAAATCTCCCCATTTGTATCCTCCATGTGCAATCCGAAAGGACATGGAGGATAGGTGAGGTGGAAGGAAGAGTTTGATTCCCTTGTTTTTCAGGAGGATCTCATTCCAAGGAATCTTCTTTCCGTTTTCATCAATCTTGTCAATTTTCTTTTCATTTTGCGTTTTCAGATTGATGTAGATATTTTTGTAAGAAGTATTTTCCCAGTCGTGTTTCAAGCCTTTGAGTTTGCAAAAGGACTTGAAGATGTCCGCATACATTTCGTTTGGAATTGGGGCATGCGGAATGCTGTTGGAGAACAGATGAGGATTAATGTGTCTCATTCTGTAACTCAAATTGAACATGGCCCATTCGTGCCAGATTTCGGTGGCGTCTTCTAGAGAGAAGAGATGGCGAATTCTGTCGATGCGGCTTGTTTGAAATTTTGATTGGATGTCCACCATGTTGATGCCTCCATCTTTGACAGGTGGAAACGTCTTGCTTCTCTGGAGCTGTTCGAATGGTGAAGGATACCAGAGGAAGTCGAAGAGGATTTTGTTTAGTTCTTTGATGTGTTGTTTCGTTGGCATCAGCACTCTACTGAGATGCAAAGTGACGGGTACCAAGAGAGTGTTGATGATCGAGATCTTTCCATAGAGGGAGAGTCTTCGTGGTTTGTGGATGTTGGCGATCGTTTGAGTTTTCTTGATGGCGGTCTGCCAGTTCATCTTGTCAAGTTGTGTTTTGTTTGTGCCTAGCCAGATGCCCAGGATCTTGACGTTGTTCAAGATCGCAGCTTCTGGAAAGAGTTGCTGAGCTCTTTGGGCCAGGTCAGGTTTGGACGCCAGGATCTGGGTCTTTCCCTGGTTCACTTTCTGGCCGGACATCGTCTGATAGATGGCTAGTTCTTTGTTGATTTCCTTGAGAGATGGAATGTCTCTTGTGATGAAAGTGGTGTCGTCCGCATATTGCTGGATTTTGATTGTCAGCTTGGAAAAGCGAAAACCGTTGATCAGATGATTTTTCTCTATGCGTCGGGTGAGAACGTCAGCACAGATTATGAAATAGAGCATGCTGAGGGGACAACCCTGTCGTATGCCCCTTTTAACGTTTATTCGTTTTGTTAAAGCTCCATTGATTTCTATTTTGCTTTTTGTTTTGTGGTAAACTAATGACAGGTAATTCATCATTATTGGTTTTACTCCGATTTTCTTCAAGATTCCATAGAGGAAGGAGTGACTAACTCTATCGAAAGCTTTTTCAAAGTCAGTTATCATGACGTACAAGTCCCTGTGTTGTGTTTGAGAAGCTTCCAGGGCAGCTTGTATATTCATTGTAACATGCTCTATTCTGCGGTTTGGCAGTCCACATTTCTGATTCGGACAAATCAGGTTTGTGATCATGGGTGTGAGTCTGTTGGAGAGGATTTTACTCAGGATCTTGTAATCAGTATTGAGTAGAGAGATCGGTCTCCAATTTTTGAGCTTTTCTTTTTCACCTTTTTTAAAGATTAACTTCACTTTTGCTTCTCTCATTGAGGGAGTCATTGTTTTTCTCAAGTAGCAATTTGTAAGCATCTCTAGAATGTCGTGTTTCAGGAAATGCCAGCATTTTTGGTAGAATAATGAGCCGAGACCATCTGATCCAGGTGCAGAATCCTTGTTAAGAGAATCGATGGCGGTTTTTACTTCTTTTAGAGTTATGAGCTGTTCTGCTTGTTCAGCTTTGTCTTCTTCAATTTTGGCCTCTCCCAGAATGTTTAGGTAACTGTTCTGTTCTTGAGGGTTGATGTGGTCTTCTATGCCCCATAGGGAGTGGTAGAAGCTGTGTACTTCTTTGAGAATGTCTTCTTTCTTGGTGAGAGTTGTGTTGTTTGTGTCGTGTATCTCAGTAATAGAGCTACTTTTACAATTTTGTTCCTCTGCTTTGAAGAAGCTTTTGGAGGGCTCTTCATCGCTTGTTGGAGTTGTTCTGGATCTGATTTGAGATCCGATTGCTTTATAATCGTAGAAATTTTGGATTTTCTCCAAGAATTCCGGTCGACGTTCTTCCAAGACGTGGTTTGGATGAGCGTCCAGATTTAGGAGCATGCTTTTGGCCTGATTGTAATCTTCTCTACGCTTGAGTGCGACATCTTGCGAGAGTTCGATCAGTCGATTTTTCAACATTTTCTTGCCATGATCCCACCTTATAAGCATGTCTGGTGGTTCTATTTGTGGTACGTTTATGGTCCAGTTTTCCCAAGCCGTTTCGAGCTCTGTTATGACGTGAGCATATTCTAATATGCTGTTATTGATTTTGTATGAATATTCACCCCATTTGGTGTGTTGTTGATATTTTAGATGAATTATTGGTAATGTGCAGTGGTCTGATGATGTGAAGTATTCATGTTTGATGTTATGATAATTTTCAAGTGCATGTTCATTTATGTATATTCTATCTATCCTGGTCTTACTGTTGTGGTTTTGGCGCGTGAACAGTCTTTTGTAAGGATATTCTTGTCTGAATATGTCTGTCAATTGGTTATGATGTATTAATGTTCTAAGTGCTGTTTTATCCGGTGTAGTGAAGAAAAATTGCGGCTTAGCAGTGTCCAACGGATCAAGGATCACGTTAAAATCACCAAGTAAGACCACATGTTGATGTTCATATTCCAGCATAGCCTCGGAGAGCAGTTCAAAGCATGACTTTCTCTCTCCGTTGCTCTGCGGAAGGTATGCATTGAATATGTTTATGTTATTTTTACCACATTTGATGTTGAGGTGATGTATTCGATTTTGTACTATTGTGTGATGTGTGATTTCGGACCTATCGTGTATGTCCTTCTTTACGATGAACATTGTCCCTGCATAGAAGGGGGTTCTATCAGGTTCTATGTTTGTATATGTTATGTAATTGTTATGTTGAGCCCACGTCTCGAGTTGATCGGTGGGGATTCTGTGTGTTTCCTGAATTGCCAGTACAGAGAGTCTGTGAGATGTAAAGAACTGTTTGACATCTCGCAATTTCTTGGATATTCCGTTGATGTTCATTGAGCCAACCTTGAGGTTGCCCAGTCCGGCGTCCGAATCGTCACTCTCCGTATCTGTGAACATGATTATAGATAGAGAAAAAGCAGATTAAAATTTAAGAGTTTTGGGCTAGACCGTGTAGTTGGACGGGACGCCGTCTGAGTCCGTGAGCTCATCCACCGAACTGAAGACATTTCGATGGAGAGGAGAGGTCCCGGTCAGTTCAGCCCGCGTAGACTCTCTCGAAGAAACGGAATCCGAGTCAGTTGACGAGTTGTCATTGTCAACTGAGACCGACGCATCCTTGGAGCTGGCGTGGGATGCGTCGTGGTCTCTGGGATTCGTCGTCCTGGGAGATGCTGGTTGGGCAATCGATCTCCGCTTTAGCAAGGGTTCTTTTGGAGTCGATGTCTTGGACTCTGTGTTGGACATGGGCTTATCCACTATCTCAGCATCTGATGAGAAGATGCTGCGCATGGAGGTTTTGGGGTTGTGTTTCCCTCCTTTGCCCACGGTGATAAAGCCATCGTCGCTCGTGGGGGGGTTCTTTCTCTTCCTACTCTTTTCCCTGAACTTTTCTCTTGCATTGCAACCAGGTTTGTGTCGGCCTGTTGATCGGCACACATGACAGGCGAGCTGCTGCCTGGTTGGCGACGAATCTGACACATACGTTTTTTTTGGTCTGGATGCAGCAAAACGCGGTCTGGACTTCTCGGCCTGTCTCGCAAGGAAAGCGGCCTCTGATCTTTGGCAGAAGAGTTCGTTGCTTCTGTTTATGGATTCTCTCGAGCGTCCCTGTTTCCTGGGTTGTCTAGGCGCCCGGTCTCGGGGTGGGTCGGCCTTGGACTCCCGGTCTCGAGGTGGGTTGGCCTGGGTCTTCTTCGGTTTCGTGGGGCACTTTGATGTTAGGTGTCCCCGGACTTTGCAAATCTGGCAGAGTGGCAAATGTCCTTCTCCAGGCTTGGTGATGGAGATCCATTCACCAAACATCTGCACCTTATCTGGGATGTTGGCGAGTTTAGTGTTCTGCAGGTACACATGCAGAAACTCGTTGCAGATGGTGGGGTGCTGCTTGTGTTTACCTTTAACCATCTGGTAAACATTTCCCCAGTTTGCTTGGCAAGCAAACTCATTAATTAAATCCAGATGCCACTCGTCTGGCACTGGATATAATGTGATCACGTCGCATGGTGGCATCGGTCGCCATACTTTGATCACGTAACCTACTTCCTTGTGTGAATAGGTCACGGGTGACTGATGGTCTAGCGCCAGCTGTTCCATCAGCACGGATTTGGTTTCGTTCTCAGAAGCTGAGAACGTGACGGTGAAAATGTGCTGCCGCAGGCTCTTGGCACGCACAGCTTTTAGCTCCTTTCCATACTTTGCAAGGAAGCCATCTTGCATAAAGAAACTGATGAAAGTGCTTACATCAAGCCAGGACTGGCTGGATGCTTGCACAACCAAGGTTCTTTGATATTTAAACTCGTTGGCCTTAGAGTCGCCCATGAGTATAGCTGGTGTTTAGTTTATGTTATTTTAAATATAAGAATTAACAAAGACTTACCAAAGTCCAAGCTTTTCAAGTTTTAAATTTTCCTTCTGAAGGAAAATTTAGCTAAATTCTGTCTTGACCACACCCTAAAAGCTGGTCACGTACTGTCTAGACTCGCTGTAGCTAACTGGCTATTCTCACCTGACCTACTTTCTACGTGGCAATCAGCTAATTCCCTTAAGGGGAAAAGGCTGACTCCAAAAAAAATTCTAGGGAGGGAAAAAAAGCTAACTACTCGCCTAGATCAGTGGTTCCCAGCAGGGGGCCACTGATCTAGCTGACTTAGGCTATTTTCTAAACTTTCTAGTTATTTATTTATCTAACTGACTTTAAAAAAAATCTAAAAAGGCTGGTAAAAGTTAGGCCGGTGTCGCTTTCACTCGCTCGCTCTAGCGAGGAAAGCAAGGCTTGCTGTTAGTCGCTTTTTGGCAGCAATGTTTCCAAAGCCACCAGTTCGCAATTAATCGTTCGCACTTTGAATAAGGCTCGTGAGACTTACCTTATTCAAATAGAATACTTTGGAGGGGTAAAAATGGTGTTATTAAGTTTGGGATGTAGGTATAAGTTTGCCAGCGCACAAAAAGCGTTAAGGAAGGCAGCACCGATCGGACGATTTTGCGTGACAACGACCGAGCTCCCTTCACTGTAGAGCGGCAATAATTTTTTTCTGTAATTCGTCGCATAAGACACCCTTCACCGGCTTCCTCCACAATCTTCTTCTTGAAACGAAAAACAAGAAGCCAATCTTCACAGCTTCCTCTTGTTGTCTTTCAGCAGGTCGTCCGTTACGCTTGGCTTGATTAAGCACCAGCTGGCGGCGAAGGCGTGACCGGCAGTGGCGGGCCAGGAGCCTGAAGGAATGGGCTGCGAAGTCGGTGGTTCGTTGCATTGAGTCGATCGTCTGACCAGAAAGCATTCCAACAGAGGAATAATGGGGGAGAGGGGAAGAATAAATACACATCGCCAAGTCGGATTGAATGAAAAAACAAGAGCCACAGCTCTGAGACTTACCTTGTTTGAACTTTTATTTACATCAGTAGCGATAAAACGTGAATAACCACTGACGCAAAGTAAAATAAGCCAGATCGTGAAGACCTTGAATAACCGGCCTACCGCGCCCCGCGTATGCGAGGCGCGGCGTGAGGGGACGGGCGACTTTGCGCCCGGAAACGGTTGGTCCACCAGCTAAGGACGCGGGGCCAGGGCTGGGGAGATGTGGTGCCTGTGAGGAGAGAATTGGTGGCCGAAATTCCGATTGATGAGGTCGCGTCCCGAAAATTTAGAAAGTCGGGACGGACCAGAGAGACGGGTACGAACCGCCCTTTTGGGGTGGGGGTTCGTCTTCCGGCAGACTGCTTGGGTCTGCCGGGGAGAACGGCTTACACCCGCGGGGAAGATAGCCCACGGAGAGCGTTCTCTCGCGTCTCTTTTTCTCGCAGTCATCCTACAGACACTCACCTGGGTTTTAATTCCTGGGAGCTCCGGGCCGGCTGCTTTTATGAGCGGCCGGGAGCTGGAAACTGTGTTCTCCTGCAATACGAAAGATTGATTTGATTGAAAATGTGGGGCGTTTTGCAGGGGCTAATAATACGTTTAAAAAATAAAATCTTCCTCAAAAGTATTGATTTTGTTTGGGAGGATCATAATTGGAGTGAGTGAATTTCACCCGCGGAGCACAGAGAGTTGTGCACAAGTTGAGCAGGAAGCATTCTCGCTCAACTGGGTCGTGAGAGCTAGCGGACAGAAACAAAAACGCAAAAAATCAGACTTTTATTTGGTAGGAAAAAATCAGTTTTTGGGGAGGGGGGATCAGATCAAAAGGATCTCGTGGGACCGGTTGTTATGAGCCAAGGTTTGTGAGAACCCAACAGGTGAGGCAGCTGGCGAATACGAAACACTGGGACGCGACCAAGTACAATAGGAGGGGTAAAAATGGTGTTATTAAGTTTGGGATGTAGGTATAAGTTTGCCAGCGCACAAAAAGCGTTAAGGAAGGCAGCACCGATCGGACGATTTTGCGTGACAACGACCGAGCTCCCTTCACTGTAGAGCGGCAATAATTTTTTTCTGTAATTCGTCGCATAAGACACCCTTCACCGGGTTCTCACAAACCTTGGCTCATAACAACCGGTCCCACGAGATCCTTTTGATCTGATCCCCCCTCCCCAAAAACTGATTTTTTCCTACCAAATAAAAGTCTGATTTTTTGCGTTTTTGTTTCTGTCCGCTAGCTCTCACGACCCAGTTGAGCGAGAATGCTTCCTGCTCAACTTGTGCACAACTCTCTGTGCTCCGCGGGTGAAATTCACTCACTCCAATTATGATCCTCCCAAACAAAATCAATACTTTTGAGGAAGATTTTATTTTTTAAACGTATTATTAGCCCCTGCAAAACGCCCCACATTTTCAATCAAATCAATCTTTCGTATTGCAGGAGAACACAGTTTCCAGCTCCCGGCCGCTCATAAAAGCAGCCGGCCCGGAGCTCCCAGGAATTAAAACCCAGGTGAGTGTCTGTAGGATGACTGCGAGAAAAAGAGACGCGAGAGAACGCTCTCCGTGGGCTATCTTCCCCGCGGGTGTAAGCCGTTCTCCCCGGCAGACCCAAGCAGTCTGCCGGAAGACGAACCCCCACCCCAAAAGGGCGGTTCGTACCCGTCTCTCTGGTCCGTCCCGACTTTCTAAATTTTCGGGACGCGACCTCATCAATCGGAATTTCGGCCACCAATTCTCTCCTCACAGGCACCACATCTCCCCAGCCCTGGCCCCGCGTCCTTAGCTGGTGGACCAACCGTTTCCGGGCGCAAAGTCGCCCGTCCCCTCACGCCGCGCCTCGCATACGCGGGGCGCGGTAGGCCGGTTATTCAAGGTCTTCACGATCTGGCTTATTTTACTTTGCGTCAGTGGTTATTCACGTTTTATCGCTACTGATGTAAATAAAAGTTCAAACAAGGTAAGTCTCAGAGCTGTGGCTCTTGTTTTTTCATTCAATCCGACTTGGCGATGTGTAGTTATTCTTCCCCTCTCCCCCATTATTCCTCTGTTGGAATGCTTTCTGGTCAGACGATCGACTCAATGCAACGAACCACCGACTTCGCAGCCCATTCCTTCAGGCTCCTGGCCCGCCACTGCCGGTCACGCCTTCGCCGCCAGCTGGTGCTTAATCAAGCCAAGCGTAACGGACGACCTGCTGAAAGACAACAAGAGGAAGCTGTGAAGATTGGCTTCTTGTTTTTCGTTTCAAGAAGAAGATTGTGGAGGAAGCCGGTGAAGGGTGTCTTATGCGACGAATTACAGAAAAAAATTATTGCCGCTCTACAGTGAAGGGAGCTCGGTCGTTGTCACGCAAAATCGTCCGATCGGTGCTGCCTTCCTTAACGCTTTTTGTGCGCTGGCAAACTTATACCTACATCCCAAACTTAATAACACCATTTTTACCCCTCCAAAGTATTCTATTTGAATAAGGTAAGTCTCACGAGCCTTATTCAAAGTGCGAACGATTAATTGCGAACTGGTGGCTTTGGAAACATTGCTGCCAAAAAGCGACTAACAGCAAGCCTTGCTTTCCTCGCTAGAGCGAGCGAGTGAAAGCGACACCGGCCTAACTTTTACCAGCCTTTTTAGATTTTTTTTAAAGTCAGTTAGATAAATAAATAACTAGAAAGTTTAGAAAATAGCCTAAGTCAGCTAGATCAGTGGCCCCCTGCTGGGAACCACTGATCTAGGCGAGTAGTTAGCTTTTTTTCCCTCCCTAGAATTTTTTTTGGAGTCAGCCTTTTCCCCTTAAGGGAATTAGCTGATTGCCACGTAGAAAGTAGGTCAGGTGAGAATAGCCAGTTAGCTACAGCGAGTCTAGACAGTACGTGACCAGCTTTTAGGGTGTGGTCAAGACAGAATTTAGCTAAATTTTCCTTCAGAAGGAAAATTTAAAACTTGAAAAGCTTGGACTTTGGTAAGTCTTTGTTAATTCTTATATTTAAAATAACATAAACTAAACACCAGCTATACTCATGGGCGACTCTAAGGCCAACGAGTTTAAATATCAAAGAACCTTGGTTGTGCAAGCATCCAGCCAGTCCTGGCTTGATGTAAGCACTTTCATCAGTTTCTTTATGCAAGATGGCTTCCTTGCAAAGTATGGAAAGGAGCTAAAAGCTGTGCGTGCCAAGAGCCTGCGGCAGCACATTTTCACCGTCACGTTCTCAGCTTCTGAGAACGAAACCAAATCCGTGCTGATGGAACAGCTGGCGCTAGACCATCAGTCACCCGTGACCTATTCACACAAGGAAGTAGGTTACGTGATCAAAGTATGGCGACCGATGCCACCATGCGACGTGATCACATTATATCCAGTGCCAGACGAGTGGCATCTGGATTTAATTAATGAGTTTGCTTGCCAAGCAAACTGGGGAAATGTTTACCAGATGGTTAAAGGTAAACACAAGCAGCACCCCACCATCTGCAACGAGTTTCTGCATGTGTACCTGCAGAACACTAAACTCGCCAACATCCCAGATAAGGTGCAGATGTTTGGTGAATGGATCTCCATCACCAAGCCTGGAGAAGGACATTTGCCACTCTGCCAGATTTGCAAAGTCCGGGGACACCTAACATCAAAGTGCCCCACGAAACCGAAGAAGACCCAGGCCAACCCACCTCGAGACCGGGAGTCCAAGGCCGACCCACCCCGAGACCGGGCGCCTAGACAACCCAGGAAACAGGGACGCTCGAGAGAATCCATAAACAGAAGCAACGAACTCTTCTGCCAAAGATCAGAGGCCGCTTTCCTTGCGAGACAGGCCGAGAAGTCCAGACCGCGTTTTGCTGCATCCAGACCAAAAAAAACGTATGTGTCAGATTCGTCGCCAACCAGGCAGCAGCTCGCCTGTCATGTGTGCCGATCAACAGGCCGACACAAACCTGGTTGCAATGCAAGAGAAAAGTTCAGGGAAAAGAGTAGGAAGAGAAAGAACCCCCCCACGAGCGACGATGGCTTTATCACCGTGGGCAAAGGAGGGAAACACAACCCCAAAACCTCCATGCGCAGCATCTTCTCATCAGATGCTGAGATAGTGGATAAGCCCATGTCCAACACAGAGTCCAAGACATCGACTCCAAAAGAACCCTTGCTAAAGCGGAGATCGATTGCCCAACCAGCATCTCCCAGGACGACGAATCCCAGAGACCACGACGCATCCCACGCCAGCTCCAAGGATGCGTCGGTCTCAGTTGACAATGACAACTCGTCAACTGACTCGGAGTCCGTTTCTTCGAGAGAGTCTACGCGGGCTGAACTGACCGGGACCTCTCCTCTCCATCGAAATGTCTTCAGTTCGGTGGATGAGCTCACGGACTCAGACGGCGTCCCATCCAACTACACGGTCTAGTCCAAAACTCTTAAACTTTAATCTGCTTTTTCTCTATCTATAATCATGTTCACAGATACGGAGAGTGACGATTCGGACGCCGGACTGGGCAACCTCAAGGTTGGCTCAATGAACATCAACGGAATATCCAAGAAATTGCGAGATGTCAAACAGTTCTCTACATCTCACAGACTCTCTGTACTGGCAATTCAGGAAACACACAGAATCCCCACCGATCAACTCGAGACGTGGGCTCAACATAACAATTACATAACATATACAAACATAGAACCTGATAGAACCCCCTTCTATGCAGGGACAATGTTCATCGTAAAGAAGGACATACACGATAGGTCCGAAATCACACATCACACAATAGTACAAAATCGAATACATCACCTCAACATCAAATGTGGTAAAAATAACATAAACATATTCAATGCATACCTTCCGCAGAGCAACGGAGAGAGAAAGTCATGCTTTGAACTGCTCTCCGAGGCTATGCTGGAATATGAACATCAACATGTGGTCTTACTTGGTGATTTTAACGTGATCCTTGATCCGTTGGACACTGCTAAGCCGCAATTTTTCTTCACTACACCGGATAAAACAGCACTTAGAACATTAATACATCATAACCAATTGACAGACATATTCAGACAAGAATATCCTTACAAAAGACTGTTCACGCGCCAAAACCACAACAGTAAGACCAGGATAGATAGAATATACATAAATGAACATGCACTTGAAAATTATCATAACATCAAACATGAATACTTCACATCATCAGACCACTGCACATTACCAATAATTCATCTAAAATATCAACAACACACCAAATGGGGTGAATATTCATACAAAATCAATAACAGCATATTAGAATATGCTCACGTCATAACAGAGCTCGAAACGGCTTGGGAAAACTGGACCATAAACGTACCACAAATAGAACCACCAGACATGCTTATAAGGTGGGATCATGGCAAGAAAATGTTGAAAAATCGACTGATTGAACTCTCGCAAGATGTCGCACTCAAGCGTAGAGAAGATTACAATCAAGCGAAAAATATGCTCCACACTCTGGACGCTCATCCAGACCACGTCCTGGAAGATCGTCGCCCGGAATTCTTGGAGAAAATCAACAACTTCTACGATTATAAAGCAGTCGGATCGCAAATCAGATCCAGAACTATCCCAACTAGCGATGAAGAACCATCTAAAAGCTTCTTCAAAGCAGAGGAACAAAATTGTAAAAGTACCTCTATCACTGAGATACACGACGCAAACAACACAACACTCACCAAGAAAGAAGACATTCTCAAAGAAGTACACAGCTTCTACCACTCTCTATGGGGTGTAAAAGACAACATAAACTCTCAAGAACAAAACAACTACTTAAACATTCTTGGAGAGGCCAAAATTGAGGAAGACGCAGCTGAACAAGCGGAACAGCTGATCAGTCTCAAAGAAGTAAAAACCGCCATCGATTCTCTTAACAAGGATTCTGCACCTGGATCAGATGGTCTCGGCTCATTATTCTACCAAAAATGCTGGCATTTCCTGAAACACGACATTCTAGAGATGCTTACAAATTGCTACTTGAGAAAAACAATGACTCCCTCAATGAGAGAAGCAAAAGTGAAGTTAATCTTTAAAAAAGGTGAAAAAGAAAAGCTCAAAAATTGGAGACCGATCTCTCTGCTCAACACAGACTACAAGATCTTGAGCAAAATCCTCTCCAACAGACTCACACCCATGATCACAAACCTGATTTGTCCGAATCAGAAATGTGGACTGCCAAACCGCAGAATAGAGCATGTTACAATGAATATACAAGCTGCCCTGGAAGCTTCTCAAACTCAACACAGGGACTTGTATGTCATGATAACTGACTTTGAAAAAGCTTTCGATAGAGTTAGTCACTCCTTCCTCTATGGAATCTTGAAGAAACTCGGAGTAAAACCAATAATGATGAATTACCTGTCATTAGTTTACCACAAAACAAAAAGCAAAATAGAAATCAATGGAGCTTTAACAAAACGAATAAACGTTAAAAGGGGCATACGACAGGGTTGTCCCCTCAGCATGCTCTATTTCATAATCTGTGCTGACGTTCTCACCCGACGCATAGAGAAAAATCATCTGATCAACGGTTTTCGCTTTTCCAAGCTGACAATCAAAATCCAGCAATATGCGGACGACACCACATTCATCACAAGAGACATTCCATCTCTCAAGGAAATCAACAAAGAACTAGCCATCTACCAGACGATGTCCGGCCAGAAAGTGAACCAGGGAAAGACCCAGATCCTGGCGTCCAAACCTGACCTGGCCCAAAGAGCTCAGCAACTCTTTCCAGAAGCTGCGATCTTGAACAACGTCAAGATCCTGGGCATCTGGCTAGGCACAAACAAAACACAACTTGACAAGATGAACTGGCAGACCGCCATCAAAAAAACTCAAACGATCGCCAACATCCACAAACCACGAAGACTCTCCCTCTATGGAAAGATCTCGATCATCAACACTCTCTTGGTACCCGTCACTTTGCATCTCAGTAGAGTGCTGATGCCAACGAAACAACACATCAAAGAACTAAACAAAATCCTCTTCGACTTCCTCTGGTATCCTTCACCATTCGAACAGCTCCAGAGAAGCAAGACGTTTCCTCCTGTCAAAGATGGAGGCATCAACATGGTGGACATCCAATCAAAATTTCAAACAAGCCGCATCGACAGAATTCGCCACCTCTTCTCACTAGAAGACGCCACCGAAATCTGGCACGAATGGGCCATGTTCAATTTGAGTTACAGAATGAGACACATTAATCCTCATCTGTTCTCCAACAGCATTCCGCATGCCCCAATTCCAAACGAAATGTATGCGGACATCTTCAAGTCCTTTTGCAAACTCAAAGGCTTGAAACACGACTGGGAAAACACTTCCTACAAAAATATCTACATCAATCTGAAAACGCAAAATGAAAAGAAAATTGACAAGATTGATGAAAACGGAAAGAAGATTCCTTGGAATGAGATCCTCCTGAAAAACAAGGGAATCAAACTCTTCCTTCCACCTCACCTATCCTCCATGTCCTTTCGGATTGCACATGGAGGATACAAATGGGGAGATTTTAATAGATCAATACACTCCGACAGAAAAACAAACTGCAAATTCTGCAGAAAACCAGAAGACAATGTGGCCCACGTCCTCACCAAGTGCTCCTTTGCACAAGGAATATGGGAGCGCCTGAAACAACAATATCTTGGCCTAACCAAGGAAGACATAGAAATAACAAAGGACATGATCCTCCACAACCAAATCCCTGACGGACAGAAGAACAATCCGATTCTTTTGACCATGATGAATGTCGCCAAACACACCATCATCCAAAAGAAGATATCTCTGGACATAGGCGACACATATATACAGGACACAAAACGGTCCACCATTCAAGCCCTGTGGGTCATCATGACAAAAACGAAAAACATAACACAAAAGCATAACATTCCTTTGTCATCTGACATTTCTACTCCTTCTAAACCTCCTCCTACGGTCAGAAGAAAGAAGAACCAGTCGAGATCCACTCTTCAACCGCCCTCTCAGTCGTCCTCGGTGGTAGGGATGACTGATTGCAGCGGTGGATCTCACTAGAACAGTACGGTCGTAGATCATCTTTGAAGAAGATTAGACAGCCAAGGGCGTAACAACCCACCTTTAACCCGTCCCTCTCACTCATCTCCAACGGCCTGATGCCGGAAGAGTGATTGCAGCGGGAGATCTTTAACCGTCCCTCTCCGTCGTCCCACTCGCTCTGGGATGACAGGATTGCAGCGGCCAATTCCATGATGACTCTGGGGTCAGCGAAAGCTACCCTCCCTCTGGCCGCTCCTCTCTGGCATCTCCGCCAAATGAGGTGTCAGACTGCAGTGGCCCGTTTCCTCCAAACAGGTGCCCTTCTTCAAGCGGGCAACAAGAAGATACACACACATAAACAATTACAAATAAAATTAAAATTAACTCTTTGACAAATCGCGCTAGTTCTTGAGCTTGACCCGCCATCTCCTAGACTGCTCCAAGATCAGCAAGAGGAAAGTCGAGACAGGCAGATCAGCTTGAGGCAGCCACTAACCAAACATTTACATCCACAGATTACCATCTACCGCGGTGGGTCCCTTCGGTCGTAGTGAGTCCCTCGCCTCCCTGGTAGGTATCTTCCATGTAAGTATGGTGTGCCTGCTGAGTGTTTGGGTGTGTGGACGGCTCCCGGAGCGGACGCACTAATGATGAGACAGGAAACAAATCCATTCCATATGGACAATTTGTAAACCTGCAAGATGTAGTGGTATCCATCTTGAACTCTGAGCGTTGCGCGAAAAAAAAAAAAAAAAAAAAAAAAAAAAAAAAAAAAAAAAAAAAAAAAAAAAAAAAAAAAAAAAACAGAGCTGTGGCTCTTGTTTTTTCATTCAATCCGACTTGGCGATGTGTATTTATTCTTCCCCTCTCCCCCATTATTCCTCTGTTGGAATGCTTTCTGGTCAGACGATCGACTCAATGCAACGAACCACCGACTTCGCAGCCCATTCCTTCAGGCTCCTGGCCCGCCACTGCCGGTCACGCCTTCGCCGCCAGCTGGTGCTTAATCAAGCCAAGCGTAACGGACGACCTGCTGAAAGACAACAAGAGGAAGCTGTGAAGATTGGCTTCTTGTTTTTCGTTTCAAGAAGAAGATTGTGGAGGAAGCCGGTGAAGGGTGTCTTATGCGACGAATTACAGAAAAAAATTATTGCCGCTCTACAGTGAAGGGAGCTCGGTCGTTGTCACGCAAAATCGTCCGATCGGTGCTGCCTTCCTTAACGCTTTTTGTGCGCTGGCAAACTTATACCTACATCCCAAACTTAATAACACCATTTTTACCCCTCCAAAGTATTCTATTTGAATTTGAAGTCACGGCCGTGGAATGAGTCCCAATGTTATTGTACTTGGTCGCGTCCCAGTGTTTCGTATTCGCCAGCTGCCTCACCTGTTGGGTTCTCACAAACCTTGGCTCATAACAACCGGTCCCACGAGATCCTTTTGATCTGATCCCCCCTCCCCAAAAACTGATTTTTTCCTACCAAATAAAAGTCTGATTTTTTGCGTTTTTGTTTCTGTCCGCTAGCTCTCACGACCCAGTTGAGCGAGAATGCTTCCTGCTCAACTTGTGCACAACTCTCTGTGCTCCGCGGGTGAAATTCACTCACTCCAATTATGATCCTCCCAAACAAAATCAATACTTTTGAGGAAGATTTTATTTTTTAAACGTATTATTAGCCCCTGCAAAACGCCCCACATTTTCAATCAAATCAATCTTTCGTATTGCAGGAGAACACAGTTTCCAGCTCCCGGCCGCTCATAAAAGCAGCCGGCCCGGAGCTCCCAGGAATTAAAACCCAGGTGAGTGTCTGTAGGATGACTGCGAGAAAAAGAGACGCGAGAGAACGCTCTCCGTGGGCTATCTTCCCCGCGGGTGTAAGCCGTTCTCCCCGGCAGACCCAAGCAGTCTGCCGGAAGACGAACCCCCACCCCAAAAGGGCGGTTCGTACCCGTCTCTCTGGTCCGTCCCGACTTTCTAAATTTTCGGGACGCGACCTCATCAATCGGAATTTCGGCCACCAATTCTCTCCTCACAGGCACCACATCTCCCCAGCCCTGGCCCCGCGTCCTTAGCTGGTGGACCAACCGTTTCCGGGCGCAAAGTCGCCCGTCCCCTCACGCCGCGCCTCGCATACGCGGGGCGCGGTAGGCCGGTTATTCAAGGTCTTCACGATCTGGCTTATTTTACTTTGCGTCAGTGGTTATTCACGTTTTATCGCTACTGATGTAAATAAAAGTTCAAACAAGGTAAGTCTCAGAGCTGTGGCTCTTGTTTTTTCATTCAATCCGACTTGGCGATGTGTATTTATTCTTCCCCTCTCCCCCATTATTCCTCTGTTGGAATGCTTTCTGGTCAGACGATCGACTCAATGCAACGAACCACCGACTTCGCAGCCCATTCCTTCAGGCTCCTGGCCCGCCACTGCCGGTCACGCCTTCGCCGCCAGCTGGTGCTTAATCAAGCCAAGCGTAACGGACGACCTGCTGAAAGACAACAAGAGGAAGCTGTGAAGATTGGCTTCTTGTTTTTCGTTTCAAGAAGAAGATTGTGGAGGAAGCCGGTGAAGGGTGTCTTATGCGACGAATTACAGAAAAAAATTATTGCCGCTCTACAGTGAAGGGAGCTCGGTCGTTGTCACGCAAAATCGTCCGATCGGTGCTGCCTTCCTTAACGCTTTTTGTGCGCTGGCAAACTTATACCTACATCCCAAACTTAATAACACCATTTTTACCCCTCCTATTGTACTTGGTCGCGTCCCAGTGTTTCGTATTCGCCAGCTGCCTCACCTGTTGGGTTCTCACAAACCTTGGCTCATAACAACCGGTCCCACGAGATCCTTTTGATCTGATCCCCCCTCCCCAAAAACTGATTTTTTCCTACCAAATAAAAGTCTGATTTTTTGCGTTTTTGTTTCTGTCCGCTAGCTCTCACGACCCAGTTGAGCGAGAATGCTTCCTGCTCAACTTGTGCACAACTCTCTGTGCTCCGCGGGTGAAATTCACTCACTCCAATTATGATCCTCCCAAACAAAATCAATACTTTTGAGGAAGATTTTATTTTTTAAACGTATTATTAGCCCCTGCAAAACGCCCCACATTTTCAATCAAATCAATCTTTCGTATTGCAGGAGAACACAGTTTCCAGCTCCCGGCCGCTCATAAAAGCAGCCGGCCCGGAGCTCCCAGGAATTAAAACCCAGGTGAGTGTCTGTAGGATGACTGCGAGAAAAAGAGACGCGAGAGAACGCTCTCCGTGGGCTATCTTCCCCGCGGGTGTAAGCCGTTCTCCCCGGCAGACCCAAGCAGTCTGCCGGAAGACGAACCCCCACCCCAAAAGGGCGGTTCGTACCCGTCTCTCTGGTCCGTCCCGACTTTCTAAATTTTCGGGACGCGACCTCATCAATCGGAATTTCGGCAACCAATTCTCTCCTCACAGGCACCACATCTCCCCAGCCCTGGCCCCGCGTCCTTAGCTGGTGGACCAACCGTTTCCGGGCGCAAAGTCGCCCGTCCCCTCACGCCGCGCCTCGCATACGCGGGGCGCGGTAGGCCGGTTATTCAAGGTCTTCACGATCTGGCTTATTTTACTTTGCGTCAGTGGTTATTCACGTTTTATCGCTACTGATGTAAATAAAAGTTCAAACAAGGTAAGTCTCAGAGCTGTGGCTCTTGTTTTTTCATTCAATCCGACTTGGCGATGTGTATTTATTCTTCCCCTCTCCCCCATTATTCCTCTGTTGGAATGCTTTCTGGTCAGACGATCGACTCAATGCAACGAACCACCGACTTCGCAGCCCATTCCTTCAGGCTCCTGGCCCGCCACTGCCGGTCACGCCTTCGCCGCCAGCTGGTGCTTAATCAAGCCAAGCGTAACGGACGACCTGCTGAAAGACAACAAGAGGAAGCTGTGAAGATTGGCTTCTTGTTTTTCGTTTCAAGAAGAAGATTGTGGAGGAAGCCGGTGAAGGGTGTCTTATGCGACGAATTACAGAAAAAAATTATTGCCGCTCTACAGTGAAGGGAGCTCGGTCGTTGTCACGCAAAATCGTCCGATCGGTGCTGCCTTCCTTAACGCTTTTTGTGCGCTGGCAAACTTATACCTACATCCCAAACTTAATAACACCATTTTTACCCCTCCAAAGTATTCTATTTGAATTTGAAGTCACGGCCGTGGAATGAGTCCCAATGTTATTGTACTTGGTCGCGTCCCAGTGTTTCGTATTCGCCAGCTGCCTCACCTGTTGGGTTCTCACAAACCTTGGCTCATAACAACCGGTCCCACGAGATCCTTTTGATCTGATCCCCCCTCCCCAAAAACTGATTTTTTCCTACCAAATAAAAGTCTGATTTTTTGCGTTTTTGTTTCTGTCCGCTAGCTCTCACGACCCAGTTGAGCGAGAATGCTTCCTGCTCAACTTGTGCACAACTCTCTGTGCTCCGCGGGTGAAATTCACTCACTCCAATTATGATCCTCCCAAACAAAATCAATACTTTTGAGGAAGATTTTATTTTTTAAACGTATTATTAGCCCCTGCAAAACGCCCCACATTTTCAATCAAATCAATCTTTCGTATTGCAGGAGAACACAGTTTCCAGCTCCCGGCCGCTCATAAAAGCAGCCGGCCCGGAGCTCCCAGGAATTAAAACCCAGGTGAGTGTCTGTAGGATGACTGCGAGAAAAAGAGACGCGAGAGAACGCTCTCCGTGGGCTATCTTCCCCGCGGGTGTAAGCCGTTCTCCCCGGCAGACCCAAGCAGTCTGCCGGAAGACGAACCCCCACCCCAAAAGGGCGGTTCGTACCCGTCTCTCTGGTCCGTCCCGACTTTCTAAATTTTCGGGACGCGACCTCATCAATCGGAATTTCGGCCACCAATTCTCTCCTCACAGGCACCACATCTCCCCAGCCCTGGCCCCGCGTCCTTAGCTGGTGGACCAACCGTTTCCGGGCGCAAAGTCGCCCGTCCCCTCACGCCGCGCCTCGCATACGCGGGGCGCGGTAGGCCGGTTATTCAAGGTCTTCACGATCTGGCTTATTTTACTTTGCGTCAGTGGTTATTCACGTTTTATCGCTACTGATGTAAATAAAAGTTCAAACAAGGTAAGTCTCAGAGCTGTGGCTCTTGTTTTTTCATTCAATCCGACTTGGCGATGTGTATTTATTCTTCCCCTCTCCCCCATTATTCCTCTGTTGGAATGCTTTCTGGTCAGACGATCGACTCAATGCAACGAACCACCGACTTCGCAGCCCATTCCTTCAGGCTCCTGGCCCGCCACTGCCGGTCACGCCTTCGCCGCCAGCTGGTGCTTAATCAAGCCAAGCGTAACGGACGACCTGCTGAAAGACAACAAGAGGAAGCTGTGAAGATTGGCTTCTTGTTTTTCGTTTCAAGAAGAAGATTGTGGAGGAAGCCGGTGAAGGGTGTCTTATGCGACGAATTACAGAAAAAAATTATTGCCGCTCTACAGTGAAGGGAGCTCGGTCGTTGTCACGCAAAATCGTCCGATCGGTGCTGCCTTCCTTAACGCTTTTTGTGCGCTGGCAAACTTATACCTACATCCCAAACTTAATAACACCATTTTTACCCCTCCAAAGTATTCTATTTGAATAAGGTAAGTCTCAGAGCTGTGGCTCTTGTTTTTTCATTCAATCCGACTTGGCGATGTGTATTTATTCTTCCCCTCTCCCCCATTATTCCTCTGTTGGAATGCTTTCTGGTCAGACGATCGACTCAATGCAACGAACCACCGACTTCGCAGCCCATTCCTTCAGGCTCCTGGCCCGCCACTGCCGGTCACGCCTTCGCCGCCAGCTGGTGCTTAATCAAGCCAAGCGTAACGGACGACCTGCTGAAAGACAACAAGAGGAAGCTGTGAAGATTGGCTTCTTGTTTTTCGTTTCAAGAAGAAGATTGTGGAGGAAGCCGGTGAAGGGTGTCTTATGCGACGAATTACAGAAAAAAATTATTGCCGCTCTACAGTGAAGGGAGCTCGGTCGTTGTCACGCAAAATCGTCCGATCGGTGCTGCCTTCCTTAACGCTTTTTGTGCGCTGGCAAACTTATACCTACATCCCAAACTTAATAACACCATTTTTACCCCTCCAAAGTATTCTATTTGAATAAGGTAAGTCTCAGAGCTGTGGCTCTTGTTTTTTCATTCAATCCGACTTGGCGATGTGTATTTATTCTTCCCCTCTCCCCCATTATTCCTCTGTTGGAATGCTTTCTGGTCAGACGATCGACTCAATGCAACGAACCACCGACTTCGCAGCCCATTCCTTCAGGCTCCTGGCCCGCCACTGCCGGTCACGCCTTCGCCGCCAGCTGGTGCTTAATCAAGCCAAGCGTAACGGACGACCTGCTGAAAGACAACAAGAGGAAGCTGTGAAGATTGGCTTCTTGTTTTTCGTTTCAAGAAGAAGATTGTGGAGGAAGCCGGTGAAGGGTGTCTTATGCGACGAATTACAGAAAAAAATTATTGCCGCTCTACAGTGAAGGGAGCTCGGTCGTTGTCACGCAAAATCGTCCGATCGGTGCTGCCTTCCTTAACGCTTTTTGTGCGCTGGCAAACTTATACCTACATCCCAAACTTAATAACACCATTTTTACCCCTCCAAAGTATTCTATTTGAATAAGGTAAGTCTCACGAGCCTTATTCACTGCGAACGATTAATTGCGACCTGGTGGCCTTGGAGACATTGCTGCCAAAAAGCGTTTAACAAGCAAGCCTTGCTTTCCTCGCTAGAGCGAGCGAGTGAAAGCGACACCGGCCTAACTTTTACCAGCCTTTTTAGATTTTTTTTAAAGTCAGTTAGATAAATAAATAACTAGAAAGTTTAGAAAATAGCCTAAGTCAGCTAGATCAGTGGCCCCCTGCTGGGAACCACTGATCTAGGCGAGTAGTTAGCTTTTTTTCCCTCCCTAGATTTTTTTTTGGAGTCAGCCTTTTCCCCTTAAGGGAATTAGCTGATTGCCACGTAGAAAGTAGGTCAGGTGAGAATAGCCAGTTAGCTACAGCGAGTCTAGACAGTACGTGACCAGCTTTTAGGGTGTGGTCAAGACAGAATTTAGCTAAATTTTCCTTCAGAAGGAAAATTTAAAACTTGAAAAGCTTGGACTTTGGTAAGTCTTTGTTAATTCTTATATTTAAAATAACATAAACTAAACACCAGCTATACTCATGGGCGACTCTAAGGCCAACGAGTTTAAATATCAAAGAACCTTGGTTGTGCAAGCATCCAGCCAGTCCTGGCTTGATGTAAGCACTTTCATCAGTTTCTTTATGCAAGATGGCTTCCTTGCAAAGTATGGAAAGGAGCTAAAAGCTGTGCGTGCCAAGAGCCTGCGGCAGCACATTTTCACCGTCACGTTCTCAGCTTCTGAGAACGAAACCAAATCCGTGCTGATGGAACAGCTGGCGCTAGACCATCAGTCACCCGTGACCTATTCACACAAGGAAGTAGGTTACGTGATCAAAGTATGGCGACCGATGCCACCATGCGACGTGATCACATTATATCCAGTGCCAGACGAGTGGCATCTGGATTTAATTAATGAGTTTGCTTGCCAAGCAAACTGGGGAAATGTTTACCAGATGGTTAAAGGTAAACACAAGCAGCACCCCACCATCTGCAACGAGTTTCTGCATGTGTACCTGCAGAACACTAAACTCGCCAACATCCCAGATAAGGTGCAGATGTTTGGTGAATGGATCTCCATCACCAAGCCTGGAGAAGGACATTTGCCACTCTGCCAGATTTGCAAAGTCCGGGGACACCTAACATCAAAGTGCCCCACGAAACCGAAGAAGACCCAGGCCAACCCACCTCGAGACCGGGAGTCCAAGGCCGACCCACCCCGAGACCGGGCGCCTAGACAACCCAGGAAACAGGGACGCTCGAGAGAATCCATAAACAGAAGCAACGAACTCTTCTGCCAAAGATCAGAGGCCGCTTTCCTTGCGAGACAGGCCGAGAAGTCCAGACCGCGTTTTGCTGCATCCAGACCAAAAAAAACGTATGTGTCAGATTCGTCGCCAACCAGGCAGCAGCTCGCCTGTCATGTGTGCCGATCAACAGGCCGACACAAACCTGGTTGCAATGCAAGAGAAAAGTTCAGGGAAAAGAGTAGGAAGAGAAAGAACCCCCCCACGAGCGACGATGGCTTTATCACCGTGGGCAAAGGAGGGAAACACAACCCCAAAACCTCCATGCGCAGCATCTTCTCATCAGATACTGAGATAGCGGATAAGCCCATGTCCAACACAGAGTCCAAGACATCGACTCCAAAAGAACCCTTGCTAAAGCGGAGATCGATTGCCCAACCAGCATCTCCCAGGACGACGAATCCCAGAGACCACGACGCATCCCACGCCAGCTCCAAGGATGCGTCGGTCTCAGTTGACAATGACAACTCGTCAACTGACTCGGAGTCCGTTTCTTCGAGAGAGTCTACGCGGGCTGAACTGACCGGGACCTCTCCTCTCCATCGAAATGTCTTCAGTTCGGTGGATGAGCTCACGGACTCAGACGGCGTCCCATCCAACTACACGGTCTAGTCCAAAACTCTTAAACTTTAATCTGCTTTTTCTCTATCTATAATCATGTTCACAGATACGGAGAGTGACGATTCGGACGCCGGACTGGGCAACCTCAAGGTTGGCTCAATGAACATCAACGGAATATCCAAGAAATTGCGAGATGTCAAACAGTTCTTTACATCTCACAGACTCTCTGTACTGGCAATTCAGGAAACACACAGAATCCCCACCGATCAACTCGAGACGTGGGCTCAACATAACAATTACATAACATATACAAACATAGAACCTGATAGAACCCCCTTCTATGCAGGGACAATGTTCATCGTAAAGAAGGACATACACGATAGGTCCGAAATCACACATCACACAATAGTACAAAATCGAATACATCACCTCAACATCAAATGTGGTAAAAATAACATAAACATATTCAATGCATACCTTCCGCAGAGCAACGGAGAGAGAAAGTCATGCTTTGAACTGCTCTCCGAGGCTATGCTGGAATATGAACATCAACATGTGGTCTTACTTGGTGATTTTAACGTGATCCTTGATCCGTTGGACACTGCTAAGCCGCAATTTTTCTTCACTACACCGGATAAAACAGCACTTAGAACATTAATACATCATAACCAATTGACAGACATATTCAGACAAGAATATCCTTACAAAAGACTGTTCACGCGCCAAAACCACAACAGTAAGACCAGGATAGATAGAATATACATAAATGAACATGCACTTGAAAATTATCATAACATCAAACATGAATACTTCACATCATCAGACCACTGCACATTACCAATAATTCATCTAAAATATCAACAACACACCAAATGGGGTGAATATTCATACAAAATCAATAACAGCATATTAGAATATGCTCACGTCATAACAGAGCTCGAAACGGCTTGGGAAAACTGGACCATAAACGTACCACAAATAGAACCACCAGACATGCTTATAAGGTGGGATCATGGCAAGAAAATGTTGAAAAATCGACTGATTGAACTCTCGCAAGATGTCGCACTCAAGCGTAGAGAAGATTACAATCAAGCGAAAAATATGCTCCACACTCTGGACGCTCATCCAGACCACGTCCTGGAAGATCGTCGCCCGGAATTCTTGGAGAAAATCAACAACTTCTACGATTATAAAGCAGTCGGATCGCAAATCAGATCCAGAACTATCCCAACTAGCGATGAAGAACCATCTAAAAGCTTCTTCAAAGCAGAGGAACAAAATTGTAAAAGTACCTCTATCACTGAGATACACGACGCAAACAACACAACACTCACCAAGAAAGAAGACATTCTCAAAGAAGTACACAGCTTCTACCACTCCCTATGGGGTGTAAAAGACAACATAAACTCTCAAGAACAAAACAACTACTTAAACATTCTTGGAGAGGCCAAAATTGAGGAAGACGCAGCTGAACAAGCGGAACAGCTGATCAGTCTCAAAGAAGTAAAAACCGCCATCGATTCTCTTAATAAGGACTCTGCACCTGGATCAGATGGTTTCGGCTCATTATTCTACCAAAAATGCTGGCATTTCCTGAAACACGACATTCTAGAGATGCTTACAAATTGCTACTTGAGAAAAACAATGACTCCCTCAATGAGAGAAGCAAAAGTGAAGTTAATCTTTAAAAAAGGTGAAAAAGAAAAGCTCAAAAATTGGAGACCGATCTCTCTGCTCAACACAGACTACAAGATCTTGAGCAAAATCCTCTCCAACAGACTCACACCCATGATCACAAACCTGATTTGTCCGAATCAGAAATGTGGACTGCCAAACCGCAGAATAGAGCATGTTACAATGAATATACAAGCTGCCCTGGAAGCTTCTCAAACTCAACACAGGGACTTGTACGTCATGATAACTGACTTTGAAAAAGCTTTCGATAGAGTTAGTCACTCCTTCCTCTATGGAATCTTGAAGAAACTCGGAGTAAAACCAATAATGATGAATTACCTGTCATTAGTTTACCACAAAACAAAAAGCAAAATAGAAATCAATGGAGCTTTAACAAAACGAATAAACGTTAAAAGGGGCATACGACAGGGTTGTCCCCTCAGCATGCTCTATTTCATAATCTGTGCTGACGTTCTCACCCGACGCATAGAGAAAAATCATCTGATCAACGGTTTTCGCTTTTCCAAGCTGACAATCAAAATCCAGCAATATGCGGACGACACCACATTCATCACAAGAGACATTCCATCTCTCAAGGAAATCAACAAAGAACTAGCCATCTACCAGACGATGTCCGGCCAGAAAGTGAACCAGGGAAAGACCCAGATCCTGGCGTCCAAACCTGACCTGGCCCAAAGAGCTCAGCAACTCTTTCCAGAAGCTGCGATCTTGAACAACGTCAAGATCCTGGGCATCTGGCTAGGCACAAACAAAACACAACTTGACAAGATGAACTGGCAGACCGCCATCAAAAAAACTCAAACGATCGCCAACATCCACAAACCACGAAGACTCTCCCTCTATGGAAAGATCTCGATCATCAACACTCTCTTGGTACCCGTCACTTTGCATCTCAGTAGAGTGCTGATGCCAACGAAACAACACATCAAAGAACTAAACAAAATCCTCTTCGACTTCCTCTGGTATCCTTCACCATTCGAACAGCTCCAGAGAAGCAAGACGTTTCCTCCTGTCAAAGATGGAGGCATCAACATGGTGGACATCCAATCAAAATTTCAAACAAGCCGCATCGACAGAATTCGCCACCTCTTCTCACTAGAAGACGCCACCGAAATCTGGCACGAATGGGCCATGTTCAATTTGAGTTACAGAATGAGACACATTAATCCTCATCTGTTCTCCAACAGCATTCCGCATGCCCCAATTCCAAACGAAATGTATGCGGACATCTTCAAGTCCTTTTGCAAACTCAAAGGCTTGAAACACGACTGGGAAAACACTTCCTACAAAAATATCTACATCAATCTGAAAACGCAAAATGAAAAGAAAATTGACAAGATTGATGAAAACGGAAAGAAGATTCCTTGGAATGAGATCCTCTTGAAAAACAAGGGAATCAAACTCTTCCTTCCACCTCACCTATCCTCCATGTCCTTTCGGATTGCACATGGAGGATACAAATGGGGAGATTTTAATAGATCAATACACTCCGACAGAAAAACAAACTGCAAATTCTGCAGAAAACCAGAAGACAATGTGGCCCACGTCCTCACCAAGTGCTCCTTTGCACAAGGAATATGGGAGCGCCTGAAACAACAATATCTTGGCCTAACCAAGGAAGACATAGAAATAACAAAGGACATGATCCTCCACAACCAAATCCCTGACGGACAGAAGAACAATCCGATTCTTTTGACCATGATGAATGTCGCCAAACACACCATCATCCAAAAGAAGATATCTCTGGACATAGGCGACACATATATACAGGACACAAAACGGTCCACCATTCAAGCCCTGTGGGTCATCATGACAAAAACGAAAAACATAACACAAAAGCATAACATTCCTTTGTCATCTGACATTTCTACTCCTTCTAAACCTCCTCCTACGGTCAGAAGAAAGAAGAACCAGTCGAGATCCACTCTTCAACCGCCCTCTCAGTCGTCCTCGGTGGTAGGGATGACTGATTGCAGCGGTGGATCTCACTAGAACAGTACGGTCGTAGATCATCTTTGAAGAAGATTAGACAGCCAAGGGCGTAACAACCCACCTTTAACCCGTCCCTCTCACTCATCTCCAACGGCCTGATGCCGGAAGAGTGATTGCAGCGGGAGATCTTTAACCGTCCCTCTCCGTCGTCCCACTCGCTCTGGGATGACAGGATTGCAGCGGCCAATTCCATGATGACTCTGGGGTCAGCGAAAGCTACCCTCCCTCTGGCCGCTCCTCTCTGGCATCTCCGCCAAATGAGGTGTCAGACTGCAGTGGCCCGTTTCCTCCAAACAGGTGCCCTTCTTGAAGCGGGCAACAAGAAGATACACACACATAAACAATTACAAATAAAATTAAAATTAACTCTTTGACAAAACGCGCTAGTTCTTGAGCTTGACCCGCCATCTCCTAGACTGCTCCAAGATCAGCAAGAGGAAAGTCGAGACAGGCAGATCAGCTTGAGGCAGCCACTAACCAAACATTTACATCCACAGATTACCATCTACCGCGGTGGGTCCCTTCGGTCGTAGTGAGTCCCTCGCCTCCCTGGTAGGTATCTTCCATGTAAGTATGGTGTGCCTGCTGAGTGTTTGGGTGTGTGGACGGCTCCCGGAGCGGACGCACTAATGATGAGACAGGAAACAAATCCATTCCATATGGACAATTTGTAAACCTGCAAGATGTAGTGGTATCCATCTTGAACTCTGAGCGTTGCGCGAAGAAAAAAAAAAAAAAAAAAAAAAAAAAAAAAACAGAGCTGTGGCTCTTGTTTTTTCATTCAATCCGACTTGGCGATGTGTATTTATTCTTCCCCTCTCCCCCATTATTCCTCTGTTGGAATGCTTTCTGGTCAGACGATCGACTCAATGCAACGAACCACCGACTTCGCAGCCCATTCCTTCAGGCTCCTGGCCCGCCACTGCCGGTCACGCCTTCGCCGCCAGCTGGTGCTTAATCAAGCCAAGCGTAACGGACGACCTGCTGAAAGACAACAAGAGGAAGCTGTGAAGATTGGCTTCTTGTTTTTCGTTTCAAGAAGAAGATTGTGGAGGAAGCCGGTGAAGGGTGTCTTATGCGACGAATTACAGAAAAAAATTATTGCCGCTCTACAGTGAAGGGAGCTCGGTCGTTGTCACGCAAAATCGTCCGATCGGTGCTGCCTTCCTTAACGCTTTTTGTGCGCTGGCAAACTTATACCTACATCCCAAACTTAATAACACCATTTTTACCCCTCCAAAGTATTCTATTTGAATAAGGTAAGTCTCACGAGCCTTATTCAAAGTGCGAACGATTAATTGCGAACTGGTGGCTTTGGAAACATTGCTGCCAAAAAGCGACTAACAGCAAGCCTTGCTTTCCTCGCTAGAGCGAGCGAGTGAAAGCGACACCGGCCTAACTTTTACCAGCCTTTTTAGATTTTTTTTAAAGTCAGTTAGATAAATAAATAACTAGAAAGTTTAGAAAATAGCCTAAGTCAGCTAGATCAGTGGCCCCCTGCTGGGAACCACTGATCTAGGCGAGTAGTTAGCTTTTTTTCCCTCCCTAGAATTTTTTTTGGAGTCAGCCTTTTCCCCTTAAG
Organism: Aplidium turbinatum; assembly: GCF_918807975.1. Classification (NCBI taxonomy): domain Eukaryota; kingdom Metazoa; phylum Chordata; class Ascidiacea; order Aplousobranchia; family Polyclinidae; genus Aplidium; species Aplidium turbinatum. Next base: position 21,179,333 of record NC_137473.1, on the reverse strand, counting down.
GGAATTAGCTGATTGCCACGTAGAAAGTAGGTCAGGTGAGAATAGCCAGTTAGCTACAGCGAGTCTAGACAGTACGTGACCAGCTTTTAGGGTGTGGTCAAGACAGAATTTAGCTAAATTTTCCTTCAGAAGGAAAATTTAAAACTTGAAAAGCTTGGACTTTGGTAAGTCTTTGTTAATTCTTATATTTAAAATAACATAAACTAAACACCAGCTATACTCATGGGCGACTCTAAGGCCAACGAGTTTAAATATCAAAGAACCTTGGTTGTGCAAGCATCCAGCCAGTCCTGGCTTGATGTAAGCACTTTCATCAGTTTCTTTATGCAAGATGGCTTCCTTGCAAAGTATGGAAAGGAGCTAAAAGCTGTGCGTGCCAAGAGCCTGCGGCAGCACATTTTCACCGTCACGTTCTCAGCTTCTGAGAACGAAACCAAATCCGTGCTGATGGAACAGCTGGCGCTAGACCATCAGTCACCCGTGACCTATTCACACAAGGAAGTAGGTTACGTGATCAAAGTATGGCGACCGATGCCACCATGCGACGTGATCACATTATATCCAGTGCCAGACGAGTGGCATCTGGATTTAATTAATGAGTTTGCTTGCCAAGCAAACTGGGGAAATGTTTACCAGATGGTTAAAGGTAAACACAAGCAGCACCCCACCATCTGCAACGAGTTTCTGCATGTGTACCTGCAGAACACTAAACTCGCCAACATCCCAGATAAGGTGCAGATGTTTGGTGAATGGATCTCCATCACCAAGCCTGGAGAAGGACATTTGCCACTCTGCCAGATTTGCAAAGTCCGGGGACACCTAACATCAAAGTGCCCCACGAAACCGAAGAAGACCCAGGCCAACCCACCTCGAGACCGGGAGTCCAAGGCCGACCCACCCCGAGACCGGGCGCCTAGACAACCCAGGAAACAGGGACGCTCGAGAGAATCCATAAACAGAAGCAACGAACTCTTCTGCCAAAGATCAGAGGCCGCTTTCCTTGCGAGACAGGCCGAGAAGTCCAGACCGCGTTTTGCTGCATCCAGACCAAAAAAAACGTATGTGTCAGATTCGTCGCCAACCAGGCAGCAGCTCGCCTGTCATGTGTGCCGATCAACAGGCCGACACAAACCTGGTTGCAATGCAAGAGAAAAGTTCAGGGAAAAGAGTAGGAAGAGAAAGAACCCCCCCACGAGCGACGATGGCTTTATCACCGTGGGCAAAGGAGGGAAACACAACCCCAAAACCTCCATGCGCAGCATCTTCTCATCAGATGCTGAGATAGTGGATAAGCCCATGTCCAACACAGAGTCCAAGACATCGACTCCAAAAGAACCCTTGCTAAAGCGGAGATCGATTGCCCAACCAGCATCTCCCAGGACGACGAATCCCAGAGACCACGACGCATCCCACGCCAGCTCCAAGGATGCGTCGGTCTCAGTTGACAATGACAACTCGTCAACTGACTCGGAGTCCGTTTCTTCGAGAGAGTCTACGCGGGCTGAACTGACCGGGACCTCTCCTCTCCATCGAAATGTCTTCAGTTCGGTGGATGAGCTCACGGACTCAGACGGCGTCCCATCCAACTACACGGTCTAGTCCAAAACTCTTAAACTTTAATCTGCTTTTTCTCTATCTATAATCATGTTCACAGATACGGAGAGTGACGATTCGGACGCCGGACTGGGCAACCTCAAGGTTGGCTCAATGAACATCAACGGAATATCCAAGAAATTGCGAGATGTCAAACAGTTCTCTACATCTCACAGACTCTCTGTACTGGCAATTCAGGAAACACACAGAATCCCCACCGATCAACTCGAGACGTGGGCTCAACATAACAATTACATAACATATACAAACATAGAACCTGATAGAACCCCCTTCTATGCAGGGACAATGTTCATCGTAAAGAAGGACATACACGATAGGTCCGAAATCACACATCACACAATAGTACAAAATCGAATACATCACCTCAACATCAAATGTGGTAAAAATAACATAAACATATTCAATGCATACCTTCCGCAGAGCAACGGAGAGAGAAAGTCATGCTTTGAACTGCTCTCCGAGGCTATGCTGGAATATGAACATCAACATGTGGTCTTACTTGGTGATTTTAACGTGATCCTTGATCCGTTGGACACTGCTAAGCCGCAATTTTTCTTCACTACACCGGATAAAACAGCACTTAGAACATTAATACATCATAACCAATTGACAGACATATTCAGACAAGAATATCCTTACAAAAGACTGTTCACGCGCCAAAACCACAACAGTAAGACCAGGATAGATAGAATATACATAAATGAACATGCACTTGAAAATTATCATAACATCAAACATGAATACTTCACATCATCAGACCACTGCACATTACCAATAATTCATCTAAAATATCAACAACACACCAAATGGGGTGAATATTCATACAAAATCAATAACAGCATATTAGAATATGCTCACGTCATAACAGAGCTCGAAACGGCTTGGGAAAACTGGACCATAAACGTACCACAAATAGAACCACCAGACATGCTTATAAGGTGGGATCATGGCAAGAAAATGTTGAAAAATCGACTGATTGAACTCTCGCAAGATGTCGCACTCAAGCGTAGAGAAGATTACAATCAAGCGAAAAATATGCTCCACACTCTGGACGCTCATCCGGACCACGTCCTGGAAGATCGTCGCCCGGAATTCTTGGAGAAAGTCAACAACTTCTACGATTATAAAGCAGTCGGATCGCAAATCAGATCCAGAACTATCCCAACTAGCGATGAAGAGCCATCTAAAAGCTTCTTCAAAGCAGAGGAACAAAATTGTAAAAAAAGCTCTATCACTGAGATACACGACGCAAACAACACAACACTCACCAAGAAAGAAGACATTCTCAAAGAAGTACACAGCTTCTACCACTCTCTATGGGGTGTAAAAGACAACATAAACTCTCAAGAACAAAACAACTACTTAAACATTCTTGGAGAGGCCAAAATTGAGGAAGACGCAGCAGAACAAGCGGAACAGCTGATCAGTCTCAAAGAAGTAAAAACCGCCATCGATTCTCTTAACAAGGATTCTGCACCTGGATCAGATGGTCTCGGCTCATTATTCTACCAAAAATGCTGGCATTTCCTGAAACACGACATTCTAGAGATGCTTACAAATTGCTACTTGAGAAAAACAATGACTCCCTCAATGAGAGAAGCAAAAGTGAAGTTAATCTTTAAAAAAGGTGAAAAAGAAAAGCTTAAAAATTGGAGACCGATCTCTCTGCTCAACACAGACTACAAGATCTTGAGCAAAATCCTCTCCAACAGACTCACACCCATGATCACAAACCTGATTTGTCCGAATCAGAAATGTGGACTGCCAAACCGCAGAATAGAGCATGTTACAATGAATATACAAGCTGCCCTGGAAGCTTCTCAAACTCAACACAGGGACTTGTACGTCATGATAACTGACTTTGAAAAAGCTTTCGATAGAGTTAGTCACTCCTTCCTCTATGGAATCTTGAAGAAACTCGGAGTAAAACCAATAATGATGAATTACCTGTCATTAGTTTACCACAAAACAAAAAGCAAAATAGAAATCAATGGAGCTTTAACAAAACGAATAAACGTTAAAAGGGGCATACGACAGGGTTGTCCCCTCAGCATGCTCTATTTCATAATCTGTGCTGACGTTCTCACCCGACGCATAGAGAAAAATCATCTGATCAACGGTTTTCGCTTTTCCAAGCTGACAATCAAAATCCAGCAATATGCGGACGACACCACTTTCATCACAAGAGACATTCCATCTCTCAAGGAAATCAACAAAGAACTAGCCATCTATCAGACGATGTCCGGCCAGAAAGTGAACCAGGGAAAGACCCAGATCCTGGCGTCCAAACCTGACCTGGCCCAAAGAGCTCAGCAACTCTTTCCAGAAGCTGCGATCTTGAACAACGTCAAGATCCTGGGCATCTGGCTAGGCACAAACAAAACACAACTTGATAAGATGAACTGGCAGACCGCCATCAAGAAAACTCAAACGATCGCCAACATCCACAAACCACGAAGACTCTCCCTCTATGGAAAGATCTCGATCATCAACACTCTCTTGGTACCCGTCACTTTGCATCTCAGTAGAGTGCTGATGCCAACGAAACAACACATCAAAGAACTAAACAAAATCCTCTTCGACTTCCTCTGGTATCCCTCACCATTCGAACAGCTCCAGAGAAGCAAGACGTTTCCTCCTGTCAAAGATGGAGGCATCAACATGGTGGACATCCAATCAAAATTTCAAACAAGCCGCATCGACAGAATTCGCCATCTCTTCTCTCTAGAAGACGCCACCGAAATCTGGCACGAATGGGCCATGTTCAATTTGAGTTACAGAATGAGACACATTAATCCTCATCTGTTCTCCAACAGCATTCCGCATGCCCCAATTCCAAACGAAATGTATGCGGACATCTTCAAGTCCTTTTGCAAACTCAAAGGCTTGAAACACGACTGGGAAAATACTTCCTACAAAAATATCTACATCAATCTGAAAACGCAAAATGAAAAGAAAATTGACAAGATTGATGAAAACGGAAAGAAGATTCCTTGGAATGAGATCCTCCTGAAAAACAAGGGAATCAAACTCTTCCTTCCACCTCACCTATCCTCCATGTCCTTTCGGATTGCACATGGAGGATACAAATGGGGAGATTTTAATAGATCAATACATTCCGACAGAAAAACAAACTGCAAATTCTGCAGAAAACCAGAAGACAATGTGGCCCACGTCCTCACCAAGTGCTCCTTTGCACAAAGAATATGGGAGCGCCTGAAACAACAATATCTTGACCTAACCAAGGAAGACATAGAAATAACAAAGGACATGATCCTTTACAACCAACTCCCTGGAGGACAAAAGAACAACCTGATCCTTCTTACCATGATGAATGTCGCCAAGCACACCATCATCCAAAAGAAGAAATCTCTGGACATAGGCGACACATATATACAGGACACAAAACGGTCCACCACTCAAGCCCTGTGGGTGATCATGACAAAAACGAAAGACATAACACAAAAGCATAACATTCCTTTGTCATCTGACATTTCTACTCCTTCCAAACCTCCTCCTACGGTCAGAAGAAAGAAGAAACAGTCGAGATCCACTCTTCAACCGCCCTCACAGTCGTCCTCGGTGGTAGGGATGACTGATTGCAGCGGTGGATCTCACTAGCACAGTACGGTCGTAGATCATCTTTGAAGAAGTTTAGACAGCCAAGGGCGTAACAACCCACCTTTAACCCGTCCCTCTCACTCATCTGCAACGGCCTGATGCCGGAAGAGTGATTGCAGCGGGAGATCTTTAACCGTCCCTCTCCGTTGTCCCACTCGCTCTGGGATGACAGGATTGCAGCGGCCCATTCCAAGACGACTCTGGGGTCAGCGAAAGCTACCCTCCCTCTGGCCGCTCCTCTCTGGCATCTCCGCCAAATGAGGTGTCAGACTGCGGTGGCCCGTTTTCTCCAAACAGGTGCCCTTCTTGAAGCGGGCAACAAGAAGATACACACACACAAACAATTTCAAATAAAATTAAAATGAACTCTCTACCAAAATGCGCTAGTTCTTGAGCTTGACCCGCCATCTCCTAGACTGCTCCAAGATCAGCAAGAGGAAAGTTGAGACAGGCAGATCAGCTTGAGGCAGCCACTAACCAAACATTTACATCCACAGATTACCATCTACCGCGGTGGGTCCCTTCGGTCGTAGTGAGTCCCTCGCCTCCCTGGTAGGTATCTTCCATGTAAGTATGGTGTGCCTGCTGAGTGTTTGGGTGTGTGGACGGCTCCCGGAGCGGACGCACTAATGATGAGACAGGAAACAAATCCATTCCATATGGACAATTTGTAAACCTGCAAGATGTAGTGGTATCCATCTTGAACTCTGAGCGTTGCGCGAAAAAAAAAAAAAAAAAAAAAAAAAAAAAAAAAAAACAGAGCTGTGGCTCTTGTTTTTTCATTCAATCCGACTTGGCGATGTGTATTTATTCTTCCCCTCTCCCCCATTATTCCTCTGTTGGAATGCTTTCTGGTCAGACGATCGACTCAATGCAACGAACCACCGACTTCGCAGCCCATTCCTTCAGGCTCCTGGCCCGCCACTGCCGGTCACGCCTTCGCCGCCAGCTGGTGCTTAATCAAGCCAAGCGTAACGGACGACCTGCTGAAAGACAACAAGAGGAAGCTGTGAAGATTGGCTTCTTGTTTTTCGTTTCAAGAAGAAGATTGTGGAGGAAGCCGGTGAAGGGTGTCTTATGCGACGAATTACAGAAAAAAATTATTGCCGCTCTACAGTGAAGGGAGCTCGGTCGTTGTCACGCAAAATCGTCCGATCGGTGCTGCCTTCCTTAACGCTTTTTGTGCGCTGGCAAACTTATACCTACATCCCAAACTTAATAACACCATTTTTACCCCTCCAAAGTATTCTATTTGAATAAGGTAAGTCTCACGAGCCTTATTCAAAGTGCGAACGATTAATTGCGAACTGGTGGCTTTGGAGACATTGCTGCCAAAAAGCGACTAACAAGCAAGCCTTGCTTTCCTCGCTAGAGCGAGCGAGTGAAAGCGACACCGGCCTAACTTTTACCAGCCTTTTTAGATTTTTTTTAAAGTCAGTTAGATAAATAAATAACTAGAAAGTTTAGAAAATAGCCTAAGTCAGCTAGATCAGTGGCCCCCTGCTGGGAACCACTGATCTAGGCGAGTAGTTAGCCTTTTTTCCCTCCCTAGATTTTTTTTGGAGTCAGCCTTTTCCCCTTAAGGGAATTAGCTGATTGCCACGTAGAAAGTAGGTCAGGTGAGAATAGCCAGTTAGCTACAGCGAGTCTAGACAGTACGTGACCAGCTTTTAGGGTGTGGTCAAGACAGAATTTAGCTAAATTTTCCTTCAGAAGGAAAATTTAAAACTTGAAAAGCTTGGACTTTGGTAAGTCTTTGTTAATTCTTATATTTAAAATAACATAAACTAAACACCAGCTATACTCATGGGCGACTCTAAGGCCAACGAGTTTAAATATCAAAGAACCTTGGTTGTGCAAGCATCCAGCCAGTCCTGGCTTGATGTAAGCACTTTCATCAGTTTCTTTATGCAAGATGGCTTCCTTGCAAAGTATGGAAAGGAGCTAAAAGCTGTGCGTGCCAAGAGCCTGCGGCAGCACATTTTCACCGTCACGTTCTCAGCTTCTGAGAACGAAACCAAATCCGTGCTGATGGAACAGCTGGCGCTAGACCATCAGTCACCCGTGACCTATTCACACAAGGAAGTAGGTTACGTGATCAAAGTATGGCGACCGATGCCACCATGCGACGTGATCACATTATATCCAGTGCCAGACGAGTGGCATCTGGATTTAATTAATGAGTTTGCTTGCCAAGCAAACTGGGGAAATGTTTACCAGATGGTTAAAGGTAAACACAAGCAGCACCCCACCATCTGCAACGAGTTTCTGCATGTGTACCTGCAGAACACTAAACTCGCCAACATCCCAGATAAGGTGCAGATGTTTGGTGAATGGATCTCCATCACCAAGCCTGGAGAAGGACATTTGCCACTCTGCCAGATTTGCAAAGTCCGGGGACACCTAACATCAAAGTGCCCCACGAAACCGAAGAAGACCCAGGCCAACCCACCTCGAGACCGGGAGTCCAAGGCCGACCCACCCCGAGACCGGGCGCCTAGACAACCCAGGAAACAGGGACGCTCGAGAGAATCCATAAACAGAAGCAACGAACTCTTCTGCCAAAGATCAGAGGCCGCTTTCCTTGCGAGACAGGCCGAGAAGTCCAGACCGCGTTTTGCTGCATCCAGACCAAAAAAAACGTATGTGTCAGATTCGTCGCCAACCAGGCAGCAGCTCGCCTGTCATGTGTGCCGATCAACAGGCCGACACAAACCTGGTTGCAATGCAAGAGAAAAGTTCAGGGAAAAGAGTAGGAAGAGAAAGAACCCCCCCACGAGCGACGATGGCTTTATCACCGTGGGCAAAGGAGGGAAACACAACCCCAAAACCTCCATGCGCAGCATCTTCTCATCAGATACTGAGATAGCGGATAAGCCCATGTCCAACACAGAGTCCAAGACATCGACTCCAAAAGAACCCTTGCTAAAGCGGAGATCGATTGCCCAACCAGCATCTCCCAGGACGACGAATCCCAGAGACCACGACGCATCCCACGCCAGCTCCAAGGATGCGTCGGTCTCAGTTGACAATGACAACTCGTCAACTGACTCGGAGTCCGTTTCTTCGAGAGAGTCTACGCGGGCTGAACTGACCGGGACCTCTCCTCTCCATCGAAATGTCTTCAGTTCGGTGGATGAGCTCACGGACTCAGACGGCGTCCCATCCAACTACACGGTCTAGTCCAAAACTCTTAAACTTTAATCTGCTTTTTCTCTATCTATAATCATGTTCACAGATACGGAGAGTGACGATTCGGACGCCGGACTGGGCAACCTCAAGGTTGGCTCAATGAACATCAACGGAATATCCAAGAAATTGCGAGATGTCAAACAGTTCTCTACATCTCACAGACTCTCTGTACTGGCAATTCAGGAAACACACAGAATCCCCACCGATCAACTCGAGACGTGGGCTCAACATAACAATTACATAACATATACAAACATAGAACCTGATAGAACCCCCTTCTATGCAGGGACAATGTTCATCGTAAAGAAGGACATACACGATAGGTCCGAAATCACACATCACACAATAGTACAAAATCGAATACATCACCTCAACATCAAATGTGGTAAAAATAACATAAACATATTCAATGCATACCTTCCGCAGAGCAACGGAGAGAGAAAGTCATGCTTTGAACTGCTCTCCGAGGCTATGCTGGAATATGAACATCAACATGTGGTCTTGCTTGGTGATTTTAACGTGATCCTTGATCCGTTGGACACTGCTAAGCCGCAATTTTTCTTCACTACACCGGATAAAACAGCACTTAGAACATTAATACATCATAACCAATTGACAGACATATTCAGACAAGAATATCCTTACAAAAGACTGTTCACGCGCCAAAACCACAACAGTAAGACCAGGATAGATAGAATATACATAAATGAACATGCACTTGAAAATTATCATAACATCAAACATGAATACTTCACATCATCAGACCACTGCACATTACCAATAATTCATCTAAAATATCAACAACACACCAAATGGGGTGAATATTCATACAAAATCAATAACAGCATATTAGAATATGCTCACGTCATAACAGAGCTCGAAACGGCTTGGGAAAACTGGACCATAAACGTACCACAAATAGAACCACCAGACATGCTTATAAGGTGGGATCATGGCAAGAAAATGTTGAAAAATCGACTGATTGAACTCTCGCAAGATGTCGCACTCAAGCGTAGAGAAGATTACAATCAAGCGAAAAATATGCTCCACACTCTGGACGCTCATCCAGACCACGTCCTGGAAGATCGTCGCCCGGAATTCTTGGAGAAAATCAACAACTTCTACGATTATAAAGCAGTCGGATCGCAAATCAGATCCAGAACTATCCCAACTAGCGATGAAGAACCATCTAAAAGCTTCTTCAAAGCAGAGGAACAAAATTGTAAAAGTACCTCTATCACTGAGATACACGACGCAAACAACACAACACTCACCAAGAAAGAAGACATTCTCAAAGAAGTACACAGCTTCTACCACTCCCTATGGGGTGTAAAAGACAACATAAACTCTCAAGAACAAAACAACTACTTAAACATTCTTGGAGAGGCCAAAATTGAGGAAGACGCAGCTGAACAAGCGGAACAGCTGATCAGTCTCAAAGAAGTAAAAACCGCCATCGATTCTCTTAATAAGGACTCTGCACCTGGATCAGATGGTCTCGGCTCATTATTCTACCAAAAATGCTGGCATTTCCTGAAACACGACATTCTAGAGATGCTTACAAATTGCTACTTGAGAAAAACAATGACTCCCTCAATGAGAGAAGCAAAAGTGAAGTTAATCTTTAAAAAAGGTGAAAAAGAAAAGCTCAAAAATTGGAGACCGATCTCTCTGCTCAACACAGACTACAAGATCTTGAGCAAAATCCTCTCCAACAGACTCACACCCATGATCACAAACCTGATTTGTCCGAATCAGAAATGTGGACTGCCAAACCGCAGAATAGAGCATGTTACAATGAATATACAAGCTGCCCTGGAAGCTTCTCAAACTCAACACAGGGACTTGTACGTCATGATAACTGACTTTGAAAAAGCTTTCGATAGAGTTAGTCACTCCTTCCTCTATGGAATCTTGAAGAAACTCGGAGTAAAACCAATAATGATGAATTACCTGTCATTAGTTTACCACAAAACAAAAAGCAAAATAGAAATCAATGGAGCTTTAACAAAACGAATAAACGTTAAAAGGGGCATACGACAGGGTTGTCCCCTCAGCATGCTCTATTTCATAATCTGCGCTGACGTTCTCACCCGACGCATAGAGAAAAATCATCTGATCAACGGTTTTCGCTTTTCCAAGCTGACAATCAAAATCCAGCAATATGCGGACGACACCACATTCATCACAAGAGACATTCCATCTCTCAAGGAAATCAACAAAGAACTAGCCATCTACCAGACGATGTCCGGCCAGAAAGTGAACCAGGGAAAGACCCAGATCCTGGCGTCCAAACCGGACCTGGCCCAAAGAGCTCAGCAACTCTTTCCAGAAGCTGCGATCTTGAACAACGTCAAGATCCTGGGCATCTGGCTAGGCACAAACAAAACACAACTTGACAAGATGAACTGGCAGACCGCCATCAAAAAAACTCAAACGATCGCCAACATCCACAAACCACGAAGACTCTCCCTCTATGGAAAGATCTCGATCATCAACACTCTCTTGGTACCCGTCACTTTGCATCTCAGTAGAGTGCTGATGCCAACGAAACAACACATCAAAGAACTAAACAAAATCCTCTTCGACTTCCTCTGGTATCCTTCACCACTCGAACAGCTCCAGAGAAGCAAAACGTTTCCTCCTGTCAAAGATGGAGGCATCAACATGGTGGACATCCAATCAAAATTTCAAACAAGCCGCATCGACAGAATTCGCCACCTCTTCTCACTAGAAGACGCCACCGAAATCTGGCACGAATGGGCCATGTTCAATTTGAGTTACAGAATGAGACACATCAATCCTCATCTGTTCTCCAACAGCATTCCGCATGCCCCAATTCCAAACGAAATGTATGCGGACATCTTCAAGTCCTTTTGCAAACTCAAAGGCTTGAAACACGACTGGGAAAATACTTCCTACAAAAATATCTACATCAACCTGAAAACGCAAAATGAAAAGAAAATTGACAAGATCGATGAAAACGGAAAGAAGATTCCTTGGAATGAGATCCTCTTGAAAAACAAGGGAATCAAACTCTTCCTTCCACCTCACCTATCCTCCATGTCCTTTCGGATTGCACATGGAGGATACAAATGGGGAGACTTTAATAGATCAATACATTCCGACAGAAAAACAAACTGCAAATTCTGCAGAAAACCAGAAGACAATGTGGCCCACGTCCTCACCAAGTGCTCCTTTGCACAAGGAATATGGGAGCGCCTGAAACAACAATATCTTGGCCTAACAAAGGAAGACATAGAAATAACAAAGGACATGATCCTTTACAATCAACTCCCTGGAGGACAAACGAACAACCCGATTCTTTTGACCATGATGAATGTCGCCAAGCACACCATCATCCAAAAGAAGAAATCTCTGGACATAGATGACACATATATACAGGACACAAAACGGTCCACCACTCAAGCCCTGTGGGTGATCATGACAAAAACGAAAGACATAACACAAAAGCATAACATTCCTTTGTCATCTGACATTTCTACTCCTTCCAAACCTCCTCCTACGGTCAGAAGAAAGAAGAAACAGTCGAGATCCACTCTTCAACCGCCCTCTCAGTCGTCCTCGGTGGTAGGGATGACTGATTGCAGCGGTGGATCTCACTAGCACAGTACGGTCGTAGATCATCTTTGAAGAAGTTTAGACAGCCAAGGGCGTAACAACCCACCTTTAACCCGTCCCTCTCACTCATCTGCAACGGCCTGATGCCGGAAGAGTGATTGCAGCGGGAGATCTTTAACCGTCCCTCTCCGTTGTCCCACTCGCTCTGGGATGACAGGATTGCAGCGGCCCATCCCAAGACGACTCTAGGGTCAGCGAAAGCTACCCTCCTTCTGGCCGCTCCTCTCTGGCATCTCCGCCAAATGAGGTGTCAGACTGCAGCGGCCCGTTTCCTCCAAACAGGTGCCCTTCTTGAAGCGGGCAACAAGAAGATACACACACATAAACAATTACAAATAAAATTAAAATTAACTCTTTGACAAAACGCGCTAGTTCTTGAGCTTGACCCGCCATCTCCTAGTCTGCTCCAAGATCAGCAAGAGGAAAGTCGAGACAGGCAGATCAGCTTGAGGCAGCCACTAACCAAACATTTACATCCACAGATTACCATCTACCGCGGTGGGTCCCTTCGGTCGTAGTGAGTCCCTCGCCTCCCTGGTAGGTATCTTCCATGTAAGTATGGTGTGCCTGCTGAGTGTTTGGGTGTGTGGACGGCTCCCGGAGCGGACGCACTAATGATGAGACAGGAAACAAATCCATTCCATATGGACAATTTGTAAACCTGCAAGATGTAGTGGTATCCATCTTGAACTCTGAGCGTTGCGCGATAATAAAAAAAAAAAAAAAAAAAAAAAAAAAAAAAAAAAAAAAAAACAGAGCTGTGGCTCTTGTTTTTTCATTCAATCCGACTTGGCGATGTGTATTTATTCTTCCCCTCTCCCCCATTATTCCTCTGTTGGAATGCTTTCTGGTCAGACGATCGACTCAATGCAACGAACCACCGACTTCGCAGCCCATTCCTTCAGGCTCCTGGCCCGCCACTGCCGGTCACGCCTTCGCCGCCAGCTGGTGCTTAATCAAGCCAAGCGTAACGGACGACCTGCTGAAAGACAACAAGAGGAAGCTGTGAAGATTGGCTTCTTGTTTTTCGTTTCAAGAAGAAGATTGTGGAGGAAGCCGGTGAAGGGTGTCTTATGCGACGAATTACAGAAAAAAATTATTGCCGCTCTACAGTGAAGGGAGCTCGGTCGTTGTCACGCAAAATCGTCCGATCGGTGCTGCCTTCCTTAACGCTTTTTGTGCGCTGGCAAACTTATACCTACATCCCAAACTTAATAACACCATTTTTACCCCTCCAAAGTATTCTATTTGAATAAGGTAAGTCTCACGAGCCTTATTCAAAGTGCGAACGATTAATTGCGAACTGGTGGCTTTGGAAACATTGCTGCCAAAAAGCGACTAACAGCAAGCCTTGCTTTCCTCGCTAGAGCGAGCGAGTGAAAGCGACACCGGCCTAACTTTTACCAGCCTTTTTAGATTTTTTTTAAAGTCAGTTAGATAAATAAATAACTAGAAAGTTTAGAAAATAGCCTAAGTCAGCTAGATCAGTGGCCCCCTGCTGGGAACCACTGATCTAGGCGAGTAGTTAGCTTTTTTTCCCTCCCTAGAATTTTTTTTGGAGTCAGCCTTTTCCCCTTAAGGGAATTAGCTGATTGCCACGTAGAAAGTAGGTCAGGTGAGAATAGCCAGTTAGCTACAGCGAGTCTAGACAGTACGTGACCAGCTTTTAGGGTGTGGTCAAGACAGAATTTAGCTAAATTTTCCTTCAGAAGGAAAATTTAAAACTTGAAAAGCTTGGACTTTGGTAAGTCTTTGTTAATTCTTATATTTAAAATAACATAAACTAAACACCAGCTATACTCATGGGCGACTCTAAGGCCAACGAGTTTAAATATCAAAGAACCTTGGTTGTGCAAGCATCCAGCCAGTCCTGGCTTGATGTAAGCACTTTCATCAGTTTCTTTATGCAAGATGGCTTCCTTGCAAAGTATGGAAAGGAGCTAAAAGCTGTGCGTGCCAAGAGCCTGCGGCAGCACATTTTCACCGTCACGTTCTCAGCTTCTGAGAACGAAACCAAATCCGTGCTGATGGAACAGCTGGCGCTAGACCATCAGTCACCCGTGACCTATTCACACAAGGAAGTAGGTTACGTGATCAAAGTATGGCGACCGATGCCACCATGCGACGTGATCACATTATATCCAGTGCCAGACGAGTGGCATCTGGATTTAATTAATGAGTTTGCTTGCCAAGCAAACTGGGGAAATGTTTACCAGATGGTTAAAGGTAAACACAAGCAGCACCCCACCATCTGCAACGAGTTTCTGCATGTGTACCTGCAGAACACTAAACTCGCCAACATCCCAGATAAGGTGCAGATGTTTGGTGAATGGATCTCCATCACCAAGCCTGGAGAAGGACATTTGCCACTCTGCCAGATTTGCAAAGTCCGGGGACACCTAACATCAAAGTGCCCCACGAAACCGAAGAAGACCCAGGCCAACCCACCTCGAGACCGGGAGTCCAAGGCCGACCCACCCCGAGACCGGGCGCCTAGACAACCCAGGAAACAGGGACGCTCGAGAGAATCCATAAACAGAAGCAACGAACTCTTCTGCCAAAGATCAGAGGCCGCTTTCCTTGCGAGACAGGCCGAGAAGTCCAGACCGCGTTTTGCTGCATCCAGACCAAAAAAAACGTATGTGTCAGATTCGTCGCCAACCAGGCAGCAGCTCGCCTGTCATGTGTGCCGATCAACAGGCCGACACAAACCTGGTTGCAATGCAAGAGAAAAGTTCAGGGAAAAGAGTAGGAAGAGAAAGAACCCCCCCACGAGCGACGATGGCTTTATCACCGTGGGCAAAGGAGGGAAACACAACCCCAAAACCTCCATGCGCAGCATCTTCTCATCAGATGCTGAGATAGTGGATAAGCCCATGTCCAACACAGAGTCCAAGACATCGACTCCAAAAGAACCCTTGCTAAAGCGGAGATCGATTGCCCAACCAGCATCTCCCAGGACGACGAATCCCAGAGACCACGACGCATCCCACGCCAGCTCCAAGGATGCGTCGGTCTCAGTTGACAATGACAACTCGTCAACTGACTCGGAGTCCGTTTCTTCGAGAGAGTCTACGCGGGCTGAACTGACCGGGACCTCTCCTCTCCATCGAAATGTCTTCAGTTCGGTGGATGAGCTCACGGACTCAGACGGCGTCCCATCCAACTACACGGTCTAGTCCAAAACTCTTAAACTTTAATCTGCTTTTTCTCTATCTATAATCATGTTCACAGATACGGAGAGTGACGATTCGGACGCCGGACTGGGCAACCTCAAGGTTGGCTCAATGAACATCAACGGAATATCCAAGAAATTGCGAGATGTCAAACAGTTCTCTACATCTCACAGACTCTCTGTACTGGCAATTCAGGAAACACACAGAATCCCCACCGATCAACTCGAGACGTGGGCTCAACATAACAATTACATAACATATACAAACATAGAACCTGATAGAACCCCCTTCTATGCAGGGACAATGTTCATCGTAAAGAAGGACATACACGATAGGTCCGAAATCACACATCACACAATAGTACAAAATCGAATACATCACCTCAACATCAAATGTGGTAAAAATAACATAAACATATTCAATGCATACCTTCCGCAGAGCAACGGAGAGAGAAAGTCATGCTTTGAACTGCTCTCCGAGGCTATGCTGGAATATGAACATCAACATGTGGTCTTACTTGGTGATTTTAACGTGATCCTTGATCCGTTGGACACTGCTAAGCCGCAATTTTTCTTCACTACACCGGATAAAACAGCACTTAGAACATTAATACATCATAACCAATTGACAGACATATTCAGACAAGAATATCCTTACAAAAGACTGTTCACGCGCCAAAACCACAACAGTAAGACCAGGATAGATAGAATATACATAAATGAACATGCACTTGAAAATTATCATAACATCAAACATGAATACTTCACATCATCAGACCACTGCACACTACCAATAATTCATCTAAAATATCAACAACACACCAAATGGGGTGAATATTCATACAAAATCAATAACAGCATATTAGAATATGCTCACGTCATAACAGAGCTCGAAACGGCTTGGGAAAACTGGACCATAAACGTACCACAAATAGAACCACCAGACATGCTTATAAGGTGGGATCATGGCAAGAAAATGTTGAAAAATCGACTGATCGAACTCTCGCAAGATGTCGCACTCAAGCGTAGAGAAGATTACAATCAGGCCAAAAGCATGCTCCTAAATCTGGACGCTCATCCAAACCACGTCTTGGAAGAACGTCGACCGGAATTCTTGGAGAAAATCCAAAATTTCTACGATTATAAAGCAATCGGATCTCAAATCAGATCCAGAACAACTCCAACAAGCGATGAAGAGCCCTCCAAAAGCTTCTTCAAAGCAGAGGAACAAAATTGTAAAAGTAGCTCTATTACTGAGATACACGACACAAACAACACAACTCTCACCAAGAAAGAAGACATTCTCAAAGAAGTACACAGCTTCTACCACTCCCTATGGGGCATAGAAGACCACATCAACCCTCAAGAACAGAACAGTTACCTAAACATTCTGGGAGAGGCCAAAATTGAAGAAGACAAAGCTGAACAAGCAGAACAGCTCATAACTCTAAAAGAAGTAAAAACCGCCATCGATTCTCTTAACAAGGATTCTGCACCTGGATCAGATGGTCTCGGCTCATTATTCTACCAAAAATGCTGGCATTTCCTGAAACACGACATTCTAGAGATGCTTACAAATTGCTACTTGAGAAAAACAATGACTCCCTCAATGAGAGAAGCAAAAGTGAAGTTAATCTTTAAAAAAGGTGAAAAAGAAAAGCTCAAAAATTGGAGACCGATCTCTCTACTCAATACTGATTACAAGATCCTGAGTAAAATCCTCTCCAACAGACTCACACCCATGATCACAAACCTGATTTGTCCGAATCAGAAATGTGGACTGCCAAACCGCAGAATAGAGCATGTTACAATGAATATACAAGCTGCCCTGGAAGCTTCTCAAACACAACACAGGGACTTGTACGTCATGATAACTGACTTTGAAAAAGCTTTCGATAGAGTTAGTCACTCCTTCCTCTATGGAATCTTGAAGAAAATCGGAGTAAAACCAATAATGATGAATTACCTGTCATTAGTTTACCACAAAACAAAAAGCAAAATAGAAATCAATGGAGCTTTAACAAAACGAATAAACGTTAAAAGGGGCATACGACAGGGTTGTCCCCTCAGCATGCTCTATTTCATAATCTGTGCTGACGTTCTCACCCGACGCATAGAGAAAAATCATCTGATCAACGGTTTTCGCTTTTCCAAGCTGACAATCAAAATCCAGCAATATGCGGACGACACCACTTTCATCACAAGAGACATTCCATCTCTCAAGGAAATCAACAAAGAACTAGCCATCTATCAGACGATGTCCGGCCAGAAAGTGAACCAGGGAAAGACCCAGATCCTGGCGTCCAAACCTGACCTGGCCCAAAGAGCTCAGCAACTCTTTCCAGAAGCTGCGATCTTGAACAACGTCAAGATCCTGGGCATCTGGCTAGGCACAAACAAAACACAACTTGACAAGATGAACTGGCAGACCGCCATCAAGAAAACTCAAACGATCGCCAACATCCACAAACCACGAAGACTCTCCCTCTATGGAAAGATCTCGATCATCAACACTCTCTTGGTACCCGTCACTTTGCATCTCAGTAGAGTGCTGATGCCAACGAAACAACACATCAAAGAACTAAACAAAATCCTCTTCGACTTCCTCTGGTATCCTTCACCATTCGAACAGCTCCAGAGAAGCAAGACGTTTCCACCTGTCAAAGATGGAGGCATCAACATGGTGGACATCCAATCAAAATTTCAAACAAGCCGCATCGACAGAATTCGCCATCTCTTCTCTCTAGAAGACGCCACCGAAATCTGGCACGAATGGGCCATGTTCAATTTGAGTTACAGAATGAGACACATTAATCCTCATCTGTTCTCCAACAGCATTCCGCATGCCCCAATTCCAAACGAAATGTATGCGGACATCTTCAAGTCCTTTTGCAAACTCAAAGGCTTGAAACACGACTGGGAAAATACTTCTTACAAAAATATCTACATCAATCTGAAAACGCAAAATGAAAAGAAAATTGACAAGATTGATGAAAACGGAAAGAAGATTCCTTGGAATGAGATCCTCCTGAAAAACAAGGGAATCAAACTCTTCCTTCCACCTCACCTATCCTCCATGTCCTTTCGGATTGCACATGGAGGATACAAATGGGGAGATTTTAATAGATCAATACATTCCGACAGAAAAACAAACTGCAAATTCTGCAGAAAACCAGAAGACAATGTGGCCCACGTCCTCACCAAGTGCTCCTTTGCACAAGGAATATGGGAGCGCCTGAAACAACAATATCTTGACCTAACCAAGGAAGACATAGAAATAACAAAGGACATGATCCTTTACAACCAACTCCCTGGAGGACAAAAGAACAACCTGATCCTTCTTACCATGATGAATGTCGCCAAGCACACCATCATCCAAAAGAAGAAATCTCTGGACATAGGCGACACATATATACAGGACACAAAACGGTCCACCACTCAAGCCCTGTGGGTGATCATGACAAAAACGAAAGACATAACACAAAAACATAACATTCCTTTGTCATCTGACATTTCTACTCCTTCCAAACCTCCTCCTACGGTCAGAAGAAAGAAGAAACAGTCGAGATCCACTCTTCAACCGCCCTCTCAGTCGTCCTCGGTGGTAGGGATGACTGATTGCAGCGGTGGGTCTCACTAGCACAGTACGGTCGTAGATCATCTTTGAAGAAGTTTAGACAGCCAAGGGCGTAACAACCCACCTTTAACCCGTCCCTCTCACTCATCTGCAACGGCCTGATGCCGGAAGAGTGATTGCAGCGGGAGATCTTTAACCGTCCCTCTCCGTTGTCCCACTCGCTCTGGGATGACAGGATTGCAGCGGCCCATTCCAAGACGACTCTGGGGTCAGCGAAAGCTACCCTCCCTCTGGCCGCTCCTCTCTGGCATCTCCGCCAAATGAGGTGTCAGACTGCGGTGGCCCGTTTTCTCCAAACAGGTGCCCTTCTTGAAGCGGGCAACAAGAAGATACACACACACAAACAATTTCAAATAAAATTAAAATGAACTCTCTACCAAAATGCGCTAGTTCTTGAGCTTGACCCGCCATCTCCTAGACTGCTCCAAGATCAGCAAGAGGAAAGTTGAGACAGGCAGATCAGCTTGAGGCAGCCACTAACCAAACATTTACATCCACAGATTACCATCTACCGCGGTGGGTCCCTTCGGTCGTAGTGAGTCCCCCGCCTCCCTGGTAGGTATCTTCCATGTAAGTATGGTGTGCCTGCTGAGTGTTTGGGTGTGTGGACGGCTCCCGGAGCGGACGCACTAATGATGAGACAGGAAACAAATCCATTCCATATGGACAATTTGTAAACCTGCAAGATGTAGTGGTATCCATCTTGAACTCTGAGCGTTGCGCGAAAAAGAAAAGAAAAAAAAAAAAAAAAAAAAAAAAAAAAAAAAAAAAAAAAAAAAACAGAGCTGTGGCTCTTGTTTTTTCATTCAATCCGACTTGGCGATGTGTATTTATTCTTCCCCTCTCCCCCATTATTCCTCTGTTGGAATGCTTTCTGGTCAGACGATCGACTCAATGCAACGAACCACCGACTTCGCAGCCCATTCCTTCAGGCTCCTGGCCCGCCACTGCCGGTCACGCCTTCGCCGCCAGCTGGTGCTTAATCAAGCCAAGCGTAACGGACGACCTGCTGAAAGACAACAAGAGGAAGCTGTGAAGATTGGCTTCTTGTTTTTCGTTTCAAGAAGAAGATTGTGGAGGAAGCCGGTGAAGGGTGTCTTATGCGACGAATTACAGAAAAAAATTATTGCCGCTCTACAGTGAAGGGAGCTCGGTCGTTGTCACGCAAAATCGTCCGATCGGTGCTGCCTTCCTTAACGCTTTTTGTGCGCTGGCAAACTTATACCTACATCCCAAACTTAATAACACCATTTTTACCCCTCCAAAGTATTCTATTTGAATAAGGTAAGTCTCAGAGCTGTGGCTCTTGTTTTTTCATTCAATCCGACTTGGCGATGTGTATTTATTCTTCCCCTCTCCCCCATTATTCCTCTGTTGGAATGCTTTCTGGTCAGACGATCGACTCAATGCAACGAACCACCGACTTCGCAGCCCATTCCTTCAGGCTCCTGGCCCGCCACTGCCGGTCACGCCTTCGCCGCCAGCTGGTGCTTAATCAAGCCAAGCGTAACGGACGACCTGCTGAAAGACAACAAGAGGAAGCTGTGAAGATTGGCTTCTTGTTTTTCGTTTCAAGAAGAAGATTGTGGAGGAAGCCGGTGAAGGGTGTCTTATGCGACGAATTACAGAAAAAAATTATTGCCGCTCTACAGTGAAGGGAGCTCGGTCGTTGTCACGCAAAATCGTCCGATCGGTGCTGCCTTCCTTAACGCTTTTTGTGCGCTGGCAAACTTATACCTACATCCCAAACTTAATAACACCATTTTTACCCCTCCAAAGTATTCTATTTGAATAAGGTAAGTCTCAGAGCTGTGGCTCTTGTTTTTTCATTCAATCCGACTTGGCGATGTGTATTTATTCTTCCCCTCTCCCCCATTATTCCTCTGTTGGAATGCTTTCTGGTCAGACGATCGACTCAATGCAACGAACCACCGACTTCGCAGCCCATTCCTTCAGGCTCCTGGCCCGCCACTGCCGGTCACGCCTTCGCCGCCAGCTGGTGCTTAATCAAGCCAAGCGTAACGGACGACCTGCTGAAAGACAACAAGAGGAAGCTGTGAAGATTGGCTTCTTGTTTTTCGTTTCAAGAAGAAGATTGTGGAGGAAGCCGGTGAAGGGTGTCTTATGCGACGAATTACAGAAAAAAATTATTGCCGCTCTACAGTGAAGGGAGCTCGGTCGTTGTCACGCAAAATCGTCCGATCGGTGCTGCCTTCCTTAACGCTTTTTGTGCGCTGGCAAACTTATACCTACATCCCAAACTTAATAACACCATTTTTACCCCTCCAAAGTATTCTATTTGAATAAGGTAAGTCTCAGAGCTGTGGCTCTTGTTTTTTCATTCAATCCGACTTGGCGATGTGTATTTATTCTTCCCCTCTCCCCCATTATTCCTCTGTTGGAATGCTTTCTGGTCAGACGATCGACTCAATGCAACGAACCACCGACTTCGCAGCCCATTCCTTCAGGCTCCTGGCCCGCCACTGCCGGTCACGCCTTCGCCGCCAGCTGGTGCTTAATCAAGCCAAGCGTAACGGACGACCTGCTGAAAGACAACAAGAGGAAGCTGTGAAGATTGGCTTCTTGTTTTTCGTTTCAAGAAGAAGATTGTGGAGGAAGCCGGTGAAGGGTGTCTTATGCGACGAATTACAGAAAAAAATTATTGCCGCTCTACAGTGAAGGGAGCTCGGTCGTTGTCACGCAAAATCGTCCGATCGGTGCTGCCTTCCTTAACGCTTTTTGTGCGCTGGCAAACTTATACCTACATCCCAAACTTAATAACACCATTTTTACCCCTCCAAAGTATTCTATTTGAATAAGGTAAGTCTCAGAGCTGTGGCTCTTGTTTTTTCATTCAATCCGACTTGGCGATGTGTATTTATTCTTCCCCTCTCCCCCATTATTCCTCTGTTGGAATGCTTTCTGGTCAGACGATCGACTCAATGCAACGAACCACCGACTTCGCAGCCCATTCCTTCAGGCTCCTGGCCCGCCACTGCCGGTCACGCCTTCGCCGCCAGCTGGTGCTTAATCAAGCCAAGCGTAACGGACGACCTGCTGAAAGACAACAAGAGGAAGCTGTGAAGATTGGCTTCTTGTTTTTCGTTTCAAGAAGAAGATTGTGGAGGAAGCCGGTGAAGGGTGTCTTATGCGACGAATTACAGAAAAAAATTATTGCCGCTCTACAGTGAAGGGAGCTCGGTCGTTGTCACGCAAAATCGTCCGATCGGTGCTGCCTTCCTTAACGCTTTTTGTGCGCTGGCAAACTTATACCTACATCCCAAACTTAATAACACCATTTTTACCCCTCCAAAGTATTCTATTTGAATAAGGTAAGTCTCACGAGCCTTATTCAAAGTGCGAACGATTAATTGCGAACTGGTGGCTTTGGAAACATTGCTGCCAAAAAGCGACTAACAGCAAGCCTTGCTTTCCTCGCTAGAGCGAGCGAGTGAAAGCGACACCGGCCTAACTTTTACCAGCCTTTTTAGATTTTTTTTAAAGTCAGTTAGATAAATAAATAACTAGAAAGTTTAGAAAATAGCCTAAGTCAGCTAGATCAGTGGCCCCCTGCTGGGAACCACTGATCTAGGCGAGTAGTTAGCTTTTTTTCCCTCCCTAGAATTTTTTTTGGAGTCAGCCTTTTCCCCTTAAGGGAATTAGCTGATTGCCACGTAGAAAGTAGGTCAGGTGAGAATAGCCAGTTAGCTACAGCGAGTCTAGACAGTACGTGACCAGCTTTTAGGGTGTGGTCAAGACAGAATTTAGCTAAATTTTCCTTCAGAAGGAAAATTTAAAACTTGAAAAGCTTGGACTTTGGTAAGTCTTTGTTAATTCTTATATTTAAAATAACATAAACTAAACACCAGCTATACTCATGGGCGACTCTAAGGCCAACGAGTTTAAATATCAAAGAACCTTGGTTGTGCAAGCATCCAGCCAGTCCTGGCTTGATGTAAGCACTTTCATCAGTTTCTTTATGCAAGATGGCTTCCTTGCAAAGTATGGAAAGGAGCTAAAAGCTGTGCGTGCCAAGAGCCTGCGGCAGCACATTTTCACCGTCACGTTCTCAGCTTCTGAGAACGAAACCAAATCCGTGCTGATGGAACAGCTGGCGCTAGACCATCAGTCACCCGTGACCTATTCACACAAGGAAGTAGGTTACGTGATCAAAGTATGGCGACCGATGCCACCATGCGACGTGATCACATTATATCCAGTGCCAGACGAGTGGCATCTGGATTTAATTAATGAGTTTGCTTGCCAAGCAAACTGGGGAAATGTTTACCAGATGGTTAAAGGTAAACACAAGCAGCACCCCACCATCTGCAACGAGTTTCTGCATGTGTACCTGCAGAACACTAAACTCGCCAACATCCCAGATAAGGTGCAGATGTTTGGTGAATGGATCTCCATCACCAAGCCTGGAGAAGGACATTTGCCACTCTGCCAGATTTGCAAAGTCCGGGGACACCTAACATCAAAGTGCCCCACGAAACCGAAGAAGACCCAGGCCAACCCACCTCGAGACCGGGAGTCCAAGGCCGACCCACCCCGAGACCGGGCGCCTAGACAACCCAGGAAACAGGGACGCTCGAGAGAATCCATAAACAGAAGCAACGAACTCTTCTGCCAAAGATCAGAGGCCGCTTTCCTTGCGAGACAGGCCGAGAAGTCCAGACCGCGTTTTGCTGCATCCAGACCAAAAAAAACGTATGTGTCAGATTCGTCGCCAACCAGGCAGCAGCTCGCCTGTCATGTGTGCCGATCAACAGGCCGACACAAACCTGGTTGCAATGCAAGAGAAAAGTTCAGGGAAAAGAGTAGGAAGAGAAAGAACCCCCCCACGAGCGACGATGGCTTTATCACCGTGGGCAAAGGAGGGAAACACAACCCCAAAACCTCCATGCGCAGCATCTTCTCATCAGATGCTGAGATAGTGGATAAGCCCATGTCCAACACAGAGTCCAAGACATCGACTCCAAAAGAACCCTTGCTAAAGCGGAGATCGATTGCCCAACCAGCATCTCCCAGGACGACGAATCCCAGAGACCACGACGCATCCCACGCCAGCTCCAAGGATGCGTCGGTCTCAGTTGACAATGACAACTCGTCAACTGACTCGGAGTCCGTTTCTTCGAGAGAGTCTACGCGGGCTGAACTGACCGGGACCTCTCCTCTCCATCGAAATGTCTTCAGTTCGGTGGATGAGCTCACGGACTCAGACGGCGTCCCATCCAACTACACGGTCTAGTCCAAAACTCTTAAACTTTAATCTGCTTTTTCTCTATCTATAATCATGTTCACAGATACGGAGAGTGACGATTCGGACGCCGGACTGGGCAACCTCAAGGTTGGCTCAATGAACATCAACGGAATATCCAAGAAATTGCGAGATGTCAAACAGTTCTCTACATCTCACAGACTCTCTGTACTGGCAATTCAGGAAACACACAGAATCCCCACCGATCAACTCGAGACGTGGGCTCAACATAACAATTACATAACATATACAAACATAGAACCTGATAGAACCCCCTTCTATGCAGGGACAATGTTCATCGTAAAGAAGGACATACACGATAGGTCCGAAATCACACATCACACAATAGTACAAAATCGAATACATCACCTCAACATCAAATGTGGTAAAAATAACATAAACATATTCAATGCATACCTTCCGCAGAGCAACGGAGAGAGAAAGTCATGCTTTGAACTGCTCTCCGAGGCTATGCTGGAATATGAACATCAACATGTGGTCTTACTTGGTGATTTTAACGTGATCCTTGATCCGTTGGACACTGCTAAGCCGCAATTTTTCTTCACTACACCGGATAAAACAGCACTTAGAACATTAATACATCATAACCAATTGACAGACATATTCAGACAAGAATATCCTTACAAAAGACTGTTCACGCGCCAAAACCACAACAGTAAGACCAGGATAGATAGAATATACATAAATGAACATGCACTTGAAAATTATCATAACATCAAACATGAATACTTCACATCATCAGACCACTGCACATTACCAATAATTCATCTAAAATATCAACAACACACCAAATGGGGTGAATATTCATACAAAATCAATAACAGCATATTAGAATATGCTCACGTCATAACAGAGCTCGAAACGGCTTGGGAAAACTGGACCATAAACGTACCACAAATAGAACCACCAGACATGCTTATAAGGTGGGATCATGGCAAGAAAATGTTGAAAAATCGACTGATTGAACTCTCGCAAGATGTCGCACTCAAGCGTAGAGAAGATTACAATCAAGCGAAAAATATGCTCCACACTCTGGACGCTCATCCGGACCACGTCCTGGAAGATCGTCGCCCGGAATTCTTGGAGAAAGTCAACAACTTCTACGATTATAAAGCAGTCGGATCGCAAATCAGATCCAGAACTATCCCAACTAGCGATGAAGAGCCATCTAAAAGCTTCTTCAAAGCAGAGGAACAAAATTGTAAAAAAAGCTCTATCACTGAGATACACGACGCAAACAACACAACACTCACCAAGAAAGAAGACATTCTCAAAGAAGTACACAGCTTCTACCACTCTCTATGGGGTGTAAAAGACAACATAAACTCTCAAGAACAAAACAACTACTTAAACATTCTTGGAGAGGCCAAAATTGAGGAAGACGCAGCAGAACAAGCGGAACAGCTGATCAGTCTCAAAGAAGTAAAAACCGCCATCGATTCTCTTAACAAGGATTCTGCACCTGGATCAGATGGTCTCGGCTCATTATTCTACCAAAAATGCTGGCATTTCCTGAAACACGACATTCTAGAGATGCTTACAAATTGCTACTTGAGAAAAACAATGACTCCCTCAATGAGAGAAGCAAAAGTGAAGTTAATCTTTAAAAAAGGTGAAAAAGAAAAGCTTAAAAATTGGAGACCGATCTCTCTGCTCAACACAGACTACAAGATCTTGAGCAAAATCCTCTCCAACAGACTCACACCCATGATCACAAACCTGATTTGTCCGAATCAGAAATGTGGACTGCCAAACCGCAGAATAGAGCATGTTACAATGAATATACAAGCTGCCCTGGAAGCTTCTCAAACTCAACACAGGGACTTGTACGTCATGATAACTGACTTTGAAAAAGCTTTCGATAGAGTTAGTCACTCCTTCCTCTATGGAATCTTGAAGAAACTCGGAGTAAAACCAATAATGATGAATTACCTGTCATTAGTTTACCACAAAACAAAAAGCAAAATAGAAATCAATGGAGCTTTAACAAAACGAATAAACGTTAAAAGGGGCATACGACAGGGTTGTCCCCTCAGCATGCTCTATTTCATAATCTGTGCTGACGTTCTCACCCGACGCATAGAGAAAAATCATCTGATCAACGGTTTTCGCTTTTCCAAGCTGACAATCAAAATCCAGCAATATGCGGACGACACCACTTTCATCACAAGAGACATTCCATCTCTCAAGGAAATCAACAAAGAACTAGCCATCTATCAGACGATGTCCGGCCAGAAAGTGAACCAGGGAAAGACCCAGATCCTGGCGTCCAAACCTGACCTGGCCCAAAGAGCTCAGCAACTCTTTCCAGAAGCTGCGATCTTGAACAACGTCAAGATCCTGGGCATCTGGCTAGGCACAAACAAAACACAACTTGATAAGATGAACTGGCAGACCGCCATCAAGAAAACTCAAACGATCGCCAACATCCACAAACCACGAAGACTCTCCCTCTATGGAAAGATCTCGATCATCAACACTCTCTTGGTACCCGTCACTTTGCATCTCAGTAGAGTGCTGATGCCAACGAAACAACACATCAAAGAACTAAACAAAATCCTCTTCGACTTCCTCTGGTATCCCTCACCATTCGAACAGCTCCAGAGAAGCAAGACGTTTCCTCCTGTCAAAGATGGAGGCATCAACATGGTGGACATCCAATCAAAATTTCAAACAAGCCGCATCGACAGAATTCGCCATCTCTTCTCTCTAGAAGACGCCACCGAAATCTGGCACGAATGGGCCATGTTCAATTTGAGTTACAGAATGAGACACATTAATCCTCATCTGTTCTCCAACAGCATTCCGCATGCCCCAATTCCAAACGAAATGTATGCGGACATCTTCAAGTCCTTTTGCAAACTCAAAGGCTTGAAACACGACTGGGAAAATACTTCCTACAAAAATATCTACATCAATCTGAAAACGCAAAATGAAAAGAAAATTGACAAGATTGATGAAAACGGAAAGAAGATTCCTTGGAATGAGATCCTCCTGAAAAACAAGGGAATCAAACTCTTCCTTCCACCTCACCTATCCTCCATGTCCTTTCGGATTGCACATGGAGGATACAAATGGGGAGATTTTAATAGATCAATACATTCCGACAGAAAAACAAACTGCAAATTCTGCAGAAAACCAGAAGACAATGTGGCCCACGTCCTCACCAAGTGCTCCTTTGCACAAAGAATATGGGAGCGCCTGAAACAACAATATCTTGACCTAACCAAGGAAGACATAGAAATAACAAAGGACATGATCCTTTACAACCAACTCCCTGGAGGACAAAAGAACAACCTGATCCTTCTTACCATGATGAATGTCGCCAAGCACACCATCATCCAAAAGAAGAAATCTCTGGACATAGGCGACACATATATACAGGACACAAAACGGTCCACCACTCAAGCCCTGTGGGTGATCATGACAAAAACGAAAGACATAACACAAAAGCATAACATTCCTTTGTCATCTGACATTTCTACTCCTTCCAAACCTCCTCCTACGGTCAGAAGAAAGAAGAAACAGTCGAGATCCACTCTTCAACCGCCCTCTCAGTCGTCCTCGGTGGTAGGGATGACTGATTGCAGCGGTGGATCTCACTAGCACAGTACGGTCGTAGATCATCTTTGAAGAAGTTTAGACAGCCAAGGGCGTAACAACCCACCTTTAACCCGTCCCTCTCACTCATCTGCAACGGCCTGATGCCGGAAGAGTGATTGCAGCGGGAGATCTTTAACCGTCCCTCTCCGTTGTCCCACTCGCTCTGGGATGACAGGATTGCAGCGGCCCATTCCAAGACGACTCTGGGGTCAGCGAAAGCTACCCTCCCTCTGGCCGCTCCTCTCTGGCATCTCCGCCAAATGAGGTGTCAGACTGCGGTGGCCCGTTTTCTCCAAACAGGTGCCCTTCTTGAAGCGGGCAACAAGAAGATACACACACACAAACAATTTCAAATAAAATTAAAATGAACTCTCTACCAAAATGCGCTAGTTCTTGAGCTTGACCCGCCATCTCCTAGACTGCTCCAAGATCAGCAAGAGGAAAGTTGAGACAGGCAGATCAGCTTGAGGCAGCCACTAACCAAACATTTACATCCACAGATTACCATCTACCGCGGTGGGTCCCTTCGGTCGTAGTGAGTCCCTCGCCTCCCTGGTAGGTATCTTCCATGTAAGTATGGTGTGCCTGCTGAGTGTTTGGGTGTGTGGACGGCTCCCGGAGCGGACGCACTAATGATGAGACAGGAAACAAATCCATTCCATATGGACAATTTGTAAACCTGCAAGATGTAGTGGTATCCATCTTGAACTCTGAGCGTTGCGCGAAAAAAAAAAAAAAAAAAAAAAAAAAAAAAAAAAAAAAAAAAAAAAAAAACAGAGCTGTGGCTCTTGTTTTTTCATTCAATCCGACTTGGCGATGTGTATTTATTCTTCCCCTCTCCCCCATTATTCCTCTGTTGGAATGCTTTCTGGTCAGACGATCGACTCAATGCAACGAACCACCGACTTCGCAGCCCATTCCTTCAGGCTCCTGGCCCGCCACTGCCGGTCACGCCTTCGCCGCCAGCTGGTGCTTAATCAAGCCAAGCGTAACGGACGACCTGCTGAAAGACAACAAGAGGAAGCTGTGAAGATTGGCTTCTTGTTTTTCGTTTCAAGAAGAAGATTGTGGAGGAAGCCGGTGAAGGGTGTCTTATGCGACGAATTACAGAAAAAAATTATTGCCGCTCTACAGTGAAGGGAGCTCGGTCGTTGTCACGCAAAATCGTCCGATCGGTGCTGCCTTCCTTAACGCTTTTTGTGCGCTGGCAAACTTATACCTACATCCCAAACTTAATAACACCATTTTTACCCCTCCAAAGTATTCTATTTGAATAAGGTAAGTCTCACGAGCCTTATTCAAAGTGCGAACGATTAATTGCGAACTGGTGGCTTTGGAAACATTGCTGCCAAAAAGCGACTAACAGCAAGCCTTGCTTTCCTCGCTAGAGCGAGCGAGTGAAAGCGACACCGGCCTAACTTTTACCAGCCTTTTTAGATTTTTTTTAAAGTCAGTTAGATAAATAAATAACTAGAAAGTTTAGAAAATAGCCTAAGTCAGCTAGATCAGTGGCCCCCTGCTGGGAACCACTGATCTAGGCGAGTAGTTAGCTTTTTTTCCCTCCCTAGATTTTTTTTTGGAGTCAGCCTTTTCCCCTTAAGGGAATTAGCTGATTGCCACGTAGAAAGTAGGTCAGGTGAGAATAGCCAGTTAGCTACAGCGAGTCTAGACAGTACGTGACCAGCTTTTAGGGTGTGGTCAAGACAGAATTTAGCTAAATTTTCCTTCAGAAGGAAAATTTAAAACTTGAAAAGCTTGGACTTTGGTAAGTCTTTGTTAATTCTTATATTTAAAATAACATAAACTAAACACCAGCTATACTCATGGGCGACTCTAAGGCCAACGAGTTTAAATATCAAAGAACCTTGGTTGTGCAAGCATCCAGCCAGTCCTGGCTTGATGTAAGCACTTTCATCAGTTTCTTTATGCAAGATGGCTTCCTTGCAAAGTATGGAAAGGAGCTAAAAGCTGTGCGTGCCAAGAGCCTGCGGCAGCACATTTTCACCGTCACGTTCTCAGCTTCTGAGAACGAAACCAAATCCGTGCTGATGGAACAGCTGGCGCTAGACCATCAGTCACCCGTGACCTATTCACACAAGGAAGTAGGTTACGTGATCAAAGTATGGCGACCGATGCCACCATGCGACGTGATCACATTATATCCAGTGCCAGACGAGTGGCATCTGGATTTAATTAATGAGTTTGCTTGCCAAGCAAACTGGGGAAATGTTTACCAGATGGTTAAAGGTAAACACAAGCAGCACCCCACCATCTGCAACGAGTTTCTGCATGTGTACCTGCAGAACACTAAACTCGCCAACATCCCAGATAAGGTGCAGATGTTTGGTGAATGGATCTCCATCACCAAGCCTGGAGAAGGACATTTGCCACTCTGCCAGATTTGCAAAGTCCGGGGACACCTAACATCAAAGTGCCCCACGAAACCGAAGAAGACCCAGGCCAACCCACCTCGAGACAGGGAGTCCAAGGCCGACCCACCCCGAGACCGGGCGCCTAGACAACCCAGGAAACAGGGACGCTCGAGAGAATCCATAAACAGAAGCAACGAACTCTTCTGCCAAAGATCAGAGGCCGCTTTCCTTGCGAGACAGGCCGAGAAGTCCAGACCGCGTTTTGCTGCATCCAGACCAAAAAAAACGTATGTGTCAGATTCGTCGCCAACCAGGCAGCAGCTCGCCTGTCATGTGTGCCGATCAACAGGCCGACACAAACCTGGTTGCAATGCAAGAGAAAAGTTCAGGGAAAAGAGTAGGAAGAGAAAGAACCCCCCCACGAGCGACGATGGCTTTATCACCGTGGGCAAAGGAGGGAAACACAACCCCAAAACCTCCATGCGCAGCATCTTCTCATCAGATGCTGAGATAGTGGATAAGCCCATGTCCAACACAGAGTCCAAGACATCGACTCCAAAAGAACCCTTGCTAAAGCGGAGATCGATTGCCCAACCAGCATCTCCCAGGACGACGAATCCCAGAGACCACGACGCATCCCACGCCAGCTCCAAGGATGCGTCGGTCTCAGTTGACAATGACAACTCGTCAACTGACTCGGAGTCCGTTTCTTCGAGAGAGTCTACGCGGGCTGAACTGACCGGGACCTCTCCTCTCCATCGAAATGTCTT
Organism: Aplidium turbinatum; assembly: GCF_918807975.1. NCBI lineage: Eukaryota > Metazoa > Chordata > Ascidiacea > Aplousobranchia > Polyclinidae > Aplidium > Aplidium turbinatum. The sequence continues at coordinate 21,148,423 of NC_137473.1, read as the reverse complement.
CAGTTCGGTGGATGAGCTCACGGACTCAGACGGCGTCCCATCCAACTACACGGTCTAGTCCAAAACTCTTAAACTTTAATCTGCTTTTTCTCTATCTATAATCATGTTCACAGATACGGAGAGTGACGATTCGGACGCCGGACTGGGCAACCTCAAGGTTGGCTCAATGAACATCAACGGAATATCCAAGAAATTGCGAGATGTCAAACAGTTCTTTACATCTCACAGACTCTCTGTACTGGCAATTCAGGAAACACACAGAATCCCCACCGATCAACTCGAGACGTGGGCTCAACATAACAATTACATAACATATACAAACATAGAACCTGATAGAACCCCCTTCTATGCAGGGACAATGTTCATCGTAAAGAAGGACATACACGATAGGTCCGAAATCACACATCACACAATAGTACAAAATCGAATACATCACCTCAACATCAAATGTGGTAAAAATAACATAAACATATTCAATGCATACCTTCCGCAGACCAACGGAGAGAGAAAGTCATGCTTTGAACTGCTCTCCGAGGCTATGCTGGAATATGAACATCAACATGTGGTCTTACTTGGTGATTTTAACGTGATCCTTGATCCGTTGGACACTGCTAAGCCGCAATTTTTCTTCACTACACCGGATAAAACAGCACTTAGAACATTAATACATCATAACCAATTGACAGACATATTCAGACAAGAATATCCTTACAAAAGACTGTTCACGCGCCAAAACCACAACAGTAAGACCAGGATAGATAGAATATACATAAATGAACATGCACTTGAAAATTATCATAACATCAAACATGAATACTTCACATCATCAGACCACTGCACATTACCAATAATTCATCTAAAATATCAACAACACACCAAATGGGGTGAATATTCATACAAAATCAATAACAGCATATTAGAATATGCTCACGTCATAACAGAGCTCGAAACGGCTTGGGAAAACTGGACCATAAACGTACCACAAATAGAACCACCAGACATGCTTATAAGGTGGGACCATGGCAAGAAAATGTTGAAAAATCGACTGATTGAACTCTCGCAAGATGTCGCACTCAAGCGTAGAGAAGATTACAATCAAGCGAAAAATATGCTCCACACTCTGGACGCTCATCCAGACCACGTCCTGGAAAATCGTCGCCCGGAATTCTTGGAGAAAATCAACAACTTCTACGATTATAAAGCAGTCGGATCGCAAATCAGATCCAGAACTATCCCAACTAGCGATGAAGAGCCATCTAAAAGCTTCTTCAAAGCAGAGGAACAAAATTGTAAAAGTACCTCTATCACTGAGATACACGACGCCAACAACACAACACTCACCAAGAAAGAAGACATTCTCAAAGAAGTACACAGCTTCTACCACTCCCTATGGGGTGTAAAAGACAACATAAACTCTCAAGAACAAAACAACTACTTAAACATTCTTGGAGAGGCCAAAATTGAGGAAGACGCAGCTGAACAAGCGGAACAGCTGATCAGTCTCAAAGAAGTAAAAACCGCCATCGATTCTCTTAACAAGGATTCTGCACCTGGATCAGATGGTCTCGGATCATTATTCTACCAAAAATGCTGGCATTTCCTGAAACACGACATTCTAGAGATGCTTACAAATTGCTACTTGAGAAAAACAATGACTCCCTCAATGAGAGAAGCAAAAGTGAAGTTAATCTTTAAAAAAGGTGAAAAAGAAAAGCTCAAAAATTGGAGACCGATCTCTCTGCTCAACACAGACTACAAGATCTTGAGCAAAATCCTCTCCAACAGACTCACACCCATGATCACAAACCTGATTTGTCCGAATCAGAAATGTGGACTGCCAAACCGCAGAATAGAGCATGTTACAATGAATATACAAGCTGCCCTGGAAGCTTCTCAAACTCAACACAGGGACTTGTACGTCATGATAACTGACTTTGAAAAAGCTTTCGATAGAGTTAGTCACTCCTTCCTCTATGGAATCTTGAAGAAACTCGGAGTAAAACCAATAATGATGAATTACCTGTCATTAGTTTACCACAAAACAAAAAGCAAAATAGAAATCAATGGAGCTTTAACAAAACGAATAAACGTTAAAAGGGGCATACGACAGGGTTGTCCCCTCAGCATGCTCTATTTCATAATCTGTGCTGACGTTCTCACCCGACGCATAGAGAAAAATCATCTGATCAACGGTTTTCGCTTTTCCAAGCTGACAATCAAAATCCAGCAATATGCGGACGACACCACATTCATCACAAGAGACATTCCATCTCTCAAGGAAATCAACAAAGAACTAGCCATCTACCAGACGATGTCCGGCCAGAAAGTGAACCAGGGAAAGACCCAGATCCTGGCGTCCAAACCTGACCTGGCCCAAAGAGCTCAGCAGCTCTTTCCAGAAGCTGCGATCTTGAACAACGTCAAGATCCTGGGCATCTGGCTAGGCACAAACAAAACACAACTTGACAAGATGAACTGGCAGACCGCCATCAAAAAAACTCAAACGATCGCCAACATCCACAAACCACGAAGACTCTCCCTCTATGGAAAGATCTCGATCATCAACACTCTCTTGGTACCCGTCACTTTGCATCTCAGTAGAGTGCTGATGCCAACGAAACAACACATCAAAGAACTAAACAAAATCCTCTTCGACTTCCTCTGGTATCCTTCACCATTCGAACAGCTCCAGAGAAGCAAGACGTTTCCTCCTGTTAAAGATGGAGGCATCAACATGGTGGACATCCAATCAAAATTTCAAACAAGCCGCATCGACAGAATTCGCCACCTCTTCTCACTAGAAGACGCCACCGAAATCTGGCACGAATGGGCCATGTTCAATTTGAGTTACAGAATGAGACACATTAATCCTCATCTGTTCTCCAACAGCATTCCGCATGCCCCAATTCCAAACGAAATGTATGCGGACATCTTCAAGTCCTTTTGCAAACTCAAAGGCTTGAAACACGACTGGGAAAACACTTCCTACAAAAATATCTACATCAATCTGAAAACGCAAAATGAAAAGAAAATTGACAAGATTGATGAAAACGGAAAGAAGATTCCTTGGAATGAGATCCTCTTGAAAAACAAGGGAATCAAACTCTTCCTTCCACCTCACCTATCCTCCATGTCCTTTCGGATTGCACATGGAGGATACAAATGGGGAGATTTTAATAGATCAATACACTCCGACAGAAAAACAAACTGCAAATTCTGCAGAAAACCAGAAGACAATGTGGCCCACGTCCTCACCAAGTGCTCCTTTGCACAAAGAATATGGGAGCGCCTGAAACAACAATATCTTGGCCTAACCAAGGAAGACATAGAAATAACAAAGGACATGATCCTCCACAACCAAATCCCTGACGGACAGAAGAACAATCCGATTCTTTTGACCATGATGAATGTCGCCAAACACACCATCATCCAAAAGAAGATATCTCTGGACATAGGCGACACATATATACAGGACACAAAACGGTCCACCATTCAAGCCCTGTGGGTCATCATGACAAAAACGAAAAACATAACACAAAAGCATAACATTCCTTTGTCATCTGACATTTCTACTCCTTCTAAACCTCCTCCTACGGTCAGAAGAAAGAAGAACCAGTCGAGATCCACTCTTCAACCGCCCTCTCAGTCGTCCTCGGTGGTAGGGATGACTGATTGCAGCGGTGGATCTCACTAGAACAGTACGGTCGTAGATCATCTTTGAAGAAGATTAGACAGCCAAGGGCGTAACAACCCACCTTTAACCCGTCCCTCTCACTCATCTCCAACGGCCTGATGCCGGAAGAGTGATTGCAGCGGGAGATCTTTAACCGTCCCTCTCCGTCGTCCCACTCGCTCTGGGATGACAGGATTGCAGCGGCCAATTCCATGATGACTCTGGGGTCAGCGAAAGCTACCCTCCCTCTGGCCGCTCCTCTCTGGCATCTCCGCCAAATGAGGTGTCAGACTGCAGTGGCCCGTTTCCTCCAAACAGGTGCCCTTCTTCAAGCGGGCAACAAGAAGATACACACACATAAACAATCACAAATAAAATTAAAATTAACTCTTTGACAAAACGCGCTAGTTCTTGAGCTTGACCCGCCATCTCCTAGACTGCTCCAAGATCAGCAAGAGGAAAGTCGAGACAGGCAGATCAGCTTGAGGCAGCCACTAACCAAACATTTACATCCACAGATTACCATCTACCGCGGTGGGTCCCTTCGGTCGTAGTGAGTCCCTCGCCTAAAAAAAAAAAAAAAAAAAAAAAAAAAAAAAAAAACACGAGCCTTATTCAAAGTGCGAACGATTAATTGCGAACTGGTGGCTTTGGAAACATTGCTGCCAAAAAGCGACTAACAGCAAGCCTTGCTTTCCTCGCTAGAGCGAGCGAGTGAAAGCGACACCGGCCTAACTTTTACCAGCCTTTTTAGATTTTTTTTAAAGTCAGTTAGATAAATAAATAACTAGAAAGTTTAGAAAATAGCCTAAGTCAGCTAGATCAGTGGCCCCCTGCTGGGAACCACTGATCTAGGCGAGTAGTTAGCTTTTTTTCCCTCCCTAGAATTTTTTTTGGAGTCAGCCTTTTCCCCTTAAGGGAATTAGCTGATTGCCACGTAGAAAGTAGGTCAGGTGAGAATAGCCAGTTAGCTACAGCGAGTCTAGACAGTACGTGACCAGCTTTTAGGGTGTGGTCAAGACAGAATTTAGCTAAATTTTCCTTCAGAAGGAAAATTTAAAACTTGAAAAGCTTGGACTTTGGTAAGTCTTTGTTAATTCTTATATTTAAAATAACATAAACTAAACACCAGCTATACTCATGGGCGACTCTAAGGCCAACGAGTTTAAATATCAAAGAACCTTGGTTGTGCAAGCATCCAGCCAGTCCTGGCTTGATGTAAGCACTTTCATCAGTTTCTTTATGCAAGATGGCTTCCTTGCAAAGTATGGAAAGGAGCTAAAAGCTGTGCGTGCCAAGAGCCTGCGGCAGCACATTTTCACCGTCACGTTCTCAGCTTCTGAGAACGAAACCAAATCCGTGCTGATGGAACAGCTGGCGCTAGACCATCAGTCACCCGTGACCTATTCACACAAGGAAGTAGGTTACGTGATCAAAGTATGGCGACCGATGCCACCATGCGACGTGATCACATTATATCCAGTGCCAGACGAGTGGCATCTGGATTTAATTAATGAGTTTGCTTGCCAAGCAAACTGGGGAAATGTTTACCAGATGGTTAAAGGTAAACACAAGCAGCACCCCACCATCTGCAACGAGTTTCTGCATGTGTACCTGCAGAACACTAAACTCGCCAACATCCCAGATAAGGTGCAGATGTTTGGTGAATGGATCTCCATCACCAAGCCTGGAGAAGGACATTTGCCACTCTGCCAGATTTGCAAAGTCCGGGGACACCTAACATCAAAGTGCCCCACGAAACCGAAGAAGACCCAGGCCAACCCACCTCGAGACCGGGAGTCCAAGGCCGACCCACCCCGAGACCGGGCGCCTAGACAACCCAGGAAACAGGGACGCTCGAGAGAATCCATAAACAGAAGCAACGAACTCTTCTGCCAAAGATCAGAGGCCGCTTTCCTTGCGAGACAGGCCGAGAAGTCCAGACCGCGTTTTGCTGCATCCAGACCAAAAAAAACGTATGTGTCAGATTCGTCGCCAACCAGGCAGCAGCTCGCCTGTCATGTGTGCCGATCAACAGGCCGACACAAACCTGGTTGCAATGCAAGAGAAAAGTTCAGGGAAAAGAGTAGGAAGAGAAAGAACCCCCCCACGAGCGACGATGGCTTTATCACCGTGGGCAAAGGAGGGAAACACAACCCCAAAACCTCCATGCGCAGCATCTTCTCATCAGATGCTGAGATAGTGGATAAGCCCATGTCCAACACAGAGTCCAAGACATCGACTCCAAAAGAACCCTTGCTAAAGCGGAGATCGATTGCCCAACCAGCATCTCCCAGGACGACGAATCCCAGAGACCACGACGCATCCCACGCCAGCTCCAAGGATGCGTCGGTCTCAGTTGACAATGACAACTCGTCAACTGACTCGGAGTCCGTTTCTTCGAGAGAGTCTACGCGGGCTGAACTGACCGGGACCTCTCCTCTCCATCGAAATGTCTTCAGTTCGGTGGATGAGCTCACGGACTCAGACGGCGTCCCATCCAACTACACGGTCTAGTCCAAAACTCTTAAACTTTAATCTGCTTTTTCTCTATCTATAATCATGTTCACAGATACGGAGAGTGACGATTCGGACGCCGGACTGGGCAACCTCAAGGTTGGCTCAATGAACATCAACGGAATATCCAAGAAATTGCGAGATGTCAAACAGTTCTCTACATCTCACAGACTCTCTGTACTGGCAATTCAGGAAACACACAGAATCCCCACCGATCAACTCGAGACGTGGGCTCAACATAACAATTACATAACATATACAAACATAGAACCTGATAGAACCCCCTTCTATGCAGGGACAATGTTCATCGTAAAGAAGGACATACACGATAGGTCCGAAATCACACATCACACAATAGTACAAAATCGAATACATCACCTCAACATCAAATGTGGTAAAAATAACATAAACATATTCAATGCATACCTTCCGCAGAGCAACGGAGAGAGAAAGTCATGCTTTGAACTGCTCTCCGAGGCTATGCTGGAATATGAACATCAACATGTGGTCTTACTTGGTGATTTTAACGTGATCCTTGATCCGTTGGACACTGCTAAGCCGCAATTTTTCTTCACTACACCGGATAAAACAGCACTTAGAACATTAATACATCATAACCAATTGACAGACATATTCAGACAAGAATATCCTTACAAAAGACTGTTCACGCGCCAAAACCACAACAGTAAGACCAGGATAGATAGAATATACATAAATGAACATGCACTTGAAAATTATCATAACATCAAACATGAATACTTCACATCATCAGACCACTGCACATTACCAATAATTCATCTAAAATATCAACAACACACCAAATGGGGTGAATATTCATACAAAATCAATAACAGCATATTAGAATATGCTCACGTCATAACAGAGCTCGAAACGGCTTGGGAAAACTGGACCATAAACGTACCACAAATAGAACCACCAGACATGCTTATAAGGTGGGATCATGGCAAGAAAATGTTGAAAAATCGACTGATTGAACTCTCGCAAGATGTCGCACTCAAGCGTAGAGAAGATTACAATCAAGCGAAAAATATGCTCCACACTCTGGACGCTCATCCAGACCACGTCCTGGAAGATCGTCGCCCGGAATTCTTGGAGAAAATCAACAACTTCTACGATTATAAAGCAGTCGGATCGCAAATCAGATCCAGAACTATCCCAACTAGCGATGAAGAACCATCTAAAAGCTTCTTCAAAGCAGAGGAACAAAATTGTAAAAGTACCTCTATCACTGAGATACACGACGCAAACAACACAACACTCACCAAGAAAGAAGACATTCTCAAAGAAGTACACAGCTTCTACCACTCTCTATGGGGTGTAAAAGACAACATAAACTCTCAAGAACAAAACAACTACTTAAACATTCTTGGAGAGGCCAAAATTGAGGAAGACGCAGCTGAACAAGCGGAACAGCTGATCAGTCTCAAAGAAGTAAAAACCGCCATCGATTCTCTTAACAAGGATTCTGCACCTGGATCAGATGGTCTCGGCTCATTATTCTACCAAAAATGCTGGCATTTCCTGAAACACGACATTCTAGAGATGCTTACAAATTGCTACTTGAGAAAAACAATGACTCCCTCAATGAGAGAAGCAAAAGTGAAGTTAATCTTTAAAAAAGGTGAAAAAGAAAAGCTCAAAAATTGGAGACCGATCTCTCTGCTCAACACAGACTACAAGATCTTGAGCAAAATCCTCTCCAACAGACTCACACCCATGATCACAAACCTGATTTGTCCGAATCAGAAATGTGGACTGCCAAACCGCAGAATAGAGCATGTTACAATGAATATACAAGCTGCCCTGGAAGCTTCTCAAACTCAACACAGGGACTTGTATGTCATGATAACTGACTTTGAAAAAGCTTTCGATAGAGTTAGTCACTCCTTCCTCTATGGAATCTTGAAGAAACTCGGAGTAAAACCAATAATGATGAATTACCTGTCATTAGTTTACCACAAAACAAAAAGCAAAATAGAAATCAATGGAGCTTTAACAAAACGAATAAACGTTAAAAGGGGCATACGACAGGGTTGTCCCCTCAGCATGCTCTATTTCATAATCTGTGCTGACGTTCTCACCCGACGCATAGAGAAAAATCATCTGATCAACGGTTTTCGCTTTTCCAAGCTGACAATCAAAATCCAGCAATATGCGGACGACACCACTTTCATCACAAGAGACATTCCATCTCTCAAGAAAATCAACAAAGAACTAGCCATCTATCAGACGATGTCCGGCCAGAAAGTGAACCAGGGAAAGACCCAGATCCTGGCGTCCAAACCTGACCTGGCCCAAAGAGCTCAGCAACTCTTTCCAGAAGCTGCGATCTTGAACAACGTCAAGATCCTGGGCATCTGGCTAGGCACAAACAAAACACAACTTGACAAGATGAACTGGCAGACCGCCATCAAGAAAACTCAAACGATCGCCAACATCCACAAACCACGAAGACTCTCCCTCTATGGAAAGATCTCGATCATCAACACTCTCTTGGTACCCGTCACTTTGCATCTCAGTAGAGTGCTGATGCCAACGAAACAACACATCAAAGAACTAAACAAAATCCTCTTCGACTTCCTCTGGTATCCTTCACCATTCGAACAGCTCCAGAGAAGCAAGACGTTTCCTCCTGTCAAAGATGGAGGCATCAACATGGTGGACATCCAATCAAAATTTCAAACAAGCCGCATCGACAGAATTCGCCATCTCTTCCCTCTAGAAGACGCCACCGAAATCTGGCACGAATGGGCAATGTTCAATTTGAGTTACAGAATGAGACACATTAATCCTCATCTGTTCTCCAACAGCATTCCGCATGCCCCAATTCCAAACGAAATGTATGCGGACATCTTCAAGTCCTTTTGCAAACTCAAAGGCTTGAAACACGACTGGGAAAATACTTCCTACAAAAATATCTACATCAATCTGAAAACGCAAAATGAAAAGAAAATTGACAAGATTGATGAAAACGGAAAGAAGATTCCTTGGAATGAGATCCTCCTGAAAAACAAGGGAATCAAACTCTTCCTTCCACCTCACCTATCCTCCATGTCCTTTCGGATTGCACATGGAGGATACAAATGGGGAGATTTTAATAGATCAATACATTCCGACAGAAAAACAAACTGCAAATTCTGCAGAAAACCAGAAGACAATGTGGCCCACGTCCTCACCAAGTGCTCCTTTGCACAAAGAATATGGGAGCGCCTGAAACAACAATATCTTGACCTAACCAAGGAAGACATAGAAATAACAAAGGACATGATCCTTTACAACCAACTCCCTGGAGGACAAAAGAACAACCTGATCCTTCTTACCATGATGAATGTCGCCAAGCACACCATCATCCAAAAGAAGAAATCTCTGGACATAGGCGACACATATATACAGGACACAAAACGGTCCACCACTCAAGCCCTGTGGGTGATCATGACAAAAACGAAAGACATAACACAAAAGCATAACATTCCTTTGTCATCTGACATTTCTACTCCTTCCAAACCTCCTCCTACGGTCAGAAGAAAGAAGAAACAGTCGAGATCCACTCTTCAACCGCCCTCTCAGTCGTCCTCGGTGGTAGGGATGACTGATTGCAGCGGTGGATCTCACTAGCACAGTACGGTCGTAGATCATCTTTGAAGAAGTTTAGACAGCCAAGGGCGTAACAACCCACCTTTAACCCGTCCCTCTCACTCATCTGCAACGGCCTGATGCCGGAAGAGTGATTGCAGCGGGAGATCTTTAACCGTCCCTCTCCGTTGTCCCACTCGCTCTGGGATGACAGGATTGCAGCGGCCCATTCCAAGACGACTCTGGGGTCAGCGAAAGCTACCCTCCCTCTGGCCGCTCCTCTCTGGCATCTCCGCCAAATGAGGTGTCAGACTGCGGTGGCCCGTTTTCTCCAAACAGGTGCCCTTCTTGAAGCGGGCAACAAGAAGATACACACACACAAACAATTTCAAATAAAATTAAAATTAACTTTCTACCAAAATGCGCTAGTTCTTGAGCTTGACCCGCCATCTCCTAGACTGCTCCAAGATCAGCAAGAGGAAAGTTGAGACAGGCAGATCAGCTTGAGGCAGCCACTAACCAAACATTTACATCCACAGATTACCATCTACCGCGGTGGGTCCCTTCGGTCGTAGTGAGTCCCTCGCCTCCCTGGTAGGTATCTTCCATGTAAGTATGGTGTGCCTGCTGAGTGTTTGGGTGTGTGGACGGCTCCCGGAGCGGACGCACTAATGATGAGACAGGAAACAAATCCATTCCATATGGACAATTTGTAAACCTGCAAGATGTAGTGGTATCCATCTTGAACTCTGAGCGTTGCGCGAAAGAAAAAAAAAAAAAAAAAAAAAAAAAAAACAGAGCTGTGGCTCTTGTTTTTTCATTCAATCCGACTTGGCGATGTGTATTTATTCTTCCCCTCTCCCCCATTATTCCTCTGTTGGAATGCTTTCTGGTCAGACGATCGACTCAATGCAACGAACCACCGACTTCGCAGCCCATTCCTTCAGGCTCCTGGCCCGCCACTGCCGGTCACGCCTTCGCCGCCAGCTGGTGCTTAATCAAGCCAAGCGTAACGGACGACCTGCTGAAAGACAACAAGAGGAAGCTGTGAAGATTGGCTTCTTGTTTTTCGTTTCAAGAAGAAGATTGTGGAGGAAGCCGGTGAAGGGTGTCTTATGCGACGAATTACAGAAAAAAATTATTGCCGCTCTACAGTGAAGGGAGCTCGGTCGTTGTCACGCAAAATCGTCCGATCGGTGCTGCCTTCCTTAACGCTTTTTGTGCGCTGGCAAACTTATACCTACATCCCAAACTTAATAACACCATTTTTACCCCTCCAAAGTATTCTATTTGAATAAGGTAAGTCTCAGAGCTGTGTCCCAGCCAACTACACGGTCTAGTCCAAAACTCTTAAACTTTAATCTGCTTTTTCTCTATCTATAATCATGTTCGCAGATACGGAGAGTGACGATTCGGACGCCGGACTGGGCAACCTCAAGGTTGGCTCAATGAACATCAACGGAATATCCAAGAAATTGCGAGATGTCAAAAACTTCTTTACATCTCACAGACTCTCTGTACTGGCAATACAAGAAACACACAGAATCCCCACCGATCAACTTGAGACGTGGGCACAACATAACAATTACACAACATACACCAACATAGAACCTGATAGAACCCCCTTCTATGCAGGGACAATGTTCATCGTAAAGAAGGACATACACGATAGGTCCGAAATCACACATCACACCATAGTACAAAATCGAATACATCACCTCAACATCAAATGTGGTAAAAATAACATAAACATATTCAATGCATACCTTCCGCAGAGCAACGGAGAGAGAAAGTCATGTTTTGAACTGCTCTCCGAGGCTATGCTGGAATATGAACATCAACATGTGGTCTTACTTGGTGATTTTAACGTGATCCTTGATCCGTTGGACACTGCTAAGCCGCAATTTTTCTTCACTACACCGGATAAAACAGCACTTAGAACATTAATACATCATAACCAATTGACAGACATATTCAGACAAGAATATCCTTACAAAAGACTGTTCACGCGCCAAAACCACAACAGTAAGACCAGGATAGATAGAATATACATAAATGAACATGCACTTGAAAATTATCATAACATCAAACATGAATACTTCACATCATCAGACCACTGCACATTACCAATAATTCATCTAAAATATCAACAACACACCAAATGGGGTGAATATTCATACAAAATCAATAACAGCATATTAGAATATGCTCACGTCATAACAGAGCTCGAAACGGCTTGGGAAAATTGGACCATAAACGTACCACAAATAGAACCACCAGACATGCTTATAAGGTGGGATCATGGCAAGAAAATGTTGAAAAATCGACTGATTGAACTCTCGCAAGATGTCGCACTCAAGCGTAGAGAAGATTACAATCAAGCGAAAAATATGCTCCACACTCTGGACGCTCATCCAGACCACGTCCTGGAAGATCGTCGCCCGGAATTCTTGGAGAAAGTCAACAACTTCTACGATTATAAAGCAGTCGGATCGCAAATCAGATCCAGAACTATCCCAACTAGCGATGAAGAGCCATCTAAAAGCTTCTTCAAAGCAGAGGAACAAAATTGTAAAAGTAGCTCTATCACTGAGATACACGACGCAAACAACACAACACTCACCAAGAAAGAAGACATTCTCAAAGAAGTACACAGCTTCTACCACTCTCTATGGGGTGTAAAAGACAACATAAACTCTCAAGAACAAAACAACTACTTAAACATTCTTGGAGAGGCCAAAATTGAGGAAGACGCAGCTGAACAAGCGGAACAGCTGATCAGTCTCAAAGAAGTAAAAACCGCCATCGATTCTCTTAACAAGGATTCTGCACCTGGATCAGATGGTCTCGGCTCATTATTCTACCAAAAATGCTGGCATTTCCTGAAACACGACATTCTAGAGATGCTTACAAATTGCTACTTGAGAAAAACAATGACTCCCTCAATGAGAGAAGCAAAAGTGAAGTTAATCTTTAAAAAAGGTGAAAAAGAAAAGCTCAAAAATTGGAGACCGATCTCTCTGCTCAACACAGACTACAAGATCTTGAGCAAAATCCTCTCCAACAGACTCACACCCATGATCACAAACCTGATTTGTCCGAATCAGAAATGTGGACTGCCAAACCGCAGAATAGAGCATGTTACAATGAATATACAAGCTGCCCTGGAAGCTTCTCAAACTCAACACAGGGACTTGTACGTCATGATAACTGACTTTGAAAAAGCTTTCGACAGAGTTAGTCACTCCTTCCTCTATGGAATCTTGAAGAAACTCGGAGTAAAACCAATAATGATGAATTACCTGTCATTAGTTTACCACAAAACAAAAAGCAAAATAGAAATCAATGGAGCTTTAACAAAACGAATAAACGTTAAAAGGGGCATACGACAGGGTTGTCCCCTCAGCATGCTCTATTTCATAATCTGTGCTGACGTTCTCACCCGACGCATAGAGAAAAACCATCTGATCAACGGTTTTCGCTTTTCCAAGCTGACAATCAAAATCCAGCAATATGCGGACGACACCACTTTCATCACAAGAGACATTCCATCTCTCAAGGAAATCAACAAAGAACTAGCCATCTATCAGACGATGTCCGGCCAGAAAGTGAACCAGGGAAAGACCCAGATCCTGGCGTCCAAACCTGACCTGGCCCAAAGAGCTCAGCAACTCTTTCCAGAAGCTGCGATCTTGAACAACGTCAAGATCCTGGGCATCTGGCTAGGCACAAACAAAACACAACTTGACAAGATGAACTGGCAGACCGCCATCAAGAAAACTCAAACGATCGCCAACATCCACAAACCACGAAGACTCTCCCTCTATGGAAAGATCTCGATCATCAACACTCTCTTGGTACCCGTCACTTTGCATCTCAGTAGAGTGCTGATGCCAACGAAACAACACATCAAAGAACTAAACAAAATCCTATTCGACTTCCTCTGGTATCCTTCACCATTCGAACAGCTCCAGAGAAGCAAGACGTTTCCTCCTGTCAAAGATGGAGGCATCAACATGGTGGACATCCAATCAAAATTTCAAACAAGCCGCATCGACAGAATTCGCCATCTCTTCCCTCTAGAAGACGCCACCGAAATCTGGCACGAATGGGCCATGTTCAATTTGAGTTACAGAATGAGACACATTAATCCTCATCTGTTCTCCAACAGCATTCCGCATGCCCCAATTCCAAACGAAATGTATGCGGACATCTTCAAGTCCTTTTGCAAACTCAAAGGCTTGAAACACGACTGGGAAAATACTTCCTACAAAAATATCTACATCAATCTGAAAACGCAAAATGAAAAGAAAATTGACAAGATTGATGAAAACGGAAAGAAGATTCCTTGGAATGAGATCCTCCTGAAAAACAAGGGAATCAAACTCTTCCTTCCACCTCACCTATCCTCCATGTCCTTTCGGATTGCACATGGAGGATACAAATGGGGAGATTTTAATAGATCAATACATTCCGACAGAAAAACAAACTGCAAATTCTGCAGAAAACCAGAAGACAATGTGGCCCACGTCCTCACCAAGTGCTCCTTTGCACAAGGAATATGGGAGCGCCTTAAACAACAATATTTTGACCTAACCAAGGAAGACATAGAAATAACAAAGGACATGATCCTTTACAACCAACTCCCTGGAGGACAAAAGAACAACCTGATCCTTCTTACCATGATGAATGTCGCCAAGCACACCATCATCCAAAAGAAGAAATCTCTGGACATAGGCGACACATATATACAGGACACAAAACGATCCACCACTCAAGCCCTGTGGGTGATCATGACAAAAACGAAAGACATAACACAAAAGCATAACATTCCTTTGTCATCTGACATTTCTACTCCTTCCAAACCTCCTCCTACGGTCAGAAGAAAGAAGAAACAGTCGAGATCCACTCTTCAACCGCCCTCTCAGTCGTCCTCGGTGGTAGGGATGACTGATTGCAGCGGTGGGTCTCACTAGCACAGTACGGTCGTAGATCATCTTTGAAGAAGTTTAGACAGCCAAGGGCGTAACAACCCACCTTTAACCCGTCCCTCTCACTCATCTGCAACGGCCTGATGCCGGAAGAGTGATTGCAGCGGGAGATCTTTAACCGTCCCTCTCCGTTGTCCCACTCGCTCTGGGATGACAGGATTGCAGCGGCCCATTCCAAGACGACTCTGGGGTCAGCGAAAGCTACCCTCCCTCTGGCCGCTCCTCTCTGGCATCTCCGCCAAATGAGGTGTCAGACTGCGGTGGCCCGTTTTCTCCAAACAGGTGCCCTTCTTGAAGCGGGCAACAAGAAGATACACACACACAAACAAACCCAAATAAAATTAAAAAATGAATTATCTACCAAAACGCGCTAGTTCTCATGCTTGACCCGCCATCTCCTAGACTGCTCCAAGATCAGCAAGAGGAAAGTCGAGACAGGCAGATCAGCCTGAGGCAGCCACTAACCAAATATTTACATCCACAGATTACCATCTACCGCGGTGGGTCCCTTCGGTCGTAGTGAATCCCTCGCCTCCCTGGTAGGTATCTTCCATGTAAGTATGGTGTGCCTGCTGAGTGTTTGGGTGTGTGGACGGCTCCCGGAGCGGACGCACTAATGATGAGACAGGAAACAAATCCATTCCGTATGGACAATTTGTAAACCTGCAAGATGTAGTGGTATCCATCTTGAACTCTGAGCGTTGCGCGAAAGAAAAAAAAAAAAAAAAAAAAAAAAAAAAAAAAAAAAAAACAGAGCTGTGGCTCTTGTTTTTTCATTCAATCCGACTTGGCGATGTGTATTTATTCTTCCCCTCTCCCCCATTATTCCTCTGTTGGAATGCTTTCTGGTCAGACGATCGACTCAATGCAACGAACCACCGACTTCGCAGCCCATTCCTTCAGGCTCCTGGCCCGCCACTGCCGGTCACGCCTTCGCCGCCAGCTGGTGCTTAATCAAGCCAAGCGTAACGGACGACCTGCTGAAAGACAACAAGAGGAAGCTGTGAAGATTGGCTTCTTGTTTTTCGTTTCAAGAAGAAGATTGTGGAGGAAGCCGGTGAAGGGTGTCTTATGCGACGAATTACAGAAAAAAATTATTGCCGCTCTACAGTGAAGGGAGCTCGGTCGTTGTCACGCAAAATCGTCCGATCGGTGCTGCCTTCCTTAACGCTTTTTGTGCGCTGGCAAACTTATACCTACATCCCAAACTTAATAACACCATTTTTACCCCTCCAAAGTATTCTATTTGAATAAGGTAAGTCTCAGAGCTGTGGCTCTTGTTTTTTCATTCAATCCGACTTGGCGATGTGTATTTATTCTTCCCCTCTCCCCCATTATTCCTCTGTTGGAATGCTTTCTGGTCAGACGATCGACTCAATGCAACGAACCACCGACTTCGCAGCCCATTCCTTCAGGCTCCTGGCCCGCCACTGCCGGTCACGCCTTCGCCGCCAGCTGGTGCTTAATCAAGCCAAGCGTAACGGACGACCTGCTGAAAGACAACAAGAGGAAGCTGTGAAGATTGGCTTCTTGTTTTTCGTTTCAAGAAGAAGATTGTGGAGGAAGCCGGTGAAGGGTGTCTTATGCGACGAATTACAGAAAAAAATTATTGCCGCTCTACAGTGAAGGGAGCTCGGTCGTTGTCACGCAAAATCGTCCGATCGGTGCTGCCTTCCTTAACGCTTTTTGTGCGCTGGCAAACTTATACCTACATCCCAAACTTAATAACACCATTTTTACCCCTCCAAAGTATTTCTATTTGACAGCAAAATTTTAAGCTCCTGAGGTCCCAAAAGTTTTTGGCCCTTTATTCTCCGGTGGGACCTCCGTCAGGTGAAAGTTGCATATTTTTGGAAAGGAAATTAAATTTCGAAAGTCGTACCTCCAAGCTTTTTTCTCTAAAACGTAAAATAAAAAAGTTATAGTCATTTCAATTTTTGCACTTCAATAGCCTAAGTTTCACTGAGCCGCCATTTTGTTTTTTATATTATATCAACCCATTGGACCAATTCAAACCTTCAAACCCCAATTAAGTATACCAGAAATTCCCAACCTAAATTGTCTGAAAATAACCTCCACCCTCATCCCTACCTTTGTTATCCCTTCCCACCTATCAACTGCCGGGATCCGCAATTACAGCCCGCAGTTGATCCCCCTTTATTTCTCCCCCGAAGACTTCAAACCAAGCCAATTCAATCAAAAAGACAAAGAAAACAAAGAACAAAGCTAAGACTATTTTTATTCATTGGTGTTTATTTGTGTTTTGTGCAAAATTAATTAAGTTCACCGTAAATTTCAAAAAATTCACCGTACATTTTAAAAATTCACCGTAAATTTTTCACATTTATTCAATTTATTTGGCCTCTAGTTATTATTTAGTTTTAAATCTTTCACAGTTCATTCCAACACACCCAATACTTGTTCTATCTAAATTTTTAGTCATTTACTCATCAATTAACCGTTTTATTAGAAATTTTCTGTTATTTTTTCTCCGTCGCCGCTAAATCGTCATATTTGAACATTTTACCAAATTTCACCAGTGCTAAGTATTTAATCTTAATTTTTTTTTTACCTTATTATATTTAACAAACCCACTACATCGTTATATTAAAGTTTGAATCCTGTGAATTACAAATTAATACAAATTTAACCCAAAACAGTTATAAATTCAAATAAGTTCACCGTATAGCCTAATTCATATATTACGTAACCAATTTTTCACACTTATTCAATTTACTCGGCCTACAGTTATTATTTAGTTCTAAATTTTTCACACCTCATCCCAACATACCCTATACTTGTTTTGTTAAATTTTTTAGTAATTTGCTCATTAATTAACCGATTTATTAGAAATTTTCTGTCATTTTTATTCCGTCGTCGCAATATCGTCAAATTCGAACATTTTACTAAATTTCACCAGTGCTAATTATCTAATCATTAAATTTTTTACCATTTCATATTTAACAAACCCACTATAACGTTGTATTAAAGTTTGAACCCTGTAAATTAAAAATTAACACAAAATTAATCAAAAACAGTTATAAACCCATACAATTACATATCATTTTTGAGATACTTTGCAATCATTTTCTTTATATTATAGTAAAACCAAAGACCCAATTGTCCTAATTCTAATACATTTTCATCCCCAATATTGCTAAACTGTTTTGTTAAAATTTGAAAATTGTCGCCTTTCGTTTGATATAAATTTCTTGAGAAAATCTATCTCGTCGGCCTATATATAACGTAACTTTTATTTTTTTAATTCTCAATTATCTTAACCAATTAGCAACCGTTTTCCCCGTTTTTTTGGCAGTTTGTTATATACCACATAGCCCCGGTTCTATCAAAATTTTGGAGAGTTTGGACGTTAGGAAAGCAAATTAAAAATAAAATTGTATTATTATTGTTGCGATCATATCCCATTTTATACGTAATTTTCCCCTTTAATTTCACAAAGTAACCTTGTACCCCACTTTTTCACCACAACAACATTCTATACTCCCTACTAATTTCTTTCCACTCATTGGTTATTAAAATCGCATACTAATAACTTCCAAATTAATTAATTTTGTCCAATTTTGTGTCTTATAGCAGTCCTTAACAATACCATATTTTCACGGTATTTAAAACTTGGAATATTACACTTTTTGCAATAACTTCGTCATTTCTTAATATTTTTTAACAGTCTTTTTAGCTAAATTCTAGTCTCTCAACCGCCCATCAGTTGACATAAAAAAAAAAAAAAAAAAAAAAAAAAAAAAAAAATTAAAAAAAAAAAAAAAAAAAAAAAAAAAAAAAAATCTCTCATTGACGCTCCCTACTGATTCTCCTATTGCTTACTAAAATCGCATACCAGTAAATTCCAAATTAATTCATTTCGTTCAAATTTGTAACTTAAAGCAGTCCTTAACAATATCCTATTTTTCCCAGCATTTAAAACTCAGAATATTACACTTTTTGCAATAACTTCGTCATTTCTTAATATTTTTTAATAGTCTTTTCAGCTAAAGTTTAGTCTCTCAACCGTCCTACCGTTACCATATACTACATTTTTCCAACTCCCTAAAATCCCCAATTTTCTTTTTGTGTCTCCTTTAAGGGTTATACCATACGTGCATACTACTAAGAAAAAAAAGACAGTGATTAATTTCCTGATATTTGCCAATTTTGTGTAATTTTCCAGCTGACTTCACGCCCTAACAGCTGTGTATTAACTTTTATTTTGCATTAATTATTATTCCATTATGTCATTGTATCCTTCCACCGTACGCGTGAAGACCTCCACTCCACAGGTAACCGCCTCTACACGTACCCCCCATGCTTCAGTTTCCACCAGTCAAGGCATGTTGAAAGGAAGGCAACCTCCTGTAGGCCCGCCTAACCCAACTGGGGAAGCCCCTCGAGGAGGCACAGGATCCCTCACGAATCTGCCGTTCCTCCGTGACAGCAGAGGTCAACTCCAACCTAACGCATCTCACAATGGCACCAAGACAAACAGTAAAAAGTCGTTCCCCATTTCTTTCTCCACACCGATACGGAACAGGCTCCAGGCCATCTGTCCTGTACGCCTCACCCTCCCATTGTTAAACCCCCTCCTTTGCATCTACAACACCTGCGAGTGGGCGTCCCAAGAATATAGGGACGTGCAAGCTTACCAGGATCACCTTTGGACATGCCACCGCGCGCGCGCCGAATTCCTGGTGACTTGCAGCAGATGCGACAGTGTTCTCCCTCGGGCTTACGGGCTGGAGAGGGCCAATGAGCACTGGTCGGTCTGCCCCGGAGGCATTCGATTGCCAACTTGTGTCCCCTTCAACGACCATGACTCGACAAGCTCGATGAGTCGAAGAAGCCCCTACAGGATGACTTCGCCCGGGCTCAACTATGCATCCATTGTGAAGCATGCCGGGTGCCGGCCCTCTACCGAGGAGTCTCCTTCCCTCCCTACTGTCGAGACCGTTCGGTCTCAAAACTTCTGGAATCGAAGCCACGCCAGCTTAAGCGACGAATCACCCCACCCCAGCCCTCCTTCAGGGCAAGCCACCCGCTTTGACTCTGTCTCTCCCACCGGGAAGATTGCGACCATGACCTTTCACGGTCGTGAAAGCCCCGACTTTCCTGATCTAGACGCCCTCTTCGTCCTCCCCATAAGACCGCACACGTTCGCAACCCCTCCATATCCTTCCCCCCTGTTCACTGACTCCAGCGAGTCGTCGAGTGGGGACTCCTCTGACTCGTCTTTCAGCTCGAACGGAACGTCCTCACACCCGCCCAGCCCATTCTCAACGGCCAGGCGAGACTCACCGGAAAGTGGGGACTCTTCCGGCCCTCCCTGCGCAACGAGAAAAAGGCTTTCCCTCCCCATCACCCCACACGCACCGACTGCCACCGGAGTCGCCGTCAGGGACTCGAGCGACTTTTCCGAGTCGCTCACGTGTTCTACCCCCTCCCCTGTCCCGTGCCAGACACGACACACCCCGAACCTCAGCCGAACGTCCCCTGCCCGGGCCGCTATCCAGGCAACCACCCCAGTCGCCAGCTGCTCCGTGAAGCGTCATTCTTCGACGCTGTCTGCTGAAGCTCCAGAATTTCACCCTCAAGTTAGATCATGCAACTTTTCCAACTTCTTACCCTCCACCCCCACAATAACGACTTTTCCCCAGGCCCCGCCACAACGAGAGGCCACACCAAGCAACGGACTCCCCCAACCTGACCATAGGGAGTCCTCTACAAACAGAAATCCACAATCCTCCAGGGTCCACAAAGAACCGTCACCGGGAAATAAGTCGCAACGCTCCAGGCGGGCGTTGCGCAGTTTAGTGACTCAAGCTTTAGAGGGTGGGACAAGCTTCGACGTGTTCTGCAACGACCTTGAAGCGTGGACCGTTGGCGTTTCCCCCCCGAAGAGGACCCGACCCCGCAAGCCGCGTTTCAACCGCGGAGCCCGGGCTCGCGCGGCCCGCCGTCGCAAGAACGGGGGTTCTCCTCGGTCGAGCGGCGGAGGCGCGCGCGGGAACGGATCCCGGTATCGCCGGGGCGCGAACTTGCGGGACGAGTTCTCGAAGGACATGAAACGCACGGTCCGCAAGATTGTGGAAGGAAAAAACGCCGACTGTCGCTGCGAGATCTCGCCGAAAGAAATTGAGGCGAGATTTCGCGCCGACCTGACCGCTCCTGAGCCCGGGAGCTGCTCAACGATGCCAGAGTGGATGAAGTCCCAACGTTATCGATCTGATTGCGCAAACCTCTCCCCCGTATCCGATGGCGAGGGTCCCATTACGGCCTCGGAGGTGGAGGCGGTACTCCAGTCGCTCGACGTCGGTTCCGCCCCTGGTTCGGACGGTCTGACTTATGGTTTTTGGAAGGAATTGGACCCGAGAGGGGGACTCTTGGCCGATCTTTTCGAGACCTGTCGAGTCAATCGCCGCGTCCCGGACCAGTGGAGAACCAGCAGAATCACCCTTATATGCAAGAACCCTGAGGGCGATCTGTCTGACGTCAGCAACTGGCGACCGATCTCCATCTGCCGCACTTTATATAAGATTTACGCCGCCGTATTGGACCGCCGCCTGAGGAGATGGGCGGAGGAGGGGCGGGTAATCGGTCCGGAACAGAAGGGTTTCGTTCCCACAGAAGGTGTTTTTGAGCACGTGTTTGTGTTGGACACTGTTCTTTCCGACGCTCAGTCACGCAGACGGCCTGTGTCGGTCGCGTTCCTCGACATCCGGAACGCCTTCGGCAGCGTCCGACACAAATGCATAGTCGACGTCTTGCGTCACTTTGACGCCCCCGATGACCTTGTCGAGTGCATTTCGGACATATACTGCGGCAACACCACCACGGTTCGCTGTGGCTCCGGTGAAACCGACAGTATCCCGGTCGGGCGAGGAGTCCGCCAGGGCTGCCCGTTGTCCGGCCTGCTCTTCGACCTGGTCATCGAGGTCCTTCTCAGAGGAGTGTCTGAGAAGAAGGATTGTGGCTACAATCTACCAACGGATAAAGAAGAAGAAGATGCCACCGTTCGGGCACTGGCCTACGCGGACGACATCTGCCTCGTAGCTTCCGACCGCGAGCAGATGAACTCTTTACTCTCCACTTCGGAACCTTTCTCCAACTGGTCCGGGCTACGGTTCAACCCACGAAAGTGCAGCACCCTGTCATACAGGAGAGCGTCCAAGTCCCGTCTGGAAGCGGACACCGAACCCTTCTATCTCTCGGGAGAGAAGATCAAGGTGTTGCCGAAGGGCGAGACTTATAAATATCTGGGCGCTCGAACCGGTTACGCCTCGGACTCTTCCCTCACCAAACCTTTCCTGTCAACCCTGGAGAGCCACATCACGGCTCTCTTCCACTCTTTCCTGACCCCCAGCCAGAAACTCGTGGCGCTAAACTCTATCATCCTTCCGTCCGTGTCGTACCATCTTCGCGTGCGACGCTTCAAGCAGGCCGAGTTGCAGGCGATCGACCGCCTGGTGTCCCGATGTCTGAAGGTGGCCTGGCGTCTACCGGTCCGAACCTGTGGGGCGTTCGTCCACACAAAACCGGTCTCGGGTGGCTTCGGCGTGATGAACGTGTGCCGCGAAGGCGACATACTGACAATCGCCCAGGCCTTCAAGATGCTTTCGTCACCTGACGGCGTCGTGTCCGCCATCGCGCGAGGTCAACTGCGACGTCACGCCTGTGCGAAGTTCAGCACCAAAGAACCGGCTACGACCACCCTGGCCAGCTTTCTGAACGAAGAGAAACCCCCAGACGGTGTTCGTTCGAGGCCGAGTCCGGCAGGCGGAAGCCTGTGGGCCCGAGTCCCGGCGGCCACGCGTCGATTGAACGTGCGCTGGTCCGCGCTGCAGGACGGCGGCCTCGAGTTGGCCGCGGGGAGCTCCAAAGTCATCCCGTCCACCCGAAAGAAACTAGTGCCGGTCCTCCACCAGCTCACGGACCTGTGGTGGAAGAAGCAGTGGGAGTCCAAACCTGACCAAGGCAAAACGGTCAGCGCCCACTGCTTGTCCGAGTATTCGAACTCTTGGACACGGCACCCGGAGCTCCTCGGATCCGCGGACCGGATATTCGCATACAAGGCCCGTCTGAACCTGTTGCCCTTGGCCAAACAAGCAACCCCCGGAGGAAAAGGTCCATACAAACCCGCCATGTGCCGAAGATGCGGAAGGGCGGAGGAGACGCTTCCCCACATACTGAACCACTGCCCGGAGGTGATGGGCCTCATCACGGAAAGGCACAATTCGGTGTTGGAGGAGCTCGTGAGCAACGTGCCTGCCGAATGGCAATCCGGCATTTCCGTCGACCGCTCGGTTCCACAGCATGTGGAGGCGGGTGGGGCCGATCTGCGGCCTGACATCGTCCTGCAACGTCCCGACGGTGTCACGGTCGTGTGTGACGTTACCTGCCCGTATGAGTACGGTGCCGATTCCCTCGTGAGAGCCGCCGACAGAAAACGTACCAAGTACGGCGAACTGTGTACCAACATAGTGACCGCCCAGAAACGCCCCAGAAAGGGTGTCCTGGACGACCCATTCGTCGTGGGCTCCCTCGGGAGTTACCCACCGGCGAGCTCTAGAGCTCTGGTGGCCTTGGGAGTTCCTGCTCGAGGGGTTAAAGAGGTAGCCCGTAAAACGGCCGCTCTTTCGATCGAGGGGTCGTACCGGGTCTGGAAAGCCTGGAAAGCCGGGCTCGTTCGATGAAGAGCTACGTCAACATAAAACAAAAAGACGACACCAGCGGATCAGAACCCCACCCAACAGTGGAGCATGGTGAGTGCGAGCCGAACACGTGAGGCAGCAACCACATCCTTATTTGGCGCGACCAAACCCTTGTATATTGTCTATCGTAACTTCGCAACGCCTCTCAGAGGCCCAGTGGGCAGGACTGAAAAGCCCCACTTGATAGCTGCCGCAAAAATCGGCTCGCAAATGTCACGACCGGATCAGCCGGCGTGACAGCGAAATGGACGTTCTCTTACGCCTCGAAATTGATTACACTGCGCCGTGACAGCGGAATGGACGTGTCTGTTACGCGCCGCAATCTTTGAAGTCACGGCCGTGGAATGAGTCCCAATGTTATTGTACTTGGTCGCGTCCCAGTGTTTCGTATTCGCCAGCTGCCTCACCTGTTGGGTTCTCACAAACCTTGGCTCATAACAACCGGTCCCACGAGATCCTTTTGATCTGATCCCCCCTCCCCAAAAACTGATTTTTTCCTACCAAATAAAAGTCTGATTTTTTGCGTTTTTGTTTCTGTCCGCTAGCTCTCACGACCCAGTTGAGCGAGAATGCTTCCTGCTCAACTTGTGCACAACTCTCTGTGCTCCGCGGGTGAAATTCACTCACTCCAATTATGATCCTCCCAAACAAAATCAATACTTTTGAGGAAGATTTTATTTTTTAAACGTATTATTAGCCCCTGCAAAACGCCCCACATTTTCAATCAAATCAATCTTTCGTATTGCAGGAGAACACAGTTTCCAGCTCCCGGCCGCTCATAAAAGCAGCCGGCCCGGAGCTCCCAGGAATTAAAACCCAGGTGAGTGTCTGTAGGATGACTGCGAGAAAAAGAGACGCGAGAGAACGCTCTCCGTGGGCTATCTTCCCCGCGGGTGTAAGCCGTTCTCCCCGGCAGACCCAAGCAGTCTGCCGGAAGACGAACCCCCACCCCAAAAGGGCGGTTCGTACCCGTCTCTCTGGTCCGTCCCGACTTTCTAAATTTTCGGGACGCGACCTCATCAATCGGAATTTCGGCCACCAATTCTCTCCTCACAGGCACCACATCTCCCCAGCCCTGGCCCCGCGTCCTTAGCTGGTGGACCAACCGTTTCCGGGCGCAAAGTCGCCCGTCCCCTCACGCCGCGCCTCGCATACGCGGGGCGCGGTAGGCCGGTTATTCAAGGTCTTCACGATCTGGCTTATTTTACTTTGCGTCAGTGGTTATTCACGTTTTATCGCTACTGATGTAAATAAAAGTTCAAACAAGGTAAGTCTCAGAGCTGTGGCTCTTGTTTTTTCATTCAATCCGACTTGGCGATGTGTATTTATTCTTCCCCTCTCCCCCATTATTCCTCTGTTGGAATGCTTTCTGGTCAGACGATCGACTCAATGCAACGAACCACCGACTTCGCAGCCCATTCCTTCAGGCTCCTGGCCCGCCACTGCCGGTCACGCCTTCGCCGCCAGCTGGTGCTTAATCAAGCCAAGCGTAACGGACGACCTGCTGAAAGACAACAAGAGGAAGCTGTGAAGATTGGCTTCTTGTTTTTCGTTTCAAGAAGAAGATTGTGGAGGAAGCCGGTGAAGGGTGTCTTATGCGACGAATTACAGAAAAAAATTATTGCCGCTCTACAGTGAAGGGAGCTCGGTCGTTGTCACGCAAAATCGTCCGATCGGTGCTGCCTTCCTTAACGCTTTTTGTGCGCTGGCAAACTTATACCTACATCCCAAACTTAATAACACCATTTTTACCCCTCCAAAGTATTCTATTTGAATAAGGTAAGTCTCAGAGCTGTGGCTCTTGTTTTTTCATTCAATCCGACTTGGCGATGTGTATTTATTCTTCCCCTCTCCCCCATTATTCCTCTGTTGGAATGCTTTCTGGTCAGACGATCGACTCAATGCAACGAACCACCGACTTCGCAGCCCATTCCTTCAGGCTCCTGGCCCGCCACTGCCGGTCACGCCTTCGCCGCCAGCTGGTGCTTAATCAAGCCAAGCGTAACGGACGACCTGCTGAAAGACAACAAGAGGAAGCTGTGAAGATTGGCTTCTTGTTTTTCGTTTCAAGAAGAAGATTGTGGAGGAAGCCGGTGAAGGGTGTCTTATGCGACGAATTACAGAAAAAAATTATTGCCGCTCTACAGTGAAGGGAGCTCGGTCGTTGTCACGCAAAATCGTCCGATCGGTGCTGCCTTCCTTAACGCTTTTTGTGCGCTGGCAAACTTATACCTACATCCCAAACTTAATAACACCATTTTTACCCCTCCAAAGTATTCTATTTGAATTTGAAGTCACGGCCGTGGAATGAGTCCCAATGTTATTGTACTTGGTCGCGTCCCAGTGTTTCGTATTCGCCAGCTGCCTCACCTGTTGGGTTCTCACAAACCTTGGCTCATAACAACCGGTCCCACGAGATCCTTTTGATCTGATCCCCCCTCCCCAAAAACTGATTTTTTCCTACCAAATAAAAGTCTGATTTTTTGCGTTTTTGTTTCTGTCCGCTAGCTCTCACGACCCAGTTGAGCGAGAATGCTTCCTGCTCAACTTGTGCACAACTCTCTGTGCTCCGCGGGTGAAATTCACTCACTCCAATTATGATCCTCCCAAACAAAATCAATACTTTTGAGGAAGATTTTATTTTTTAAACGTATTATTAGCCCCTGCAAAACGCCCCACATTTTCAATCAAATCAATCTTTCGTATTGCAGGAGAACACAGTTTCCAGCTCCCGGCCGCTCATAAAAGCAGCCGGCCCGGAGCTCCCAGGAATTAAAACCCAGGTGAGTGTCTGTAGGATGACTGCGAGAAAAAGAGACGCGAGAGAACGCTCTCCGTGGGCTATCTTCCCCGCGGGTGTAAGCCGTTCTCCCCGGCAGACCCAAGCAGTCTGCCGGAAGACGAACCCCCACCCCAAAAGGGCGGTTCGTACCCGTCTCTCTGGTCCGTCCCGACTTTCTAAATTTTCGGGACGCGACCTCATCAATCGGAATTTCGGCCACCAATTCTCTCCTCACAGGCACCACATCTCCCCAGCCCTGGCCCCGCGTCCTTAGCTGGTGGACCAACCGTTTCCGGGCGCAAAGTCGCCCGTCCCCTCACGCCGCGCCTCGCATACGCGGGGCGCGGTAGGCCGGTTATTCAAGGTCTTCACGATCTGGCTTATTTTACTTTGCGTCAGTGGTTATTCACGTTTTATCGCTACTGATGTAAATAAAAGTTCAAACAAGGTAAGTCTCAGAGCTGTGGCTCTTGTTTTTTCATTCAATCCGACTTGGCGATGTGTATTTATTCTTCCCCTCTCCCCCATTATTCCTCTGTTGGAATGCTTTCTGGTCAGACGATCGACTCAATGCAACGAACCACCGACTTCGCAGCCCATTCCTTCAGGCTCCTGGCCCGCCACTGCCGGTCACGCCTTCGCCGCCAGCTGGTGCTTAATCAAGCCAAGCGTAACGGACGACCTGCTGAAAGACAACAAGAGGAAGCTGTGAAGATTGGCTTCTTGTTTTTCGTTTCAAGAAGAAGATTGTGGAGGAAGCCGGTGAAGGGTGTCTTATGCGACGAATTACAGAAAAAAATTATTGCCGCTCTACAGTGAAGGGAGCTCGGTCGTTGTCACGCAAAATCGTCCGATCGGTGCTGCCTTCCTTAACGCTTTTTGTGCGCTGGCAAACTTATACCTACATCCCAAACTTAATAACACCATTTTTACCCCTCCAAAGTATTCTATTTGAATAAGGTAAGTCTCACGAGCCTTATTCACTGCGAACGATTAATTGCGACCTGGTGGCTTTGGAGACATTGCTGCCAAAAAGCGACTAACAGCAAGCCTTGCTTTCCTCGCTAGAGCGAGCGAGTGAAAGCGACACCGGCCTAACCTTTACTAGCCTTTTTAGATTTTTTTTAAAGTCAGTTAGATAAATAAATAACTAGAAAGTTTAGAAAATAGCCTAAGTCAGCTAGATCAGTGGCCCCCTGCTGGGAACCACTGATCTAGGCGAGTAGTTAGCTTTTTCTCCCTCCCTAGATTTTTTTTTGGAGTCAGCCTTTTCCCCTTAAGGGAATTAGCTGATTGCCACGTAGATAGGTCAGGTGAGAATAGTCAGTTAGCTACAGCGAGTCTAGACAGTACGTGACCAGCTTTTAGGGTGTGGTCAAGACAGAATTTAGCTGAACTTTCCTTCAGAAGGAAAGTTTAAAACTTGAAAAGCTTGGACTTTGGTAAGTCTTTGTTAATTCTTTTATTTTAAATAACATAAACTAAACACCAGCTATACTCATGGGCGACTCTAAGGCCAACGAGTTTAAATATCAAAGAACCTTGGTTGTGCAAGCATCCAGCCAGTCCTGGCTTGATGTAAGCACTTTCATCAGTTTCTTTATGCAAGATGGCTTCCTTGCAAAGTATGGAAAGGAGCTAAAAGCTGTGCGTGCCAAGAGCCTGCGGCAGCACATTTTCACCGTCACGTTCTCAGCTTCTGAGAACGAAACCAAATCCGTGCTGATGGAACAGCTGGCGCTAGACCATCAGTCACCCGTGACCTATTCACACAAGGAAGTAGGTTACGTGATCAAAGTATGGCGACCGATGCCACCATGCGACGTGATCACATTATATCCAGTGCCAGACGAGTGGCATCTGGATTTAATTAATGAGTTTGCTTGCCAAGCAAACTGGGGAAATGTTTACCAGATGGTTAAAGGTAAACACAAGCAGCACCCCACCATCTGCAACGAGTTTCTGCATGTGTACCTGCAGAACACTAAACTCGCCAACATCCCAGATAAGGTGCAGATGTTTGGTGAATGGATCTCCATCACCAAGCCTGGAGAAGGACATTTGCCACTCTGCCAGATTTGCAAAGTCCGGGGACACCTAACATCAAAGTGCCCCACGAAACCGAAGAAGACCCAGGCCAACCCACCTCGAGACCGGGAGTCCAAGGCCGACCCACCCCAAGACCGGGCGCCTAGACAACCCAGGAAACAGGGACGCTCGAGAGAATCCATAAACAGAAGCAACGAACTCTTCTGCCAAAGATCAGAGGCCGCTTTCCTTGCGAGACAGGCCGAGAAGTCCAGACCGCGTTTTGCTGCATCCAGACCAAAAAAAACGTATGTGTCAGATTCGTCGCCAACCAGGCAGCAGCTCGCCTGTCATGTGTGCCGATCAACAGGCCGACACAAACCTGGTTGCAATGCAAGAGAAAAGTTCAAGGAAAAGAGTAGGAAGAGAAAGAACCCCCCCACGAGCGACGATGGCTTTATCACCGTGGGAAAAGGAGGGAAACACAACCCCAAAACCTCCATGCGCAGCATCTTCTCATCAGATGCTGAGATAGTGGATAAGCCCATGTCCAACACAGAGTCCAAGACATCGACTCCAAAAGAACCCTTGCTAAAGCGGAGATCGATTGCCCAACCAGCATCTCCCAGGACGACGAATCCCAGAGACCACGACGCATCCCACGCCAGCTCCAAGGATGCGTCGGTCTCAGTTGACAATGACAACTCGTCAACTGACTCGGAGTCCGTTTCTTCGAGAGAGTCTACGCGGGCTGAACTGACCGGGACCTCTCCTCTCCATCGAAATGTCTTCAGTTCGGTGGATGAGCTCACGGACTCAGACGGCGTCCCGTCCAACTACACGGTCTAGCCCAAAACTCTTAAATTTTAATCTGCTTTTTCTCTATCTATAATCATGTTCACAGATACGGAGAGTGACGATTCGGACGCCGGACTGGGCAACCTCAAGGTTGGCTCAATGAACATCAACGGAATATCCAAGAAATTGCGAGATGTCAAACAGTTCTTTACATCTCACAGACTCTCTGTACTGGCAATTCAGGAAACACACAGAATCCCCACCGATCAACTCGAGACGTGGGCTCAACATAACAATTACATAACATATACAAACATAGAACCTGATAGAACCCCCTTCTATGCAGGGACAATGTTCATCGTAAAGAAGGACATACACGATAGGTCCGAAATCACACATCACACAATAGTACAAAATCGAATACATCACCTCAACATCAAATGTGGTAAAAATAACATAAACATATTCAATGCATACCTTCCGCAGAGCAACGGAGAGAGAAAGTCATGCTTTGAACTGCTCTCCGAGGCTATGCTGGAATATGAACATCAACATGTGGTCTTACTTGGTGATTTTAACGTGATCCTTGATCCGTTGGACACTGCTAAGCCGCAATTTTTCTTCACTACACCGGATAAAACAGCACTTAGAACATTAATACATCATAACCAATTGACAGACATATTCAGACAAGAATATCCTTACAAAAGACTGTTCACGCGCCAAAACCACAACAGTAAGACCAGGATAGATAGAATATACATAAATGAACATGCACTTGAAAATTATCATAACATCAAACATGAATACTTCACATCATCAGACCACTGCACATTACCAATAATTCATCTAAAATATCAACAACACACCAAATGGGGTGAATATTCATACAAAATCAATAACAGCATATTAGAATATGCTCACGTCATAACAGAGCTCGAAACGGCTTGGGAAAACTGGACCATAAACGTACCACAAATAGAACCACCAGACATGCTTATAAGGTGGGATCATGGCAAGAAAATGTTGAAAAATCGACTGATCGAACTCTCGCAAGATGTCGCACTCAAGCGTAGAGAAGATTACAATCAGGCCAAAAGCATGCTCCTAAATCTGGACGCTCATCCAAACCACGTCTTGGAAGAACGTCGACCGGAATTCTTGGAGAAAATCCAAAATTTCTACGATTATAAAGCAATCGGATCTCAAATCAGATCCAGAACAACTCCAACAAGCGATGAAGAGCCCTCCAAAAGCTTCTTCAAAGCAGAGGAACAAAATTGTAAAAGTAGCTCTATTACTGAGATACACGACACAAACAACACAACTCTCACCAAGAAAGAAGACATTCTCAAAGAAGTACACAGCTTCTACCACTCCCTATGGGGCATAGAAGACCACATCAACCCTCAAGAACAGAACAGTTACCTAAACATTCTGGGAGAGGCCAAAATTGAAGAAGACAAAGCTGAACAAGCAGAACAGCTCATAACTCTAAAAGAAGTAAAAACCGCCATCGATTCTCTTAACAAGGATTCTGCACCTGGATCAGATGGTCTCGGCTCATTATTCTACCAAAAATGCTGGCATTTCCTGAAACACGACATTCTAGAGATGCTTACAAATTGCTACTTGAGAAAAACAATGACTCCCTCAATGAGAGAAGCAAAAGTGAAGTTAATCTTTAAAAAAGGTGAAAAAGAAAAGCTCAAAAATTGGAGACCGATCTCTCTACTCAATACTGATTACAAGATCCTGAGTAAAATCCTCTCCAACAGACTCACACCCATGATCACAAACCTGATTTGTCCGAATCAGAAATGTGGACTGCCAAACCGCAGAATAGAGCATGTTACAATGAATATACAAGCTGCCCTGGAAGCTTCTCAAACACAACACAGGGACTTGTACGTCATGATAACTGACTTTGAAAAAGCTTTCGATAGAGTTAGTCACTCCTTCCTCTATGGAATCTTGAAGAAAATCGGAGTAAAACCAATAATGATGAATTACCTGTCATTAGTTTACCACAAAACAAAAAGCAAAATAGAAATCAATGGAGCTTTAACAAAACGAATAAACGTTAAAAGGGGCATACGACAGGGTTGTCCCCTCAGCATGCTCTATTTCATAATCTGTGCTGACGTTCTCACCCGACGCATAGAGAAAAATCATCTGATCAACGGTTTTCGCTTTTCCAAGCTGACAATCAAAATCCAGCAATATGCGGACGACACCACTTTCATCACAAGAGACATTCCATCTCTCAAGGAAATCAACAAAGAACTAGCCATCTATCAGACGATGTCCGGCCAGAAAGTGAACCAGGGAAAGACCCAGATCCTGGCGTCCAAACCTGACCTGGCCCAAAGAGCTCAGCAACTCTTTCCAGAAGCTGCGATCTTGAACAACGTCAAGATCCTGGGCATCTGGCTAGGCACAAACAAAACACAACTTGACAAGATGAACTGGCAGACCGCCATCAAGAAAACTCAAACGATCGCCAACATCCACAAACCACGAAGACTCTCCCTCTATGGAAAGATCTCGATCATCAACACTCTCTTGGTACCCGTCACTTTGCATCTCAGTAGAGTGCTGATGCCAACGAAACAACACATCAAAGAACTAAACAAAATCCTCTTCGACTTCCTCTGGTATCCTTCACCATTCGAACAGCTCCAGAGAAGCAAGACGTTTCCACCTGTCAAAGATGGAGGCATCAACATGGTGGACATCCAATCAAAATTTCAAACAAGCCGCATCGACAGAATTCGCCATCTCTTCTCTCTAGAAGACGCCACCGAAATCTGGCACGAATGGGCCATGTTCAATTTGAGTTACAGAATGAGACACATTAATCCTCATCTGTTCTCCAACAGCATTCCGCATGCCCCAATTCCAAACGAAATGTATGCGGACATCTTCAAGTCCTTTTGCAAACTCAAAGGCTTGAAACACGACTGGGAAAATACTTCTTACAAAAATATCTACATCAATCTGAAAACGCAAAATGAAAAGAAAATTGACAAGATTGATGAAAACGGAAAGAAGATTCCTTGGAATGAGATCCTCCTGAAAAACAAGGGAATCAAACTCTTCCTTCCACCTCACCTATCCTCCATGTCCTTTCGGATTGCACATGGAGGATACAAATGGGGAGATTTTAATAGATCAATACATTCCGACAGAAAAACAAACTGCAAATTCTGCAGAAAACCAGAAGACAATGTGGCCCACGTCCTCACCAAGTGCTCCTTTGCACAAGGAATATGGGAGCGCCTGAAACAACAATATCTTGACCTAACCAAGGAAGACATAGAAATAACAAAGGACATGATCCTTTACAACCAACTCCCTGGAGGACAAAAGAACAACCTGATCCTTCTTACCATGATGAATGTCGCCAAGCACACCATCATCCAAAAGAAGAAATCTCTGGACATAGGCGACACATATATACAGGACACAAAACGGTCCACCACTCAAGCCCTGTGGGTGATCATGACAAAAACGAAAGACATAACACAAAAACATAACATTCCTTTGTCATCTGACATTTCTACTCCTTCCAAACCTCCTCCTACGGTCAGAAGAAAGAAGAAACAGTCGAGATCCACTCTTCAACCGCCCTCTCAGTCGTCCTCGGTGGTAGGGATGACTGATTGCAGCGGTGGGTCTCACTAGCACAGTACGGTCGTAGATCATCTTTGAAGAAGTTTAGACAGCCAAGGGCGTAACAACCCACCTTTAACCCGTCCCTCTCACTCATCTGCAACGGCCTGATGCCGGAAGAGTGATTGCAGCGGGAGATCTTTAACCGTCCCTCTCCGTTGTCCCACTCGCTCTGGGATGACAGGATTGCAGCGGCCCATTCCAAGACGACTCTGGGGTCAGCGAAAGCTACCCTCCCTCTGGCCGCTCCTCTCTGGCATCTCCGCCAAATGAGGTGTCAGACTGCGGTGGCCCGTTTTCTCCAAACAGGTGCCCTTCTTGAAGCGGGCAACAAGAAGATACACACACACAAACAACCTCAAATAAAATTAAAATTAACTCTCTACCAAAATGCGCTAGTTCTTGAGCTTGACCCGCCATCTCCTAGACTGCTCCGAGATCAGCAAGAGGAAAGTTGAGACAGGCAGATCAGCTTGAGGCAGCCACTAACCAAACATTTACATCCACAGATTACCATCTACCGCGGTGGGTCCCTTCGGTCGTAGTGAGTCCCTCGCCTCCCTGGTAGGTATCTTCCATGTAAGTATGGTGTGCCTGCTGAGTGTTTGGGTGTGTGGACGGCTCCCGGAGCGGACGCACTAATGATGAGACAGGAAACAAATCCATTCCATATGGACAATTTGTAAACCTGCAAGATGTAGTGGTATCCATCTTGAACTCTGAGCGTTGCGCGAAAGAAAGAAAAAAAAAAAAAAAAAAAAAAAAAAAAAACAGAGCTGTGGCTCTTGTTTTTTCATTCAATCCGACTTGGCGATGTGTATTTATTCTTCCCCTCTCCCCCATTATTCCTCTGTTGGAATGCTTTCTGGTCAGACGATCGACTCAATGCAACGAACCACCGACTTCGCAGCCCATTCCTTCAGGCTCCTGGCCCGCCACTGCCGGTCACGCCTTCGCCGCCAGCTGGTGCTTAATCAAGCCAAGCGTAACGGACGACCTGCTGAAAGACAACAAGAGGAAGCTGTGAAGATTGGCTTCTTGTTTTTCGTTTCAAGAAGAAGATTGTGGAGGAAGCCGGTGAAGGGTGTCTTATGCGACGAATTACAGAAAAAAATTATTGCCGCTCTACAGTGAAGGGAGCTCGGTCGTTGTCACGCAAAATCGTCCGATCGGTGCTGCCTTCCTTAACGCTTTTTGTGCGCTGGCAAACTTATACCTACATCCCAAACTTAATAACACCATTTTTACCCCTCCAAAGTATTCTATTTGAATAAGGTAAGTCTCAGAGCTTACCTTATTCAAATAGAATACTTTGGAGGGGTAAAAATGGTGTTATTAAGTTTGGGATGTAGGTATAAGTTTGCCAGCGCACAAAAAGCGTTAAGGAAGGCAGCATCGATCGGTCGATTTTGCGTGACAACGACCGAGCTCTCTTCACTGTTGAGCGGCAACAATAATTTTTCTGTAATTCGTCGCATAAGACACCCTTCACCGCTTCCTCCACAATCTTCTTCTTGAAACGAAAAACAAGAAGCCAATCTTCACAGCTTCCTCTTGTTGTCTTTCAGCAGGTCGTCCGTTACGCTTGGCTTGATTAAGCACCAGCTGGCGGCGAAGGCGTGACCGGCAGTGGCGGGCCAGGAGCCTGAAGGAATGGGCTGCGAAGTCGGTGGTTCTTTGCATTGAGTCGATCGTCTGACCAGAAAGCATTCCAACAGAGGAATAATGGGGGAGAGGGGAAGAATAAATACACATCGCCAAGTCGGATTGAATGAAAAAACAAGAGCCACAGCTCTGTTTTTTTTTTTTTTTTTTTTTTTTTTTTCTTTCGCGCAACGCTCAGAGTTCAAGATGGATACCACTACATCTTGCAGGTTTACAAATTGTCCATATGGAATGGATTTGTTTCCTGTCTCATCATTAGTGCGTCCGCTCCGGGAGCCGTCCACACACCCAAACACTCAGCAGGCACACCATACTTACATGGAAGATACCTACCAGGGAGGCGAGGGACTCACTACGACCGAAGGGACCCACCGCGGTAGATGGTAATCTGTGGATGTAAATGTTTGGTTAGTGGCTGCCTCAAGCTGATCTGCCTGTCTCAACTTTCCTCTTGCTGATCTTGGAGCAGTCTAGGAGATGGCGGGTCAAGCTCAAGAACTAGCGCGTTTTGGTAGATAATTAATTTTTAAATTTTGTTTGAGTTTGTTGGTGTGTGTGTATCTTCTTGTTGCCCGCTTCAAGAAGGGCACCTGTTTGGAGGAAACGGGCCACTGCAGTCTGACACCTCATTTGGCGGAGATGCCAGAGAGGAGCGGCCAGAGAGAGGGTAGCTTTCGCTGACCCCAGAGTCGTCTTGGAATTGGCCGCTGCAATCCTGTCATCCCAGAGCGAGTGGGACAACGGAGAGGGACGGTTAAAGATCTCCCGCTGCAATCACTCTTCCGGCATCAGGCCGTTGCAGATGAGTGAGAGGGACGGGTTAAAGGTGGGTTGTTACGCCCTTGGCTGTCTAAGCTTCTTCAAAGATGATCTACGACCGTACTGTGCTAGTGAGATCCACCGCTGCAATCAGTCATCCCTACCACCAAGGACGACTGAGAGGGCGGTTGAAGAGTGGATCTCGACTGGTTCTTCTTTCTTCTGACCGTAGGAGGAGGTTTGGAAGGAGTAGAAATGTCAGATGACAAAGGGATGTTATGTTTTTGTGTTATGTCTTTCGTTTTTGTCATGATTACCCATAGGGCTTGGGTGGTGGACCGTTTTGTGTCCTGTATATATGTGTCGCCTATGTCCAGAGATATCTTCTTTTGGATGATGGTGTGTTTGGCGACATTCATCATGGTCAAAAGAATCGGGTTGTTCTTCTGTCCGTCAGGGATTTGGTTGTAGAGGATCATGTCCTTTGTTATTTCCATGTATTCGTTGGTTAGGTCAAGATATTGTTGTTTCAGGCGTTCCCATATTCCTAGCGCAAAGGAGCACTTGGTGAGGACGTGGGCCACATTATCTTCAGGTTTTCTGCAGAATTTGCAATTTGTTATTCTGTCAGAATGTATTGATCTATTAAATTCTCCCCATTTGTATCCTCCATGTGCAATCCGAAAGGACATGGAGGATAGGTGAGGTGGAAGGAGAAATTTGATTTTTTTATTTCTTAGAAGAATTTCGTTCCAAGGAATCTTCTTTCCGTTTTGATCAATCTTGTCAATCTTCTTTTCGTTTTGGGTTTTCAGATTGATATAGATGTTTTTGTAGGAAGTATTTTCCCAGTCGTGTTTCAAGCCTTTGAGTTTGCAAAAGGACTTGAAGATGTCCGCATACATTTCGTTTGGAATTGGGGCATGCGGAATGCTGTTGGAGAACAGATGAGGATTAATGTGTCTCATTCTGTAGCTCAAATTGAACATGGCCCATTCGTGCCACATTTCGGTGGCGTCTTCTAGTGGGAAGAGGTGACGAATTCTGTCTATGCGACTAGTTTGGAATTTTGATTGGATGTCCACCATGTTGATGCCTCCATCTTTGACAGGAGGAAGTGTTTTGCTTCTCTGGAGCTGTTCGAATGGTGAAGGATACCAGAGGAAGTTGAAAAGGATTTTGTTGAGTTCTTTGATGTGTTGTTGTGTTGGCATCAGGACTCTACTCAGATGCAGAGTGACGGGTACCAAGAGAGTGTTGATGATCGAGATCTTTCCATAGAGGGAGAGTCTTCGTGGTTTGTGGATGTTGGCGATCGTTTGAGTTTTCTTGATGGCGGTCTGCCAGTTCATCTTGTCAAGTTGTGTTTTGTTTGTGCCTAGCCAGATGCCCAGGATCTTGACGTTGTTCAAGATCGCAGCTTCTGGAAAGAGCTGCTGAGCTCTTTGGGCCAGGTCAGGTTTGGACGCCAGGATCTGGGTCTTTCCCTGGTTCACTTTCTGGCCGGACATCGTCTGGTAGATGGCTAGTTCTTTGTTGATTTCCTTGAGAGATGGAATGTCTCTTGTGATGAAAGTGGTGTCGTCCGCATATTGCTGGATTTTGATTGTCAGCTTGGAAAAGCGAAAACCGTTGATCAGATGGTTTTTCTCTATGCGTCGGGTGAGAACGTCAGCACAGATTATGAAATAGAGCATGCTGAGGGGACAACCCTGTCGTATGCCCCTTTTAACGTTTATTCGTTTTGTTAAAGCTCCATTGATTTCTATTTTGCTTTTTGTTTTGTGGTAAACTAATGACAGGTAATTCATCATTATTGGTTTTACTCCGAGTTTCTTCAAGATTCCATAGAGGAAGGAGTGACTAACTCTATCGAAAGCTTTTTCAAAGTCAGTTATCATGACGTACAAGTCCCTGTGTTGAGTTTGAGAAGCTTCCAGGGCAGCTTGTATATTCATTGTAACATGCTCTATTCTGCGGTTTGGCAGTCCACATTTCTGATTCGGACAAATCAGGTTTGTGATCATGGGAGCAAGGCTTGCTGTTAGTCGCTTTTTGGCAGCAATGTTTCCAAAGCCACCAGTTCGCAATTAATCGTTCGCACTTTGAATAAGGCTCGTGTTTTTTTTTTTTTTTTTTTTTTTTTTTTTTTTTTTTTTTTTTTTTTCGCGCAACGCTCAGAGTTCAAGATGGATACCACTACATCTTGCAGGTTTACAAATTGTCCATATGGAATGGGTTTGTTTCCTGTCTCATCATTAGTGCGTCCGCTCCGGGAGCCGTCCACACACCCAAACACTCAGCAGGCACACCATACTTACATGGAAGATACCTACCAGGGAGGCGAGGGACTCACTACGACCGAAGGGACCCACCGCGGTAGATGGTAATCTGTGGATGTAAATGTTTGGTTAGTGGCTGCCTCAAGCTGATCTGCCTGTCTCAACTTTCCTCTTGCTGATCTTGGAGCAGTCTAGGAGATGGCGGGTCAAGCTCAAGAACTAGCGCATTTTGGTAGAGAGTTAATTTTAATTTTATTTGAAATTGTTTGTGTGTGTGTATCTTCTTGTTGCCCGCTTCAAGAAGGGCACCTGTTTGGAGAAAACGGGCCACCGCAGTCTGACACCTCATTTGGCGGAGATGCCAGAGAGGAGCGGCCAGAGGGAGGGTAGCTTTCGCTGACCCCAGAGTCGTCTTGGAATGGGCCGCTGCAATCCTGTCATCCCAGAGCGAGTGGGACAACGGAGAGGGACGGTTAAAGATCTCCCGCTGCAATCACTCTTCCGGCATCAGGCCGCTGCAATCACTCTTCCGGCATCAGGCCGTTGCCAATATCTTGACCTAACCAAGGAAGACATAGAAGTAACAAAGGACATGATCCTATACAACCAACTCCCTGGAGGACAAAAGAACAACCCGATTCTCTTGACCATGATGAATGTCGCCAAGCACACCATCATCCAAAAGAAGAAATCTCTGGACATAGGCGACACATATATACAGGACACAAAACGGTCCACCACTCAAGCCCTGTGGGTGATCATGACAAAAACGAAAGACATAACACAAAAGCATAACATTCCTTTGTCATCTGACATTTCTACTCCTTCCAAACCTCCTCCTACGGTCAGAAGAAAGAAGAAACAGTCGAGATCCACTCTTCAACCGCCCTCTCAGTCGTCCTCGGTGGTAGGGATGACTGATTGCAGCGGTGGATCTCACTAGCACAGTACGGTCGTAGATCATCTTTGAAGAAGTTTAGACAGCCAAGGGCGTAACAACCCACCTTTAACCCGTCCCTCTCACTCATCTGCAACGGCCTGATGCCGGAAGAGTGATTGCAGCGGGAGATCTTTAACCGTCCCTCTCCGTTGTCCCACTCGCTCTGGGATGACAGGATTGCAGCGGCCCATTCCAAGACGACTCTGGGGTCAGCGAAAGCTACCCTCCCTCTGGCCGCTCCTCTCTGGCATCTCCGCCAAATGAGGTGTCAGACTGCGGTGGCCCGTTTTCTCCAAACAGGTGCCCTTCTTGAAGCGGGCAACAAGAAGATACACACACACAAACAATTTCAAATAAAATTAAAATTAACTCTCTACCAAAATGCGCTAGTTCTTGAGCTTGACCCGCCATCTCCTAGACTGCTCCAAGATCAGCAAGAGGAAAGTTGAGACAGGCAGATCAGCTTGAGGCAGCCACTAACCAAACATTTACATCCACAGATTACCATCTACCGCGGTGGGTCCCTTCGGTCGTAGTGAGTCCCTCGCCTCCCTGGTAGGTATCTTCCATGTAAGTATGGTGTGCCTGCTGAGTGTTTGGGTGTGTGGACGGCTCCCGGAGCGGACGCACTAATGATGAGACAGGAAACAAATCCATTCCATATGGACAATTTGTAAACCTGCAAGATGTAGTGGTATCCATCTTGAACTCTGAGCGTTGCGCGAAGGAGAAAAAAAAAAAAAAAAAAAAAAAAAAAAAAAAAAAACAGAGCTGTGGCTCTTGTTTTTTCATTCAATCCGACTTGGCGATGTGTATTTATTCTTCCCCTCTCCCCCATTATTCCTCTGTTGGAATGCTTTCTGGTCAGACGATCGACTCAATGCAACGAACCACCGACTTCGCAGCCCATTCCTTCAGGCTCCTGGCCCGCCACTGCCGGTCACGCCTTCGCCGCCAGCTGGTGCTTAATCAAGCCAAGCGTAACGGACGACCTGCTGAAAGACAACAAGAGGAAGCTGTGAAGATTGGCTTCTTGTTTTTCGTTTCAAGAAGAAGATTGTGGAGGAAGCCGGTGAAGGGTGTCTTATGCGACGAATTACAGAAAAAAATTATTGCCGCTCTACAGTGAAGGGAGCTCGGTCGTTGTCACGCAAAATCGTCCGATCGGTGCTGCCTTCCTTAACGCTTTTTGTGCGCTGGCAAACTTATACCTACATCCCAAACTTAATAACACCATTTTTACCCCTCCAAAGTATTCTATTTGAATAAGGTAAGTCTCACGAGCCTTATTCACTGCGAACGATTAATTGCGACCTGGTGGCCTTGGAGACATTGCTGCCAAAAAGCGTTTAACAAGCAAGCCTTGCTTTCCTCGCTAGAGCGAGCGAGTGAAAGCGACACCGGCCTAACTTTTACCAGCCTTTTTAGATTTTTTTTAAAGTCAGTTAGATAAATAAATAACTAGAAAGTTTAGAAAATAGCCTAAGTCAGCTAGATCAGTGGCCCCCTGCTGGGAACCACTGATCTAGGCGAGTAGTTAGCTTTTTTTCCCTCCCTAGATTTTTTTTTGGAGTCAGCCTTTTCCCCTTAAGGGAATTAGCTGATTGCCACGTAGAAAGTAGGTCAGGTGAGAATAGCCAGTTAGCTACAGCGAGTCTAGACAGTACGTGACCAGCTTTTAGGGTGTGGTCAAGACAGAATTTAGCTAAATTTTCCTTCAGAAGGAAAATTTAAAACTTGAAAAGCTTGGACTTTGGTAAGTCTTTGTTAATTCTTATATTTAAAATAACATAAACTAAACACCAGCTATACTCATGGGCGACTCTAAGGCCAACGAGTTTAAATATCAAAGAACCTTGGTTGTGCAAGCATCCAGCCAGTCCTGGCTTGATGTAAGCACTTTCATCAGTTTCTTTATGCAAGATGGCTTCCTTGCAAAGTATGGAAAGGAGCTAAAAGCTGTGCGTGCCAAGAGCCTGCGGCAGCACATTTTCACCGTCACGTTCTCAGCTTCTGAGAACGAAACCAAATCCGTGCTGATGGAACAGCTGGCGCTAGACCATCAGTCACCCGTGACCTATTCACACAAGGAAGTAGGTTACGTGATCAAAGTATGGCGACCGATGCCACCATGCGACGTGATCACATTATATCCAGTGCCAGACGAGTGGCATCTGGATTTAATTAATGAGTTTGCTTGCCAAGCAAACTGGGGAAATGTTTACCAGATGGTTAAAGGTAAACACAAGCAGCACCCCACCATCTGCAACGAGTTTCTGCATGTGTACCTGCAGAACACTAAACTCGCTAACATCCCAGATAAGGTGCAGATGTTTGGTGAATGGATCTCCATCACCAAGCCTGGAGAGGGACATTTGCCACTCTGCCAAATATGCAAAGTCCGGGGCCACCTAACTTCCAAATGCCCCACGAAGCCGAAGAAGACCCAGGCCAACCCACCTCGAGACCGGGAGTCCAAGGCCGACCCACCCCGAGACCGGGCGCCTAGACAACCCAGGAAACAGGGACGCTCGAGAGAATCCATAAACAGAAGCAACGAACTCTTCTGCCAAAGATCAGAGGCCGCTTTCCTTGCAAGACAGGCCGAGAAGTCCAGACCGCGTTTTGCTGCATCCAGACCAAAAAAAACGTATGTGTCAGATTCGTCGCCAACCAGGCAGCAGCTCGCCTGTCATGTGTGCCGATCAACAGGCCGACACAAACCTGGTTGCAATGCAAGAGAAAAGTTCAGGGAAAAGAGTAGGAAGAGAAAGAACCCCCCCACGAGCGACGATGGCTTTATCACCGTGGGCAAAGGAGGGAAACACAACCCCAAAACCTCCATGCGCAGCATCTTCTCATCAGATACTGAGATAGCGGATAAGCCCATGTCCAACACAGAGTCCAAGACATCGACTCCAAAAGAACCCTTGCTAAAGCGGAGATCGATTGCCCAACCAGCATCTCCCAGGACGACGAATCCCAGAGACCACGACGCATCCCACGCCAGCTCCAAGGATGCGTCGGTCTCAGTTGACAATGACAACTCGTCAACTGACTCGGAGTCCGTTTCTTCGAGAGAGTCTACGCGGGCTGAACTGACCGGGACCTCTCCTCTCCATCGAAATGTCTTCAGTTCGGTGGATGAGCTCACGGACTCAGACGGCGTCCCATCCAACTACACGGTCTAGTCCAAAACTCTTAAACTTTAATCTGCTTTTTCTCTATCTATAATCATGTTCACAGATACGGAGAGTGACGATTCGGACGCCGGACTGGGCAACCTCAAGGTTGGCTCAATGAACATCAACGGAATATCCAAGAAATTGCGAGATGTCAAACAGTTCTTTACATCTCACAGACTCTCTGTACTGGCAATTCAGGAAACACACAGAATCCCCACCGATCAACTCGAGACGTGGGCTCAACATAACAATTACATAACATATACAAACATAGAACCTGATAGAACCCCCTTCTATGCAGGGACAATGTTCATCGTAAAGAAGGACATACACGATAGGTCCGAAATCACACATCACACAATAGTACAAAATCGAATACATCACCTCAACATCAAATGTGGTAAAAATAACATAAACATATTCAATGCATACCTTCCGCAGAGCAACGGAGAGAGAAAGTCATGCTTTGAACTGCTCTCCGAGGCTATGCTGGAATATGAACATCAACATGTGGTCTTACTTGGTGATTTTAACGTGATCCTTGATCCGTTGGACACTGCTAAGCCGCAATTTTTCTTCACTACACCGGATAAAACAGCACTTAGAACATTAATACATCATAACCAATTGACAGACATATTCAGACAAGAATATCCTTACAAAAGACTGTTCACGCGCCAAAACCACAACAGTAAGACCAGGATAGATAGAATATACATAAATGAACATGCACTTGAAAATTATCATAACATCAAACATGAATACTTCACATCATCAGACCACTGCACATTACCAATAATTCATCTAAAATATCAACAACACACCAAATGGGGTGAATATTCATACAAAATCAATAACAGCATATTAGAATATGCTCACGTCATAACAGAGCTCGAAACGGCTTGGGAAAACTGGACCATAAACGTACCACAAATAGAACCACCAGACATGCTTATAAGGTGGGATCATGGCAAGAAAATGTTGAAAAATCGACTGATTGAACTCTCGCAAGATGTCGCACTCAAGCGTAGAGAAGATTACAATCAAGCGAAAAATATGCTCCACACTCTGGACGCTCATCCAGACCACGTCCTGGAAGATCGTCGCCCGGAATTCTTGGAGAAAATCAACAACTTCTACGATTATAAAGCAGTCGGATCGCAAATCAGATCCAGAACTATCCCAACTAGCGATGAAGAACCATCTAAAAGCTTCTTCAAAGCAGAGGAACAAAATTGTAAAAGTACCTCTATCACTGAGATACACGACGCAAACAACACAACACTCACCAAGAAAGAAGACATTCTCAAAGAAGTACACAGCTTCTACCACTCCCTATGGGGTGTAAAAGACAACATAAACTCTCAAGAACAAAACAACTACTTAAACATTCTTGGAGAGGCCAAAATTGAGGAAGACGCAGCTGAACAAGCGGAACAGCTGATCAGTCTCAAAGAAGTAAAAACCGCCATCGATTCTCTTAATAAGGACTCTGCACCTGGATCAGATGGTCTCGGCTCATTATTCTACCAAAAATGCTGGCATTTCCTGAAACACGACATTCTAGAGATGCTTACAAATTGCTACTTGAGAAAAACAATGACTCCCTCAATGAGAGAAGCAAAAGTGAAGTTAATCTTTAAAAAAGGTGAAAAAGAAAAGCTCAAAAATTGGAGACCGATCTCTCTGCTCAACACAGACTACAAGATCTTGAGCAAAATCCTCTCCAACAGACTCACACCCATGATCACAAACCTGATTTGTCCGAATCAGAAATGTGGACTGCCAAACCGCAGAATAGAGCATGTTACAATGAATATACAAGCTGCCCTGGAAGCTTCTCAAACTCAACACAGGGACTTGTACGTCATGATAACTGACTTTGAAAAAGCTTTCGATAGAGTTAGTCACTCCTTCCTCTATGGAATCTTGAAGAAACTCGGAGTAAAACCAATAATGATGAATTACCTGTCATTAGTTTACCACAAAACAAAAAGCAAAATAGAAATCAATGGAGCTTTAACAAAACGAATAAACGTTAAAAGGGGCATACGACAGGGTTGTCCCCTCAGCATGCTCTATTTCATAATCTGTGCTGACGTTCTCACCCGACGCATAGAGAAAAATCATCTGATCAACGGTTTTCGCTTTTCCAAGCTGACAATCAAAATCCAGCAATATGCGGACGACACCACATTCATCACAAGAGACATTCCATCTCTCAAGGAAATCAACAAAGAACTAGCCATCTACCAGACGATGTCCGGCCAGAAAGTGAACCAGGGAAAGACCCAGATCCTGGCGTCCAAACCTGACCTGGCCCAAAGAGCTCAGCAACTCTTTCCAGAAGCTGCGATCTTGAACAACGTCAAGATCCTGGGCATCTGGCTAGGCACAAACAAAACACAACTTGACAAGATGAACTGGCAGACCGCCATCAAAAAAACTCAAACGATCGCCAACATCCACAAACCACGAAGACTCTCCCTCTATGGAAAGATCTCGATCATCAACACTCTCTTGGTACCCGTCACTTTGCATCTCAGTAGAGTGCTGATGCCAACGAAACAACACAT
The DNA here is from genome assembly GCF_918807975.1 of Aplidium turbinatum. Lineage (NCBI taxonomy): Eukaryota > Metazoa > Chordata > Ascidiacea > Aplousobranchia > Polyclinidae > Aplidium > Aplidium turbinatum. The sequence continues at coordinate 21,104,238 of NC_137473.1, read as the reverse complement.
CAAAGAACTAAACAAAATCCTCTTCGACTTCCTCTGGTATCCTTCACCATTCGAACAGCTCCAGAGAAGCAAGACGTTTCCTCCTGTCAAAGATGGAGGCATCAACATGGTGGACATCCAATCAAAATTTCAAACAAGCCGCATCGACAGAATTCGCCACCTCTTCTCACTAGAAGACGCCACCGAAATCTGGCACGAATGGGCCATGTTCAATTTGAGTTACAGAATGAGACACATTAATCCTCATCTGTTCTCCAACAGCATTCCGCATGCCCCAATTCCAAACGAAATGTATGCGGACATCTTCAAGTCCTTTTGCAAACTCAAAGGCTTGAAACACGACTGGGAAAACACTTCCTACAAAAATATCTACATCAATCTGAAAACGCAAAATGAAAAGAAAATTGACAAGATTGATGAAAACGGAAAGAAGATTCCTTGGAATGAGATCCTCTTGAAAAACAAGGGAATCAAACTCTTCCTTCCACCTCACCTATCCTCCATGTCCTTTCGGATTGCACATGGAGGATACAAATGGGGAGATTTTAATAGATCAATACACTCCGACAGAAAAACAAACTGCAAATTCTGCAGAAAACCAGAAGACAATGTGGCCCACGTCCTCACCAAGTGCTCCTTTGCACAAGGAATATGGGAGCGCCTGAAACAACAATATCTTGGCCTAACCAAGGAAGACATAGAAATAACAAAGGACATGATCCTCCACAACCAAATCCCTGACGGACAGAAGAACAATCCGATTCTTTTGACCATGATGAATGTCGCCAAACACACCATCATCCAAAAGAAGATATCTCTGGACATAGGCGACACATATATACAGGACACAAAACGGTCCACCATTCAAGCCCTGTGGGTCATCATGACAAAAACGAAAAACATAACACAAAAGCATAACATTCCTTTGTCATCTGACATTTCTACTCCTTCTAAACCTCCTCCTACGGTCAGAAGAAAGAAGAACCAGTCGAGATCCACTCTTCAACCGCCCTCTCAGTCGTCCTCGGTGGTAGGGATGACTGATTGCAGCGGTGGATCTCACTAGAACAGTACGGTCGTAGATCATCTTTGAAGAAGATTAGACAGCCAAGGGCGTAACAACCCACCTTTAACCCGTCCCTCTCACTCATCTCCAACGGCCTGATGCCGGAAGAGTGATTGCAGCGGGAGATCTTTAACCGTCCCTCTCCGTCGTCCCACTCGCTCTGGGATGGCAGGATTGCAGCGGCCAATTCCATGATGACTCTGGGGTCAGCGAAAGCTACCCTCCCTCTGGCCGCTCCTCTCTGGCATCTCCGCCAAATGAGGTGTCAGACTGCAGTGGCCCGTTTCCTCCAAACAGGTGCCCTTCTTGAAGCGGGCAACAAGAAGATACACACACATAAACAATTACAAATAAAATTAAAATTAACTCTTTGACAAAACGCGCTAGTTCTTGAGCTTGACCCGCCATCTCCTAGACTGCTTCAAGATCAGCAAGAGGAAAGTCGAGATAGGCAGATCAGCTTGAGGCAGCCACTAACCAAACATTTACATCCACAGATTACCATCTACCGCGGTGGGTCCCTTCGGTCGTAGTGAGTCCCTCGCCTCCCTGGTAGGTATCTTCCATGTAAGTATGGTGTGCCTGCTGAGTGTTTGGGTGTGTGGACGGCTCCCGGAGCGGACGCACTAATGATGAGACAGGAAACAAATCCATTCCATATGGACAATTTGTAAACCTGCAAGATGTAGTGGTATCCATCTTGAACTCTGAGCGTTGCGCATAGAAAGAAAAAAAAAAAAAAAAAAAAAAAAAAAAAAAAAAAAAAAAAAAAAAACAGAGCTGTGGCTCTTGTTTTTTCATTCAATCCGACTTGGCGATGTGTATTTATTCTTCCCCTCTCCCCCATTATTCCTCTGTTGGAATGCTTTCTGGTCAGACGATCGACTCAATGCAACGAACCACCGACTTCGCAGCCCATTCCTTCAGGCTCCTGGCCCGCCACTGCCGGTCACGCCTTCGCCGCCAGCTGGTGCTTAATCAAGCCAAGCGTAACGGACGACCTGCTGAAAGACAACAAGAGGAAGCTGTGAAGATTGGCTTCTTGTTTTTCGTTTCAAGAAGAAGATTGTGGAGGAAGCCGGTGAAGGGTGTCTTATGCGACGAATTACAGAAAAAAATTATTGCCGCTCTACAGTGAAGGGAGCTCGGTCGTTGTCACGCAAAATCGTCCGATCGGTGCTGCCTTCCTTAACGCTTTTTGTGCGCTGGCAAACTTATACCTACATCCCAAACTTAATAACACCATTTTTACCCCTCCAAAGTATTCTATTTGAATAAGGTAAGTCGCCGGGGCGCGAACTAGCGCTGGGGCGCGAACTTGCGGGACGAGTTCTCGAAGGACATGAAACGCACGGTCCGCAAGATTGTGGAAGGAAAAAACGCCGACTGTCGCTGCGAGATCTCGCCGAAAGAAATTGAGGCGAGATTTCGCGCCGACCTGACCGCTCCTGAGCCCGGGAGCTGCTCAACGATGCCAGAGTGGATGAAGTCCCAACGTTATCGATCTGATTGCGCAAACCTTTCCCCCGTATCCGATGGCGAGGGTCCCATTACGGCCTCGGAGGTGGAGGCGGTACTCCAGTCGCTCGACGTCGGTTCCGCCCCTGGTTCGGACGGTCTGACCTATGGTTTTTGGAAGGAATTGGACCCGAGAGGGGGACTCTTGGCCGATCTTTTCGAGACCTGTCGAGTCAATCGCCGCGTCCCGGACCAGTGGAGAACCAGCAGAATCACCCTTATATGCAAGAACCCTGAGGGCGATCTGTCTGACATCAGCAACTGGCGACCGATCTCCATCTGCCGCACTTTATATAAGATTTACGCCGCCGTATTGGACCGCCGCCTGAGGAGATGGGCGGAGGAGGGGCGGGTAATCGGTCCGGAACAGAAAGGTTTCGTTCCCACAGAAGGTGTTTTTGAGCACGTGTTTGTGTTGGACACTGTTCTTTCCGACGCTCAGTCACGCAGACGGCCTGTGTCGGTCGCGTTCCTCGACATCCGGAACGCCTTCGGCAGCGTCCGACACAAATGCATAGTCGACGTCTTGCGTCACTTTGACGCCCCCGATGACCTTGTCGAGTGCATCTCGGACATATACTGCGGCAACACCACCACGGTTCGCTGTGGCTCCGGTGAAACCGACAGTATCCCGGTCGGGCGAGGAGTCCGCCAGGGCTGCCCGTTGTCCGGCCTGCTCTTCGACCTGGTCATCGAGGTCCTTCTCAGAGGAGTGTCTGAGAAGAAGGATTGTGGCTACAATCTACCAACGGATAAAGAAGAAGAAGATGCCACCGTTCGGGCACTGGCCTACGCGGACGACATCTGCCTCGTAGCTTCCGACCGCGAGCAGATGAACTCTTTACTCTCCACGTCGGAACCTTTCTCCAACTGGTCCGGGCTACGGTTCAACCCACGAAAGTGCAGCACCCTGTCATACAGGAGAGCGTCCAAGTCCCGTCTGGAAGCGGACACCGAACCCTTCTATCTCTCGGGAGAGAAGATCAAGGTGTTGCCGAAGGGCGAGACTTATAAATATCTGGGCGCTCGAACCGGTTACGCCTCGGACTCTTCCCTCACCAAACCTTTCCTGTCAACCCTGGAGAGCCACATCACGGCTCTCTTCCACTCTTTCCTGACCCCCAGCCAGAAACTCGTGGCGCTAAACTCTATCATCCTTCCGTCCGTGTCGTACCATCTTCGCGTGCGACGCTTCAAGCAGGCCGAGTTGCAGGCGATCGACCGCCTGGTGTCCCGATGTCTGAAGGTGGCCTGGCGTTTGCCGGTCCGAACTTGCGGGGCGTTCGTCCACACAAAACCGGTCTCGGGTGGCTTCGGCGTGATGAACGTGTGCCGCGAAGGCGACATACTGACAATCGCCCAGGCCTTCAAGATGCTCTCGTCACCCGACGGCGTCGTGTCCGCCATCGCGCGAGGTCAACTGCGACGTCACGCCTGTGCGAAGTTCAGCACCAAAGAACCGGCTACGACCACCCTGGCCAGCTTTCTGAACGAAGAGAAACCCCCAGACGGTGTCCGTCCAAGGCCGAGTCCGGCAGGTGGAAGCCTGTGGGCCCGAGTCCCGGCGGCCACGCGTCGATTGAACGTGCGTTGGTCTGCGCTGCAGGACGGCGGCCTCGAGTTGGCCGCGGGGAGCTCCAAAGTCATCCCGTCCACCCGAAAGAAACTAGTGCCGGTCCTCCACCAGCTCACGGACCTGTGGTGGAGGAAGCAGTGGGAGTCCAAACCTGACCAAGGCAAAACGGTCAGCGCCCACTGCTTGTCCGAGTATTCGAACTCTTGGACACGGCACCCGGAGCTCCTCGGATCCGCGGACCGGATATTCGCGTACAAGGCCCGTCTGAACCTGTTGCCCTTGGCCAAACAAGCAACCCCCGGAGGAAAAGGTCCATACAAACCCGCCATGTGCCGAAGATGCGGAAGGGCGGAGGAGACGCTTCCCCACATACTGAACCACTGCCCGGAGGTGATGGGCCTCATCACGGAAAGGCACAATTCGGTGTTGGAGGAGCTCGTGAGCAACGTGCCTGCCGAATGGCAATCCGGCATTTCCGTCGACCGCTCGGTTCCACAGCATGTGGAGGCGGGTGGGGCCGATCTGCGGCCTGACATCGTCCTGCAACGTCCCGACGGTGTCACGGTCGTGTGTGACGTTACCTGCCCGTATGAGTACGGTGCCGATTCCCTCGTGAGAGCCGCCGACAGAAAACGTACCAAGTACGGCGAACTGTGTACCAACATAGTGGCCGCCCAGAAACGCCCCAGAAAGGGTGTCCTGGACGACCCATTCGTCGTGGGCTCCCTCGGGAGTTACCCACCGGCGAGCTCTAGAGCTCTGGTGGCCTTGGGAGTTCCTGCTCGAGAGGTTAAAGGGGTAGCCCGTAAAATGGCCGCTCTTTTGATCGAAGGGTCGTACCGGGTCTGGAAAGCCTGGAAAGCCGGGCTCGTTCGATGAAGAGCTACGTCAACATAAAACAAAAAGACGACACCAGCGGATCAGAACCCCACCCAACAGTGGAGCATGGTGAGTGCAAGCCGAACACGTGAGGCAGCAACCACATCCTTATTTGGCGCGACCAAACCCTTGTATATTGTCTATCGTAACTTTGCAACGCCTCTCAGAGGCCCAGTGGGCAGGACTGAAAAGCCCCACTTGATAGCTGCCGCAAAAATCGGCTCGCAAATGTCACGACCGGATCAGCCGGCGTGACAGCGAAATGGACGTTCTCTTACGCCTCGAAATTGATTACACTGCGCCGTGACAGCGGAATGGACGTTTCTGTTACGCGCCGCAATCTTTGAAGTCACGGCCGTGGAATGAGTCCCAATGTTATTGTACTTGGTCGCGTCCCAGTGTTTCGTATTCGCCAGCTGCCTCACGTGCTGGGTTCTCACAAACCTTGGCTCATAACGACCGGTCCCACGAGATCCTTTTGATCTGATCCCCCCTCCCCAAAAACTGATTTTTTCCTACCAAATAAAAGTCTGATTTTTTGCGTTTTCGTTTCTGTCCGCTAGCTCTCACGACCCAGTTGAGCGAGAATGCTTCCTGCTCAACTTGTGCACAACTCTCTGTGCTCCGCGGGTGAAATTCACTCACTCCAATTATGATCCTCCCAAACAAAATCAATACTTTTGAGGAAGATTTTATTTTTTAAACGTATTATTAGCCCCTGCAAAACGCCCCACATTTTCAATCAAATCAATCTTTCGTATTGCAGGAGAACACAGTTTCCAGCTCCCGGCCGCTCATAAAAGCAGCCGGCCCGGAGCTCCCAGGAATTAAAACCCAGGTGAGTGTCTGTAGGATGACTGCGAGAAAAAGAGACGCGAGAGAACGCTCTCCGTGGGCTATCTTCCCCGCGGGTGTAAGCCGTTCTCCCCGGCAGACCCAAGCAGCCTGCCGGAAGACGAACCCCCATCACAAAAGGGCGGTTCGTACCCGTCTCTCTGGTCCGTCCCGACTTTCTAAATTTTCGGGACGCGACCTCATCAATCGGAATTTCGGCCACCAATTCTCTCCTCACAGGCACCACATCTCCCCAGCCCTGGCCCCGCGTCCTTAGCTGGTGGACCAACCGTTTCCGGGCGCAAAGTCGCCCGTCCCCTCACGCCGCGCCTCGCATACGCGGGGCGCGGTAGGCCGGTTATTCAAGGTCTTCACGATCTGGCTTATTTTAATTTGCGTCAGTGGTTATTCACGTTTTATCGCTACTGATGTAAATAAAAGTTCAAACAAGGTAAGTCTCAGAGCTGTGGCTCTTGTTTTTTCATTCAATCCGACTTGGCGATGTGTATTTATTCTTCCCCTCTCCCCCATTATTCCTCTGTTGGAATGCTTTCTGGTCAGACGATCGACTCAATGCAAAGAACCACCGACTTCGCAGCCCATTCCTTCAGGCTCCTGGCCCGCCACTGCCGGTCACGCCTTCGCCGCCAGCTGGTGCTTAATCAAGCCAAGCGTAACGGACGACCTGCTGAAAGACAACAAGAGGAAGCTGTGAAGATTGGCTTCTTGTTTTTCGTTTCAAGAAGAAGATTGTGGAGGAAGCGGTGAAGGGTGTCTTATGCGACGAATTACAGAAAAATTATTGTTGCCGCTCAACAGTGAAGAGAGCTCGGTCGTTGTCACGCAAAATCGACCGATCGATGCTGCCTTCCTTAACGCTTTTTGTGCGCTGGCAAACTTATACCTACATCCCAAACTTAATAACACCATTTTTACCCCTCCAAAGTATTCTATTTGCCCAGAAACGCCCCAGAAAGGGTGTCCTGGACGACCCATTCGTCGTGGGCTCCCTCGGGAGTTACCCACCGGCGAGCTCTAGAGCTCTGGTGGCCTTGGGAGTTCCTGCTCGAGGGGTTAAAGAGGTAGCCCGTAAAACGGCCGCTCTTTCGATCGAGGGGTCGTACCGGGTCTGGAAAGCCTGGAAAGCCGGGCTCGTTCGATGAAGAGCTACGTCAACATAAAACAAAAAGACGACACCAGCGGATCAGAACCCCACCCAACAGTGGAGCATGGTGAGTGCGAGCCGAACACGTGAGGCAGCAACCACATCCTTATTTGGCGCGACCAAACCCTTGTATATTGTCTATCGTAACTTCGCAACGCCTCTCAGAGGCCCAGTGGGCAGGACTGAAAAGCCCCACTTGATAGCTGCCGCAAAAATCGGCTCGCAAATGTCACGACCGGATCAGCCGGCGTGACAGCGAAATGGACGTTCTCTTACGCCTCGAAATTGACTACACTGCGCCGTGACAGCGGAATGGACGTTTCTGTTACGCGCCGCAATCTTTGAAGTCACGGCCGTGGAATGAGTCCCAATGTTGTTGTACTTGGTCGCGTCCCAGTGTATTGTATTCGCCAGCTGCCTCAGGTGCTGGGTTCTCACAAACCTCAGCCCTTAATGACCGGTCCCTGGTCACCCCTTTTGATATGATTTCCCTCCCCAAAAAAAAAACAACAAACTCATTTTTCCTACCTATAAAAGTCTGATCCTCGTGTTTTCGATTCTGTCCGCTAGCTCTCACGACCCAGTTGAGCGAGAATGCTTTCTGCTCAACTTGTGCACAACTCTCTGTGCTCCGCGGATAAAATTTTACTCAAGTAATTGACGATCCTCCAAAACGAAACCACCCAATAATTTTGAGGGAATTTTATTAAAACGTTTTATTAGCCCCTGCAGAACGTCCCACTTTTCCAATCAAATTAATCTTCCGTTTTGCAGAAGACCACAGTTTCTAGCTCCCGGCCGCTCATAAAAGCAGCCGGCCCGGAGCTCCCAGGAATTAAAACCCAGGTGAGTGTCTGTAGGATGACTGCGAGAGAGAGACGCGAGAGAACGCTGTCCGTGGGCTATCTTCCCCGCGGGTGTAAGCCGTTCTCCCCGGCAGACCCAAGCAGCCTGCCGGAAGACGAACCCCCATCACAAAAGGGCGGTTCGTACCCGTCTCTCTGGTCCGTCCCGACTTTTTAAATTTTCGGGACGCGACCTCATCAATCGGAATTTCGGCCACCAATTCTCTCCTCACAGGCACCACATCTCCCCAGCCCTGGCCCCGCGTCCTTAGCTGGTGGACCAACCGTTTCCGGGCGCAAAGTCGCCCGTCCCCTCACGCCGCGCCTCGCATACGCGGGGCGCGGTAGGCCGGTTATTCAAGGTCTTCACGATCTGGCTTATTTTAATTTGCGTCAGTGGTTATTCTCGTTTATCGCTACTGATGTAAATAAAAGTTCAAACAAGGTAAGTCTCAGAGCTGTGGCTCTTGTTTTTTCATTCAATCCGACTTGGCGATGTGTATTTATTCTTCCCCTCTCCCCCATTATTCCTCTGTTGGAATGCTTTCTGGTCAGACGATCGACTCAATGCAAAGAACCACCGACTTCGCAGCCCATTCCTTCAGGCTCCTGGCCCGCCACTGCCGGTCACGCCTTCGCCGCCAGCTGGTGCTTAATCAAGCCAAGCGTAACGGACGACCTGCTGAAAGACAACAAGAGGAAGCTGTGAAGATTGGCTTCTTGTTTTTCGTTTCAAGAAGAAGATTGTGGAGGAAGCGGTGAAGGGTGTCTTATGCGACGAATTACAGAAAAATTATTGTTGCCGCTCAACAGTGAAGAGAGCTCGGTCGTTGTCACGCAAAATCGACCGATCGATGCTGCCTTCCTTAACGCTTTTTGTGCGCTGGCAAACTTATACCTACATCCCAAACTTAATAACACCATTTTTACCCCTCCAAAGTATTCTATTTGAGTGGGTTCTCACAAACCTCAGCCCTTAATGACCGGTCCCTGGTCACCCCTTTTGATATGATTTCCCTCCCCAAAAAAAAAAACAACAAACTCATTTTTCCTACCTATAAAAGTCTGATCCTCGTGTTTTCGATTCTGTCCGCTAGCTCTCACGACCCAGTTGAGCGAGAATGCTTTCTGCTCAACTTGTGCACAACTCTCTGTGCTCCGCGGATAAAATTTTACTCAAGTAATTGACGATCCTCCAAAACGAAACCACCCAATAATTTTGAGGGAATTTTATTAAAACGTTTTATTAGCCCCTGCAGAACGTCCCACTTTTCCAATCAAATTAATCTTCCGTTTTGCAGGAGACCACAGTTTCTAGCTCCCGGCCGCTCATAAAAGCAGCCGGCCCGGAGCTCCCAGGAATTAAAACCCAGGTGAGTGTCTGTAGGATGACTGCGAGAGAGAGACGCGAGAGAACGCTGTCCGTGGGCTATCTTCCCCGCGGGTGTAAGCCGTTCTCCCCGGCAGACCCAAGCAGCCTGCCGGAAGACGAACCCCCATCACAAAAGGGCGGTTCGTACCCGTCTCTCTGGTCCGTCCCGACTTTTTAAATTTTCGGGACGCGACCTCATCAATCGGAATTTCGGCCACCAATTCTCTCCTCACAGGCACCACATCTCCCCAGCCCTGGCCCCGCGTCCTTAGCTGGTGGACCAACCGTTTCCGGGCGCAAAGTCGCCCGTCCCCTCACGCCGCGCCTCGCATACGCGGGGCGCGGTAGGCCGGTTATTCAAGGTCTTCACGATCTGGCTTATTTTAATTTGCGTCAGTGGTTATTCTCGTTTATCGCTACTGATGTAAATAAAAGTTCAAACAAGGTAAGTCTCAGAGCTGTGGCTCTTGTTTTTTCATTCAATCCGACTTGGCGATGTGTATTTATTCTTCCCCTCTCCCCCATTATTCCTCTGTTGGAATGCTTTCTGGTCAGACGATCGACTCAATGCAAAGAACCACCGACTTCGCAGCCCATTCCTTCAGGCTCCTGGCCCGCCACTGCCGGTCACGCCTTCGCCGCCAGCTGGTGCTTAATCAAGCCAAGCGTAACGGACGACCTGCTGAAAGACAACAAGAGGAAGCTGTGAAGATTGGCTTCTTGTTTTTCGTTTCAAGAAGAAGATTGTGGAGGAAGCGGTGAAGGGTGTCTTATGCGACGAATTACAGAAAAATTATTGTTGCCGCTCAACAGTGAAGAGAGCTCGGTCGTTGTCACGCAAAATCGACCGATCGATGCTGCCTTCCTTAACGCTTTTTGTGCGCTGGCAAACTTATACCTACATCCCAAACTTAATAACACCATTTTTACCCCTCCAAAGTATTCTATTTGAGTGGGTTCTCACAAACCTCAGCCCTTAATGACCGGTCCCTGGTCACCCCTTTTGATATGATTTCCCTCCCCAAAAAAAAAAACAACAAACTCATTTTTCCTACCTATAAAAGTCTGATCCTCGTGTTTTCGATTCTGTCCGCTAGCTCTCACGACCCAGTTGAGCGAGAATGCTTTCTGCTCAACTTGTGCACAACTCTCTGTGCTCCGCGGATAAAATTTTACTCAAGTAATTGACGATCCTCCAAAACGAAACCACCCAATAATTTTGAGGGAATTTTATTAAAACGTTTTATTAGCCCCTGCAGAACGTCCCACTTTTCCAATCAAATTAATCTTCCGTTTTGCAGGAGACCACAGTTTCTAGCTCCCGGCCGCTCATAAAAGCAGCCGGCCCGGAGCTCCCAGGAATTAAAACCCAGGTGAGTGTCTGTAGGATGACTGCGAGAGAGAGACGCGAGAGAACGCTGTCCGTGGGCTATCTTCCCCGCGGGTGTAAGCCGTTCTCCCCGGCAGACCCAAGCAGCCTGCCGGAAGACGAACCCCCATCACAAAAGGGCGGTTCGTACCCGTCTCTCTGGTCCGTCCCGACTTTTTAAATTTTCGGGACGCGACCTCATCAATCGGAATTTCGGCCACCAATTCTCTCCTCACAGGCACCACATCTCCCCAGCCCTGGCCCCGCGTCCTTAGCTGGTGGACCAACCGTTTCCGGGCGCAAAGTCGCCCGTCCCCTCACGCCGCGCCTCGCATACGCGGGGCGCGGTAGGCCGGTTATTCAAGGTCTTCACGATCTGGCTTATTTTAATTTGCGTCAGTGGTTATTCTCGTTTATCGCTACTGATGTAAATAAAAGTTCAAACAAGGTAAGTCTCAGAGCTGTGGCTCTTGTTTTTTCATTCAATCCGACTTGGCGATGTGTATTTATTCTTCCCCTCTCCCCCATTATTCCTCTGTTGGAATGCTTTCTGGTCAGACGATCGACTCAATGCAAAGAACCACCGACTTCGCAGCCCATTCCTTCAGGCTCCTGGCCCGCCACTGCCGGTCACGCCTTCGCCGCCAGCTGGTGCTTAATCAAGCCAAGCGTAACGGACGACCTGCTGAAAGACAACAAGAGGAAGCTGTGAAGATTGGCTTCTTGTTTTTCGTTTCAAGAAGAAGATTGTGGAGGAAGCGGTGAAGGGTGTCTTATGCGACGAATTACAGAAAAATTATTGTTGCCGCTCAACAGTGAAGAGAGCTCGGTCGTTGTCACGCAAAATCGACCGATCGATGCTGCCTTCCTTAACGCTTTTTGTGCGCTGGCAAACTTATACCTACATCCCAAACTTACAAGAGGAAGCTGTGAAGATTGGCTTCTTGTTTTTCGTTTCAAGAAGAAGATTGTGGAGGAAGCGGTGAAGGGTGTCTTATGCGACGAATTACAGAAAAATTATTGTTGCCGCTCAACAGTGAAGAGAGCTCGGTCGTTGTCACGCAAAATCGACCGATCGATGCTGCCTTCCTTAACGCTTTTTGTGCGCTGGCAAACTTATACCTACATCCCAAACTTAATAACACCATTTTTACCCCACCATTTTTACAGCTCCTGAGGTCCCAAAAGTAATTCCTCGTTTATTCTGCAGTGGGACCTCGGTCAGGTGAAAGTTGCATATCGTTGGAAAGGAAATTAAATTTCAAAAGTCGTACCTCCAAGCTTTTCTCTCTAAATCGTAAAACAAAAAAGTTATAGTCGTTTCATTATTTGCACTTTAATAGCCTAAATTTTCACTGAGCCGCCATTTTGTTTTTAATTCAATTCAACCCATTGGACCAATTCAAACCCCAATTAAGTATACCAGAAATTCCCAACCTAATTTGTCTGAAAATAACCTCCACCCTCATCCCTACCTTTGTTATCCCTTCCCACCTATCAACTGCCGGGATCCGCAATTACAGCCCGCAGTTGATCCCCCTTTATTTCTCCCCCGAAGACTTCAAACCAAGCCAATTCAAACAAAAAGACAAAGAAAACAAAGAACAAAGCTAAGACTATTTTTATTCATTGGTGTTTATTTGTGTTTTGTGCAAAATTAATTAAGTTCACCGTAAATTTCAAAAAATTCACCGTACATTTCAAAATTCACCGTACATTTTTCACATTTATTCAATTTATTTGGCCTCTAGTTATTATTTAGTTCTAAATCTTTCCCAGTTCATTCCAACACACCCAATACTTGTTCTATCTAAATTTTTAGTCATTTACTCATCAATTAACCGTTTTATTAGAAATTTTCTGTTATTTTTTCTCCGTCGCCGCTAAATCGTCATATTTGAACATTTTACCAAATTTCACCAGTGCTAAGTATTTAATCTTAATTTTTTTTACCTTATTATATTTAACAAACCCACTACATCGTTATATTAAAGTTTGAATCCTGTGAATTACAAATTAATACAAAATTAACCCAAAACAGTTTTAAATTCAAATAAGTTCACCGTATAGCCTAATTCATATATTACGTAACCAATTTTTCACACTTATTCAATTTACTCGGCCTACAGTTATTATTTAGTTCTAAATTTTTCACACCTCATCCCAACATACCCTATACTTGTTTTGTTAAATTTTTTAGTAATTTGCTCATTAATTAACCGATTTATTAGAAATTTTCTGTCATTTTTATTCCGTCGTCGCAATATCGTCAATTCGAACATTTTACTAAATTTCACCAGTGCTAACTATCTAATCATTAAATTTTTTACCATTTCATATTTAACAAACCCACTATAACGTTGTATTAAAGTTTGAACCCTGTAAATTAAAAATTAACACAAAATTAATCAAAAACAGTTATAAACCCATACAATTACATATCATTTTTGAGATACTTTGCAATCATTTTCTTTATGTTATAGTAAAACCAAAGACCCAATTGTCCTAATTCTAATACATTTTCATCCCCAATATTGCTAAACTGTTTTGTTAAAATTTGAAAATTGTCGCCTTTCGTTTGATATAAATTTCTTAAGAAAATCTATCTCGTCGGCCTATATATAACGTAACTTTTATTTTTTTAATTCTCAATTATCTTAACCAATTAGCAACCGTTTTCCCCGATTTTTTGACAGTTTGTTATATACCACATAGCCCCGGTTCTATCAAAATTTTGGAGAATTTGGTCGTTAGGAAAGCAAATTAAAAATAAAATTGTATTATTATTGTCGCGATCATATCCCATTTTATACGTAATTTTCCCCTTTAATTTCACAAAGTAACCTTGTACCCCACTTTTTCACCACAACAACATTCTATACTCCCTACTAATTTCTTTCCACTCATTGGTTATTAAAATCGCATACTAATAACTTCCAAATTAATTAATTTTGTCCAATTTTGTGTCTTATAGCAGTCCTTAACAATACCATATTTTCACGGTATTTAAAACTTGGAATATTACACTTTTTGCAATAACTTCGTCATTTCTTAATATTTTTTAACAGTCTTTTTAGCTAAATTCTAGTCTCTCAACCGCCCATCAGTTGACATATAAAAAAAAAAAAAAAAAATTACCGTAATATAATTAAAAAAAAAAAAAAAAATCTCTCATTGACGCTCCCTACTGATTCTCCTATTACTTACTAAAATCGCATACCAGTAAATTCCAAATTAATTCATTTCGTTCAAATTTGTAACTTAAAGCAGTCCTTAACAATATCCTATTTTTCCCAGCATTTAAAACTCAGAATATTACACTTTTTGCAATAACTTCGTCATTTCTTAATATTTTTTAATAGCCTTTTCAGCTAAAGTTTAGTCTCTCAACCGTCCTACCGTTACCATATACTACATTTTTTCAACTCCCTAAAATCCCCAATTTCTTTTTGTGTCTCCTTTAAGGGTTATACCATACGTGCATACTACTAAGAAAAAAAAAGACAGTGATTAATTTCCTGATATTTGCCAATTTTGTGTAATTTTCCAGCCGACTTCACGCCCTAACAGCTGTGTATTAACTTTTATTTTGCATTAATTATTATTCCATTATGTCATTGTATCCTTCTACTGTACGCGTGAAGACCTCCACTCCACAGGTAACCGCCTCTACACGTACCCCCCATGCTTCAGTTTCCACCAGTCAAGGCATGTTGAGAGGAAGGCAACCTCCTGTAGGCCCGCCTAACCCAACTGGGGAAGCCCCTCGAGGGGGCACACAATCCCTCACGAATCTGTCGTTCCTCCGTGACAGCAGAGGTCGACTCCAACCTAACGCGTCTCACAATGGCACCAAGACAAACAATAAAAAGTCGTTCCCCATTTCTTTCTCCACACCGATACGGAACAGGCTCCAGGCCATCTGTCCTGTACGCCTCACCCTCCCATTGTTAAACCCCCTCCTTTGCATCTACAACACCTGCGAGTGGGCGTCCCAAGAATATAGGGACGTGCAAGCTTACCAGGATCACCTTTGGACATGCCACCGCGCGCGTGCCGAGTTTCTGGTGACTTGCAGCAGATGCGGCAGTGTTCTCCCTCGGGCTTGTTTGTTTGTTTGTTTGTTTGTTTATCTTTATCCTGCATTGCGGGAAAGCGGACTTGAGCGCTATGCATCGGTGTACGCCTTCCGACATACACCTGACCCACGCTGCAGCCGACGGCAATGTCAGTTTCCGGTTGTCTACTCTACTTATGACTTAAATTTGGTACTACCCATTACTCGAAATCGATCACTAGGTAGAGGCAATTATCGTTAAGTTTCTTGCCCAGAGAAACAACAGCAAGTGCGGGTGGCTGGAGTCGAACATGCAGGCTCTCGACTGCGAGCCCAACGCGCTAACCACTCGGCCACGGCTGCCACGGCTTACGGGCTGGAGAGGGCCAATGAGCACTGGTCGGTCTGCCCCGGAGGCATTCTATTGCCAACTTGTGTCCCCTTCAACGACCGTGACTCGACTAGCTCGACGAGTCGAAGAAGCCCCCACAGGATGACTTCGCCTGGGCTCAGCTATGCATCCATTGTGAATCATGCCGGGTGCCGGCCCTCGACCGAGGAGTCTCCTTCCCTCCCTACTGTCGAGACCGTTTGGTCTCAAAACTTCTGGAATCGAAGCCACGCCAGCTCAAGCGACGAATCACCCCACCCCAGCCCTCCTTCAGGGCAAGCCACCCGCTTTGACTCTGTCTCTCCCACCGGGAAGATTGCGACCATGACCTTTCACGGTCGTGAAAGCCCCGACTTTCCTGATCTGGACGCCCTCTTCGTCCTCCCCATAAGACCGCACACGTTCGCAACCCCTCCATATCCTTCCCCCCTGTTCACTGACTCCAGCGAGTCGTCGAGTGGGGACTCCTCTGACTCGTCTTTCAGCTCGAACGGAACGTCCTCACACCCGCCCAGCCCATTCTCAACGGCCAGGCGAGACTCACCGGAAAGTGGGGACTCTTCCGGCCCTCCCTGCGCAACGAGAAAAAGGCTTTCCCTCCCCATCACCCCACACGCACCGACTGCCACCGGAGTCGCCGTCAGGGACTCGAGCGACTTTTCCGAGTCGCTCACGTGTTCTACCCCCTCCCCTGTCCCGTGCCAGACACGACACACCCTGAACCTCAGCCGAACGTCCCCCGCCCGGGTCGCTATCCAGGCAACCACCCCAGTCGCCAGCTGCTCCGTGAAGCGTCATTCTTCGACGCTGTCTGCTGAAGCTCCAGAATTTCACCCTCAAGTTAGATCATGCAACTTTTCCAACTTCTTACCCTCCACCCCCACAATAACGACTTTTCCCCAGGCCCCGCCACAACGAGAGGCCACACCAAGCAACGGACTCCCCCAACCTGACCATAGGGAGTCCTCTACAAACAGAAATCCACAATCCTCCAGGGTCCACAAAGAACCGTCACCGGGAAATAAGTCGCAACGCTCCAGGCGGGCGTTGCGCAGTTTAGTGACTCAAGCTTTAGAGGGTGGGACAAGCTTCGACGTGTTCTGCAACGACCTTGAAGCGTGGACCGTTGGCGTTTCCCCCCCGAAGAGGACCCGACCCCGCAAGCCGCGTTTCAACCGCGGAGCCCGGGCTCGCGCGGCCCGCCGTCGCAAGAACGGGGGTTCTCCTCGGTCGAGCGGCGGAGGCGCGCGCGGGAACGGATCCCGGTATCGCCGGGGCGCGAACTTGCGGGACGAGTTCTCGAAGGACATGAAACGCACGGTCCGCAAGATTGTGGAAGGAAAAAACGCCGACTGTCGCTGCGAGATCTCGCCGAAAGAAATTGAGGCGAGATTTCGCGCCGACCTGACCGCTCCTGAGCCCGGGAGCTGCTCAACGATGCCAGAGTGGATGAAGTCCCAACGTTATCGATCTGATTGCGCAAACCTCTCCCCCGTATCCGATGGCGAGGGTCCCATTACGGCCTCGGAGGTGGAGGCGGTACTCCAGTCGCTCGACGTCGGTTCCGCCCCTGGTTCGGACGGTCTGACCTATGGTTTTTGGAAGGAATTGGACCCGAGAGGGGGACTCTTGGCCGATCTTTTCGAGACCTGTCGAGTCAATCGCCGCGTCCCGGACCAGTGGAGAACCAGCAGAATCACCCTTATATGCAAGAACCCTGAGGGCGATCTGTCTGACGTCAGCAACTGGCGACCGATTTCCATCTGCCGCACTTTATATAAGATTTACGCCGCCGTATTGGACCGCCGCCTGAGGAGATGGGCGGAGGAGGGGCGGGTAATCGGTCCGGAACAGAAGGGTTTCGTTCCCACAGAAGGTGTTTTTGAGCACGTGTTTGTGTTGGACACTGTTCTTTCCGACGCTCAGTCACGCAGACGGCCTGTGTCGGTCGCGTTCCTCGACATCCGGAACGCCTTCGGCAGCGTCCGACACAAATGCATAGTCGACGTCTTGCGTCACTTTGACGCCCCCGATGACCTTGTCGAGTGCATTTCGGACATATACTGCGGCAACACCACCACGGTTCGCTGTGGCTCCGGTGAAACCGACAGTATCCCGGTCGGGCGAGGAGTCCGCCAGGGCTGCCCGTTGTCCGGCCTGCTCTTCGACCTGGTCATCGAGGTCCTTCTCAGAGGAGTGTCTGAGAAGAAGGATTGTGGCTACAATCTACCAACGGATAAAGAAGAAGAAGATGCCACCGTTCGGGCACTGGCCTACGCGGACGACATCTGCCTCGTAGCTTCCGACCGCGAGCAGATGAACTCTTTACTCTCCACGTCGGAACCTTTCTCCAACTGGTCCGGGCTACGGTTCAACCCACGAAAGTGCAGCACCCTGTCATACAGGAGAGCGTCCAAGTCCCGTCTGGAAGCGGACACCGAACCCTTCTATCTCTCGGGAGAGAAGATCAAGGTGTTGCCGAAGGGCGAGACTTATAAATATCTGGGCGCTCGAACCGGTTACGCCTCGGACTCTTCCCTCACCAAACCTTTCCTGTCAACCCTGGAGAGCCACATCACGGCTCTCTTCCACTCTTTCCTGACCTCCAGCCAGAAACTCGTGGCGCTAAACTCTATCATCCTTCCGTCCGTGTCGTACCATCTTCGCGTGCGACGCTTCAAGCAGGCCGAGTTGCAGGCGATCGACCGCCTGGTGTCCCGATGTCTGAAGGTGGCCTGGCGTCTACCGGTCCGAACCTGTGGGGCGTTCGTCCACACAAAACCGGTCTCGGGTGGCTTCGGCGTGATGAACGTGTGCCGCGAAGGCGACATACTGACAATCGCCCAGGCCTTCAAGATGCTTTCGTCACCTGACGGCGTCGTGTCCGCCATCGCGCGAGGTCAACTGCGACGTCACGCCTGTGCGAAGTTCAGCACCAAAGAACCGGCTACGACCACCCTGGCCAGCTTTCTGAACGAAGAGAAACCCCCAGACGGTGTTCGTTCGAGGCCGAGTCCGGCAGGCGGAAGCCTGTGGGCCCGAGTCCCGGCGGCCACGCGTCGATTGAACGTGCGCTGGTCCGCGCTGCAGGACGGCGGCCTCGAGTTGGCCGCGGGGAGCTCCAAAGTCATCCCGTCCACCCGAAAGAAACTAGTGCCGGTCCTCCACCAGCTCACGGACCTGTGGTGGAAGAAGCAGTGGGAGTCCAAACCTGACCAAGGCAAAACGGTCAGCGCCCACTGCTTGTCCGAGTATTCGAACTCTTGGACACGGCACCCGGAGCTCCTCGGATCCGCGGACCGGATATTCGCATACAAGGCCCGTCTGAACCTGTTGCCCTTGGCCAAACAAGCAACCCCCGGAGGAAAAGGTCCATACAAACCCGCCATGTGCCGAAGATGCGGAAGGGCGGAGGAGACGCTTCCCCACATACTGAACCACTGCCCGGAGGTGATGGGCCTCATCACGGAAAGGCACAATTCGGTGTTGGAAGAGCTCGTGAGCAACGTGCCTGCCGAATGGCAATCCGGCATTTCCGTCGACCGCTCGGTTCCACAGCATGTGGAGGCGGGTGGGGCCGATCTGCGGCCTGACATCGTCCTGCAACGTCCCGACGGTGTCACGGTCGTGTGTGACGTTACCTGCCCGTATGAGTACGGTGCCGATTCCCTCGTGAGAGCCGCCGACAGAAAACGTACCAAGTACGGCGAACTGTGTACCAACATAGTGGCCGCCCAGAAACGCCCCAGAAAGGGTGTCCTGGACGACCCATTCGTCGTGGGCTCCCTCGGGAGTTACCCACCGGCGAGCTCTAGAGCTCTGGTGGCCTTGGGAGTTCCTGCTCGAGGAGTTAAAGAGGTAGCCCGTAAAACGGCCGCTCTTTCGATCGAGGGGTCGTACCGGGTCTGGAAAGCCTGGAAAGCCGGGCTCGTTCGATGAAGAGCTACGTCAACATAAAACAAAAAGACGACACCAGCGGATCAGAACCCCACCCAACAGTGGAGCATGGTGAGTGCGAGCCGAACACGTGAGGCAGCAACCACATCCTTATTTGGCGCGACCAAACCCTTGTATATTGTCTATCGTAACTTCGCAACGCCTCTCAGAGGCCCAGTGGGCAGGACTGAAAAGCCCCACTTGATAGCTGCCGCAAAAATCGGCTCGCAAATGTCACGACCGGATCAGCCGGCGTGACAGCGAAATGGACGTTCTCTTACGCCTCGAAATTGATTACACTGCGCCGTGACAGCGGAATGGACGTTTCTGTTACGCGCCGCAATCTTTGAAGTCACGGCCGTGGAATGAGTCCCAATGTTATTGTACTTGGTCGCGTCCCAGTGTTTCGTATTCGCCAGCTGCCTCACCTGTTGGGTTCTCACAAACCTTGGCTCATAACAACCGGTCCCACGAGATCCTTTTGATCTGATCCCCCCTCCCCAAAAACTGATTTTTTCCTACCAAATAAAAGTCTGATTTTTTGCGTTTTTGTTTCTGTCCGCTAGCTCTCACGACCCAGTTGAGCGAGAATGCTTCCTGCTCAACTTGTGCACAACTCTCTGTGCTCCGCGGGTGAAATTCACTCACTCCAATTATGATCCTCCCAAACAAAATCAATACTTTTGAGGAAGATTTTATTTTTTAAACGTATTATTAGCCCCTGCAAAACGCCCCACATTTTCAATCAAATCAATCTTTCGTATTGCAGGAGAACACAGTTTCCAGCTCCCGGCCGCTCATAAAAGCAGCCGGCCCGGAGCTCCCAGGAATTAAAACCCAGGTGAGTGTCTGTAGGATGACTGCGAGAAAAAGAGACGCGAGAGAACGCTCTCCGTGGGCTATCTTCCCCGCGGGTGTAAGCCGTTCTCCCCGGCAGACCCAAGCAGTCTGCCGGAAGACGAACCCCCACCCCAAAAGGGCGGTTCGTACCCGTCTCTCTGGTCCGTCCCGACTTTCTAAATTTTCGGGACGCGACCTCATCAATCGGAATTTCGGCCACCAATTCTCTCCTCACAGGCACCACATCTCCCCAGCCCTGGCCCCGCGTCCTTAGCTGGTGGACCAACCGTTTCCGGGCGCAAAGTCGCCCGTCCCCTCACGCCGCGCCTCGCATACGCGGGGCGCGGTAGGCCGGTTATTCAAGGTCTTCACGATCTGGCTTATTTTACTTTGCGTCAGTGGTTATTCACGTTTTATCGCTACTGATGTAAATAAAAGTTCAAACAAGGTAAGTCTCAGAGCTGTGGCTCTTGTTTTTTCATTCAATCCGACTTGGCGATGTGTATTTATTCTTCCCCTCTCCCCCATTATTCCTCTGTTGGAATGCTTTCTGGTCAGACGATCGACTCAATGCAAAGAACCACCGACTTCGCAGCCCATTCCTTCAGGCTCCTGGCCCGCCACTGCCGGTCACGCCTTCGCCGCCAGCTGGTGCTTAATCAAGCCAAGCGTAACGGACGACCTGCTGAAAGACAACAAGAGGAAGCTGTGAAGATTGGCTTCTTGTTTTTCGTTTCAAGAAGAAGATTGTGGAGGAAGCGGTGAAGGGTGTCTTATGCGACGAATTACAGAAAAATTATTGTTGCCGCTCAACAGTGAAGAGAGCTCGGTCGTTGTCACGCAAAATCGACCGATCGATGCTGCCTTCCTTAACGCTTAACTGATGGAACTCTCGCAAGATGTCGCACTCAAGCGTAGAGAAGATTACAATCAAGCGAAAAATATGCTCCACACTCTGGACGCTCATCCAGACCACGTCCTGGAAGATCGTCGCCCGGAATTCTTGGAGAAAGTCAACAACTTCTACGATTATAAAGCAGTCGGATCGCAAATCAGATCCAGAACTATCCCAACTAGCGATGAAGAGCCATCTAAAAGCTTCTTCAAAGCAGAGGAACAAAATTGTAAAAGTACCTCTATCACTGAGATACACGACGCAAACAACACAACACTCACCAAGAAAGAAGACATTCTCAAAGAAGTACACAGCTTCTACCACTCTCTATGGGGTGTAAAAGACAACATAAACTCTCAAGAACAAAACAACTACTTAAACATTCTTGGAGAGGCCAAAATTGAGGAAGACGCAGCTGAACAAGCGGAACAGCTGATCAGTCTCAAAGAAGTCAAAACCGCCATCGATTCTCTTAACAAGGATTCTACACCTGGATCAGATGGTCTCGGCTCATTATTCTACCAAAAATGCTGGCATTTCCTGAAACACGACATTCTAGAGATGCTTACAAATTGCTACTTGAGAAAAACAATGACTCCCTCAATGAGAGAAGCAAAAGTGAAGTTAATCTTTAAAAAAGGTGAAAAAGAAAAGCTCAAAAATTGGAGACCGATCTCTCTGCTCAACACAGACTACAAGATCTTGAGCAAAATCCTCTCCAACAGACTCACACCCATGATCACAAACCTGATTTGTCCGAATCAGAAATGTGGACTGCCAAACCGCAGAATAGAGCATGTTACAATGAATATACAAGCTGCCCTGGAAGCTTCTCAAACTCAACACAGGGACTTGTACGTCATGATAACTGACTTTGAAAAAGCTTTCGATAGAGTTAGTCACTCCTTCCTCTATGGAATCTTGAAGAAACTCGGAGTAAAACCAATAATGATGAATTACCTGTCATTAGTTTACCACAAAACAAAAAGCAAAATAGAAATCAATGGAGCTTTAACAAAACGAATAAACGTTAAAAGGGGCATACGACAGGGTTGTCCCCTCAGCATGCTCTATTTCATAATCTGTGCTGACGTTCTCACCCGACGCATAGAGAAAAATCATCTGATCAACGGTTTTCGCTTTTCCAAGCTGACAATCAAAATCCAGCAATATGCGGACGACACCACTTTCATCACAAGAGACATTCCATCTCTCAAGGAAATCAACAAAGAACTAGCCATCTATCAGACGATGTCCGGCCAGAAAGTGAACCAGGGAAAGACCCAGATCCTGGCGTCCAAACCTGACCTGGCCCAAAGAGCTCAGCAACTCTTTCCAGAAGCTGCGATCTTGAACAACGTCAAGATCCTGGGCATCTGGCTAGGCACAAACAAAACACAACTTGACAAGATGAACTGGCAGACCGCCATCAAGAAAACTCAAACGATCGCCAACATCCACAAACCACGAAGACTCTCCCTCTATGGAAAGATCTCGATCATCAACACTCTCTTGGTACCCGTCACTTTGCATCTGAGTAGAGTGCTGATGCCAACGAAACAACACATCAAAGAACTAAACAAAATCCTCTTCGACTTCCTCTGGTATCCTTCACCATTCGAACAGCTCCAGAGAAGCAAGACGTTTCCTCCTGTCAAAGATGGAGGCATCAACATGGTGGACATCCAATCAAAATTTCAAACAAGCCGCATCGACAGAATTCGCCACCTCTTCTCTCTAGAAGACGCCACCGAAATCTGGCACGAATGGGCCATGTTCAATTTGAGCTACAGAATGAGACACATTAATCCTCATCTGTTCTCCAACAGCATTCCGCATGCCCCAATTCCAAACGAAATGTATGCGGACATCTTCAAGTCCTTTTGCAAACTCAAAGGCTTGAAACACGACTGGGAAAATACTTCCTACAAAAATATCTACATCAATCTGAAAACGCAAAATGAAAAGAAAATTGACAAGATTGATGAAAACGGAAAGAAGATTCCTTGGAATGAGATCCTCCTGAAAAACAAGGGAATCAAACTCTTCCTTCCACCTCACCTATCCTCCATGTCCTTTCGGATTGCACATGGAGGATACAAATGGGGAGATTTTAATAGATCAATACATTCCGACAGAAAAACAAACTGCAAATTCTGCAGAAAACCAGAAGACAATGTGGCCCACGTCCTCACCAAGTGCTCCTTTGCACAAGGAATATGGGAGCGCCTGAAACAACAATATCTTGACCTAACCAAGGAAGACATAGAAATAACAAAGGACATGATCCTTTACAACCAACTCCCTGGAGGACAAAAGAACAACCTGATCCTTCTTACCATGATGAATGTCGCCAAGCACACCATCATCCAAAAGAAGAAATCTCTGGACATAGGCGACACATATATACAGGACACAAAACGATCCACCACTCAAGCCCTGTGGGTGATCATGACAAAAACGAAAGACATAACACAAAAGCATAACATTCCTTTGTCATCTGACATTTCTACTCCTTCCAAACCTCCTCCTACGGTCAGAAGAAAGAAGAACCAGTCGAGATCCACTCTTCAACCGCCCTCTCAGTCGTCCTCGGTGGTAGGGATGACTGATTGCAGCGGTGGATCTCACTAGCACAGTACGGTCGTAGATCATCTTTGAAGAAGTTTAGACAGCCAAGGGCGTAACAACCCACCTTTAACCCGTCCCTCTCACTCATCTACAACGGCCTGATGCCGGAAGAGTGATTGCAGCGGGAGATCTTTAACCGTCCCTCTCCGTCGTCCCACTCGCTCTGGGATGACAGGATTGCAGCGGCCCATTCCAAGATGACTCTGGGGTCAGCGAAAGCTACCCTCCCTCTGGCCGCTACTCTCTGGCATCTCCGCCAAATGAGATGTCAGACTGCAGTGGCCCGTTTTCTACAAACAGGTGCCCCTTTTCAAGCGGGCAAAAAGAAGATACACACACACACAAACAAACTCACATAAACTTAAAATTACCTCTCTACCAAAATGCGCTAGTTCTTGAGCTTGACCCGCCATCTCCCAGACTGCTCCAAGATCAGCAAAAGGAAAGTTGAGACAGGCAGATCAGCTTGAGGCAGCCACTAACCAAACATTTACATCCACAGATTACCATCTACCGCGGTGGGTCCCTTCGGTCGTAGTGAGTCCCTCGCCTCCCTGGTAGGTATCTCCCATGTAAGTATGGTGTGCCTGCTGAGTGTTTGGGTGTGTGGACGGCTCCCGGAGCGGACGCACTAATGATGAGACAGGAAACAAATCCATTCCATATGGACAATTTGTAAACCTGCAAGATGTAGTGGTATCCATCTTGAACTCTGAGCGTTGCGCGAAAGAGAAAAAAAAAAAACAAAAAAAAAAAAAAAAAAAACAGAGCTGTGGCTCTTGTTTTTTCATTCAATCCGACTTGGCGATGTGTATTTATTCTTCCCCTCTCCCCCATTATTCCTCTGTTGGAATGCTTTCTGGTCAGACGATCGACTCAATGCAAAGAACCACCGACTTCGCAGACCATTCCTTCAGGCTCCTGGCCCGCCACTGCCGGTCACGCCTTCGCCGCCAGCTGGTGCTTAATCAAGCCAAGCGTAACGGACGACCTGCTGAAAGACAACAAGAGGAAGCTGTGAAGATTGGCTTCTTGTTTTTCGTTTCAAGAAGAAGATTGTGGAGGAAGCGGTGAAGGGTGTCTTATGCGACGAATTACAGAAAAATTATTGTTGCCGCTCAACAGTGAAGAGAGCTCGGTCGTTGTCACGCAAAATCGACCGATCGATGCTGCCTTCCTTAACGCTTTTTGTGCGCTGGCAAACTTATACCTACATCCCAAACTTAATAACACCATTTTTACCCCTCCAAAGTATTCTATTTGAATAAGGTAAGTCTCACGAGCCTTATTCACTGCGAACGATTATCTGCAACTTGGTGGCCTTGGAGACATTGCTGCCAAAAAGCGTTTAACAAGCAAGCCTTGCTTTCCTCGTAGTGAATCCCTCGCCTCCCTGGTAGGTATCTTCCATGTAAGTATGGTGTGCCTGCTGAGTGTTTGGGTGTGTGGACGGCTCCCGGAGCGGACGCACTAATGATGAGACAGGAAACAAATCCATTCCATATGGACAATTTGTAAACCTGCAAAAAAAAAAAAAAAAAAAAAAAAAAAAAAACACGAGCCTTATTCACTGCGAACGATTATCTGCAACTTGGTGGCCTTGGAGACATTGCTGCCAAAAAGCGTTTAACAAGCAAGCCTTGCTTTCCTCGCTAGAGCGAGCGAGTGAAAGCGACACCGGCCTAACTTTTACCAGCCTTTTTAGATTTTTTTTTTAAAGTCAGTTAGATAAATAAATAACTAGAAAGTTTAGAAAATAGCCTAAGTCAGCTAGATCAGTGGCCCCCTGCTGGGAACCACTGATCTAGGCGAGTAGTTAGCTTTTTTTCCCTCCCTAGATTTTTTTTTGGAATCAGCCTTTTCCCCTTAAGGGAATTAGTTGATTGCCACGTAGAAAGATCAGGTGAGAATAGCCAGTTAGCTACAGCGAGTCTAGACAGTACGTGACCAGCTTTTAGGGTGTGGTCAAGACAGAATTTAGCTGAACTTTCCTTCAGAAGGAAGGTTTGAAACTGTTAAAGCTTGAATTTCGGTAAGTCCTTTTGAATTTATTTCATACTTACCTAAATAAACATCCTTAAACAATACTTACTTCATGATGGGCGATTCTAAGGCCAATGAATTCAAGTATCAAAGAACCTTGGTTGTGCAAGCATCCAGCCAGACCTGGCTTGATGTAAGCACTTTCATCAGTTTCTTTATGCAAGATGGCTTCCTTGCAAAGTATGGAAAGGAGCTAAAAGCTGTGCGTGCCAAGAGCCTGCGGCAGCACATTTTCACCGTCACGTTCTCAGCTTCTGAGAACGAAACAAAATCCTTGTTGATGGAACAGCTGGCGCTAGACCATCAGTCACCCGTGACCTATACACACAAGGAAGTAGGTTACGTGATCAAAGTATGGCGACCGATGCCACCATGCGACGTGATCACATTATATCCAGTGCCGGGCGAGTGGCATCTGGATTTAATTAATGAGTTTGCTTGCCAAGCAAACTGGGGAAATGTTTACCAGATGGTTAAAGGTAAACACAAGCAGCACCCCACCATCTGCAACGAGTTTCTGCATGTGTACCTGCAGAACACTAAACTCGCCAACATCCCAGAGAAAGTGCAGATGTTTGGTGAGTGGATATCCATCACCAAGCCTGGAGAGGGACATTTGCCACTCTGCCAAATATGCAAAGTCCGGGGCCACCTAACTTCCAAATACCCCACGAAGCCGAAGAAGACCCAGGCCAACCCACCTCGAGACCGGGAGTCCAAGGCCGACCCACCCCGAGACCGGGCGCCTAGACAACCCAGGAAACAAGGACGCTCGAGAGAATCCATAAACAGAAGCAACGAACTCTTCTGCCAAAGATCAGAGGCCGCTTTCCTTGCGAGACAGGCCGAGAAGTCCAGACCGCGTTTTGCTGCATCCAGACCAAAAAAAACGTATGTGTCAGATTCGTCGCCAACCAGGCAGCAGCTCGCCTGTCATGTGTGCCAATCAACAGGCCGACACAAACCTGGTTGCAATGCAAGAGAAAAGTTCAGGGAAAAGAGTAGGAAGAGAAAGAACCCCCCCACGAGCGACGATGGCTTTATCACCGTGGGCAAAGGAGGGAAACACAACCCCAAAACCTCCATGCGCAGCATCTTCTCATCAGATGCTGAGATAGTGGATAAGCCCATGTCCAACACAGAGTCCAAGACATCGACTCCAAAAGAACCCTTGCTAAAGCGGAGATCGATTGCCCAACCAGCATCTCCCAGGACGACGAATCTCAGAGACCACAACGCATCCCACGCCAGCTCCAAGGATGCGTCGGTCTCAGTTGACAATGACAACTCGTCAACTGACTCGGAGTCCGTTTCTTCGAGAGAGTCTACGCGGGCTGAACTGACCGGGACCTCTCCTCTCCATCCAAACGTCTTCAGTTCGGTGGGTGAGCTCACGGACTCAGACGGCGTCCCAGCCAACTACACGGTCTAGTCCAAAACTCTTAAACTTTAATCTGCTTTTTCTCTATCTATAATCATGTTCACAGATACGGAGAGTGACGATTCGGACGCCGGACTGGGCAACCTCAAGGTTGGCTCAATGAACATCAACGGAATATCCAAGAAATTGCGAGATGTCAAACAGTTCTTTACATCTCACAGACTCTCTGTACTGGCAATTCAGGAAACACACAGAATCCCCACCGATCAACTCGAGACGTGGGCTCAACACAACAATTACATAACATACGCGAACATTGAACCTGACAGAACCCACTTCCGTGCGGGGACAATTTTCGTCATGAAGAAAGACATACATGACAGATCCGAAATTACACACCACACCATAGTACAAAATCGAATACATCACCTCAACATCAAATGTGGTAAAAATAATATAAACATATTCAATGCATACCTTCCGCAGAGCAACGGAGAGAGAAAGTCATGTTTTGAACTGCTCTCCGAGGCTATGCTGGAATATGAACATCAACATGTGGTCTTACTTGGTGATTTTAACGTGATCCTTGATCCGTTGGACACTGCTAAGCCGCAATTTTTCTTCACTACACCGGATAAAACAGCACTTAGAACATTAATACATCACAACCAATTGACAGACATATTCAGACAAGAATATCCTTACAAAAGACTGTTCACGCGCCAAAATCACAACAGTAAGACCAGGATAGATAGAATATACATAAATGAACATGCACTTGAAAATTATCATAACATCAAACATGAATACTTCACATCATCAGACCACTGCACATTACCAATAATTCATCTCCAATATAAACAACACACCAAATGGGGTGAATATTCATACAAAATCAATAACAGCATATTAGAATATGCTCACGTCATAACAGAGCTCGAAACGGCTTGGGAAAATTGGACTATAAACGTACCACAAATAGAACCACCAGACATGCTTATAAGGTGGGATCATGGCAAGAAAATGTTGAAAAATCGACTGATTGAACTCTCGCAAGATGTCGCACTCAAGCGTAGAGAAGATTACAATCAAGCGAAAAATATGCTCCACACTCTGGACGCTCATCCGGACCACGTCCTGGAAGATCGTCGCCCGGAATTCTTGGAGAAAATCAACAACTTCTACGATTATAAAGCAGTCGGATCGCAAATCAGATCCAGAACTATCCCAACTAGCGATGAAGAGCCATCTAAAAGCTTCTTCAAAGCAGAGGAACAAAATTGTAAAAGTACCTCTATCACTGAGATACACGACGCAAACAACACAACTCTCACCAAGAAAGAAGACATTCTCAAAGAAGTACACAGCTTCTACCACTCCCTATGGGGTGTAAAAGACAACATAAACTCTCAAGAACAAAACAACTACTTAAACATTCTTGGAGAGGCCAAAATTGAGGAAGACGCAGCTGAACAAGCGGAACAGCTGATCAGTCTCAAAGAAGTAAAAACCGCCATCGATTCTCTTAACAAGGATTCTGCACCTGGATCAGATGGTCTCGGATCATTATTCTACCAAAAATGCTGGCATTTCATGAAACACGACATTCTAGAGATGCTTACAAATTGCTACTTGAGAAAAACAATGACTCCCTCAATGAGAGAAGCAAAAGTGAAGTTAATCTTTAAAAAAGGTGAAAAAGAAAAGCTCAAAAATTGGAGACCGATCTCTCTACTCAACACTGATTACAAGATCTTGAGTAAAATCCTTTCCAACAGACTCACACCCATGATCACAAACCTGATTTGTCCGAATCAGAAATGTGGACTACCGAACCGCAGAATAGAGCATGTCACAATGAACATACAAGCCGCCCTGGAAGCATCTCAAACACAACACAGGGACTTGTACGTCATGATAACTGACTTTGAAAAAGCATTCGACAGAGTTAGTCACTCCTTCCTCTATGGAATCTTGAAGAAACTCGGAGTAAAACCAATAATGATGAACTACCTGTCTTTGGTATACAACAAAACAAAAAGCAAGATAGAAATCAACGGAGCCTTAACAAAACGAATCAACGTCAAAAGGGGCATAAGACAAGGTTGTCCCCTCAGCATGCTCTATTTCATAATCTGTGCCGACGTGTTGACCCGTCGCATAGAAAAAAACCATCTGATCAACGGTTTTCGCTTTTCCAAGCTGACAATCAAAATCCAGCAATATGCGGACGACACTACATTCATCACAAGAGACATTCCATCTCTCAAAGAAATCAACAGAGAACTAGCCATCTACCAGACGATGTCCGGCCAGAAAGTGAACCAGGGAAAGACCCAGATCCTGGCGTCCAAACCTGACCTGGCCCAAAGAGCTCAGCAGCTCTTTCCAGAAGCTGCGATCTTGAACAACGTCAAGATCCTGGGCATCTGGCTAGGCACAAACAAAACACAACTTGACAATATGAACTGGCAGACCGCCATCAAGAAAACTCAAACGATCGCCAACATCCACAAACCACGAAGACTCTCCCTCTATGGAAAGATCTCGATCATCAACACTCTCTTGGTACCCGTCACTTTGCATCTCAGTAGAGTGCTGATGCCAACGAAACAACACATCAAAGAACTAAACAAAATCCTCTTCGACTTCCTCTGGTATCCTTCACCATTCGAACAGCTCCAGAGAAGCAAGACGTTTCCTCCTGTCAAAGATGGAGGCATCAACATGGTGGACATCCAATCAAAATTTCAAACAAGCCGCATCGACAGAATTCGCCACCTCTTCTCACTAGAAGACGCCACCGAAATCTGGCACGAATGGGCCATGTTCAATTTGAGTTACAGAATGAGACACATTAATCCTCATCTGTTCTCCAACAGCATTCCGCATGCCCCAATTCCAAACGAAATGTATGCGGACATCTTCAAGTCCTTTTGCAAACTCAAAGGCTTGAAACACGACTGGGAAAACACTTCCTACAAAAATATCTACATCAATCTGAAAACGCAAAATGAAAAGAAAATTGACAAGATTGATGAAAACGGAAAGAAGATTCCTTGGAATGAGATCCTCTTGAAAAACAAGGGAATCAAACTCTTCCTTCCACCTCACCTATCCTCCATGTCCTTTCGGATTGCACATGGAGGATACAAATGGGGAGATTTTAATAGATCAATACACTCCGACAGAAAAACAAACTGCAAATTCTGCAGAAAACCAGAAGACAATGTGACCCACGTCCTCACCAAGTGCTCCTTTGCACAAGGAATATGAGAGCGCCTGAAACAACAATATCTTGGCCTAACCAAGGAAGACATAGAAATAACAAAGGACATGATCCTTTACAATCAACTCCCTGGAGGACAAAAGAACAACCCGATTCTTTTGACCATGATGAATGTCGCCAAGCACACCATCATCCAAAAGAAGAAATCTCTGGACATAGGCGACACATATATACAGGACACAAAACGGTCCACCATTCAAGCCCTGTGGGTCATCATGACAAAAACGAAAGACATAACACAAAAGCATAACATTCCTTTGTCATCTGACATTTCTACTCCTTCCAAACCTCCTCCTACGGTCAGAAGAAAGAAGAACCAGTCTGGATCCACTCTTCAACCGCCCTCTCAGTCGTCCTCGGTGGTAGGGATGACTGATTGCAGCGGTGGATCTCACTAGCACAGTACGGTCGTAGATCATCCTTGAAGAAGTTTAAACAGTCAAGGGCGTAACAACCCACCTTTAACCCGTCCCTCTCACTCATCTACAACGGCCTGATGCCGAAAGAGTGATTGCAGCGGGAGATCTTTAACCGTCCCTCTCCGTTGTCCCACTCGCTCTGGGATGACAGGATTGCAGCGGCCCATTCCAAGACGACTCTGGGGTCAGCGAAAGCTACCCTCTCTCTGGCCGCTCCTCTCTGGCATCTCCGCCAAATGAGGTGTCAGACTGCAGTGGCCCGTTTCCTCCAAACAGGTGCCCTTCTTGAAGCGGGCAAAAAGAAGATACACACACACAAACAATCTCAAATAAAATTAAAATTAACTCTCTACCAAAATGCGCTAGTTCTTGAGCTTGACCCGCCATCTCCTAGACTGCTCCGAGATCAGCAAGAGGAAAGTTGAGACAGGCAGATCAGCTTGAGGCAGCCACTAACCAAACATTTACATCCACAGATTACCATCTACCGCGGTGGGTCCCTTCGGTCGTAGTGAGTCCCTCGCCTCCCTGGTAGGTATCTTCCATGTAAGTATGGTGTGCCTGCTGAGTGTTTGGGTGTGTGGACGGCTCCCGGAGCGGACGCACTAATGATGAGACAGGAAACAAATCCATTCCATATGGACAATTTGTAAACCTGCAAGATGTAGTGGTATCCATCTTGAACTCTGAGCGTTGCGCGAATGAGAAAAAAAAAAAAAAAAAAAAAAAAAAAAAAAACAGAGCTGTGGCTCTTGTTTTTTCATTCAATCCGACTTGGCGATGTGTATTTATTCTTCCCCTCTCCCCCATTATTCCTCTGTTGGAATGCTTTCTGGTCAGACGATCGACTCAATGCAAAGAACCACCGACTTCGCAGCCCATTCCTTCAGGCTCCTGGCCCGCCACTGCCGGTCACGCCTTCGCCGCCAGCTGGTGCTTAATCAAGCCAAGCGTAACGGACGACCTGCTGAAAGACAACAAGAGGAAGCTGTGAAGATTGGCTTCTTGTTTTTCGTTTCAAGAAGAAGATTGTGGAGGAAGCGGTGAAGGGTGTCTTATGCGACGAATTACAGAAAAATTATTGTTGCCGCTCAACAGTGAAGAGAGCTCGGTCGTTGTCACGCAAAATCGACCGATCGATGCTGCCTTCCTTAACGCTTTTTGTGCGCTGGCAAACTTATACCTACATCCCAAACTTAATAACACCATTTTTACCCCTCCAAAGTATTCTATTTGAATAAGGTAAGTGCTCACGAGCCTTATTCACTGCGAACGATTATCTGCAACTTGGTGGCCTTGGAGACATTGCTGCCAAAAAGCGTTTAACAAGCAAGCCTTGCTTTCCTCGCTAGAGCGAGCGAGTGAAAGCGACACCGGCCTAACTTTTACCAGCCTTTTTAGATTTTTTTTTAAAGTCAGTTAGATAAATAAATAACTAGAAAGTTTAGAAAATAGCCTAAGTCAGCTAGATCAGTGGCCCCCTGCTGGGAACCACTGATCTAGGCGAGTAGTTAGCTTTTTTTCCCTCCCTAGATTTTTTTTTGGAATCAGCCTTTTCCCCTTAAGGGAATTAGTTGATTGCCACGTAGAAAGATCAGGTGAGAATAGCCAGTTAGCTACAGCGAGTCTAGACAGTACGTGACCAGCTTTTAGGGTGTGGTCAAGACAGAATTTAGCTGAACTTTCCTTCAGAAGGAAGGTTTGAAACTGTTAAAGCTTGAATTTCGGTAAGTCCTTTTGAATTTATTTCATACTTACCTAAATAAACATCCTTAAACAATACTTACTTCATGATGGGCGATTCTAAGGCCAATGAATTCAAGTATCAAAGAACCTTGGTTGTGCAAGCATCCAGCCAGACCTGGCTTGATGTAAGCACTTTCATCAGTTTCTTTATGCAAGATGGCTTCCTTGCAAAGTATGGAAAGGAGCTAAAAGCTGTGCGTGCCAAGAGCCTGCGGCAGCACATTTTCACCGTCACGTTCTCAGCTTCTGAGAACGAAACAAAATCCTTGTTGATGGAACAGCTGGCGCTAGACCATCAGTCACCCGTGACCTATACACACAAGGAAGTAGGTTACGTGATCAAAGTATGGCGACCGATGCCACCATGCGACGTGATCACATTATATCCAGTGCCGGGCGAGTGGCATCTGGATTTAATTAATGAGTTTGCTTGCCAAGCAAACTGGGGAAATGTTTACCAGATGGTTAAAGGTAAACACAAGCCGCACCCCACCATCTGCAACGAGTTTCTGCATGTGTACCTGCAGAACACTAAACTCGCTAACATCCCAGAGAAAGTGCAGATGTTTGGTGAGTGGATATCCATCACCAAGCCTGGAGAGGGACATTTGCCACTCTGCCAAATATGCAAAGTCCGGGGCCACCTAACTTCCAAATGCCCCACGAAGCCGAAGAAGACCCAGGCCAACCCACCTCGAGACCGGGAGTCCAAGGCCGACCCACCCCGAGACCGGGCGCCTAGACAACCCAGGAAACAAGGACGCTCGAGAGAATCCATAAACAGAAGCAACGAACTCTTCTGCCAAAGATCAGAGGCCGCTTTCCTTGCGAGACAGGCCGAGAAGTCCAGACCGCGTTTTGCTGCATCCAGACCAAAAAAAACGTATGTGTCAGATTCGTCGCCAACCAGGCAGCAGCTCGCCTGTCATGTGTGCCAATCAACAGGCCGACACAAACCTGGTTGCAATGCAAGAGAAAAGTTCAGGGAAAAGAGTAGGAAGAGAAAGAACCCCCCCACGAGCGACGATGGCTTTATCACCGTGGGCAAAGGAGGGAAACACAACCCCAAAACCTCCATGCTTGAAAAAAAAAAAAAAAAAAAAAAAAAAAACAGAGCTGTGGCTCTTGTTTTTTCATTCAATCCGACTTGGCGATGTGTATTTATTCTTCCCCTCATATTTTCTGATACTTGCCAATTTTGTGTAATTTTCCAGCTGACATCACGCCCTAACAGGTGTGTATTAACTTTTTTTGCGCATTAATTATTATTCCATTATGTCATTGTATCCTTCCACCGTACGCGTGAAGACCTCCACTCCACAGGTAACCGCCTCTACACGTACCCCCCATGCTTCAGTTTCCACCAGTCAAGGCATGTTGAAAGGAAGGCAACCTCCTGTAGGCCCGCCTAACCCAACTGGGGAAGCCCCTCGAGGGGGCACAGGATCCCTCACGAATCTGTCGTTCCTCCGTGACAGCAGAGGTCAACTCCAACCTAACGCATCTCACAATGGCACCAAGACAAACAGTAAAAAGTCGTTCCCCATTTCTTTCTCCACACCGATACGGAACAGGCTCCAGGCCATCTGTCCTGTACGCCTCACCCTCCCATTGTTAAACCCCCTCCTTTGCATCTACAACACCTGCGAGTGGGCGTCCCAAGAATATAGGGACGTGCAAGCTTACCAGGATCACCTTTGGACATGCCACCGCGCGCGTGCCGAATTCCTGGTGACTTGCAGCAGATGCGACAGTGTTCTCCCTCGGGCTTACGGGCTGGAGAGGGCCAATGAGCACTGGTCGGTCTGCCCCGGAGGCATTCGATTGCCAACTTGTGTCCCCTTCAACGACCATGACTCGACAAGCTCGATGAGTCGAAGAAGCCCCTACAGGATGACTTCGCCTGGGCTCAACTATGCATCCATTGTGAAGCATGCCGGGTGCCGGCCCTCTACCGAGGAGTCTCCTTCCCTCCCTACTGTCGAGACCGTTCGGTCTCAAAACTTCTGGAATCGAAGCCACGCCAGCTTAAGCGACGAATCACCCCACCCCAGCCCTCCTTCAGGGCAAGCCACCCGCTTTGACTCTGTCTCTCCCACCGGGAAGATTGCGACCATGACCTTTCACGGTCGTGAAAGCCCCGACTTTCCTGATCTAGACGCCCTCTTCGTCCTCCCCATAAGACCGCACACGTTCGCAACCCCTCCATATCCTTCCCCCCTGTTCACTGACTCCAGCGAGTCGTCGAGTGGGGACTCCTCTGACTCGTCTTTCAGCTCGAACGGAACGTCCTCACACCCGCCCAGCCCATTCTCAACGGCCAGGCGAGACTCACCGGAAAGTGGGGACTCTTCCGGCCCTCCCTGCGCAACGAGAAAAAGGCTTTCCCTCCCCATCACCCCACACGCACCGACTGCCACCGGAGTCGCCGTCAGGGACTCGAGCGACTTTTCCGAGTCGCTCACGTGTACTAACCCCTCCCCTGTCCCGTGCCAGACACGACACACCCTGAACCTCAGCCGAACGTCCCCTGCCCGGGTCGCTATCCAGGCAACCACCCCAGTCGCCAGCTGCTCCGTGAAGCGTCATTCTTCGACGCTGTCTGCTGAAGCTCCAGAATTTCACCCTCAAGTTAGATCATGCAACTTTTCCAACTTCTTACCCTCCACCCCCACAATAACGACTTTTCCCCAGGCCCCGCCACAACGAGAGGCTACACCAAGCAACGGACTCCCCCAACCTGACCATAGGGAGTCCTCTACAAACAGAAATCCACAATCCTCCAGGGTCCACAAAGAACCGTCACCGGGAAATAAGTCGCAACGCTCCAGGCGGGCGTTGCGCAGTTTAGTGACTCAAGCTTTAGAGGGTGGGACAAGCTTCGACGTGTTCTGCAATGACCTTGAAGCGTGGACCGTTGGCGTTTCCCCCCCGAAGAGGACCCGACCCCGCAAGCCGCGTTTCAACCGCGGAGCCCGGGCTCGCGCGGCCCGCCGTCGCAAGAACGGCGGTTCTCCTCGGTCGAGCGGCGGAGGCGCGCGCGGGAAATTTTTTTTTTTTTTTTTTTTTCTTTTTTCTTCTTCTCGCGCAACGCTCAGAGTTCAAGATGGATACCACTACATCTTGCAGGTTTACAAATTGTCCATATGGAATGGATTTGTTTCCTGTCTCATCATTAGTGCGTCCGCTCCGGGAGCCGTCCACACACCCAAACACTCAGCAGGCACACCATACTTACATGGAAAATACCTACCAGGGAGGCGAGGGATTCACTACGACCGAAGGGACCCACCGCGGTAGATGGTAATCTGTGGATGTAAATATTTGGTTAGTGGCTGCCTCAAGCTGATCTGCCTGTCTCGACTTTCCTCTTGCTGATCTTGGAGCAGACTAGGAGATGGCGGGTCAAGCATGAGAACTAGCGCATTTTGGTAGAGAGTTAATTTTAATTTTATTTGAAATTGTTTGTGTGTGTGTATCTTCTTGTTGCCCGCTTCAAGAAGGGCACCTGTTTGGAGAAAACGGGCCACCGCAGTCTGACACCTCATTTGGCGGAGATGCCAGAGAGGAGTGGCCAGAGGGAGGGTAGCTTTCGCTGACCCCAGAGTCGTCTTGGAATGGGCCGCTGCAATCCTGTCATCCCAGAGCGAGTGGGACAACGGAGAGGGACGGTTAAAGATCTCCCGCTGCAATCACTCTTCCGGCAGCAGGCCGTTGTAGATGAGTGAGAGGGACGGGTTAAAGGTGGGTTGTTACGCCCTTGGCTGTCTAAACTTCTTCAAAGATGATCTACGACCGTACTGTGCTAGTGAGATCCACCGCTGCAATCAGTCATCCCTACCACCGAGGACGACTGAGAGGGCGGTTGAAGAGTGGATCTCGACTGGTTCTTCTTTCTTCTGACCGTAGGAGGAGGTTTGGAAGGAGTAGAAATGTCAGATGACAAAGGAATGTTATGCTTTTGTGTTATGTCTTTCGTTTTTGTCATGATGACCCACAGGGCTTGAATGGTGGACCGTTTTGTGTCCTGTATATATGTGTCGCCTATGTCCAGAGATTTCTTCTTTTGGATGATGGTGTGCTTGGCGACATTCATCATGGTCAAAAGAATCGGGTTGTTCTTTTGTCCTCCAGGGAGTTGATTGTAAAGGATCATGTCCTTTGTTATTTCTATGTCTTCCTTGGTTAGGCCAAGATATTGTTGTTTCAGGCGCTCCCATATTCCTTGTGCAAAGGAGCACTTGGTGAGGACGTGGGCCACATTGTCTTCTGGTTTTCTGCAGAATTTGCAGTTTGTTTTTCTGTCGGAGTGTATTGATCTATTAAAATCTCCCCATTTGTATCCTCCATGTGCAATCCGAAAGGACATGGAGGATAGGTGAGGTGGAAGGAAGAGTTTGATTCCCTTGTTTTTCAAGAGGATCTCATTCCAAGGAATCTTCTTTCCGTTTTCATCAATCTTGTCAATTTTCTTTTCATTTTGCGTTTTCAGATTGATGTAGATATTTTTGTAGGAAGTGTTTTCCCAGTCGTGTTTCAAGCCTTTGAGTTTGCAAAAGGACTTGAAGATGTCCGCATACATATCGTTTGGAATTGGGGCATGCGGAATGCTGTTGGAGAACAGATGAGGATTGATGTGTCTCATTCTGTAACTCAAATTGAACATGGCCCATTCGTGCCAGATTTCGGTGGCGTCTTCTAGTGAGAAGAGGTGGCGAATTCTGTCGATGCGGCTTGTTTGAAATTTTGATTGGATGTCCACCATGTTGATGCCTCCATCTTTGACAGGAGGAAACGTCTTGCTTCTCTGGAGCTGTTCGAATGGTGAAGGATACCAGAGGAAGTCGAATAGGATTTTGTTTAGTTCTTTGATGTGTTGTTTCGTTGGCATCAGCACTCTACTGAGATGCAAAGTGACGGGTACCAAGAGAGTGTTGATGATCGAGATCTTTCCATAGAGGGAGAGTCTTCGTGGTTTGTGGATGTTGGCGATCGTTTGAGTTTTCTTGATGGCGGTCTGCCAGTTCATCTTGTCAAGTTGTGTTTTGTTTGTGCCTAGCCAGATGCCCAGGATCTTGACGTTGTTCAAGATCGCAGCTTCTGGAAAGAGCTGCTGAGCTCTTTGGGCCAGGTCCGGTTTGGACGCCAGGATCTGGGTCTTTCCCTGGTTCACTTTCTGGCCGGACATCGTCTGGTAGATGGCTAGTTCTCTGTTGATTTCTTTGAGAGATGGAATGTCTCTTGTGATGAATGTAGTGTCGTCCGCATATTGCTGGATTTTGATTGTCAGCTTGGAAAAGCGAAAACCGTTGATCAGATGGTTTTTTTCTATGCGACGGGTCAACACGTCGGCACAGATTATGAAATAGAGCATGCTGAGGGGACAACCTTGTCTTATGCCCCTTTTGACGTTGATTCGTTTTGTTAAGGCTCCGTTGATTTCTATCTTGCTTTTTGTTTTGTTGTATACCAAAGACAGGTAGTTCATCATTATTGGTTTTACTCCGAGTTTCTTCAAGATTCCATAGAGGAAGGAGTGACTAACTCTGTCGAATGCTTTTTCAAAGTCAGTTATCATGACGTACAAGTCCCTGTGTTGTGTTTGAGATGCTTCCAGGGCGGCTTGTATGTTCATTGTGACATGCTCTATTCTGCGGTTCGGTAGTCCACATTTCTGATTCGGACAAATCAGGTTTGTGATCATGGGTGTGAGTCTGTTGGAAAGGATTTTACTCAAGATCTTGTAATCAGTGTTGAGTAGAGAGATCGGTCTCCAATTTTTGAGCTTTTCTTTTTCACCTTTTTTAAAGATTAACTTCACTTTTGCTTCTCTCATTGAGGGAGTCATTGTTTTTCTCAAGTAGCAATTTGTAAGCATCTCTAGAATGTCGTGTTTCATGAAATGCCAGCATTTTTGGTAGAATAATGATCCGAGACCATCTGATCCAGGTGCAGAATCCTTGTTAAGAGAATCGATGGCGGTTTTTACTTCTTTGAGACTGATCAGCTGTTCTGCTTGTTCAGCTGCGTCTTCCTCAATTTTGGCCTCTCCAAGAATGTTTAAGTAGTTGTTTTGTTCTTGAGAGTTTATGTTGTCTTTTACACCCCATAGGGAGTGGTAGAAGCTGTGTACTTCTTTGAGAATGTCTTCTTTCTTGGTGAGAGTTGTGTTGTTTGCGTCGTGTATCTCAGTGATAGAGGTACTTTTACAATTTTGTTCCTCTGCTTTGAAGAAGCTTTTAGATGGCTCTTCATCGCTAGTTGGGATAGTTCTGGATCTGATTTGCGATCCGACTGCTTTATAATCGTAGAAGTTGTTGATTTTCTCCAAGAATTCCGGGCGACGATCTTCCAGGACGTGGTCCGGATGAGCGTCCAGAGTGTGGATTTTTTTTTTTTTTTTTTTTTTTTTTTTTTGTTATGTTCGCGCAACGCTCAGAGTTCAAGATGGATACCACTACATCTTGCAGGTTTACAAATTGTCCATATGGAATGGATTTGTTTCCTGTCTCATCATTAGTGCGTCCGCTCCGGGAGCCGTCCACACACCCAAACACTCAGCAGGCACACCATACTTACATGGAAGATACCTACCAGGGAGGCGAGGGACTCACTACGACCGAAGGGACCCACCGCGGTAGATGGTAATCTGTGGATGTAAATGTTTGGTTAGTGGCTGCCTCAAGCTGATCTGCCTGTCTCAACTTTCCTCTTGCTGATCTTGGAGCAGTCTAGGAGAAGGCGGGTCAAGCTCAAGAACTAGCGCATTTTGGTAGAGAGTTAATTTTAATTTTATTTGAAATTGTTTGTGTGTGTGTATCTTCTTGTTGCCCGCTTCAAGAAGGGCACCTGTTTGGAGAAAACGGGCCACCGCAGTCTGACACCTCATTTGGCGGAGATGCCAGAGAGGAGCGGCCAGAGGGAGGGTAGCTTTCGCTGACCCCAGAGTCGTCTTGGAATGGGCCGCTGCAATCCTGTCATCCCAGAGCGAGTGGGACGACGGAGAGGGACGGTTAAAGATCTCCCGCTGCAATCACTCTTCCGGCATCAGGCCGTTGGAGATGAGTGAGAGGGACGGGTTAAAGGTGGGTTGTTACGCCCTTGGCTGTCTAATCTTCTTCAAAGATGATCTACGACCGTACTGTTCTAGTGAGATCCACCGCTGCAATCAGTCATCCCTACCACCGAGGACGACTGAGAGGGCGGTTGAAGAGTGGATCTCGACTGGTTCTTCTTTCTTCTGACCGTAGGAGGAGGTTTGGAAGGAGTAGAAATGTCAGATGACAAAGGAATGTTATGCTTTTGTGTTATGTTTTTCGTTTTTGTCATGATGACCCACAGGGCTTGAATGGTGGACCGTTTTGTGTCCTGTATATATGTGTCGCCTATGTCCAGAGATATCTTCTTTTGGATGATGGCGTGTTTGGCGACATTCATCATGGTCAAAAGAATCGGATTGTTCTTCTGTCCGTCAGGGATTTGGTTGTGGAGGATCATGTCCTTTGTTATTTCTATGTCTTCCTTGGTTAGGCCAAGATATTGTTGTTTCAGGCGCTCCCATATTCCTTGTGCAAAGGAGCACTTGGTGAGGACGTGGGCCACATTGTCTTCTGGTTTTCTGCAGAATTTGCAGTTTGTTTTTCTGTCGGAGTGTATTGATCTATTAAAATCTCCCCATTTGTATCCTCCATGTGCAATCCGAAAGGACATGGAGGATAGGTGAGGTGGAAGGAAGAGTTTGATTCCCTTGTTTTTCAAGAGGATCTCATTCCAAGGAATCTTCTTTCCGTTTTCATCAATCTTGTCAATTTTCTTTTCATTTTGCGTTTTCAGATTGATGTAGATATTTTTGTAGGAAGTGTTTTCCCAGTCGTGTTTCAAGCCTTTGAGTTTGCAAAAGGACTTGAAGATGTCCGCATACATTTCGTTTGGAATTGGGGCATGCGGAATGCTGTTGGAGAACAGATGAGGATTAATGTGTCTCATTCTGTAACTCAAATTGAACATGGCCCATTCGTGCCAGATTTCGGTGGCGTCTTCTAGTGAGAAGAGGTGGCGAATTCTGTCGATGCGGCTTGTTTGAAATTTTGATTGGATGTCCACCATGTTGATGCCTCCATCTTTAACAGGAGGAAACGTCTTGCTTCTCTGGAGCTGTTCGAATGGTGAAGGATACCAGAGGAAGTCGAAGAGGATTTTGTTTAGTTCTTTGATGTGTTGTTTCGTTGGCATCAGCACTCTACTGAGATGCAAAGTGACGGGTACCAAGAGAGTGTTGATGATCGAGATCTTTCCATAGAGGGAGAGTCTTCGTGGTTTGTGGATGTTGGCGATCGTTTGAGTTTTTTTGATGGCGGTCTGCCAGTTCATCTTGTCAAGTTGTGTTTTGTTTGTGCCTAGCCAGATGCCCAGGATCTTGACGTTGTTCAAGATCGCAGCTTCTGGAAAGAGTTGCTGAGCTCTTTGGGCCAGGTCAGGTTTGGACGCCAGGATCTGGGTCTTTCCCTGGTTCACTTTCTGGCCGGACATCGTCTGGTAGATGGCTAGTTCTTTGTTGATTTCCTTGAGAGATGGAATGTCTCTTGTGATGAATGTGGTGTCGTCCGCATATTGCTGGATTTTGATTGTCAGCTTGGAAAAGCGAAAACCGTTGATCAGATGATTTTTCTCTATGCGTCGGGTGAGAACGTCAGCACAGATTATGAAATAGAGCATGCTGAGGGGACAACCCTGTCGTATGCCCCTTTTAACGTTTATTCGTTTTGTTAAAGCTCCATTGATTTCTATTTTGCTTTTTGTTTTGTGGTAAACTAATGACAGGTAATTCATCATTATTGGTTTTACTCCGAGTTTCTTCAAGATTCCATAGAGGAAGGAGTGACTAACTCTATCGAAAGCTTTTTCAAAGTCAGTTATCATGACGTACAAGTCCCTGTGTTGAGTTTGAGAAGCTTCCAGGGCAGCTTGTATATTCATTGTAACATGCTCTATTCTGCGGTTTGGCAGTCCACATTTCTGATTCGGACAAATCAGGTTTGTGATCATGGGTGTGAGTCTGTTGGAGAGGATTTTGCTCAAGATCTTGTAGTCTGTGTTGAGCAGAGAGATCGGTCTCCAATTTTTGAGCTTTTCTTTTTCACCTTTTTTAAAGATTAACTTCACTTTTGCTTCTCTCATTGAGGGAGTCATTGTTTTTCTCAAGTAGCAATTTGTAAGCATCTCTAGAATGTCGTGTTTCAGGAAATGCCAGCATTTTTGGTAGAATAATGAGCCGAGACCATCTGATCCAGGTGCAGAATCCTTATTAAGAGAATCGATGGCGGTTTTTACTTCTTTGAGACTGATCAGCTGTTCCGCTTGTTCAGCTGCGTCTTCCTCAATTTTGGCCTCTCCAAGAATGTTTAAGTAGTTGTTTTGTTCTTGAGAGTTTATGTTGTCTTTTACACCCCATAGGGAGTGGTAGAAGCTGTGTACTTCTTTGAGAATGTCTTCTTTCTTGGTGAGTGTTGTGTTGTTTGCGTCGTGTATCTCAGTGATAGAGGTACTTTTACAATTTTGTTCCTCTGCTTTGAAGAAGCTTTTAGATGGTTCTTCATCGCTAGTTGGGATAGTTCTGGATCTGATTTGCGATCCGACTGCTTTATAATCGTAGAAGTTGTTGATTTTCTCCAAGAATTCCGGGCGACGATCTTCCAGGACGTGGTCTGGATGAGCGTCCAGAGTGTGGAGCATATTTTTCGCTTGATTGTAATCTTCTCTACGCTTGAGTGCGACATCTTGCGAGAGTTCAATCAGTCGATTTTTCAACATTTTCTTGCCATGATCCCACCTTATAAGCATGTCTGGTGGTTCTATTTGTGGTACGTTTATGGTCCAGTTTTCCCAAGCCGTTTCGAGCTCTGTTATGACGTGAGCATATTCTAATATGCTGTTATTGATTTTGTATGAATATTCACCCCATTTGGTGTGTTGTTGATATTTTAGATGAATTATTGGTAATGTGCAGTGGTCTGATGATGTGAAGTATTCATGTTTGATGTTATGATAATTTTCAAGTGCATGTTCATTTATGTATATTCTATCTATCCTGGTCTTACTGTTGTGGTTTTGGCGCGTGAACAGTCTTTTGTAAGGATATTCTTGTCTGAATATGTCTGTCAATTGGTTATGATGTATTAATGTTCTAAGTGCTGTTTTATCCGGTGTAGTGAAGAAAAATTGCGGCTTAGCAGTGTCCAACGGATCAAGGATCACGTTAAAATCACCAAGTAAGACCACATGTTGATGTTCATATTCCAGCATAGCCTCGGAGAGCAGTTCTAAGCATGACTTTCTCTCTCCGTTGGTCTGCGGAAGGTATGCATTGAATATGTTTATGTTATTTTTACCACATTTGATGTTGAGGTGATGTATTCGATTTTGTACTATTGTGTGATGTGTGATTTCGGACCTATCGTGTATGTCCTTCTTTACGATGAACATTGTCCCTGCATAGAAGGGGGTTCTATCAGGTTCTATGTTTGTATATGTTATGTAATTGTTATGTTGAGCCCACGTCTCGAGTTGATCGGTGGGGATTCTGTGTGTTTCCTGAATTGCCAGTACAGAGAGTCTGTGAGATGTAAAGAACTGTTTGACATCTCGCAATTTCTTGGATATTCCGTTGATGTTCATTGAGCCAACCTTGAGGTTGCCCAGTCCGGCGTCCGAATCGTCACTCTCCGTATCTGTGAACATGATTATAGATAGAGAAAAAGCAGATTAAAGTTTAAGAGTTTTGGACTAGACCGTGTAGTTGGATGGGACGCCGTCTGAGTCCGTGAGCTCATCCACCGAACTGAAGACATTTCGATGGAGAGGAGAGGTCCCGGTCAGTTCAGCCCGCGTAGACTCTCTCGAAGAAACGGACTCCGAGTCAGTTGACGAGTTGTCATTGTCAACTGAGACCGACGCATCCTTGGAGCTGGCGTGGGATGCGTCGTGGTCTCTGGGATTCGTCGTCCTGGGAGATGCTGGTTGGGCAATCGATCTCCGCTTTAGCAAGGGTTCTTTTGGAGTCGATGTCTTGGACTCTGTGTTGGACATGGGCTTATCCACTATCTCAGCATCTGATGAGAAGATGCTGCGCATGGAGGTTTTGGGGTTGTGTTTCCCTCCTTTGCCCACGGTGATAAAGCCATCATCGCTCGTGGGGGGGTTCTTTCTCTTCCTACTCTTTTCCCTGAACTTTTCTCTTGCATTGCAACCAGGTTTGTGTCGGCCTGTTGATCGGCACACATGACAGGCGAGCTGCTGCCTGGTTGGCGACGAATCTGACACATACGTTTTTTTTGGTCTGGATGCAGCAAAACGCGGTCTGGACTTCTCGGCCTGTCTCGCAAGGAAAGCGGCCTCTGATCTTTGGCAGAAGAGTTCGTTGCTTCTGTTTATGGATTCTCTCGAGCGTCCCTGTTTCCTGGGTTGTCTAGGCGCCCGGTCTCGGGGTGGGTCGGCCTTGGACTCCCGGTCTCGAGGTGGGTTGGCCTGGGTCTTCTTCGGCTTCGTGGGGCATTTGGAAGTTAGGTGGCCCCGGACTTTGCATATTTGGCAGAGTGGCAAATGTCCCTCTCCAGGCTTGGTGATGGAGATC
The DNA here is from genome assembly GCF_918807975.1 of Aplidium turbinatum. Lineage (NCBI taxonomy): Eukaryota > Metazoa > Chordata > Ascidiacea > Aplousobranchia > Polyclinidae > Aplidium > Aplidium turbinatum. The sequence continues at coordinate 21,060,357 of NC_137473.1, read as the reverse complement.
CATTCACCAAACATCTGCACCTTATCTGGGATGTTAGCGAGTTTAGTGTTCTGCAGGTACACATGCAGAAACTCGTTGCAGATGGTGGGGTGCTGCTTGTGTTTACCTTTAACCATCTGGTAAACATTTCCCCAGTTTGCTTGGCAAGCAAACTCATTAATTAAATCCAGATGCCACTCGTCTGGCACTGGATATAATGTGATCACGTCGCATGGTGGCATCGGTCGCCATACTTTGATCACGTAACCTACTTCCTTGTGTGAATAGGTCACGGGTGACTGATGGTCTAGCGCCAGCTGTTCCATCAGCACGGATTTGGTTTCGTTCTCAGAAGCTGAGAACGTGACGGTGAAAATGTGCTGCCGCAGGCTCTTGGCACGCACAGCTTTTAGCTCCTTTCCATACTTTGCAAGGAAGCCATCTTGCATAAAGAAACTGATGAAAGTGCTTACATCAAGCCAGGACTGGCTGGATGCTTGCACAACCAAGGTTCTTTGATATTTAAACTCGTTGGCCTTAGAGTCGCCCATGAGTATAGCTGGTGTTTAGTTTATGTTATTTTAAATATAAGAATTAACAAAGACTTACCAAAGTCCAAGCTTTTCAAGTTTTAAATTTTCCTTCTGAAGGAAAATTTAGCTAAATTCTGTCTTGACCACACCCTAAAAGCTGGTCACGTACTGTCTAGACTCGCTGTAGCTAACTGGCTATTCTCACCTGACCTACTTTCTACGTGGCAATCAGCTAATTCCCTTAAGGGGAAAAGGCTGACTCCAAAAAAAAATCTAGGGAGGGAAAAAAAGCTAACTACTCGCCTAGATCAGTGGTTCCCAGCAGGGGGCCACTGATCTAGCTGACTTAGGCTATTTTCTAAACTTTCTAGTTATTTATTTATCTAACTGACTTTAAAAAAAATCTAAAAAGGCTGGTAAAAGTTAGGCCGGTGTCGCTTTCACTCGCTCGCTCTAGCGAGGAAAGCAAGGCTTGCTGTTAGTCGCTTTTTGGCAGCAATGTTTCCAAAGCCACCAGTTCGCAATTAATCGTTCGCACTTTGAATAAGGCTCGTGATTTTTTTTTTTTTCTCTTCGCGCAACGCTCAGAGTTCAAGATGGATACCACTACATCTTGCAGGTTTACAAATTGTCCATATGGAATGGATTTGTTTCCTGTCTCATCATTAGTGCGTCCGCTCCGGGAGCCGTCCACACACCCAAACACTCAGCAGGCACACCATACTTACATGGAAGATACCTACCAGGGAGGCGAGGGATTCACTACGACCGAAGGGACCCACCGCGGTAGATGGTAATCTGTGGATGTAAATATTTGGTTAGTGGCTGCCTCAAGCTGATCTGCCTGTCTCGACTTTCCTCTTGCTGATCTTGGAGCAGACTAGGAGATGGCGGGTCAAGCATGAGAACTAGCGCGTTTTGGTAGATAATTCATTTTTTAATTTTATTTGGGTTTGTTTGTGTGTGTGTATCTTCTTGTTGCCCGCTTCAAGAAGGGCACCTGTTTGGAGGAAACGGGCCACTGCAGTCTGACACCTCATTTGGCGGAGATGCCAGAGAGGAGCGGCCAGAGAGAGGGTAGCTTTCGCTGACCCCAGAGTCGTCTTGGAATGGGCCGCTGCAATCTTGTCATCCCAGAGCGAGTGGGACAACGGAGAGGGACGGTTAAAGATCTCCCGCTGCAATCACTCTTCCGGCATCAGGCCGTTGTAGATGAGTGAGAGGGACGGGTTAAAGGTGGGTTGTTACGCCCTTGGCTGTCTAAACTTCTTCAAAGATGATCTACGACCGTACTGTGCTAGTGAGATCCACCGCTGCAATCAGTCATCCCTACCACCGAGGACGACTGAGAGGGCGGTTTACCTTAAGGTAAGTCTCAGAGCGGTCTGAGACTTACCTTATTCAAATAGAATACTTTGGAGGGGTAAAAATGGTGTTATTAAGTTTGGGATGTAGGTATAAGTTTGCCAGCGCACAAAAAGCGTTAAGGAAGACAGCATCGATCGGACGATTTTGCGTGACAACGACCGAGCTCCCTTCACTGTAGAGCGGCAATAATTTTTCTGTAATTCGTCGCATAAGACACCCTTCACCGCTTCCTCCACAATCTACTTCTTGAAACGAAAAACAAGAAGGCAATCTTCACAGCTTCCTCTTGTTGTCTTCTTTCAGCAGGTCGTCCGTTACGCTTGGCTTGATTAAGCACCAGCTGGCGGCGAAGGCGTGACCGGCAGTGGCGGGCCAAAAGCCTGAAGGAATGGGCTGCGAAGTCGGTGGTTCTTTGCATTGAGTCGATCGTCTGACCAGAAAGCATTCCAACAGAGGAATAATGGGGGAGAGGGGAAGAATAAATACACATCGCCAAGTCGGATTGAATGAAAAAACAAGAGCCATAGCTCTGAGACTTACCTTGTTTGAACTTTTATTTACATCAGTAGCGATAAAACGTGAATAACCACTGACGCAAATTAAAATAAGCCAGATCGTGAAGACCTTGAATAACCGGCCTACCGCGCCCCGCGTATGCGAGGCGCGGCGTGAGGGGACGGGCGACTTTGCGCCCGGAAACGGTTGGTCCACCAGCTAAGGACGCGGGGCCAGGGCTGGGGAGATGTGGTGCCTGTGAGGAGAGAATTGGTGGCCGAAATTCCGATTGATGAGGTCGCGTCCCGAAAATTTAGAAAGTCGGGACGGACCAGAGAGACGGGTACGAATCGCCCTTTTGGGATGGGGGTTCGTCTTCCGGCAGGCTGCTTGGGTCTGCCGGGGAGAACGGCTTACACCCGCGGGGAAGATAGCCCACGGAGAGCGTTCTCTCGCATCTCTCTCTCTCGCAGTCATCCTACAGACACTCACCTGGGTTTTAATTCCTGGGAGCTCCGGGCCGGCTGCTTTTATGAGCGGCCGGGAGCTAGAAACTGTGTTCTCCTGCAATACGAAAGATTGATTTGATTGAAAATGTGGGGCGTTTTGCAGGGGCTAATAATACGTTTAAAAAATAAAATCTTCCTCAAAAGTATTGATTTTGTTTGGGAGGATCATAATTGGAGTGAGTGAATTTCACCCGCGGAGCACAGAGAGTTGTGCACAAGTTGAGCAGGAAGCATTCTCGCTCAACTGGGTCGTGAGAGCTAGCGGACAGAAACGAAAACGCAAAAAATCAGACTTTTATTTGGTAGGAAAAAATCAGTTTTTGGGGAGGGGGGGATCAGATCAAAAGGATCTCGTGGGACCGGTCGTTATGAGCCAAGGTTTGTGAGAACCCAACAGGTGAGGCAGCTGGCGAATACGAAACACTGGGACGCGACCAAGTACAATAACATTGGGACTCATTCCACGGCCGTGACTTCAAAGATTGCGGCGCGTAACAGAAACGTCCATTCCGCTGTCACGGCGCAGTGTAATCAATTTCGAGGCGTAAGAGAACGTCCATTTCGCTGTCACGCCGGCTGATCCGGTCGTGACATTTGCGAGCCGATTTTTGCGGCAGCTATCAAGTGGGGCTTTTCAGTCCTGCCCACTGGGCCTCTGAGAGGCGTTGCGAAGTTACGATAGACAATATACAAGGGTTTGGTCGCGCCAAATAAGGATGTGGTTGCTGCCTCACGTGTTCGGCTCGCACTCACCATGCTCCACTGTTGGGTGGGGTTCTGATCCGCTGGTGTCGTCTTTTTGTTTTATGTTGACGTAGCTCTTCATCGAACGATCCCGGCTTTCCAGGCTTTCCAGACCCGGTACGACCCCTCGATCGAAAGAGCGGCCGTTTTACGGGCTACCTCTTTAACCCCTCGAGCAGGAACTCCCAAGGCCACCAGAGCTCTAGAGCTCGCCGGTGGGTAACTCCCGAGGGAGCCCACGACGAATGGGTCGTCCAGGACACCCTTTCTGGGGCGTTTCTGGGCGGCCACTATGTTGGTACACAGTTCGCCGTACTTGGTACGTTTTCTGTCGGCGGCTCTCACGAGGGAATCGGCACCGTACTCATACGGGCAGGTAACGTCACACACGACCGTGACACCGTCGGGACGTTGCAGGACGATGTCAGGCCGCAGATCGGCCCCACCCGCCTCCACATGCTGTGGAACCGAGCGGTCGACGGAAATGCCGGATTGCCATTCGGCAGGCACGTTGCTCACGAGCTCCTCCAACACCGAATTGTGCCTTTCCGTGATGAGGCCCATCACCTCCGGGCAGTGGTTCAGTATGTGGGGAAGCGTCTCCTCCGCCCTTTCGCATCTTCGGCACATGGCGGGTTTGTATGGACCTTTTCCTCCGGGGGTTGCTTGTTTGGCCAAGGGCAACAGGTTCAGACGGGCCTTGTATGCGAATATCCGGTCCGCGGATCCGAGGAGCTCCGGGTGCCGTGTCCAAGAGTTCGAATACTCGGACAAGCAGTGGGCGCTGACCGTTTTGCCTTGGTCAGGTTTGGACTCCCACTGCTTCCTCCACCACAGGTCCGTGAGCTGGTGGAGGACCGGCACTAGTTTCTTTCGGGTGGACGGGATGACTTTGGAGCTCCCCGCGGCCAACTCGAGGCCGCCGTCCTGCAGCGCGGACCAGCGCACGTTCAATCGACGCGTGGCCGCCGGGACTCGGGCCCACAGGCTTCCGCCTGCCGGACTCGGCCTCGAACGAACACCGTCTGGGGGTTTCTCTTCGTTCAGAAAGCTGGCCAGGGTGGTCGTAGCCGGTTCTTTGGTGCTGAACTTCGCACAGGCGTGACGTCGCAGTTGACCTCGCGCGATGGCGGACACGACGCCGTCAGGTGACGAAAGCATCTTGAAGGCCTGGGCGATTGTCAGTATGTCGCCTTCGCGGCACACGTTCATCACGCCGAAGCCACCCGAGACCGGTTTTGTGTGGACGAACGCCCCACAGGTTCGGACCGGTAGACGCCAGGCCACCTTCAGACATCGGGACACCAGGCGGTCGATCGCCTGCAACTCGGCCTGCTTGAAGCGTCGCACGCGAAGATGGTACGACACGGACGGAAGGATGATAGAGTTTAGCACCACGAGTTTCTGGCTGGGGGTCAGGAAAGAGTGGAAGAGAGCCGTGATGTGGCTCTCCAGGGTTGACAGGAAAGGTTTGGTGAGGGAAGAGTCCGAGGCGTAACCGGTTCGAGCGCCCAGATATTTATAAGTCTCGCCCTTCGGCAACACCTTGATCTTCTCTCCCGAGAGATAGAAGGGTTCGGTGTCCGCTTCCAGACGGGACTTGGACGCTCTCCTGTATGACAGGGTGCTGCACTTTCGTGGGTTGAACCGTAGCCCGGACCAGTTGGAGAAAGGTTCCGACGTGGAGAGTAAAGAGTTCATCTGCTCGCGGTCGGAAGCTACGAGGCAGATGTCGTCCGCGTAGGCCAGTGCCCGGACGGTGGCATCTTCTTCTTCTTTATCCGTTGGTAGATTGTAGCCACAATCCTTCTTCTCAGACACTCCTCTGAGAAGGACCTCGATGACCAGGTCGAAGAGCAGGCCGGACAACGGGCAGCCCTGGCGGACTCCTCGCCCGACCGGGATACTGTCGGTTTCACCGGAGCCACAGCGAACCGTGGTGGTGTTGCCGCAGTATATGTCCGAAATGCACTCGACAAGGTCATCGGGGGCGTCAAAGTGACGCAAGACGTCGACTATGCATTTGTGTCGGACGCTGCCGAAGGCGTTCCGGATGTCGAGGAACGCGACCGACACAGGCCGTCTGCGTGACTGAGCGTCGGAAAGAACAGTGTCCAACACAAACACGTGCTCAAAAACACCTTCTGTGGGAACGAAACCCTTCTGTTCCGGACCGATTACCCGCCCCTCCTCCGCCCATCTCCTCAGGCGGCGGTCCAATACGGCGGCGTAAATCTTATATAAAGTGCGGCAGATGGAGATCGGTCGCCAGTTGCTGACGTCAGACAGATCGCCCTCAGGGTTCTTGCATATAAGGGTGATTCTGCTGGTTCTCCACTGGTCCGGGACGCGGCGATTGACTCGACAGGTCTCGAAAAGATCGGCCAAGAGTCCCCCTCTCGGGTCCAATTCCTTCCAAAAACCATAGGTCAGACCGTCCGAACCAGGGGCGGAACCGACGTCGAGCGACTGGAGTACCGCCTCCACCTCCGAGGCCGTAATGGGACCCTCGCCATCGGATACGGGGGAAAGGTTTGCGCAATCAGATCGATAACGTTGGGACTTCATCCACTCTGGCATCGTTGAGCAGCTCCCGGGCTCAGGAGCGGTCAGGTCGGCGCGAAATCTCGCCTCAATTTCTTTCGGCGAGATCTCGCAGCGACAGTCGGCGTTTTTCCCTTCCACAATCTTGCGGACCGTGCGTTTCATGTCTGTTCCCGACAATTTTCACCAAATCAAACTTTATATAAAAACCGTTCAAGTCTACTGAATATTACGTCATGGAAATTCCTAAAGCATGTGCCAAAATTGCACCAGCGTTCATAAGAATTGTGTCAAACCTGTCTGGGCCTGTTTGGGCCTGTTTAAACAGGAAATATTACATCAGCTTTAAACACCTGTTGGAATGACTTCATAATTGTCTTTCATTATTGCGTCACAGTACTGCATACGTGAATTTGAGATATTGCTATCTATTCTGGTCATTCGTAAAATGATTGTTTGAAAGTTGGCCGCACATTTAACTGTTGGCTTAGTGCTTGCTAGCTGGACAAAGGTTCCGTCTTTTATCCAAGTAATCTGTTCTGTAGTGACAGTTTTCAGTGGTGTACGCGTTGCACCCCCTCGTTTTCGGTAGCCGTGGGCTAATTTTTACAGAAATACACTTTTTGAAAAGAAGTTCAAGTGTGTGTTTCTTCGGTCATTATATGCAGACGAACGGATCCGGGAACTTTAAGTTACAATTTTCCCACGAAGAAATTATGGTTTACCGCTGTGACCATAAAAAATAAAAGACGATTTTCTGTCTAGTTTTTGGCACAGAAGCACTTAGAAGTAAAAAATTAAAAGACGAAGTTAGTTAGTTGGTAGGCCAAGAAGCACTTAGAAGCAAAGAAATAATAAAAGAAGATCTTATTGGTTGGTAGTCTAAAGAAGCAAAGAAAATTAAAGACATTTCTTCTCGGTAGGCAACTGAAGAACTTTAAGCTAAAAAGTAAAGACATTTCTTCTCAGTTTGGTACAGAAGAAAAATAACTTTGACATTCATTGGCAAGAAAGAAGATTAAAGGCAATCCATCTGTGCTTGAAGATTCAAGTGGAAGAATCCAAGCAAGTTTTGTGGACGTTTGGACTTCACATACTCGTACAGCTACGGTATCGTGCATTTAAATTCATTTTTTTTGTATTTTTACGGTCTTTGCAGTTAAGTTTTTTATAACTACTGTAATTTGTGTGTTTGTGTAACTTAATTTTTTAATTGTTAAATTTAGCCCTAACATTTAATATGTCTACACTCGGTGGTGACAGGGACTCGACCGCCGTCGACTCGACTGAGTTTAAGCCTGATGATGTTCTTTGCGGTCGGGCAGGCCATTCTGGGGAGGGACCCATTAACGATGAGGCTAAGTCAGTTCGAGAGGCCCGGCATCTTAGACGGGATATTTTGACTCAAATTGGGAAACTTTCTGTGGCCCTAGGTTCTTTGAGTGATAAGCAGGAACTGTTAATTTTTCGATCTAACTTATCTACTTTAGAAGAGGAATTACGGCATTTCCATGCTCTTTTGAGTAAAATTGTTAACTCTGCAATCTTGGCAGAACTTCGTGATAGGGTAGATCCCGAATTTAACTCGTTAGAAAATAACTTCGAACAAAAAGAAAGTGAGTTGTCAGATAGGTTGGATGCTGACATACATCCTGAGGATAGCGCCTCAAATGTAAGCACTAGGATGTCTGAGAGCTCGTCACGGATAGTTGCACAAATTAACCTACAGCTAAGACGAGAGGAGCTCCAGATACAAGCCGAGGCCGAAGCAAGAGCTGCTGAGGCCGCCGTGAGAGCTGAGGCCGAAGCGAGAGCTGTTGAGGCCGCCGCGAGAGCTGAGGCCATACGAGCTGAGGCCATCGCGAGAGCTGAGGCCGAAGCGAGAGCTGCTAAGTTCGCACTCAAAGACGCTCAGTTGAGGGCCGAACAACGTAAAGAGGTAGTTTTAGCTGAATATCGTTCTGAGTTGGGCTCCCGGCGTAGCTCTAGGAAGGGCTCTTCTAGGCATTCCAGAAGTGAACATCAATCACAGTTTAATTTACCTAACCTTTTCCACACGCCTGTTCAACCCGTAAGTGGACCTGTACAATCCACATGTTTTCCAGCTGTTTCAGGAGGTCTTGGGGCCGCGGCTAAGGGTCTTCCGAAGGCTGTAGAGCCAAGGTCTGCAAATTACAACCGAACTCCTCCCCCAGAGCGTACAGGTCACGGGGCCGCCATTAGCAGTAATGCTTTGCCTCCTTCACAGTTTTCAGCGCCGCTAGTTTTTGATCGCCCAGCTACACGTAATTTGGGTGGTTGTGAGAGGCGTATCGCGTCTCCTGATTTTAACGTGTGTGAGGATCGTGATCGGGCTGTGCATGTGACTGAGCCCACTCAGCCCCTTAAGGGATATAGCTTGTCTTCTCCCGCTAAATCGAGTTCTCAACAGCAGGATTGCTTTTTTGAATACCAAAATAGTAGGACGTTCTTCGATAAGGCGGCCTTGATTGGTTACGATGGTAATAATATGCCATTTGTCTTCTTTAAAAATCGTGTTACGGCCTTGATGGCAGCTTCGCCCTTTAAGGGAACTCGTTTGACTTTGTTGCAAGCAGCTTGTGTTAGAACAGCTGCACAAACGATTGCTAATTTGGTTTCTGACACTCCTGGCTTGTCAGAGGAAGACAGGATAGAAATGTCGTTAGCTCGCTTGTCCCAACGTTTTGGAGTTCGTGGAGGTCTTTTCGCAGAACCAGAAATTAGAAAGTATCGCTATGGTAGCAAATTGACTTCTATCTCTTCCAGTGATTTGAAAGAGTTTAAAGATGAATTGTCGCAGTGTTTGCTTTACGCGAAAGCTTATGGTCAGCGTGATAAATTAGAAGGACGTTTTGTTTTGGATTTGGCTAAGCGACTCCCGTTTGACGCTAAGCAGCGTTATCTTGACTTTTTAGGTGATCAGTATGGTAGCACTGAGGAACCTACCTTTCAGAGTTTGTTTGAATTTGTAGTACGGGAGGAAACGCGCAAGTCGACTGATTTTAGCATTATGCTAATGGGCGATTCTGGTGAGTCGCAGCATTTTAAAAAGTTTGGCAAAGGAAAATTGCCTTCATGTCCGGTTAGGCAGACGTCGGTAAAACCCCATGATAATGTGATTTCAGGGAGTTCGCAGTACTCGACTGCTGTTGGCGCACCGCGCGGCGGTGTGGCCAGACGTAGTGACATACCGGCATGTTTTTGTTGTTCGTCACGTGGTCAAGTTGAATATCATTTTTTGTCTAATTGTAAAGAATTTTTGCGCTTGACACCTAAAGATCGGAGAGATGTCATTGTGAAAGCTGGCAAATGCTTGAACTGTTTGCGCCAGCATATAGTTAAGGACTGTAATCATGCAAACAACTGTCGTCAGTGTGGGCCTAACAACGATAGGAAACACTATTTTCTTCTGCATGATTTTTATGTGACGTCACGTGATTCTCTGGATTCGGTCGGTAAAGATGATGCTGGTGCCAGAGTTCCTGTGCGTAATGTTAAGATTGGAAATGTTAAAGCAGCCTTTAACCGCGTTACTGCTGCTCGTGTTTTGAATCCAATGACTGGAAAATCGAAGTTGGTGTATTGTCAGCATGATCCTGGTTCGCAGTTGACCTTTGTTTCGAGTGACTTGGTGTGCGAACTTGGTCTTAAACCGTATGATAAAGCGTCGTTTAAAATGGATACTCTGGCTGGTCAGAAACCTACTTGTGCTGAACTTGTTAAACTCAACATTCAGTCGTTAGAGACGAATGAACTGTTTTGTGATATAACTTCGGTGGTTAACCCAGCTTGGGCTGACGATGTTAAGACTTTACCACATAAGCAGGATTTAAGTAGTTTCCGTCATTTTTATGACGTGAATATGTTTCATTTGAATGATTGTAGTACTGTAGATGTACTGATTGGAAACGACAACGCTTATTTGATGTGGGCAAAAGAAGAACGTGTTGGTGAAAATCGCAGTGAACCGCATGCTTTACTCACTCCTCTCGGTTGGTTGGCTTGTGGTGGTAAGTCACCCTTAGTTGAAAGCGTTGCTAAAGTGTGCAGAGTGCAGACGTCTTCAGAGTCGGATGTCATCTCTGGCTTTCAGCGTAAAATTGAGTCTCGTGATATGGAAATAGCAGACCTGAATAAAGTCATTCAGGATTTGACTTTGCAAAATGAAACCTGTGAATTGTCTCGCAATGACATTTTGGCTAGAGAACTTGTCGAACCGAATATTGAGTTGAAAGATGGTCGATTTGAGATACCTGTTCCGTTGAAGGAAGATATTGATTTACCTAACAATTTTGTGTTGGCGTCAGATAGAGCTGCTGCTTTAAGGAAGAAGGCTTTAAAACAATCTGAATTTCGAGGAACTTGTGTAAATGATGTAATGTCTTCTTGCCCTGACTTGTCTGACTTGTTAAACCCTCTGGCAGATGTCTTGGCTAGATTTCGGCTTGAAAGATTTGGTTTCATGGCTGATGTGACCAAATACTTTTTTCACATTTTGGACTCTTCGATACGTAAGCCCAATTTTATTGAACTGCTTATGTACACCAGCAGTGCCGTTCGGATCGTGAACGAACGCCCTTTGGTACCTTTGAGTGACGACCCTAGGGATTTTACTGTCATCACCCCTGCCTCACTTTTGACCCCATACTTAGACCCATACTGTGCTGTTGGGCAACCACATGATCGTGACCAATTAAGAAGGGATTATCGGTTCAATTTGTCACTTTCTCAGCAGTTTTGGAGTAAATGGATCGATTTTTACTTGCCAGGTCTTCAGGGCCGGAAAAAATGGCTAAAAATGGCCGAGAATTTGGAGCCTGGTCAACTTGTAGTGGTAGGTTCTCTCCAAGACATTGGTAAACGTGGGAAGTATCAACTTGGGAGGGTGCATGAGGTAGTTCCACAAATTAGGAAAGGGAAGCCTGTGGTTCGTAGAGCCAAAGTTGCCGTCTGCAACTATGATGAGAGTACGGGGAAAGTGAAAGTAGACTACGTGTTGAGGGATATTTCGTGCCTCGCCCCCGTAAAGAACACCTAAGTGTTAGGGTTTGAGCCTGGTTTTGTCTGCGGTGGCCGACCCTTGTCTGAGCCCGGAACAGTCGGTTATTATCGCAACTATTGTATATAGCGTCATTTTAGCGTGTACCTATGGTACCAATTTCATGTATCGTCGTGTATTATTCCGTATTGTTGTTCATTCTTTGCATGCCCTTTGTATTTACGTATTAACTTAAACGTGAGTGTTTCAAACAATTTGTGTATCGTGTGTTTTTATTCATTGGCTCACAATTGTCGTCAATTCTTTTTTAGTTATGCCATGTCAGACTGTCATAACTAGGGGCCGCTATGTTCCCGACAATTTTCACCAAATCAAACGTCATATAAAAACCGTTCAAGTATACTGAATATTACGTCATGGAAATTCCTAAAGCATGTGCCAAAATTGCACCAGCGTTCATAAGAATTGTGTCAAACCTGTTTGGGCCTGTTTGGGCCTGTTTAAACAGGAAATATTACATCAGCTTTAAACACCTGTTGGAATGACTTCATAATTGTCTTTCATTATTGCGTCACAGTACTGCATACGTGAATTTGAGATATTGCTATCTATTCTGGTCATTCGTAAAATGATTGTTTGAAAGTTGGCCGCACATTTAACTGTTGGCTTAGTGCTTGCTAGCTGGACAAAGGTTCCGTCTTTTATCCAAGTAATCTGTTCTGTAGTGACAGTTTTCAGTGGTGTACGCGTTGCACCCCCTCGTTTTCGGTAGCCGTGGGCTAATTTTTACAGAAATACACTTTTTGAAAAGAAGTTCAAGTGTGTGTTTCTTCGGTCATTATATGCAGACGAACGGATCCGGGAACTTTAAGTTACAATTTTCCCACGAAGAAATTATGGTTTACCGCTGTGACCAATGTCCTTCGAGAACTCGTCCCGCAAGTTCGCGCCCCGGCGATACCGGGATCCGTTCCCGCGCGCGCCTCCGCCGCTCGACCGAGGAGAACCCCCGTTCTTGCGACGGCGGGCCGCGCGAGCCCGGGTTCCGCGGTTGAAACGCGGCTTGCGGGGTCGGGTCCTCTTCGGGGGGGAAACGCCAACGGTCCACGCTTCAAGGTCGTTGCAGAACACGTCGAAGCTTGTCCCACCCTCTAAAGCTTGAGTCACTAAACTGCGCAACGCCCGCCTGGAGCGTTGCGACTTATTTCCCGGTGACGGTTCTTTGTGGACCCTGGAGGATTGTGGATTTCTGTTTGTAGAGGACTCCCTATGGTCAGGTTGGGGGAGTCCGTTGCTTGGTGTGGCCTCTCGTTGTGGCGGGGCCTGGGGAAAAGTCGTTATTGTGGGGGTGGAGGGTAAGAAGTTGGAAAAGTTGCATGATCTAACTTGAGGGTGAAATTCTGGAGCTTCAGCAGACAGCGTCGAAGAATGACGCTTCACGGAGCAGCTGGCGACTGGGGTGGTTGCCTGGATAGCGGCCCGGGCAGGGGACGTTCGGCTGAGGTTCGGGGTGTGTCGTGTCTGGCACGGGACAGGGGAGGGGGTAGAACACGTGAGCGACTCGGAAAAGTCGCTCGAGTCCCTGACGGCGACTCCGGTGGCAGTCGGTGCGTGTGGGGTGATGGGGAGGGAAAGCCTTTTTCTCGTTGCGCAGGGAGGGCCGGAAGAGTCCCCACTTTCCGGTGAGTCTCGCCTGGCCGTTGAGAATGGGCTGGGCGGGTGTGAGGACGTTCCGTTCGAGCTGAAAGACGAGTCAGAGGAGTCCCCACTCGACGACTCGCTGGAGTCAGTGAACAGGGGGGAAGGATATGGAGGGGTTGCGAACGTGTGCGGTCTTATGGGGAGGACGAAGAGGGCGTCTAGATGAGGAAAGTCGGGGCTTTCACGACCGTGAAAGGTCATGGTCGCAATCTTCCCGGTGGGAGAGACAGAGTCAAAGCGGGTGGCTTGCCCTGAAGGAGGGCTGGGGTGGGGTGATTCGTCGCTTAAGCTGGCGTGGCTTCGATTCCAGAAGTTTTGAGACCGAACGGTCTCGACAGTAGGGAGGGAAGGAGACTCCTCGGTAGAGGGCCGGCACCCGGCATGCTTCACAATGGATGCATAGTTGAGCCCGGGCGAAGTCATCCTGTAGGGGCTTCTTCGACTCATCGAGCTTGTCGAGTCATGGTCGTTGAAGGGGACACAAGTTGGCAATCGAATGCCTCCGGGGCAAACCGACCAGTGCTCATTGGCCCTCTCCAGCCCGTAAGCCCGAGAGAGAACACTGTCGCATCTGCTGCAAGTCACCAGGAATTCGGCGCGCGCGCGGTGGCATGTCCAAAGGTGATCCTGGTAAGCTTGCACGTCCCTATATTCTTGGGACGCCCACTCGCAGGTGTTGTAGATGCAAAGGAGGGGGTTTAACAATGGGAGGGTGAGGCGTACAGGACAGATGGCCTGGAGCCTGTTCCGTATCGGTGTGGAGAAAGAAATGGGGAACGACTTTTTACTGTTTGTCTTGGTGCCATTGTGAGATGCGTTAGGTTGGAGTTGACCTCTGCTGTCACGGAGGAACGGCAGATTCGTGAGGGATCCTGTGCCTCCTCGAGGGGCTTCCCCAGTTGGGTTAGGCGGGCCTACAGGAGGTTGCCTTCCTTTCAACATGCCTTGACTGGTGGAAACTGAAGCATGGGGGGTACGTGTAGAGGCGGTTACCTGTGGAGTGGAGGTCTTCACGCGTACGGTGGAAGGATACAATGACATAATGGAATAATAATTAATGCAAAATAAAAGTTAATACACAGCTGTTAGGGCGTGAAGTCAGCTGGAAAATTACACAAAATTGGCAAATATCAGGAAATTAATCACTGTCTTTTTTTTCTTAGTAGTATGCACGTATGGTATTGGTCACAGCGGTAAACCATAATCTCTTCTTGGGAAAATTTTAACATAAAGTTCCCGAATCCGTTCGTCTGTATATAATGACCGAAGAAACACACACTTGAACTTCTTTTCAAACAGTGTATTTCTGTAAAATTAGCCCACGGCTACCGAAAACGAGGGGGTGCAACGCCTTACACCACTGAAAAACTGTCACTACAGAACAGATTACTTGGATAAAAGACGGAACCTTTGTCCAGCTAGCAAGCACTAAGCCAACAGTTAAATGTGCGGCCAACTTTCAAACAATCATTTTACGAATGACCAGAATAGATAGCAATATCTCAAATTCACGTATGCAGTACTGACGCAATAATGAAAGACAATTATGAAGTCATTCCAACAGGTGTTTAAAGCTGATGTAATATTTCCTGTTTAAACAGGCCCAAACAGGCCCAAACAGGTTTGACACAATTCTTATGAACGCTGGTGCAATTTTGGCACATGCTTTAGGAATTTCCATGACGTAATATTCAGTAGACTTGAACGGTTTTTATATGACGTTTGATTTGGTGAAAATTGTCGGGAACATAGCGGCCCCTAGTTTTGACAGTCTGACATGGCATAACTAAAAAGAAATGACGACAATTGTGAGCCAATGAATAAAAACACATGATACACAAATTGTTTGAATCACTCACGTTTAAGTTAATACGCAAATACAAAGGGCATGCAAAGAATGAACAGCAATAAGAATAAACACGACGATACATGAAATTGGTACCATAGGTACACGCTAAAATGACGCTATATACAATAGTTGCGATAATAACCGACTGTTCCGGGCTCAGACAAGGGTCGGCCACCGCAGACAAAACCAGGCTCAAACCCTAACACTTAGGTGTTCTTTACGGGGGCGAGGCACGAAATATCCCTCAACACGTAGTCTACTTTCACTTTCCCCGTACTCTCATCATAGTTGCAGACGGCAACTTTGGCTCTACGAACCACAGGCTTCCCTTTCCTAATTTGTGGAACTACCTCATGCACCCTCCCAAGTTGATACTTCCCACGTTTACCAATGTCTTGGAGAGAACCTACCACTACAAGTTGACCAGGCTCCAAATTCTCGGCCATTTTTAGCCATTTTTTCCGGCCCTGAAGACCTGGCAAGTAAAAATCGATCCATTTACTCCAAAACTGCTGAGAAAGTGACAAATTGAACCGATAATCCCTTCTTAATTGGTCACGATCATGTGGTTGCCCAACAGCACAGTATGGGTCTAAGTATGGGGTCAAAAGTGAGGCAGGGGTGATGACAGTAAAATCCCTAGGGTCGTCACTCAAAGGTACCAAAGGGCGTTCGTTCACGATCCGAACGGCACTACCTGTGTACGTAAGAAGTTCAATAAAACTGGGCTTACGTATTGAAGAGTCCAAAATGTGAAAAAATGCAATTTTAAATTGTTTAACCATTGCCTCCCAGGCGCCACCTTGCGCCGGAGCATACGGAGGTATAAATTCCCAGTTTATCTCTCTCTGTCTCAGGGCGTTGTAAAATTCAGCTGATTCTATCAACTCGGGTAACTTCTTAGATGCTGCCTGAAAGGTACTTCCATTATCGGAATAGATAGCATTAACCTGCCCACGTAAATCTGTAAACCTTGTAAAGGCAAGTAAAAAATCACTCAGCGACAATGACGTAACCAGCTCAACATGAATAGCGCGAGATGCCATACATGTGAATAAGAGTCCCCAAGCTTTTTTGTGACTCCTACCTTCAACAAAGGTCAATGGTCCAAGATAGTCCAAGCCGCAATCAAAAAAGGGTTTCCTATGGGCAGTTGTGCGAGACAAAGGTAAATCAGACATGAGCTGCCTTATAGGCCGAGCTTTCTCAATCGCACATACACCACAATCATTAAGATACCTCTTCACGGAAGCATTACCATTAGCGATCCAAAACTTCTGTCGCGTAGACAACAAAGTGTGCTGTACTCCACAGTGCGCATTTCGATTATGATGCGACAGTACAACAAGCCTAGTGAAGGGGTGTTTCGAAGGCAAAACAATCGGATGCTTTGCTTCTAGAGAAATCTCGGGAGAATTACTTAAGCGCCCTTCAATGCGGATTACACCAGCATCATCTACACAAGGTCTGTACTTTTTAAGTGAACGCAATTCTTTCAAGCGTTTCTTCTCACGTTGCGAAGCGCCAACACTACCCCGCTTTATCACTTCCTCAAGTGCATCCGGCGATCGTTTGGTCATTAAATGTAACACATCGCCATACACGCTTTTCTGAACAAACTTCACAGTTAAGTCTAAGGCTCTATTAAGATAAGAGGCGTCCAGTTTTGGCTTCATAAAGCTACGCTTTTTCGTTTTACAGCACAAAAATTCAACAAAAGCAACCAAATAAGCGATTCTCTTTTTCATAACATACAAAGAAGGTGCGGCCTCGATCAATCTGTGAAGGCCACCCTGTCCAACGTCAAGCGACCCCTCTTCGTCACGAAGATATAGGCTATGGACAGGTACTGGAGTGGGGTTTTCTACAGATGGAATTTCTTCACACTGATAGAGAAGACTAGAACCATTTAACCACAACTCTCGAAACTCTTTCTTTGTAATAAGATTTGGCCTTGTGCCAACATCAGCTGGGTTCATATCGGTAGGGCAAAAACGCCAATCCTGGGCTCCAGACAACAATAAAATATGCTCAACTCGACGCGTAATAAACTTATTCAAACGTAAATCAGGGTTCTTAACCCACTGCAACACAGTCCGAGAATCACACCAAAAATACTTACTGCAGTCGGGCATCTTCAATGCCTCGTAGGCCTGCTTCACGAGTCTTGCTGTATTTAAAGCGGCAACAAGCTCTTTCCTAGCTATCGGCCAAGAAAACTGATTTTTTACAACAATGGTAGATTTACCCAGAACGAAAGACACACTCGGAACTCCGTTAACCAGTCTACGTAAGTAAACAACAGAAGAGAAAGCTTGATTCGAAGCATCACTAAACCCATGCAATTGATATGAAACAATATCATCAGGACTGCACACACCAGAGTTTGCAAAATACCATCTCGGTAACGAAAAATCCTTAAGCAGGTCCAAAGAGCGAAGCCACGACTCCCACTCTTTAACAAAGCTATCAGGGACCTCGGTGTCCCAATCAAACTTGTCTATCGCCAATTGCTGAAGTATAAGGCGTGCTTTTAGAAAAAATGGCGCTCCAAAGCCTAGCGGATCAAAATTTTGTCCAAGCTGACTGAGCATACTTCGGCGCGTGTGTTTAGCTAAGGGCTTTAAGGAACATGCGATACGCATCTCGTCAGACTCGGTTTGCCACACACAACCCAATGTCTTCGCTGATGGCAAAGTCATATTTTCAGTCTGAAAGTCAAGGTCACGAATCAAAGGTGAAAGCATCTCATTATCCAAATTTGACAAGACAATCATAGCCTCTTTGTTAGCACTCCACTTAACAAGTTTAAACCCACGGCTATCAAACAAAGCAATTGATTCATGAGTGATTTGCTGAGCTTCCTCTAAGCTATCAGCCGAAAATATAAAATCATCCATGTACATATTATTTGCAATATTGCAGAGAGTCAATTCACCAGCACTGCTGGGATTCTGCTCGATCATTTTCTTTATAGCCAAGCAAGCGATATACGGGCTACTCTTTATTCCCCAAGGGTGTACACAAAAACGAAATGGTACAATCTTTCCACTTTCAAGGTCATCATCTTCAAACCACAATATACGAAACAAATCCCTTTGCGACTCAGGTAACATTATTTGAAAGAAGCATTTAGTCACATCAGCCATGAGACCAAATCTACCAAGCCGAAATCTAGCCAAGACATCTACCAGAGGGTTTAACAAGTCAGGACCCGAAAACATTACATCATTAACACAAGTTCCTCGAAATTCAGACTTGCCATCGTAAACAATGCGCTTTTTTAATTGTGACGTCACAAAGTATGGTAAATACCATTCAAATCCCTTGACATTTCCTGCTTCACCCGCACGCTCAATATAGCCATTAGATTTAAGATCTTTCATGGTGTCAGTAAGAAAATCACGAAGTTCAGGTTGTTTTAAAGCTTTCTTTCTTAAAGCAGCAGCTCTATCTGACGCCAACACAAAATTGTTAGGTAGATCAATATCTTCCTTCAACGGTACAGGTATCTCAAATCGACCATCTTTCAACTCAATATTCGGTGCGACAAGTTCTCTAGCCAAAATATCATTGCGAGACAATTCACAGGTTTCATTTTGCAAAGTCAAATCCTGAATGACTTTATTCAGGTCTGCTATTTCCATATCGCGAGACTCAATTTTACGCTGAAAGCCAGAGATGACATCCGACTCTGAAGACGTCTGCACTCTGCACACTTTAGCAACGCTTTCAACTAAGGGTGACTTACCACCACAAGCCAACCAACCGAGAGGAGTGAGTAAAGCATGCGGTTCACTGCGATTTTCACCAACACGTTCTTCTTTTGCCCACATCAAATAAGCGTTGTCGTTGCCAATCAGTACATCTACAGTACTACAATCATTCAAATGAAACATATTCACGTCATGAAAATGACGGAAACCATTTAAATCCTGCTTATGTGGTAAAGTCTTAACATCGTCAGCCCAAGCTGGGTTAACCACCGAAGTTATATCACAAAACAGTTCATTCGTCTCTAACGACTGAATGTTGAGTTTAACAAGTTCAGCACAAGTAGGTTTCTGACCAGCCAGAGTATCCATTTTAAACGACGCTTTATCATACGGTTTAAGACCAAGTTCGCACACCAAATCACTCGAAACAAACGTCAACTGCGAACCAGGATCATGCTGACAATACACCAACTTCGATTTGCCAGTCATTGGATTCAAAACACGAGCAGCAGTAACGCGGTTAAAGGCTGCTTTAACATTTCCAATCTTAACATTACGGACAGGAACTCTGGCACCAGCATCATCTTTACCGACCAAATCCAGAGAATCACGTGACGTCACATAAAAATCATGCAGAAGAAAATAGTGTTTCCTATCGTTGGTGGGTCCACACTTACGACAGTTATTTGCATGATTACAGTCTCTAACCATATGCTGGCGCAAACAATTCAAGCATTTGCCAGCTTTCACAATGACATCTCTCCGATCTTTAGGTGTCAAGCGCAAAAATTCTTTACAGTTAGACAAAAAATGATATTCAACTTGACCACGTGACGAACAACAAAAACATGCCGGTAGGTCTTTACGTCTAGCCTCACCACAGCGCGGTGCGCCAACAGCAGTCGAGTACTGCGAACTTCCTGACATGACAATATCATGGGGTTTTACCGACGTCTGCCTAACCGGACATGAAGGCAATTTTCCTTTGCCAAACTTTTTAAAATGCTGCGACTCACCAGAATCGCCCATTAGCATAATGCTAAAATCAGTCGACTTGCGCGTTTCCTCCCGTACTACAAATTCAAACAAACTCTGAAAAGTAGGTTCCTCAGTGCTACCATACTGATCACCTAAAAAGTCAAGATAACGCTGCTTAGCGTCAAACGGGAGTCGCTTAGCCAAATCCAAAACAAAACGTCCTTCTAATTTATCACGCTGACCATAAGCTTTCGCGTAAAGCAAACACTGCGACAATTCATCTTTAAACTCTTTCAAATCACTGGAAGAGATAGAAGTCAATTTGCTACCATAGCGATACTTTCTAATTTCTGGTTCTGCGAAAAGACCTCCACGAACTCCAAAACGTTGGGACAAGCGAGCTAATGACATTTCTATCCTGTCTTCCTCTGACAAGCCAGGAGTGTCGGAAACCAAATTAGCAATCGTTTGTGCAGCTGTTCTAACACAAGCTGCTTGCAACAAAGTCAAACGAGTTCCCTTAAAGGGCGAAGCTGCCATCAAGGCCATAACACGATTTTTAAAGAAGACAAATGGCATATTATTACCATCGTAACCAATCAAGGCCGCCTTATCGAAGAACGTCCTACTATTTTGGTATTCAAAAAAGCAATCCTGCTGTTGAGAACTCGATTTAGCGGGAGAAGACAAGCTATATCCCTTAAGGGGCTGAGTGGGCTCAGTCACATGCACAGCCCGATCACGATCCTCAAACACGTTAAAATCAGGAGACATGATACGCCTCTCACAACCACCCAAATTACGTGTAGCTGGGCGATCAAAAACTAGCGGCGCAGAAAACTGTGAAGGGGGCAAAGCATTACTGCTAATGGCGGCCCCGTGACCTGTACGCTCTGGGGGAGGAGTTCGGTTGTAATTTGCAGACCTTGGCTCTACAGCCTTCGGAATACCCTTAGCCGCGGCCCCGAGACCTCCTGAAACAGCTGGAAAACATGTGGATTGTACAGGTCCACTTACGGATTGAACAGGCGTGTGGAAAAGGTTAGGTAAATTAAAATGCGATTGATGTTCACTTCTGGAATGCCTAGAAGAGCCTTTCCTAGAGCTACGCCGGGAGCCCAACTCAGAACGATATTCAGCTAAAACTGCCTCTTTACGTTGTTCGGCCCTCAACTGAGCGTCTTTGAGTGCGAACTCAGCAGCTCTAGCTTCGGCTTTCGCGGCGGCCTCAGCAGCTCTCGCTTCGGCCTCAGCTTTCGCGGCAGCCTCAGCTCGTATGGCTTCAGCTCTTGCGATGGCCTCAGCAGCTCTTGCTTCGGCCTCAGCTTGGATCTGGAGCTCCTCTCGTCTTAACTGTAGGTTAATTTGTGCAACTATTCGTGACGAGCTCTCAGACATCCTAGTGCTTACATTTGAGGCGCTATCCTCAGGATGTATGTCAGCATCCAACCTATCTGAGAACTCACTTTCTTTTTGTTCGAAGTTATTTTTTAACGAGTTAAATTCGGGATCTACCCTATCACGAAGTTCTGCCAAGATTGCAGAGTTAAAAATTTTACTCAAGAGAGCATGGAAATGCCGTAATTCCTCTTCTAAAGTAGATAACTTAGATCTAAAAATTAACAGTTCCTGCTTATCACTCAAAGAACCTAGGGCTACAGAAAGTTTCCCAATTTGAGTCAAAATATCCCGTCTAAGATGCCGGGCTTCTCGAACTGATTTAGCCTCATCGTTAATGGGCCCCTCCCCAGAATGGCCTGCCCGACCGCAAAGAACATCATCAGGCTTAAACTCAGTCGAGTCGACGGCGGTCGAGTCCCTGTCGCCACCGAGTGTAGACATATTAAATGTTAGGGCTAAATTTAACAATTAAAAAATTAAGTTACACAAACACACAAAATTACAGTAGTTATAAAAAACTTAACTGCAAAGACCGTAAAAATACAAAAAAGAATTTAAATGCACGATACCGTAGCTGTACGAGTATGTGAAGTCCAAACGTCCACAAAACTTGCTTGGATTCTTCCACTTGAATCTTCAAGCACAGATGGATTGCCTTTAATCTTCTTTCTTGCCAATAAATGTCAAAGTTATTTTTCTTCTGTACCAAACTGAGAAGAAATGTCTTTACTTTTTAGCTTAAAGTTCTTCAGTTGCCTACCGAGAAGAAATGTCTTTAATTTTCTTTGCTTCTAAGTGCTTCTTAGCCTACCAACTACAAACTTCGTCTTTTATTTTTTTTTTGTGCTTCAAATGCTTCTTGGCCTACCAGCTAACAAAAACGTCTTTTATTTTTTATGGTCACAGCGGTAAACCATAATCTCTTCTTTGGAAAATTTTAACATAAAGTTCCCGAATCCGTTCGTCTGTATATAATGACCGAAGAAACACACACTTGAACTTCTTTTCAAACAGTGTATTTCTGTAAAATTAGCCCACGGCTACCGAAAACGAGGGGGTGCAACGCCTTACACCACTGAAAAACTGTCACTACAGAACAGATTACTTGGATAAAAGACGGAACCTTTGTCCAGCTAGCAAGCACTAAGCCAACAGTTAAATGTGCGGCCAACTTTCAAACAATCATTTTACGAATGACCAGAATAGATAGCAATATCTCAAATTCACGTATGCAGTACTGTGACGCAATAATGAAAGACAATTATGAAGTCATTCCAACAGGTGTTTAAAGCTGATGTAATATTTCCTGTTTAAACAGGCCCAAACAGGCCCAAACAGGTTTGACACAATTCTTATGAACGCTGGTGCAATTTTGGCACATGCTTTGGGAATTTCCATGACGTAATATTCAGTAGACTTGAACGGTTTTTATATGACGTTTGATTTGGTGAAAATTGTCGGGAACAGGTATAACCCTTAAAGGAGACACAAAAAGAAATTGGGGATTTTAGGGAGTTGGAAAAATGTAGTATATGGTAACGGTAGGACGGTTGAGAGACTAAACTTTAGCTGAAAAGACTAATAAAAAATATTAAGAAATGACGAAGTTATTGCAAAAAGTGTAATATTCTGAGTTTTAAATGCTGGGAAAAATAGAATATTGTTAAGGACTGCTTTAAGTTACAAATTTGAACGAAATGAATTAATTTGGAATTTACTGGTATGCGATTTTAGTAAGTAATAGGAAAATCAGTAGGGAGCGTCAATGAGAGATTTTTTTTTTTTTTTAATTATATTACGGTAATTTAATTTTTTTTTTTTTTTATGTCAACCGATGGGCGGTTGAGAGACTAGAATTTAGCTAAAAAGACTGTTAAAAAATATTAAGAAATGACAAAGTTATTGCAAAAAGTGTAATATTCCAAGTTTTAAATACCGTGAAAATATGGTATTGTTAAGGACTGCTATAAGACACAAAATTGGACAAAATTAATTAATTTGGAAGTTATTAGTATGCGATTTTAATAACCAATGAGTGGAAAGAAATTAGTAGGGAGTATAGAATGTTGTTGTGGTGAAAAAGTGGGGTACAAGGTTACTTTGTGAAATTAAAGGGGAAAATTACGTATAAAATGGGATATGATCGCAACAATAATAATACAATTTTATTTTTAATTTGCTTTCCTAACGACCAAACTCTCCAAAATTTTGATAGAACCGGGGCTATGTGGTATATAACAAACTGCCAAAAAATCGGGGAAAACGGTTGCTAATTGGTTAAGATAATTGAGAATTAAAAAAATAAAAGTTACGTTATATATAGGCCGACGAGATAGATTTTCTTAAGAAATTTATATCAAACGAAAGGCGACAATTTTCAAATTTTAACAAAACAGTTTAGCAATATTGGGGATGAAAATGTATTAGAACTAGAACAATTGGGTCTTTGGTTTTACTATAATATAAAGAAAATGATTGCAAAGTATCTCAAAAATGATATGTAATTGTATGGGTTTATAACTGTTTTTGATTAATTTTGTGTTAATTTTTAATTTACAGGGTTCAAACTTTAATACAACGTTATAGTGGGTTTGTTAAATATGAAATGGTAAAAAATTTAATGATTAGATAACACTGGTCTACAAATTTCAACTTTTTTTTTCAGGTTTGGGTTTTGACAACTGATTTTGGCTAATTTTGGGGCGCTGAATCCGAAAATGAACTCAGATTTTTTCTATCACATCAAGTTTTCTTTCTATCGTTGCCATTATTTTATGAAATTGACCAATTTTTACCCTTTTTAGTGCAGTAAAATGTCAAATATAATTATTTTCTGACAGCTATAAACGTTCAAACATAGAGATATTTTTACACTAAATTCATAAATTGGTTCAGATTTCCTCTAAAAGAAAAAAAATTCCTGTTATGATAATCGTAATAGGACATAGTGGAGATTGGTAGCGTTGAGTTTTTCCATGCTGGCTTGAACTCCCTGTCTTGGCTTCTCAGGCGTTTTCTGTGGGTCAGCTGCTATTTCTATGCACTTGTGCAGATGGAATATCGTAGGAAGACAGCTGGTGGGAGTAGATTTGACTTAGTAATAAATTCTTGCTTAGTAAGGAAGATTTATTTAGAAGTTTCATAAAGCACATGTAGCCTACATTGTACAGACCAACATCAGAGTTCAAGCTGAAAAGTGGTTTGTAGAAGGAAAAGGTATTTCATACTTTATAAGTTTGAGTTCAAGTCGGTTAGAGCTTTTGGTATAGTGGTGCTTCTGTGGAAAAACTTGCTCTTAGAAAACTACAAACAAAGAAAGGTTATGTTTGATCTCAAGCTATGTCTGCTTCCAGCAAAAGAAGAAAATGTTGTAATGATCCGGATATATTTTGTTACATTTGTGGATGCTTCATGTTGAAGTCTCAACAATGCAATATATTACCACGTTTGTAAAAAGGGCATATCTTGCTTACTTTAAAGTCAAGTTGGGGGACCAGGACAAAAGCTGGGCTCCTCATAAAGTGTGCAAGACCTGCGTTGAATGTCTGAGAAGTTGGTCGCAAGGAAAAGGTTCACAAATGAAATTTGGAATACCCATGATTTGGCGAGAGCAACGAAATCATGTTGACGATTGTTATTTTTGTCTTGTTAGTGTGAAAGGGTATAACAAAAAGAGTAAACATCGTTTGAAATATCCAAATCTGGATTCGGCATTGCGGCCAGTTCCTCACAGTGATGAAAAGCCACTGCCAGTATTTACATCACTATCAGAGCTACACGAAGAGGCTATTTCTTCTTCAGAAGCATCGTTTAGTGAAGGAGAAAGTGAAATTTTTCAACCAGCACCAGAGGATCTGTCTGACAAGCCTTCCCAGTTTAATCAGATGGAATTAAATGATTTAGTGAGAGATTTGTATTTGCCTAAGCAATCTGCGGAGTTATTGGCATCAAGGCTACAGGAAAGGAAACTTCTCAAAGCTGGTACAAGCGTGACATTTTATCGCAAACGAGAAGAAGAACTGCTTCCATATTTTGCTTCCCACAATGATTTCGTGTATTGCAACAATATAGAAGGGCTTCTTCTAGAAATGGGATTACCACAGTATGATGCAGACGAATGGAGACTTTTCATTGATAGCTCCAAACGAAGTTTGAAGTGTGTTCTACTTCACAATGGTAACGTGTACGGTTCTATTCCGATAGGACATTCGATGACAATGAAAGAAGAGTATCAGAACATCAAAACCGTTCTTGAAAAGTTAAAGTACCATGAGCATGGTTGGCTCATCTGTGTAGATTTAAAAATGGTGAACTTTTTGCTGGGGCAACAAAGTGGCTACACCAAATACTCATGTTTCCTATGCTACTGGGACAGCAGGGCCAAGGATCAGCACTGGAACAAAGAAGAGTGGCCCCCAAGGCTCACCTTGACACCTGGAGACAAAAATATCATATGTGATCAGTTAGTTGATATCAAAAAGATCTTCTTGCCTCCTCTTCACATCAAACTTGGTCTCATGAAACAATATGTAAAAGCTTTGGATCATGAAGGAGAGTGTTTTAAGTATATATGTTATGCTTTTCCTGGTCTCAGTGTAGAGAAAAAAAGAGCTGGGATTTTCAATGGACCACAAATCAGGCAATTGTTAAAGGATGAAAATTTTGTAAAATCAATGTTGCCATTCGAGGCTAGAGCTTGGAATGCTTTCGGTGCTGTTGTGAGAAATTTTTTGGGAAACAGAAAAGCAGAAAATTATAAAGATCTCTTAAGGGAGCTACTGCTTAGTTTTGAAGATTTGGGATGCAGGATGAGCATCAAAGTTCACTATTTGAAGAGCCATGCGGATGAGTTTCCAGAAAACCTTGGGAAAGTTAGTGAAGAACAGGGTGAACGTTTCCACCAGGATATTAAAATTATGGAGGAACGTTATCAAGATCGGTGGGATTGTCATATGATGGCCGACTATTGCTGGAGATTTAAAAGAGAAATTCCAGATGCTGCTCATAAAAGAAAGTTCCTCAAAAGAGCATTTTTAAGCTTATAAGTGAAGAGTTCATATTTTATGAAAGCTCTTTTTTTGACTGTTTCTGAACTCGCCCTGCCCAAGTCCCTTTGAGTCAATCTTTATTTTGGCACTTTGCTATTTTTGTGTGTGTCTTCAGAATTTCTGCACTCCATTGGAATGTCTATGTGCATATTGTGTGAACTGTAGGCTATAATTCAGATAATACCTTGTCACTGTCCTATCGACATGTTCGTCAGCATAATGTAGCGTTTGATGTTATTATGGTTGCTCTTTTGCATGCCTATTTTTTATTCCAAGGCATGAAATTTTAATAAAGACAACGCAAATTTGTGTGAATATAATATAGAATGCTTGTTTGCTAATTAAAGCTAGATTATTGCAGGTAAAACAGTGTTTATTGCACCAGAATTCCTTGTTTTGACAACAGAGGGGGGCAAAAATTGATTTTTTTCAAAAATTAGGGATATTTCATATCTCAAAAACGTGATGTGATAGAGAAAATCTGAGTTCATTTTCGAATTCAGCGCCCCAAAATTAGCTAAAATGAGTTGTCAAAACCCAAACCTGAAATTTTGTGTAGACCAGTGTAATTAGCACTGGTGAAATTTAGTAAAATGTTCGAATTTGACGATATTGCGACGACGGAATAAAAATGACAGAAAATTTCTAATAAATCGGTTAATTAATGAGCAAATTACTAAAAAACTTAACAAAACAAGTATAGGGTATGTTGGGATGAGGTGTGAAAAATTTAGAACTAAATAATAACTGTAGGCCGAGTAAATTGAATAAGTGTGAAAAATTGGTTACGTAATATATGAATTAGGCTATACGGTGAACTGATTTGAATTTATAACTGTTTTGGGTTAATTTTGTATTAATTTGTAATTCACAGGATTCAAACTTTAATATAACGATGTAGTGGGTTTGTTAAATATAATAAGGTAAAAAAAAATTAAGATTAAATACTTAGCACTGGTGAAATTTGGTAAAATGTTCAAATATGACGATTTAGCGGCGACGGAGAAAAAATAACAGAAAATTTCTAATAAAACGGTTAATTGATGAGTAAATGACTAAAAATTTAGATAGAACAAGTATTGGGTGTGTTGGAATGAACTGTGAAAGATTTAGAACTAAATAATAACTAGAGGCCAAATAAATTGAATAAATGTGAAAAATGTACGGTGAATTTTTAAAATGTCTGGTGAATTTTTTGAAATTTACGGTGAACTTAATTAATTTTGCACAAAACACAAATAAATACCAATGAATAAAAATAGTCTTAGCTTTGTTCTTTGTTTTCTTTGTCTTTTTGTTTGAATTGGCTTGGTTTGATGTCTTCGGGGGAGAAATAAAGGGGGATCAACTGCGGGCTGTAATTGCGGATCCCGGCAGTTGATAGGTGGGAAGGGATAACAAAGGTAGGGGTGAGGGTGGAGGTTATCTTCAGACAAATTAGGTTGGGAATATCTGGTATACTTAATTGGGGTTTGAATTGGTCCAATGGGTTGAATTGAATTAAAAACAAAATGGCGGCTCAGTGAAAATTTAGGCTATTGAAGTGCAAATAATGAAACGACTATAACTTTTTTGTTTTACGATTTAGAGAGAAAAGCTTGGAAACACGACTTTTGAAATTTAATTTCCTTTCCAACGATATGCAACTTTCACCTGACCGAGGTCCCACTGCAGAATAAACGAGGAATTACTTTTGGGACCTCAGGAGCTGTAAAAATGGTGTTATTAAGTTTGGGATGTAGGTATAAGTTTGCCAGCGCACAAAAAGCGTTAAGGAAGACAGCATCGATCGGACGATTTTGCGTGACAACGACCGAGCTCCCTTCACTGTAGAGCGGCAATAATTTTTCTGTAATTCGTCGCATAAGACACCCTTCACCGCTTCCTCCACAATCTTCTTCTTGAAACGAAAAACAAGAAGGCAATCTTCACAGCTTCCTCTTGTTGTCTTCTTTCAGCAGGTCGTCCGTTACGCTTGGCTTGATTAAGCACCAGCTGGCGGCGAAGGCGTGACCGGCAGTGGCGGGCCAAAAGCCTGAAGGAATGGGCTGCGAAGTCGGTGGTTCTTTGCATTGAGTCGATCGTCTGACCAGAAAGCATTCCAACAGAGGAATAATGGGGGAGAGGGGAAGAATAAATACACATCGCCAAGTCGGATTGAATGAAAAAACAAGAGCCATAGCTCTGAGACTTACCTTGTTTGAACTTTTATTTACATCAGTAGCGATAAACGTGAATAACCACTGACGCAAATTAAAATAAGCCAGATCGTGAAGACCTTGAATAACCGGCCTACCGCGCCCCGCGTATGCGAGGCGCGGTGTGAGGGGACGGGCGACTTTGCGCCCGGAAACGGTTGGTCCACCAGCTAAGGACGCGGGCCAGGGCTGGGGAGATGTGGTGCCTGTGAGGGGAGAATTGGTGGCCGAAATTCCGATTGATGAGGTCGCGTCCCGAAAATTTAGAAAGTCGGGACGGACCAGAGAGACGGGTACGAACCGCCCTTTTGGGATGGGGGTTCGTCTTCCGGCAGGCTGCTTGGGTCTGCCGGGGAGAACGGCTTACACCCGCGGGGAAGATAGCCCACGGAGAGCGTTCTCTCGCGTCTCTCTTTCTCGCAGTCATCCTACAGACACTCACCTGGGTTTTAATTCCTGGGAGCTCCGGGCCGGCTGCTTTTATGAGCGGCCGGGAGCTAGAAACTGTGGTCTCCTGCAAAACGGAAGATTAATTTGATTGGAAATGTGCGACGTTCTGCAGGGGCTAATAATACGTTTTAATAAAATTCCCTCAAAAGTATTGGGTGGTTTCGTTTTGGAGGATCGTCAATTACTTGAGTAAAATTTTATCCGCGGAGCACAGAGAGTTGTGCACAAGTTGAGCAGAAAGCATTCTCGCTCAACTGGGTCGTGAGAGCTAGCGGACAGAATCGAAAACACAAGGATCAGACTTTTATAGGTAGGAAAAATCAGTTTGTTGTTTTTTTTTTTTTTTGGGGAGGGGAATCATATCAAAAGGGGTGACCAGGGACCGGTCATTAAGGGCTGAGGTTTGTGAGAACCCAGCACGTGAGGCAGCTGGCGAATACAATACACTGGGACGCGACCAAGTACAATAACATTGGGACTCATTCCACGGCCGTGACTTCAAAGATTGCGGCGCGTAACAGAAACGTCCATTCCGCTGTCACGGCGCAGTGTAATCAATTTCGAGGCGTAAGAGAACGTCCATTTCGCTGTCACGCCGGCTGATCCGGTCGTGACATTTGCGAGCCGATTTTTGCGGCAGCTATCAAGTGGGGCTTTTCAGTCCTGCCCACTGGGCCTCTGAGAGGCGTTGCGAAGTTACGATAGACAATATACAAGGGTTTGGTCGCGCCAAATAAGGATGTGGTTGCTGCCTCACGTGTTCGGCTCGCACTCACCATGCTCCACTGTTGGGTGGGGTTCTGATCCGCTGGTGTCGTCTTTTTGTTTTATGTTGACGTAGCTCTTCATCGAACGAGCCCGGCTTTCCAGGCTTTCCAGACCCGGTACGACCCCTCGATCGAAAGAGCGGCCGTTTTACGGGCTACCTCTTTAACCCCTCGAGCAGGAACTCCCAAGGCCACCAGAGCTCTAGAGCTCGCCGGTGGGTAACTCCCGAGGGAGCCCACGACGAATGGGTCGTCCAGGACACCCTTTCTGGGGCGTTTCTGGGCGGCCACTATGTTGGTACACAGTTCGCCGTATTTGGTACGTTTTCTGTCGGCGGCTCTCACGAGGGAATCGGCACCGTACTCATACGGGCAGGTAACGTCACACACGACCGTGACACCGTCGGGACGTTGCAGGACGATGTCAGGCCGCAGATCGGCCCCACCCGCCTCCACATGCTGTGGAACCGAGCGGTCGACGGAAATGCCGGATTGCCATTCGGCAGGCACGTTGCTCACGAGCTCCTCCAACACCGAATTGTGCCTTTCCGTGATGAGGCCCATCACCTCCGGGCAGTGGTTCAGTATGTGGGGAAGCGTCTCCTCCGCCCTTCCGCATCTTCGGCACATGGCGGGTTTGTATGGACCTTTTCCTCCGGGGGTTGCTTGTTTGGCCAAGGGCAACAGGTTCAGACGGGCCTTGTATGCGAATATCCGGTCCGCGGATCCGAGGAGCTCCGGGTGCCGTGTCCAAGAGTTCGAATACTCGGACAAGCAGTGGGCGCTGACCGTTTTGCCTTGGTCAGGTTTGGACTCCCACTGCTTCCTCCACCACAGGTCCGTGAGCTGGTGGAGGACCGGCACTAGTTTCTTTCGGGTGGACGGGATGACTTTGGAGCTCCCCGCGGCCAACTCGAGGCCGCCGTCCTGCAGCGCGGACCAGCGCACGTTCAATCGACTCGTGGCCGCCGGGACTCGGGCCCACAGGCTTCCGCCTGCCGGACTCGGCCTCGAACGAACACCGTCTGGGGGTTTCTCTTCGTT
The DNA here is from genome assembly GCF_918807975.1 of Aplidium turbinatum. Lineage (NCBI taxonomy): Eukaryota > Metazoa > Chordata > Ascidiacea > Aplousobranchia > Polyclinidae > Aplidium > Aplidium turbinatum. The sequence goes on along the minus strand of NC_137473.1, from coordinate 21,030,013 downwards.
CAGAAAGCTGGCCAGGGTGGTCGTAGCCGGTTCTTTGGTGCTGAACTTCGCACAGGCGTGACGTCGCAGTTGACCTCGCGCGATGGCGGACACGACGCCGTCAGGTGACGAAAGCATCTTGAAGGCCTGGGCGATTGTCAGTATGTCGCCTTCGCGGCACACGTTCATCACGCCGAAGCCACCCGAGACCGGTTTTGTGTGGACGAACGCCCCACAGGTTCGGACCGGTAGACGCCAGGCCACCTTCAGACATCGGGACACCAGGCGGTCGATCGCCTGCAACTCGGCCTGCTTGAAGCGTCGCACGCGAAGATGGTACAACACGGACGGAAGGATGATAGAGTTTAGCGCCACGAGTTTCTGGCTGGGGGTCAGGAAAGAGTGGAAGAGAGCCGTGATGTGGCTCTCCAGGGTTGACAGGAAAGGTTTGGTGAGGGAAGAGTCCGAGGCGTAACCGGTTCGAGCGCCCAGATATTTATAAGTCTCGCCCTTCGGCAACACCTTGATCTTCTCTCCCGAGAGATAGAAGGGTTCGGTGTCCGCTTCCAGACGGGACTTGGACGCTCTCCTGTATGACAGGGTGCTGCACTTTCGTGGGTTGAACCGTAGCCCGGACCAGTTGGAGAAAGGTTCCGACGTGGAGAGTAAAGAGTTCATCTGCTCGCGGTCGGAAGCTACGAGGCACATGTCGTCCGCGTAGGCCAGTGCCCGAACGGTGGCATCTTCTTCTTCTTTATCCGTTGGTAGATTGTAGCCACAATCCTTCTTCTCAGACACTCCTCTGAGAAGGACCTCGATGACCAGGTCGAAGAACAGGCCGGACAACGGGCAGCCCTGGCGGACTCCTCGCCCGACCGGGATACTGTCGGTTTCACTGGAGCCACAGCGAACCGTGGTGGTGTTGCCGCAGTATATGTCCGAAATGCACTCGACAAGGTCATCGGGGGCGTCAAAGTGACGCAAGACGTCGACTATGCATTTGTGTCGGACGCTGCCGAAGGCGTTCCGGATGTCGAGGAACGCGACCGACACAGGCCGTCTGCGTGACTGAGCGTCGGAAAGAACAGTGTCCAACACAAACACGTGCTCAAAAACACCTTCTGTGGGAACGAAACCCTTCTGTTCCGGACCGATTACCCGCCCCTCCTCCGCCCATCTCCTCAGGCGGCGGTCCAATACGGCGGCGTAAATCTTATATAAAGTGCGGCAGATGGAGATCGGTCGCCAGTTGCTGACGTCAGACAGATCGCCCTCAGGGTTCTTGCATATAAGGGTGATTCTGCTGGTTCTCCACTGGTCCAGGACGCGGCGATTGACTCGACAGGTCTCGAAAAGATCGGCCAAGAGTCCCCCTCTCGGGTCCAATTCCTTCCAAAAACCATAGGTCAGACCGTCCGAACCAGGGGCGGAACCGACGTCGAGCGACTGGAGTACCGCCTCCACCTCCGAGGCCGTAATGGGACCCTCGCCATCGGATACGGGGGAAGGGTTTGCGCAATCAGATCGATAACGTTGGGACTTCATCCACTCTGGCATCGTTGAGCAGCTCCCGGGCTCAGGAGCGGTCAGGTCGGCGCGAAATCTCGCCTCAATTTCTTTCGGCGAAATCTCGTAGCGACAGTCGGCGTTTTTCCCTTCCACAATCTTGCGGACCGTGCGTTTCATGTCCTTCGAGACCTCGTCCCGCAAGTTCGCGCCCCGGCGATACCGGGATCCGTTCCCACGCGCGCCTCCGCCGCTCGACCGAGGAGAACCCCCATTCTTGCAAAGGCGGGCCGCGCGAGCCCGGGCTCCGCGGTTGAAACGCGGCTTGCGGGGTCGGGTCCTTTTCGGGGGGGAAACGCCAACGGTCCACGCTTCAAGGTCGTTGCAGAACACGTCGAAGCTTGTCCCACCTTCTAAAGCTTGAGTCACTAAACTGCGCAACGCCCGCCTGGAGCGTTGCGACTTATTTCCCGGTGACGGTTCTTTGTGGACCCTGGAGGATTGTGGATTTCTGTTTGTAGAGGACTCCCTATGGTCAGGTTGGGGGAGTCCGTTGCTTGGTGTGGCCTCTCGTTGTGGCGGGGCCTGGGGAAAAGTCGTTATTGTGGGGGTGGAGGGTAAGAAGTTGGAAAAGTTGCATGATCTAACTTGAGGGTGAAATTCTGGAGCTTCAGCAGACAGCGTCGAAGAATGACGCTTCACGGAGCAGCTGGCGACTGGGGTGGTTGCCTGGATAGCGACCCGGGCAGGGGACGTTCGGCTGAGGTTCAGGGTGTGTCGTGTCTGGCACGGGACAGGGGAGGGGTTAGTACACGTGAGCGACTTGGAAAAGTCGCTCGAGTCCCTGACGGCGACTCCGGTGGCAGTCGGTGCGTGTGGGGTGATGGGGAGGGAAAGCCTTTTTCTCGTTGCGCAGGGAGGGCCGGAAGAGTCCCCACTTTCCGGTGAGTCTCGCCTGGCCGTTGAGAATGGGCTGGGCGGGTGTGAGGACGTTCCGTTCGAGCTAAAAGACGAGTCAGAGGAGTCCCCACTCGACGACTCGCTGGAGTCAGTGAACAGGGGGGAGGGATATGGAGGGGTTGCGAACGTGTGCGGTCTTATGGGGAGGACGAAGAGGGCGTCTAGATCAGGAAAGTCGGGGTTTCACGACCGTGAAAGGTCATGGTCGCAATCCTCCCGGTGGGAGAGACAGAGTCAAAGCGGGTGGCTTGCCCTGAAGGAGGGCTGGGGTGGGGTGATTCGTCGCTTAAGCTGGCGTGGCTTCGATTCCAGAAGTTTTGAGACCGAACGGTCTCGACAGTAGGGAGGGAAGGAGACTCCTCGGTAGAGGGCCGGCACCCGGCATGCTTCACAATGGATGCATAGTTGAGCCCGGGCGAAGTCATCCTGTAGGGGCTTCTTCGACTCATCGAGCTTGTCGAGTCATGGTCGTTGAAGGGGACACAAGTTGGCAATCGAATGCCTCCGGGGCAAACCGACCAGTGCTCATTGGCCCTCTCCAGCCCGTAAGCCCGAGGGAGAACACTGTCGCATCTGCTGCAAGTCACCAGGAATTCGGCACGCGCGCGGTGGCATGTCCAAAGGTGATCCTGGTAAGCTTGCACGTCCCTATATTCTTGGGACGCCCACTCGCAGGTGTTGTAGATGCAAAGGAGGGGGTTTAACAATGGGAGGGTGAGGCGTACAGGACAGATGGCCTGGAGCCTGTTCCGTATCGGTGTGGAGAAAGAAATGGGGAACGACTTTTTACTGTTTGTCTTGGTGCCATTGTGAGATGCGTTAGGTTGGAGTTGACCTCTGCTGTCACGGAGGAACGGCAGATTCGTGAGGGATCCTGTGCCCCCTCGAGGGGCTTCCCCAGTTGGGTTAGGCGGGCCTACAGGAGGTTGCCTTCCTTTCAACATGCCTTGACTGGTGGAAACTGAAGCATGGGGGGTACGTGTAGAGGCGGTTACCTGTGGAGTGGAGGTCTTCACGCGTACGGTGGAAGGATACAATGACATAATGGAATAATAATTAATGCAAAATAAAAGTTAATACACAGCTGTTAGGGCGTGAAGTCAGCTGGAAAATTACACAAAATTGGCAAATATCAGGAAATTAATCACTGTCTTTTTTTTTTTAGTAGTATGCACGTATGGTATAACCCTTAAAGGAGACACAAAAAGAAAATTGGGGATTTTAGGGAGTTGGAAAAATGTAGTATATGGTAACGGTAGGACGGTTGAGAGACTAAACTTTAGCTGAAAAGACTATTAAAAAATATTAAGAAATGACGAAGTTATTGCAAAAAGTGTAATATTCTGAGTTTTAAATGCTGGGAAAAATAGGATATTGTTAAGGACTGCTTTAAGTTACAAATTTGAACGAAATGAATTAATTTGGAATTTACTGGTATGCGATTTTAGTAAGCAATAGGAGAATCAGTAGGGAGCGTAAATGAGAGATTTTTTTTTTTTTTTTTAATTATATAACGGTAATTCAATTTTTTTTTTTTTTTTTTTTTTTTTTTATGTCAACTGATGGGCGGTTGAGAGACTAGAATTTAGCTAAAAAGACTGTTAAAAAATATTAAGAAATGACAAAGTTATTGCAAAAAGTGTAATATTCCAAGTTTTAAATACCGTGAAAATATGGTATTGTTAAGGACTGCTATAAGACACAAAATTGGACAAAATTAATTAATTTGGAAGTTATTAGTATGCGATTTTAATAACCAATGAGTGGAAAGAAATTAGTAGGGAGTATAGAATGTTGTTGTGGTGAAAAAGTGGGGTACAAGGTTACTTTGTGAAATTAAAGGGGAAAATTACGTATAAAATGGGATATGATCGCAACAATAATAATACAATTTTATTTTTAATTTGCTTTCCTAACGACCAAACTCTCCAAAATTTTGATAGAACCGGGGCTATGTGGTATATAACAAACTGCCAAAAAATCGGAGAAAACGGTTGCTAATTGGTTAAGATAATTGAGAATTAAAAAAATAAAAGATACGTTATATATAGGCCGACGAGATAGATTTTCTTAAGAAATTTATATCAAACGAAAGGCGACAATTTTCAAATTTTAACAAAACAGTTTAGCAATATTGGGGATGAAAATGTATTAGAATTAGGACAATTGGGTCTTTGGTTTTACTATAATATAAAGAAAATGATTGCAAAGTATCTCAAAAATGATATGTAATTGTATGGGTTTATAACTGTTTTTGATTAATTTTGTGTTAATTTTTAATTTACAGGGTTCAAACTTTAATACAACGTTATAGTGGGTTTGTTAAATATGAAATTGTAAAAAATTTAATGATTAGATAATTAGCACTGGTGAAATTTAGTAAAATGTTCGAATTTGACGATATTGCGACGACGGAATAAAAATGACAGAAAATTTCTAATAAATCGGTTAATTAATGAGCAAATTACTAAAAAATTTAACAAAACAAGTATAGGGTATGTTGGGAAGAGGTGTGAAAAATTTAGAACTAAATAATAACTGTAGGCCGAGTAAATTGAATAAGTGTGAAAAATTGGTTACGTAATATATGAATTAGGCTATACGGTGAACTTAATTGAATTTATAACTGTTTTGGGTTAATTGGGAATTAATTTATAATTTACAGGGTTCAAACTTTAATACAACGTTGTAGTGGGCTTATTAAATATTAAAAGGTAAGAAAATTAATGATTAAATAGTGGAATTTAGTAAAAAGTTCAAATTTTAGGATATTACGACGACGGAATTAAAATGACAGAAATTTTGCAATAATTCAGTTAAATCAAAATTAAATCACTCAGAAAATTTACACAACGAGTATTATATATGTTTGGGTGACCTGTCCAAAATTCAGAACCAAAAGATAAGTGGTGGCCAAGTTAATTTGATTAATATGAATTAGCGATAACGTTATATATGTAATGTACCGGTAGCCTAATTGAATGAAAACAGAAAATCTTCTAAGTTAAAAAAAAAATTAAATGTATCAATAAAAAATGGTGAATAACAGTCTTAGCTGGGTTCTTCTTCTTTCCTTTTCTTTTTGATATTCGTTCGGTTGCTTCAGGGGGGGGAAAGGGGTGTTCAACTGTGGGCTGGAATTGCTGATCCCGACAGTTGATAGGTGGGAAGGAATAACAAAGATAGGGATGAGGGTTGAGGTTATTTTCAGACAAATTAGGTTGGGAATTTCTTCTATACTTAATTGGGGTTTGAAGGTTTGAATTGGTCCAATGGGTTGATATAATATAAAAAACAAAATGGCGGCTCAGTGAAAATTAGGCTATTGAAGTGCAAAAATTGAAATGACAATAACTTTTTTATTTTACGTTTTAGAGAGAAAAGCTTGGAGATACGACTTTCGAAATTTAATTTCATTTCCAAAAATATGCAACTTTCACCTGACGGAGGTTCCACCGGAGAATAACCGGCCAAAAACTTTTGGGACCTCAGGAGCTTAAAATTTTGCTGTCAAATAGAATTACAAATTGCGTGACAACGACCGAGCTCCCTTCACTGTAGAGCGGCAATAATTTTTCTGTAATTCTTCGCATAAGACACCCTTCACCGCTTCCTCCACAATCTTCTTCTTGAAACGAAAAACAAGAAGGCAATCTTCACAGCTTCCTCTTGTTGTCTTCTTTCAGCAGGTCGTCCGTTACGCTTGGCTTGATTAAGCACCAGCTGGCGGCGAAGGCGTGACCGGCAGTGGCGGGCCAAAATCCTGAAGGAATGGGCTGCGAAGTCGGTGGTTCTTTGCATTGAGTCGATCGTCTGACCAGAAAGCATTCCAACAGAGGAATAATGGGGGAGAGGGGAAGAATAAATACACATCGCCAAGTCAGATTGAATGAAAAAACAAGAGCCATAGCTCTGTTTTTTTTTTTTTTTTTTTTTTTTTTCGCGCAACGCTCAGAGTTCAAGATGGATACCACTACATCTTGCAGGTTTACAAATTGTCCATATGGAATGGATTTGTTTCCTGTCTCATCATTAGTGCGTCCGCTCCGGGAGCCGTCCACACACCCAAACACTCAGCAGGCACACCATACTTACATGGAAGATACCTACCAGGGAGGCGAGGGACTCACTACGACCGAAGGGACCCACCGCGGTAGATGGTAATCTGTGGATGTAAATGTTTGGTTAGTGGCTGCCTCAAGCTGATCTGCCTGTCTCAACTTTGCTCTTGCTGATCTTGGAGCAGTCTAGGAGATGGCGGGTCAAGCTCAAGAACTAGCGCATTTTGGTAGAGAGTTAATTTTAATTTTATTTGAAATTGTTTGTGTGTGTGTATCTTCTTGTTGCCCGCTTCAAGAAGGGCACCTGTTTGGAGAAAACGGGCCACCGCAGTCTGACACCTCATTTGGCGGAGATGCCAGAGAGGAGCGGCCAGAGGGAGGGTAGCTTTCGCTGACCCCAGAGTCGTCTTGGAATGGACCGCTGCAATCCTGTCATCCCAGAGCGAGTGGGACAACGGAGAGGGACGGTTAAAGATCTCCCGCTGCAATCACTCTTCCGGCATCAGGCCGTTGCAGATGAGTGAGAGGGACGGGTTAAAGGTGGGTTGTTACGCCCTTGGCTGTCTAAAATTCTTCAAAGATGATCTACGACCGTACTGTGCTAGTGAGATCCACCGCTGCAATCAGTCATCCCTACCACCGAGGACGACTGAGAGGGCGGTTGAAGAGTGGATCTCGACTGTTTCTTCTTTCTTCTGACCGTAGGAGGAGGTTTGGAAGGAGTAGAAATGTCAGATGACAAAGGAATGTTATGCTTTTGTGTTATGTCTTTCGTTTTTGTCATGATCACCCACAGGGCTTGAGTGGTGGACCGTTTTGTGTCCTGTATATATGTGTCGCCTATGTCCAGAGATTTCTTCTTTTGGATGATGGTGTGCTTGGCGACATTCATCATGGTAAGAAGGATCAGGTTGTTCTTTTGTCCTCCAGGGAGTTGGTTGTAAAGGATCATGTCCTTTGTTATTTCTATGTCTTCGTTGGTTAGGTCAAGATATTGTTGTTTCAGGCGCTCCCATATTCTTTGTGCAAAGGAGCACTTGGTGAGGACGTGGGCCACATTGTCTTCTGGTTTTCTGCAGAATTTGCAGTTTGTTTTTCTGTCGGAATGTATTGATCTATTAAAATCTCCCCATTTGTATCCTCCATGTGCAATCCGAAAGGACATGGAGGATAGGTGAGGTGGAAGGGAGAGTTTGATTCCCTTGTTTTTCAGGAGGATCTCATTCCAAGGAATCTTCTTTCCGTTTTCATCAATCTTGTCAATTTTCTTTTCATTTTGCGTTTTCAGATTGATGTAGATATTTTTGTAGGAAGTATTTTCCCAGTCGTGTTTCAAGCCTTTGAGTTTGCAAAAGGACTTGAAGATGTCCGCATACATTTCGTTTGGAATTGGGGCATGCGGAATGCTGTTGGAGAACAGATGAGGATTAATGTGTCTCATTCTGTAACTCAAATTGAACATGGCCCATTCGTGCCAGATTTCGGTGGCGTCTTCTAGAGAGAAGAGATGGCGAATTCTGTCGATGCGGCTTGTTTGAAATTTTGATTGGATGTCCACCATGTTGATGCCTCCATCTTTGACAGGAGGAAACGTCTTGCTTCTCTGGAGCTGTTCGAATGGTGAGGGATACCAGAGGAAGTCGAAGAGGATTTTGTTTAGTTCTTTGATGTGTTGTTTCGTTGGCATCAGCACTCTACTGAGATGCAAAGTGACGGGTACCAAGAGAGTGTTGATGATCGAGATCTTTCCATAGAGGGAGAGTCTTCGTGGTTTGTGGATGTTGGCGATCGTTTGAGTTTTCTTGATGGCGGTCTGCCAGTTCATCTTGTCAAGTTGTGTTTTGTTTGTGCCTAGCCAGATGCCCAGGATCTTGACGTTGTTCAAGATCGCAGCTTCTGGAAAGAGCTGCTGAGCTCTTTGGGCCAGGTCAGGTTTGGACGCCAGGATCTGGGTCTTTCCCTGGTTCACTTTCTGGCCGGACATCGTCTGGTAGATGGCTAGTTCTTTGTTGATTTCCTTGAGAGATGGAATGTCTCTTGTGATGAATGTGGTGTCGTCCGCATATTGCTGGATTTTGATTGTCAGCTTGGAAAAGCGAAAACCGTTGATCAGATGGTTTTTCTCTATGCGTCGGGTGAGAACGTCAGCACAGATTATGAAATAGAGCATGCTGAGGGGACAACCCTGTCGTATGCCCCTTTTAACTTTTATTCGTTTTGTTAAAGCTCCATTGATTTCTATCTTGCTTTTTGTTTTGTGGTAAACTAATGACAGGTAATTCATCATTATTGGTTTTACTCCGATTTTCTTCAAGATTCCATAGAGGAAGGAGTGACTAACTCTATCGAAAGCTTTTTCAAAGTCAGTTATCATGACGTACAAGTCCCTGTGTTGTGTTTGAGAAGCTTCCAGGGCAGCTTGTATATTCATTGTAACATGCTCTATTCTGCGGTTTGGCAGTCCACATTTCTGATTCGGACAAATCAGGTTTGTGATCATGGGTGTGAGTCTGTTGGAGAGGATTTTACTCAAGATCTTGTAATCAGTGTTGAGTAGAGAGATCGGTCTCCAATTTTTGAGCTTTTCTTTTTCACCTTTTTTAAAGATTAACTTCACTTTTGCTTCTCTCATTGAGGGAGTCATTGTTTTTCTCAAGTAGCAATTTGTAAGCATCTCTAGAATGTCGTGTTTCAGGAAATGCCAGCATTTTTGGTAGAATAATGAGCCGAGACCATCTGATCCAGGTGCAGAATCCTTGTTAAGAGAATCGATGGCGGTTTTTACTTCTTTTAGAGTTATGAGCTGTTCTGCTTGTTCAGCTGCGTCTTCTTCAATTTTGGCCTCTCCCAGAATGTTTAGGTAACTGTTCTGTTCTTGAGGGTTGATGTGGTCTTCTATGCCCCATAGGGAGTGGTAGAAGCTGTGTACTTCTTTGAGAATGTCTTCTTTCTTGGTGAGAGTTGTGTTGTTTGCGTCGTGTATCTCAGTGATAGAGCTACTTTTACAATTTTGTTCCTCTGCTTTGAAGAAGCTTTTAGATGGCTCTTCATCGCTAGTTGGGATAGTTCTGGATCTGATTTGCCATCCGACTGCTTTATAATCGTAGAAGTTGTTGATTTTCTCCAAGAATTCCGGGCGACGATCTTCCAGGACGTGGTCTGGATGAGCGTCCAGAGTGTGGAGCATATTTTTCGCTTGATTGTAATCTTCTCTACGCTTGAGTGCGACATCTTGCGTTTTTTTTTTTTTTTTTTTTTTTTTTTTTTTTTACGCGCAACGCTCAGAGTTCAAGATGGATACCACTACATCTTGCAGGTTTACAAATTGTCCATATGGAATGGATTTGTTTCCTGTCTCATCATTAGTGCGTCCGCTCCGGGAGCCGTCCACACACCCAAACACTCAGCAGGCACACCATACTTACATGGAAGATACCTACCAGGGAGGCGAGGGACTCACTACGACCGAAGGGACCCACCGCGGTAGATGGTAATCTGTGGATGTAAATGTTTGGTTAGTGGCTGCCTCAAGCTGATCTGCCTGTCTCAACTTTCCTCTTGCTGATCTTGGAGCAGTCTAGGAGATGGCGGGTCAAGCTCAAGAACTAGCGCATTTTGGTAGAGAGTTCATTTTAATTTTATTTGAAATTGTTTGTGTGTGTGTATCTTCTTGTTGCCCGCTTCAAGAAGGGCACCTGTTTGGAGAAAACGGGCCACCGCAGTCTGACACCTCATTTGGCGGAGATGCCAGAGAGGAGCGGCCAGAGGGAGGGTAGCTTTCGCTGACCCCAGAGTCGTCTTGGAATGGGCCGCTGCAATCCTGTCATCCCAGAGCGAGTGGGACAACGGAGAGGGACGGTTAAAGATCTCCCGCTGCAATCACTCTTCCGGCATCAGGCCGTTGCAGATGAGTGAGAGGGACGGGTTAAAGGTGGGTTGTTACGCCCTTGGCTGTCTAAACTTCTTCAAAGATGATCTACGACCGTACTGTGCTAGTGAGATCCACCGCTGCAATCAGTCATCCCTACCACCGAGGACGACTGAGAGGGCGGTTGAAGAGTGGATCTCGACTGTTTCTTCTTTCTTCTGACCGTAGGAGGAGGTTTGGAAGGAGTAGAAATGTCAGATGACAAAGGAATGTTATGCTTTTGTGTTATGTCTTTCGTTTTTGTCATGATCACCCACAGGGCTTGAGTGGTGGACCGTTTTGTGTCCTGTATATATGTGTCGCCTATGTCCAGAGATTTCTTCTTTTGGATGATGGTGTGCTTGGCGACATTCATCATGGTAAGAAGGATCAGGTTGTTCTTTTGTCCTCCAGGGAGTTGGTTGTAAAGGATCATGTCCTTTGTTATTTCTATGTCTTCCTTGGTTAGGTCAAGATATTGTTGTTTCAGGCGCTCCCATATTCTTTGTGCAAAGGAGCACTTGGTGAGGACGTGGGCCACATTGTCTTCTGGTTTTCTGCAGAATTTGCAGTTTGTTTTTCTGTCGGAATGTATTGATCTATTAAAATCTCCCCATTTGTATCCTCCATGTGCAATCCGAAAGGACATGGAGGATAGGTGAGGTGGAAGGAAGAGTTTGATTCCCTTGTTTTTCAGGAGGATCTCATTCCAAGGAATCTTCTTTCCGTTTTCATCAATCTTGTCAATTTTCTTTTCATTTTGCGTTTTCAGATTGATGTAGATATTTTTGTAGGAAGTATTTTCCCAGTCGTGTTTCAAGCCTTTGAGTTTGCAAAAGGACTTGAAGATGTCCGCATACATTTCGTTTGGAATTGGGGCATGCGGAATGCTGTTGGAGAACAGATGAGGATTAATGTGTCTCATTCTGTAACTCAAATTGAACATTGCCCATTCGTGCCAGATTTCGGTGGCGTCTTCTAGAGGGAAGAGATGGCGAATTCTGTCGATGCGGCTTGTTTGAAATTTTGATTGGATGTCCACCATGTTGATGCCTCCATCTTTGACAGGAGGAAACGTCTTGCTTCTCTGGAGCTGTTCGAATGGTGAAGGATACCAGAGGAAGTCGAAGAGGATTTTGTTTAGTTCTTTGATGTGTTGTTTCGTTGGCATCAGCACTCTACTGAGATGCAAAGTGACGGGTACCAAGAGAGTGTTGATGATCGAGATCTTTCCATAGAGGGAGAGTCTTCGTGGTTTGTGGATGTTGGCGATCGTTTGAGTTTTCTTGATGGCGGTCTGCCAGTTCATCTTGTCAAGTTGTGTTTTGTTTGTGCCTAGCCAGATGCCCAGGATCTTGACGTTGTTCAAGATCGCAGCTTCTGGAAAGAGTTGCTGAGCTCTTTGGGCCAGGTCAGGTTTGGACGCCAGGATCTGGGTCTTTCCCTGGTTCACTTTCTGGCCGGACATCGTCTGATAGATGGCTAGTTCTTTGTTGATTTTCTTGAGAGATGGAATGTCTCTTGTGATGAAAGTGGTGTCGTCCGCATATTGCTGGATTTTGATTGTCAGCTTGGAAAAGCGAAAACCGTTGATCAGATGATTTTTCTCTATGCGTCGGGTGAGAACGTCAGCACAGATTATGAAATAGAGCATGCTGAGGGGACAACCCTGTCGTATGCCCCTTTTAACGTTTATTCGTTTTGTTAAAGCTCCATTGATTTCTATTTTGCTTTTTGTTTTGTGGTAAACTAATGACAGGTAATTCATCATTATTGGTTTTACTCCGAGTTTCTTCAAGATTCCATAGAGGAAGGAGTGACTAACTCTATCGAAAGCTTTTTCAAAGTCAGTTATCATGACATACAAGTCCCTGTGTTGAGTTTGAGAAGCTTCCAGGGCAGCTTGTATATTCATTGTAACATGCTCTATTCTGCGGTTTGGCAGTCCACATTTCTGATTCGGACAAATCAGGTTTGTGATCATGGGTGTGAGTCTGTTGGAGAGGATTTTGCTCAAGATCTTGTAGTCTGTGTTGAGCAGAGAGATCGGTCTCCAATTTTTGAGCTTTTCTTTTTCACCTTTTTTAAAGATTAACTTCACTTTTGCTTCTCTCATTGAGGGAGTCATTGTTTTTCTCAAGTAGCAATTTGTAAGCATCTCTAGAATGTCGTGTTTCAGGAAATGCCAGCATTTTTGGTAGAATAATGAGCCGAGACCATCTGATCCAGGTGCAGAATCCTTGTTAAGAGAATCGATGGCGGTTTTTACTTCTTTGAGACTGATCAGCTGTTCCGCTTGTTCAGCTGCGTCTTCCTCAATTTTGGCCTCTCCAAGAATGTTTAAGTAGTTGTTTTGTTCTTGAGAGTTTATGTTGTCTTTTACACCCCATAGAGAGTGGTAGAAGCTGTGTACTTCTTTGAGAATGTCTTCTTTCTTGGTGAGTGTTGTGTTGTTTGCGTCGTGTATCTCAGTGATAGAGGTACTTTTACAATTTTGTTCCTCTGCTTTGAAGAAGCTTTTAGATGGTTCTTCATCGCTAGTTGGGATAGTTCTGGATCTGATTTGCGATCCGACTGCTTTATAATCGTAGAAGTTGTTGATTTTCTCCAAGAATTCCGGGCGACGATCTTCCAGGACGTGGTCTGGATGAGCGTCCAGAGTGTGGAGCATATTTTTCGCTTGATTGTAATCTTCTCTACGCTTGAGTGCGACATCTTGCGAGAGTTCAATCAGTCGATTTTTCAACATTTTCTTGCCATGATCCCACCTTATAAGCATGTCTGGTGGTTCTATTTGTGGTACGTTTATAGTCCAATTTTCCCAAGCCGTTTCGAGCTCTGTTATGACGTGAGCATATTCTAATATGCTGTTATTGATTTTGTATGAATATTCATCCCATTTGGTGTGTTGTTGATATTGGAGATGAATTATTGGTAATGTGCAGTGGTCTGATGATGTGAAGTATTCATGTTTGATGTTATGATAATTTTCAAGTGCATGTTCATTTATGTATATTCTATCTATCCTGGTCTTACTGTTGTGGTTTTGGCGCGTGAACAGTCTTTTGTATGGATGTTCTTGTCTGAATATGTCTATCAGTTGGTTATGACGTATTAATGTTCTAAGTGCTGTTTTATCCGGTGTAGTGAAGAAAAATTGCGGCTTAGCAGTGTCTAACGGATCAAGTATCACGTTAAAATCACCAAGTAAGACCACATGTTGATGTTCATATTCCAGCATAGCCTCGGAGAGCAGTTCAAAACATGACTTTCTCTCTCCGTTGCTCTGCGGAAGGTATGCATTGAATATGTTTATGTTATTTTTACCACATTTGATGTTGAGGTGATGTATTCGATTTTGTACTATGGTGTGATGTGTGATTTCGGACCTATCGTGTATGTCCTTCTTTACGATGAACATTGTCCCTGCATAGAAGGGGGTTCTATCAGGTTCTATGTTGGTGTATGTTATGTAATTGTTATGTTGTGCCCACGTCTCAAGTTGATCGGTGGGGATTCTGTGTGTTTCTTGTATTGCCAGTACAGAGAGTCTGTGAGATGTAAAGAAGTTTTTGACATCTCGCAATTTCTTGGATATTCCGTTGATGTTCATTGAGCCAACCTTGAGGTTGCCCAGTCCGGCGTCCGAATCGTCACTCTCCGTATCTGCGAACATGATTATAGATAGAGAAAAAGCAGATTAAAGTTTAAGAGTTTTGGACTAGACCGTGTAGTTGGCTGGGACGCCGTCTGAGTCCGTGAGCTCACCCACCGAACTGAAGACGTTTGGATGGAGAGGAGAGGTCCCGGTCAGTTCAGCCCGCGTAGACTCTCTCGAAGAAACGGACTCCGAGTCAGTTGACGAGTTGTCATTGTCAACTGAGACCGACGCATCCTTGGAGCTGGCGTGGGATGCGTCGTGGTCTCTGAGATTCGTCGTCCTGGGAGATGCTGGTTGGGCAATCGATCTCCGCTTTAGCAAGGGTTCTTTTGGAGTCGATGTCTTGGACTCTGTGTTGGACATGGGCTTATCCACTATCTCAGCATCTGATGAGAAGATGCTGCGCATGGAGGTTTTGGGGTTGTGTTTCCCTCCTTTGCCCACGGTGATAAAGCCATCGTCGCTCGTGGGGGGGTTCTTTCTCTTCCTACTCTTTTCCCTGAACTTTTCTCTTGCATTGCAACCAGGTTTGTGTCGGCCTGTTGATCGGCACACATGACAGGCGAGCTGCTGCCTGGTTGGCGACGAATCTGACACATACGTTTTTTTTGGTCTGGATGCAGCAAAACGCGGTCTGGACTTCTCGGCCTGTCTCGCAAGGAAAGCGGCCTCTGATCTTTGGCAGAAGAGTTCGTTGCTTCTGTTTATGGATTCTCTCGAGCGTCCCTGTTTCCTGGGTTGTCTAGGCGCCCGGTCTCGGGGTGGGTCGGCCTTGGACTCCCGGTCTCGAGGTGGGTTGGCCTGGGTCTTCTTCGGTTTCGTGGGGCACTTTGATGTTAGGTGTCCCCGGACTTTGCAAATCTGGCAGAGTGGCAAATGTCCTTCTCCAGGCTTGGTGATGGAGATCCATTCACCAAACATCTGCACCTTATCTGGGATGTTGGCGAGTTTAGTGTTCTGCAGGTACACATGCAGAAACTCGTTGCAGATGGTGGGGTGCTGCTTGTGTTTACCTTTAACCATCTGGTAAACATTTCCCCAGTTTGCTTGGCAAGCAAACTCATTAATTAAATCCAGATGCCACTCGTCTGGCACTGGATATAATGTGATCACGTCGCATGGTGGCATCGGTCGCCATACTTTGATCACGTAACCTACTTCCTTGTGTGAATAGGTCACGGGTGACTGATGGTCTAGCGCCAGCTGTTCCATCAGCACGGATTTGGTTTCGTTCTCAGAAGCTGAGAACGTGACGGTGAAAATGTGCTGCCGCAGGCTCTTGGCACGCACAGCTTTTAGCTCCTTTCCATACTTTGCAAGGAAGCCATCTTGCATAAAGAAACTGATGAAAGTGCTTACATCAAGCCAGGACTGGCTGGATGCTTGCACAACCAAGGTTCTTTGATATTTAAACTCGTTGGCCTTAGAGTCGCCCATGAGTATAGCTGGTGTTTAGTTTATGTTATTTTAAATATAAGAATTAACAAAGACTTACCAAAGTCCAAGCTTTTCAAGTTTTAAATTTTCCTTCTGAAGGAAAATTTAGCTAAATTCTGTCTTGACCACACCCTAAAAGCTGGTCACGTACTGTCTAGACTCGCTGTAGCTAACTGGCTATTCTCACCTGACCTACTTTCTACGTGGCAATCAGCTAATTCCCTTAAGGGGAAAAGGCTGACTCCAAAAAAAATTCTAGGGAGGGAAAAAAAGCTAACTACTCGCCTAGATCAGTGGTTCCCAGCAGGGGGCCACTGATCTAGCTGACTTAGGCTATTTTCTAAACTTTCTAGTTATTTATTTATCTAACTGACTTTAAAAAAAATCTAAAAAGGCTGGTAAAAGTTAGGCCGGTGTCGCTTTCACTCGCTCGCTCTAGCGAGGAAAGCAAGGCTTGCTGTTAGTCGCTTTTTGGCAGCAATGTTTCCAAAGCCACCAGTTCGCAATTAATCGTTCGCACTTTGAATAAGGCTCGTGAGCACTTACCTTGTATTCAAATAGAATACTTTGGAGGGGTAAAAATGGTGTTATTAAGTTTGGGATGTAGGTATAAGTTTGCCAGCGCACAAAAAGCGTTAAGGAAGACAGCATCGATCGGACGATTTTGCGTGACAACGACCGAGCTCCCTTCACTGTAGAGCGGCAATAATTTTTCTGTAATTCGTCGCATAAGACACCCTTCACCGCTTCCTCCACAATCTTCTTGAAACGAAAAACAAGAAGGCAATCTTCACAGCTTCCTCTTGTTGTCTTCTTTCAGCAGGTCGTCCGTTACGCTTGGCTTGATTAAGCACCAGCTGGCGGCGAAGGCGTGACCGGCAGTGGCGGGCCAAAAGCCTGAAGGAATGGGCTGCGAAGTCGGTGGTTCTTTGCATTGAGTCGATCGTCTGACCAGAAAGCATTCCAACAGAGGAATAATGGGGGAGAGGGGAAGAATAAATACACATCGCCAAGTCGGATTGAATGAAAAAACAAGAGCCATAGCTCTGAGACTTACCTTGTTTGAACTTTTATTTACATCAGTAGCGATAAAACGTGAATAACCACTGACGCAAATTAAAATAAGCCAGATCGTGAAGACCTTGAATAACCGGCCTACCGCGCCCCGCGTATGCGAGGTGCGGCATGAGGGGACGGGCGACTTTGCGCCCGGAAACGGTTGGTCCACCAGCTAAGGACGCGGGGCCAGGGCTGGGGAGATGTGGTGCCTGTGAGGAGAGAATTGGTGGCCGAAATTCCGATTGATGAGGTCGCGTCCCGAAAATTTAGAAAGTCGGGACGGACCAGAGAGACGGGTACGAACCGCCCTTTTGGGATGGGGGTTCGTCTTCCGGCAGGCTGCTTGGGTCTGCCGGGGAGAACGGCTTACACCCGCGGGGAAGATAGCCCACGGAGAGCGTTCTCTCGCATCTCTCTCTCTCGCAGTCATCCTACAGAAACTCACCTGGGTTTTAATTCCTGGGAGCTCCGGGCCGGCTGCTTTTATGAGCGGCCGGGAGCTGGAAACTGTGTTCTCCTGCAATACGAAAGATTAATTTGATTGGAAATGTGGGGCGTTTTGCAGGGGCTAATAATACGTTTAAAAAATAAAATCTTCCTCAAAAGTATTGATTTTGTTTGGGAGGATCATAATTGGAGTGAGTGAATTTCACCCGCGGAGCACAGAGAGTTGTGCACAAGTTGAGCAGGAAGCATTCTCGCTCAACTTGGTCGTGAGAGCTAGCGGACAGAAACGAAAACGCAAAAAATCAGACTTTTATTTGGTAGGAAAAAATCAGTTTTTGGGGAGGGGGGGATCAGATCAAAAGGATCTCGTGGGACCGGTCGTTATGAGCCAAGGTTTGTGAGAACCCAACAGGTGAGGCAGCTGGCGAATACGAAACACTGGGACGCGACCAAGTACAATAACATTGGGACTCATTCCACGGCCGTGACTTCAAAGATTGCGGCGCGTAACAGAAACGTCCATTCCGCTGTCACGACGCAGTGTAATCAATTTCGAGGCGTAAGAGAACGTCCATTTCGCTGTCACGCCGGCTGATCCGGTCGTGACATTTGCGAGCCGATTTTTGCGGCAGCTATCAAGTGGGGCTTTTCAGTCCTGCCCACTGGGCCTCTGAGAGGCGTTGCGAAGTTACGATAGACAATATACAAGGGTTTGGTCGCGCCAAATAAGGATGTGGTTGCTGCCTCACGTGTTCGGCTCGCACTCACCATGCTCCACTGTTGGGTGGGGTTCTGATCCGCTGGTGTCGTCTTTTTGTTTTATGTTGACGTAGCTCTTCATCGAACGAGCCCGGCTTTCCAGGCTTTCCAGACCCGGTACGACCCCTCGATCGAAAGAGCGGCCGTTTTACGGGCTACCTCTTTAACCCCTCGAGCAGGAACTCCCAAGGCCACCAGAGCTCTAGAGCTCGCCGGTGGGTAACTCCCGAGGGAGCCCACGACGAATGGGTCGTCCAGGACACCCTTTCTGGGGCGTTTCTGGGCGGCCACTATGTTGGTACACAGTTCGCCGTACTTGGTACGTTTTCTGTCGGCGGCTCTCACGAGGGAATCGGCACCGTACTCATACGGGCAGGTAACGTCACACACGACCGTGACACCGTCGGGACGTTGCAGGACGATGTCAGGCCGCAGATCGGCCCCACCCGCCTCCACATGCTGTGGAACCGAGCGGTCGACGGAAATGCCGGATTGCCATTCGGCAGGCACGTTGCTCACGAGCTCCTCCAACACCGAATTGTGCCTTTCCGTGATGAGGCCCATCACCTCCGAGCAGTGGTTCAGTATGTGGGGAAGCGTCTCCTCCGCCCTTCCGCATCTTCGGCACATGGCGGGTTTGTATGGACCTTTTCCTCCGGGGGTTGCTTGTTTGGCCAAGGGCAACAGGTTCAGACGGGCCTTGTATGCGAATATCCGGTCCGCGGATCCGAGGAGCTCCGGGTGCCGTGTCCAAGAGTTCGAATACTCGGACAAGCAGTGGGCGCTGACCGTTTTGCCTTGGTCAGGTTTGGACTCCCACTGCTTCCTCCACCACAGGTCCGTGAGCTGGTGGAGGACCGGCACTAGTTTCTTTCGGGTGGACGGGATGACTTTGGAGCTCCCCGCGGCCAACTCGAGGCCGCCGTCCTGCAGCGCGGACCAGCGCACGTTCAATCGACGCGTGGCCGCCGGGACTCGGGCCCACAGGCTTCCGCCTGCCGGACTCGGCCTCGAACGAACACCGTCTGGGGGTTTCTCTTCGTTCAGAAAGCTGGCCAGGGTGGTCGTAGCCGGTTCTTTGGTGCTGAACTTCGCACAGGCGTGACGTCGCAGTTGACCTCGCGCGATGGCGGACACGACGCCGTCAGGTGACGAAAGCATCTTGAAGGCCTGGGCGATTGTCAGTATGTCGCCTTCGCGGCACACGTTCATCACGCCGAAGCCACCCGAGACCGGTTTTGTGTGGACGAACGCCCCACAGGTTCGGACCGGTAGACGCCAGGCCACCTTCAGACATCGGGACACCAGGCGGTCGATCGCCTGCAACTCGGCCTGCTTGAAGCGTCGCACGCGAAGATGATACGACACGGACGGAAGGATGATAGAGTTTAGCACCACGAGTTTCTGGCTGGGGGTCAGGAAAGAGTGGAAGAGAGCCGTGATGTGGCTCTCTAGGGTTGACAGGAAAGGTTTGGTGAGGGAAGAGTCCGAGGCGTAACCGGTTCGAGCACCCTGATATTTATAAGTCTCGCCCTTCGGCAACACCTTGATCTTCTCTCCCGAGAGATAGAAGGGTTCGGTGTCCGCTTCCAGACGGGACTTGGACGCTCTCCTGTATGACAGGGTGCTGCACTTTCGTGGGTTGAACCGTAGCCCGGACCAGTTGGAGAAAGGTTCTGACGTGGAGAGTAAAGAGTTCATCTGCTCGCGGTCGGAAGCTACGAGGCAGATGTCGTCCGCGTAGGCCAGTGCCCGAACGGTGGCATCTTCTTCTTCTTCATCCGTTGGTAGATTGTAGCCACAATCCTTCTTCTCAGACACTCCTCTGAGAAGGACCTCGATGACCAGGTCGAAGAGCCGTGGTGGTGTTGCCGCAGTATATGTCCGAAATGCACTCGACAAGGTCATTGGGGGCGTCAAAGTGACGCAAGACGTCGACTATGCATTTGTGTCGGACGCTGCCGAAGGCGTTCCGGATGTCGAGGAACGCAACCGACACAGGCCGTCTGCGTGACTGAGCGTCGGAAAGAACAGTGTCCAACACAAACACGTGCTCAAAAACACCTTCTGTGGGAACGAAACCCTTCTGTTCCGGACCGATTACCCGCCCCTCCTCCGCCCATCTCCTCAGGCGGCGGTCCAATACGGCGGCGTAAATCTTATATAAAGTGCGGCAGATGGAGATCGGTCGCCAGTTGCTGACGTCAGACAGATCGCCCTCAGGGTTCTTGCATATAAGGGTGATTCTGCTGGTTCTCCACTGGTCCGGGACGCGCAATTGACTCGACAGGTCTCGATAAGATCGGCCAAGAGTCTCCCTCTCGGGTCTAATTCCTTCCAAAAACCATAGGTCAGACCGTCCGAACCAGGGGCGGAACCGACGTCGAGCGACTGGAGTACCGCCTCCACCTCCGAGGCCGTAATGGGACCCTTGCCATCGGATACGGGGGAAAGGTTTGCGCAATCAGATCGATAACGTTGGGACTTCATCCACTCTGGCATCGTTGAGCAGCTCCCGGGCTCAGGAGCGGTCAGGTCGGCGCGAAATCTCGCCTCAATTTCTTTCGGCGAGATCTCGCAGCGACAGTCGGCGTTTTTCCCTTCCACAATCTTGCGGACCGTGCGTTTCATGTCCTTCGAGAACTCGTCCCGCAAGTTCGCGCCCCGGCGATACCGGGATCCGTTCCCGCGCACGCCTCCGCCGCCCGACCGAGGAGAACCCCCGTTCTTGCGACGGCGGGCCGCGCGAGCCCGGGCTCCGCGGTTGAAACGCGGCTTGCGGGGTCGGGTCCTCTTCGGGGGGGAAACGCCAACGGTCCACGCTTCAAGGTCGTTGCAGAACACGTTGAAGCTTGTCCCACCCTCTAAAGCTTGAGTCACTAAACTGCGCAACGCCCGCCTGGAGCGTTGCGACTTATTTCCCGGTGACGGTTCTTTGTGGACCCTGGAGGATTGTGGATTTCTGTTTGTAGAGGACTCCCTATGGTCAGGTTGGGGGAGTCCGTTGCTTGGTGTGGCCTCTCGTTGTGGCGGGGCCTGGGGAAAAGTCGTTATTGTGGGGGTGGAGGGTAAAAAGTTGGAAAGGTTGCATGATCTAACTTGAGGGTGAAATTCTGGAGCTTCAGCAGACAGCGTCGAAGAATGACGCTTCACGGAGCAGCTGGCGACTGGGGTGGTTGCCTGGATAGCGACCCGGGCGGGGGACGTTCGGCTGAGGTTCAGGGTGTGTCGTGTCTGGCACGGGACAGGAGAGGGGGTAGAACACGTGAGCGGCTCATAAAAGTCGCTCGAGTCCCTGACGGCGACTCCGGTGGCAGTCGGTGCGTGTGGGGTGATGGAAAGGGAAAGCCTTTTTCTCGTTGCGCAGGGAGGGCCGGAAGAGTCCCCACTTTCCGGTGAGTCTCGCCTGGCCGTTGAGAATGGGCTGGGCGGGTGTGAGGACGTTCCGTTCGAGCTGAAAGACGAGTCAGAGGAGTCCCCACTCGACGACTCGCTGGAGTCAGTGAACAGGGGGGAAGGATATGGAGGGGTTGCAAACGTGTGCGGTCTTATGGGGAGGACGAAGAGGGCGTCCAGATCAGGAAAGTCGGGGCTTTCACGACCGTGAAAGGTCATGGTCGCAATCCTCCCGGTGGGAGAGACAGAGTCAAAGCGGGTGGCTTGCCCTGAAGGAGGGCTGGGGTGGAGTGATTCGTCGCTTAAGCTGGCGTGGCTTCGATTCCAGAAGTTTTGAGATCGAACGGTCTCGACAGTAAGTAGGGAAGGAGACTCCTCGGTAGAGTGCCGGCACCCGGCATGCTTCACAATGGATGCATAGTTGAGCCCAGGCGAAGTCATCCTGTAGGGGCTTCTTCGACTTGTCGAGCTTGTCGAGTCATGGTCGTTGAAGGGGACACAAGTTGGCAATCGAATGCCTCCGGGGCAGACCGACCAGTGCTTATTGGCCCTCTCCAGCCCGTAAGCCCGAGGGAGAACACTGCCGCATCTGCTGCAAGTCACCAGGAATTCGGCACGCGCGCGGTGGCATGTCCAAAGGTGATCCTGGTAAGCTTGCACGTCCCTATATTCTTGGGACGCCCACTCGCAGGTGTTGTAGATGCAAAGGAGGGGGCTTAGCAATGGGAGGGTGAGGCGTACAGGACAAATGGCGTGGAACCTATTCCGTCTCGGTGTGGAGAAAGAAAGGGGGAACGACTTTTTATTTTTGGTCTTGGTGCCATTGTGAGACGCGTTGGGTTGGAGTTGACCTCTGCTGTCACGGAGGAACGACAGATTCGTGAGGGATCCTGTGCCTCCTCAAGGGGCTTCCCCAGTTGGGTTAGGCGGGCCTACAGGAGGTTGCCTTCCTCTCAACATGCCTTGACTGGTGGAAGTTGAAGCATGGAGGGTACGTGTAGAGGCGGTTACCTGTGGAGTGGAGGTCTTCACACGTACGGTGGAAGGATACAATGACATAATGGAATAATAATTAATGCACATTAAAAGTTAATACACAGCTGTTAGGGCGTGAAGTCAGCTGGAGAATTACACAAAATTGACAAGTATCAGAAAATATGCACGTATGGTATGACCCTTAAAGATGCCACAAAAAGAAAATTGGGGATTTTAGGGGGTTGGAAAAATTTAGTTTATGGTAACGGGAGGACGATTGAGAGACTAAACTTTCGCTGAAAGGACTGTTAAAAAAATATTAGGAAATGACGAAGTTATGGAAAAAGTGTAATATTCTGAGTTTTAAATACTGGGAAAAATAGGATATTGTTAAGGACTGCTAAGTTACAAATTTGAACAAAATGAATTAATTTGGAATTTACTGGTATGCGATTTTTATAAGTAATGGAGAATCAGTAGGGAGCGGCAATGAGATTGTTTTTAATTTTTTTTTTTTTTTTATGGCAATTGACGGGCGGTTGAGAGACTAGAATTTAGCTGAAAAGACTGTTAAAAAATATTAAGAAATGACAAAGTTATTGCAAAAAGTGTAATTTTTTAAGTTTAATATACTGTGAAAATATGGTATTATTAAGGACTGTTATAAGACATAAAATTGGACAAAACTATTTAATTTGGAAGTTATTAGTATGCGATTTTAATATCCAATGAGTGAAAACAAATCAGTAGGGAGTATAGAATGTTGTTGTGGTGAAAAAGTGGGGTACAAGGTTACTTTGTGAAATTAAAGGGGAAAATTACGTATAAAATGGGATATGATCGCGACAATAATAATACAATTTTATTTTTAATTTGCTTTCCTAACCACCAAATTCTCCAAAATTTTGATAGAACCGGGGCTAAGTGGTATATAACAAACTGCCAAAAAATCGGGAAAAAAAGTTACTGATTGGTTGAGATAATTGAGAATTAAAAAAATAAAAGATACGTTATATATAGGCCGTCGAGATAAATTTTCTTAAGAAATTTATATAAAACGAAAAGAGTCAATTTTCAAATTTTAACACAACAGTTTAGCAATATTGGGGATGAAAATGTATTAGAATTGGGTCAATTGGGTCTTTGGTTTTACTATAATATAAAGAAAATGATTGCAAAGTATCTCAAAAATGATATGTAATTGTATGGGTTTATAACTGTTTTGGATTAATTTTGTGTTAGTTTTTAATTTACAGGGTTCAAACTTTAATACAACGTTATAGTGGGTTTGTTAAATATGAAATGGTAACAAATTTAATGATTAGATAATTAGCACTGGTGAAATTTAGTAAAATGTTTAAATTTGGCGATATTACGACGACGGAATAAAAATGACAGAACATTTCTAATAAATCGGTTAATTGATGAGCAAATTACTAAAAAATTTAACAGAACAAGTATAGGGTACGTTGGGATGAGGTGTAAAAAATTATTTAGAACTAAATAATAACTGTAGGCCAAGTAAATTGAATAAGTGTGAAAAATTGGTTACGTAATATATGAATTAGGCTATACGGTGAACTTATTTGAATTTAAAACTGTTTTGGGTAAATTGGGTATTAATTTGTAATTTACAGGGTTCAAACTTTAATACAACGTTGTAGTGGGCTTATTAAATATTAAAAGATAAGAAAATTAATGATTAAATAATTACCACTGGTGGAATTTAGTAAAAAGTTCAAATTTTAGGATATTACGACGACGGAATTAAAATGACAGAAATTTTGCAATAATTCAGTTAAATCAATATTAAATCACTCAGAAAAGTTACACAACAAGTATTATATATGTTTGGGTGACCTGTCCAAAATTCAGAACCAAAGGATAACTGGTGGCAAAGTTAATTTGATTAGTATGAATTAGCGATAACGTAATATATGTAATGTACCGGTAGCCTAATTGAATGAAAACAGAAAATATTCTAAGTTAAAAAAAAAATTAAATATATCAATAAAATATGGAGAATAACAGTCTTAGCTGGGTTCTTCTTCTTTCCTTTTCTTTTTGAAATTCGTTCGATTGCTTCAGATAAGTTTGCCAGCGCACAAAAAGCGTTAAGGAAGGCAGCATCGATCGGTCGATTTTGCGTGACAACGACCGAGCTCCCTTCACTGTTGAGCGGCAATAATTTTTCTGTGATTCGTCGCATAAGACACCCTTCACCGCTTCCTCCACAATCTTCTTCTTGAAACGAAAAACAAGAAGGCAATCTTCACAGCTTCCTCTTTTTGTCTTTCAGCAGGTCGTCCGTTACGCTTGGCTTGATTAAGCACCAGCTGGCGGCGAAGGCGTGACAGGCAGTGGCGGGCCAGAAGCCTGAAGGAATGGGCTGCGAAGTCGGTGGTTCTTTGCATTGAGTCGATCGTCTGACCAGAAAGCATTCCAACAGAGGAATAATGGGAGAGAGGTAAAGAATAAATACACATCGCCAAGTCGGATTGAATGAAAAATGAGAGCCATAGCTCTGAGACTTACCTTGTTTGAACTTTTATTTACATCAGTAGCGATAAACGTGAATAACCACTAACGCAAAATAAAATAAGCCAGATCGTGAAGACCTTGAATAACCGGCCTACCGCGCCCCGCGTATGCGAGGCGCGGCGTGAGGGGACGGGCGACTTTGCGCCCGGAAACGGTTGGTTCACCAGCTAAGGACGCGGGGCCAGGGCTGGGGAGATGTGGTGCCTGTGAGGAGAGAATTGGTGGCCGAAATTCCGATTGATGAAGTCGCATCCCGAAAATTTAGAAAGTCGAGACGGACCAGAGAGACGGGTACGAACCGCCCTTTTGGGATGGGGGTTCGTCTTCCGGCAGGCTGCTTGGGTCTGCCGGGGAGAACGGCTTACACCCGCGGGGAAGATAGCCCACGGAGAGCGTTTTCTCGCGTCTCTCTCTCGCAGACATTCTACAGACACTCACCTGGGTTTTAATTCCTGGGAGCTCCGGGCCGGCTGCTTTTATAAGCGGCCGGGAGCTCCCAGGACAGCTTCACCGCAAAGGGATTGAATTATCAAAAAATAGCCAAATTTTGGAGTGGAAAATGGGTTTGAGAAACCCTACTGATGTGGTACTCGTCGAGTGGATTTTCTAAATTTATTAAGTACAATAAAAGGAGTCTGAATATTGGGGCTCATTCTGTTCTGCTGCCGTGACTTTCGAACATTGCGGCGCGTAGGAGAAACGTCCATTCCGCTGTCACGGCGCGGTGTCAAGAGTTGCGAGGCGTAAGGAGAACGTCCATTTCGCTGTCACGCCGGGTGGTCCGGTCGTTATATATGTCCAGAGAAATCTTCTTTTGGATGATGGTGTGCTTGGCGATATTCATCATGGTCAGAAAGATCAGGTTGTTCATTTGTCCTCCAGGGAGTTGGTTGTAAAGGTTCATGTCCTTTGTTATTTCTATGTCTTCGTTGGTTAGGTCAAAATATTGTTGTTTCAGGCGCTTCCATATTCCTTGTGCAAAGGAGCACTCGGTGAGGACGTGGGTCACATTGTCTTCAGGTTTTCTGCAGAATTTGCAATTTGTTTTTCTGTCAGATTGTAGTCTTCTTTGAAATTCTCCCCATTTGTATCCTCCATGAGCAATCCGAAAGGACATGGAGGATAGGTGAGGTGGAAGGAGGAGTTTGATTCCTTTGTTTTTCAAGAGGATCTCATTCCAAGGAATCTTCTTTCTGTTTTGATCAATCTTGTTAGTCTTCTTTTCATTTTACGTTTTCAGATTGAGGTAGATGTTTTTATAGGAAGTATTTTCCCAGTCGTGTTTCAAGCCTTTGAGTTTGCAAAAGGACTTGAAGATGTCCGCATACATTTCGTTTGGAATTGGGGCATGCGGAATGCTGTTGGAGAACAGATGAGGATTAATGTGTCTCATTCTGGAGCTCAAATTAAACATGACCCATTCGTGCCAGATTTCGGTGGCGTCTTCTAGTGAGAAGAGGTGCCGAATTTTGTCTATGCGACTAGTTTGGAATTTTGATTGGATGTCCACCATATTGATGCCTCCATCTTTGACAGGAGGAAATGTCTTGCTTCTCTGGAGCTGTTCAAATGGCGAAGGATACCAGAGGAAGTCGAAGAGGATTTTGTTTAGTTCTTTGATGTGTTGTTTCGTTGGCATCAGCACTCTACTGAGATGCAAAGTGACGGGTACCAAGAGAGTGTTGATGATGGAAATCTTTCCATAGAGGGAGAGTCTTCGTGGTTTGTGGATGTTGGCGATCGTTTGAGTTTTCCTGATGGCGGTCTGCCAGTTCATCTTGTCGAGTTATGTTTTGTTTGTTCCTAGCCAGATGCCCAGGATCTTGACGTTGTTCAAGATCGCAGCTTCTGGAAAGAGCTGCTGAGCTCCTTGAGCCAGGTCCGGTTTGGACGCCAGGATCTGGGTCTTTCCCTGGTTCACTTTCTGGTCGGACATCGTCTGGTAGATGGCTAGTTGTCTGTTGATTTCTTTGAGAAATGGAGTGTCTCTTGTGATGAATGTAGTGTCGTCCGCATATTGCTGGATTTTGATTGTCAGCTTGGAAAATCGAAAACCGTTGATAAGATGGTTTTTCTCTATGCGACGGGTCAACACGTCGGCACAGATTATGAAATAGAGCATGCTGAGGGGACAACCTTGTCGAATGCCCCTTTTGACGTTGATTCGTTTTGTTAAAGCTCCGTTGATCTCTATTTTGCTTTTTGTTTTGTGGTAAACCAAAGACAGGTAATTTATCATTATTGGTTTTATTCCGAGTTTCTTCAGGATTCCAGAGAGGAAGGAGTGACTAACTCTATCGAAAGCTTTTTCAAAGTCAGTTATCATGATGTACAAGTCCCTGTGTTGTGTTTGAGATGCTTCCAGGGCAGCTTGTATGTTCATAGTGACATGCTCTATTCTGCGGTTTGGCAGTCCACATTTCTGATTCGGACAAATCAGGTTTGTGATCATGGGTGTGAGTCTGTTGGAGAGGATTTTACTCAAGATCTTGTAGTCTGTGTTGAGCAGAGAGATCGGTCTCCAGTTTTTGAGCTTTTCTTTTTCACCTTTTTTAAAGATTAACTTCACTTTTGCTTTTTTCATTGAGGGAGTCATTGTTTTTATCAAGTAGCAATTTGTAAGCATCTCTAGAATGTCGTGTTTCAGGAAATGCCAGCATTTTTGATAGAATAATGAGCCGAGACCATCTGATCCAGGTGCAGAATCTTTGTTAAGAGAATCGATGGCAGTTTTTACTTCTTTTAGACTGATGAGCTGTTCCGCTTGTTCAGCTGCGTCTTCCTCGATCTTGGCCTCTCCAAGAATGTTCAGGTAGTTGTTGTTCCCGACAATTTTCACCAAATCAAACGTCATATAAAAACCGTTCAAGTCTACTGAATATTACGTCATGGAAATTCCTAAAGCATGTGCCAAAATTGCACCAGCGTTCATAAGAATTGTGTCAAACCTGTTTGGGCCTGTTTGGGCCTGTTTAAACAGGAAATATTACATCAGCTTTAAACACCTGTTGGAATGACTTCATAATTGTCTTTCATTATTGCGTCACAGTACTGCATACGTGAATTTGAGATATTGCTATCTATTCTGGTCATTCGTAAAATGATTGTTTGAAAGTTGGCCGCACATTTAACTGTTGGCTTAGTGCTTGCTAGCTGGACAAAGGTTCCGTCTTTTATCCAAGTAATCTGTTCTGTAGTGACAGTTTTCAGTGGTGTAAGGCGTTGCACCCCCCCTCGTTTTCGATAGCCTCGGGCTAATTTTACAGAAATACACTGTTTGAAAAGAAGTTCAAGTGTGTGTTTCTTCGGTCATTATATACAGACGAACGGATTTGGGAATCTTATGTTACAATTTTCCCACGAAGAGATTATGGTTTACCGCTGTGACCAGTTGTCTTGTTCTTGAGGGTTGATGTCGTCTTCCACACCCCATAGAGAGTGGTAGAAGCTGTGTACTTCTTTAAGAATGGCTTCTTTTTTGGTTAGAGTTGTGTTGTTTGTGCCAGGTATCTCAGTGATAGAGCTACTTTTACAGTTTTTTTCTTCTGCTTTGAAGAAGCTTTTGGAGGGCTCTTCATCGCTTGTTGGAGTTGTTCTGGATCTAATCGTAGAAATTTTTGATTTTCCCCAAGAATTCAGGTCGACGTTCTTCCAAGACGTGGTTTAGACGAGCGTCCAGAGTGAGGAGCATATGATGATGAACTGTTTTATTTCGATCAACGACGCACGAGTACAAAATAATTGACACGGCGAGAAGAACACAATAAACATAGCCAGGTCAGAGACTTTAAAGAACCGGCCTGCCACGCCCCGTGGAGGCGGGGAGCGGCGTGGTTATGGGGTGGCGATGCACCCGGAAGGGAAGTCCACCAGCTTAAGTCGCGGGGGCCAGGCTGGGGAGTTTAGGTACCTGTGGAAGGAAAGTGTGGATCGAGAATTTTGTGCGACTCGTCCGCAAAAGTTAGAATGGCGGAACGGGCCAGGGAGACGGGCTTTGCTTTCTGCAAACGCAAAAAGGTCAGCTCACGACGAGCCGGGCGACAGAAGTTTTATAAAGCCAGGCAGCGCCCACGTCTCCATCACGGTACCGTAACACAGGTACGTTTAACTCCTATACCCGGTCAGCCCGTAGGCAGACCGGATAAACTTTGGGGTCTCCCACGAGGAAGAGATGCTTAGCTACAAGGACGATTTGAATACTCGTGGGAGACGAAAATTATATAAAATCTGGAGCAAAGGCTCAATTAATTGGTGTAAAAAAAAAGATGGTAAGTGGGAATATATTGTATGCTTTACCTACCGAAAAAGTGTTGACGTTGAACCAACGAGCACGAATGTGCACTGGCCAGACGTTGAGGCAGGTTCGCCCAGATGGGTCGGGGGGACTAGCGATCGAAGCGTAGATATGACTAGGCTACGTTACCAGGAAAAATATAGAATAGTGGGATGAAACTTTGGAGGTTGCATCGAGTTGATCAGGAAATCATGTTTATCGATGAGTTAAAAACAACGCGAGGTTGATTCGAGCGGGAAAGAGCAGCGTATCGGGAGAAGGTAGTGTGTGATAGTCTAAAATATTGAAATATGAAAATACAGATCCAGTGTTGTTAATGATATTACGTCATTGATAGATGATATGAGTCCATTCACGATATGCAATATATACTTAATTCATATATTGCTATTTTATTTTATTGATGATGATTGTATTCTTCATTGAGCTGCAGCATGCTGATGAAACAACAATTGTTTACAGGTAAATTGATAATGAAACAATGGATTTAACATACTATGACGTCACACAATTACTGGCGGGTTTTGAGGTTTGCTGTCTTGCGCGCTCGGATGCTTACTGCTGAGCTTCTGTTGTTGGGAAATTGAGCTTCTGATCGCTGGAATCGTCTTTTCTGTGACGTAGCCCCTCCACGAGTGAGCCCGGCGTTCCAAGCTTTCCAGACACGGAGGGAACCTTCGATTGAGAGGGAGGCCACTTTTCTAGCCACCTCTGCTACCCCACGAGCAGGAACACCCAAGGCCGCCAAAGCCCGAGAGCTCAACGGAGCATAGCTCCCGAGGGAGCCTACGACGAACGGAAGTGACAGGACGTCCCTGCAAGGGCGCTTCCTGTCTTCCAATATGTTTACACATAACTCGCCGTACTTGTCGTGTTTCCTGTCGGCGGCTTTTCGAAGGGAATCCGCGGTGTAATCGAACGGGCAAGTGACGTCACATACAACCGTGACACCGTCAGGGCGTTGCAGGACAATGTCAGGGCGCAGATCAGCACCGCCCGCTTCCACGTGTTGTGGAACCGTACTATCTATGATAAGCAAGGGCTGCCATTCGGCAGGTACATGCTTCACGATCTCCCACAATACTGAATTGTGTCGTTCCGTGACAACAGGCATCACGGTAGGGCAGTGGTTCAATATATGAGGGAGAGTCTCTTCCGCTTTCCCACACGCGCGACATATGGCAGGTTTATATGGGTGGCCATGGCTTGGTTTTGATTTCAAGGGAAGTAGGTTTAGGCGGGCTTTATAAGCAAATGCACGGTTCGCGTGATCCAGGAGCTCCGGTCGCCGAGTCCAAGAGTTCGAAAATCCGGACAGACAGTGGGCACTGACCGTCTTGCCTTGGTCAGGTTTGGATTCCCACTGTCTCCTCCACCACAAGTCATTGTGTTGGTGGAGGGTCGGAACCACTTTTTTTCTTAGGGGAAGGGTGATTTTGGAGCTCCCCGCGGTCAACTCGAGACCGCCATCCGGGCGTGCGGACCAACGTACATTTAGACGACGGGTAGCCGCCGGGACGCGGCCCCACAAGCTTTCGCCTGTTGGGCACGGTCGAGAACGGGCACCTTCAGGAGGGGGGTCCTTATTCAAGTAACTGGCTAGCTGGCACGGGGTAGGATCTGGAGTGCCGAACCTCAGACTGGCACAACGCCTAAGCTGCCCGAAAGCGATGGCAGAGACACGGTCGTCAGGAGACGTCAGCATCTTGAAGGCCTGGGCTATCGAAAGCGTGTCGCTTTCGCGACACAGATTCAACACACCAAAGCCCCCCAATGCAGGCTTACAGTAAAAGAAAGCGCTGCACGCCCACCTGGGAAGACGCCACGCCACCTTCAAACACTGCAATACCAGTCGATCGAGCTTCAGAAGCTCATACTGTCTGAAGCGCCGCACTCGCAGATGGTATGACGCGGACGGAAGAATGATAGAATTAAGTGCCAGAAGTTTCTGGCTTGGAGTAAGGAAAGATTTCATTAAAGAGGAAATGTGTTTCTCCAGGGTGGAGATGAAAGGTTGGGTAAGGGACGCATCCGAGGCGTAACCGGTTCGAGCGCCAAGATATTTGTACGTTTCGCCTTTGGGGATGACTCGGATTTCCTCCCCGGCAAGGGAGAA
Source organism: Aplidium turbinatum (assembly GCF_918807975.1). Classification (NCBI taxonomy): domain Eukaryota; kingdom Metazoa; phylum Chordata; class Ascidiacea; order Aplousobranchia; family Polyclinidae; genus Aplidium; species Aplidium turbinatum. The sequence goes on along the minus strand of NC_137473.1, from coordinate 20,998,915 downwards.
AGGTTCCGGGTCGACCCGCAGACGGGACGCCGACGCTTTCCTATAGGATAAGGTGCCACACTTGCGTGGGTTGAACCGTAGCCCGGACCAGGAAGAGAAGGGATCAGTAGTAGATAAGAGGGAGATCATCTGCTCGCGATCGGAAGAAACGAAACAGATGTCGTCCGCATATGCCATACAACGTACTTTGATGTCTTCTTTAGCAGGAAGGTTGTAGCCGCAATCCGTTTTGTCACGGACGCCCCTGAAGAGCACCTGTAGTCTTCTCTACGCTTGAGTGCGACATCTTGCGAAAGTTCGATCATTTTTTTTTTTTTCTTTTTTTTTTTTCGCGCAACGCTCAGAGTTCAAGATGGATACCACTACATCTTGCAGGTTTACAAATTGTCCATATGGATTGGATTTGCTTCCTGTTTCATCATTAGTGCGTCCGCTCCGGGAGCCGTCCACACACCCAAACACTCAGCAGGCACACCATACTTACATGGAAGATACCTACCAGGGAGGCGAGGGACTCACTACGACCGAAGGGACCCACCGCGGTAGATGGTAATCTGTGAATGTAAATATTTGGTTAGTGGCTGCCTCAAGCTGATCTGCCTGTCTCGACTTTCCTCTTGCTGATCTTGGAGCAGACTAGGAGATGGCGGGTCAAGCATGAGAACTAGCGCGTTTTGGTAAATAATTCATTTTTTAATTTTATTTGAGTTTGTTTGTGTGTGTGTATCTTCTTGTTGCCCACTTCAAGAAGGGCACCTGTTTGGAGAAAACGGGCCACTGCAGTCTGACATCTCATTTGGCGAAAATGCCAGAGAGGAGCGGCCAGATGGAGGGTAGCTTTTGCTGACCCCAGAGTCATCATGGAATTGGCCGCTGCAATCCTGTCATCCCAGAGCGAGTGGGACGACGGAGAGAGACGGTTGAAGATCCCCCGCTGCAATCACTCTTCCGGCATCAGGCCGTTGTAGATGAGTGAGAGGGACGGGTTAAAGGTGGGTTGTTACGCCCTTGGCTGTCTAAAATTCTTCAAAGATGATCTACGACCGTACTGTGCTAGTGAGATCCACCGCTGCAATCAGTCATCCTTACCACCGAGGACGACTAAGAGGGCGGTTGAAGAGTGGTTCTCGACTGGTTCTTCTATCTTCTGACCGTAGGAGGAGGTTTGGAAGGAGTAGAAATGTCAGATGACAAAGGAATGTTATGCTTTAGTGTTATGTTTTTCGTTTTTGTCATGATGACCCACAGGGCTTGAATGGTGGACCGTTTTGTGTCCTGTATATATGTGTCGCCTATGTCCAGAGATATCTTCTTTTGGATGATGGTGTGTTTGGCGACATTCATCATGGTCAAAAGAATCGGGTTGTTCTTCTGTCCGTCAGGAATTTGGTTGTAAAGGATCAAGTCCTTTGTTATTTCCATGTCTTCGTTGGTTAGGTCAAGATATTGTTGTTTCAGGCGCTCCCATATTCTTAGCGCAAAGGAGCACTTGGTGAGGACGTGGGTCACATTATCTTCTTGTTTTCTGCAGAATTGGCAATTTGTTATTCTGTCAGAATGTATTGATCTATTAAAATCTCCCCATTTGTATCCTCCATGTGCAATCCGAAAGGACATGGAGGATAGGTGAGGTGGAAGGAGAAATTTGATTTCTTTATTTCTTAGAAGAATTTCGTTCCAAGGAATCTTCTTTCCGTTTGATCAATCTTGTTAGTTTGTAAGCCAAACAAACCACTAGACGATGCAAAGAGCTATCGCCCCATCTCCTTGCTCTGCATCCCTTTCAAGATCCTTGAGAGACTGATCTACGCCCGTGTCGAACCAATAATTGACCCACTGCTTCCCAACGAACAAGCTGGATTCCGACACGGGAGGTCAACTGTAGACCAAGTCACACTACTAACTCAGGATATTGAGGAGAGTTTCTCGGCAAAAAAGAAAGCGGGGGCTGTTTTTATCGACCTAACAGCAGCCTATGACACTGTTTGGCACCGTGGCCTAGTCTACAAGCTACTCCGCCTACTCCCTGACAAGCACATGGTCAAAATGATCATGGAACTCATCCACAACAGGAGTTTTACCCTTACCACCGGAAGCGGAAAACCAAGTAGACTGCGGCGACTCAAAAACGGTGTCCCACAGGGATCAGTCTTGGCTCCCATCCTTTTCAACGTCTATACGCATGACCTACCATCAACAACATCTCACAAATATGCATATGCTGATGACTTGGCCATCTTGCACGCTGCGAAAGACTGGCAATCATTACAAACGACGTTGAGCCAAGACATGACGACCATATCTGGATACCTCCATCAATGGAAACTGAAGCTCAGCGAAAGTAAAACTGTGACGGCAGCCTTCCATCTCAACAACAGGGAGGCAAAACGTGATCTGAAAGTGACCGTTAGCGGCAAAATTCTGCCGCCCTGCCCAGAACCAACATACCTTGGGGTTACACTTGACAGGTCACTCACATACCGTCACCATTTACAGTCACTACGCAAAAAGCTGACATCTCGCGTCGCCCTGCTGAGACGTTTGGCAGGCACAACTTGGGGCGCAGGTGCTGACACCTTGCGCACTGCAACCCTGGCTTTGGTTCACTCCACTGCTGAATACTGCACCCCTGCCTGGTGCCGCAGTGCCCACACCCGCCTCATCGACAGCCCAATCAACGACGCATTGCGAATTGTGACTGGATGCCTGCGCCCAACTCCAACAGAGTATTTACCAATCCTTGCAGGCATCCAACCTGCTGAGCTTCGCCGAAAGGGAGCCATTATACACCTGGCTCGCCGGGCGGGGGATCCTGACCACTTGCTCCATGCAAAACTCAACATCCCACCTCAGGAATCTCCCCGGCAACTAAAGTCAAGACACCCCTTTGTGCCAGCTGCTGTTGAATTACTACAACCATTCAGCGATCGTGCCATCAGCGCAGCACACTTCATGGAAGACACTTGGAATGCAGCATGGTGCGCCACCGACACCAAACTACATGGTTTTATGCCCCACCCGGTGGCGCGCCCCCCTGGTATGGACCTTCCTCGGCCGACTTGGGTCAAGCTCAACAGAATCCAAGCCGGAGTCGGTCGCTTCCATTCCAACATGCACAAGTGGGGTCTGGCTCCCTCATCGGCCTGCGAATGCGGCGCGGAGGAACAAACTGCTGACCATGTCGTTCTCGAATGTCCCATCTACAAGGCACCAAATGGAACGCATGGTATAGCAACGCTGGACGAAGCTACACTCACCTGGCTCTCCACCACCTGCCCTGAAATTTGATCTAGTCTCAAACGAAAGAAGAAGAAGAATCTTGTTAGTCATCTTTTCATTTTGCGTTTTCAGATTGAGGTAGATGTTTTTATAGGAAGTATTTTCCCAGTCGTGTTTCAAGCCTTTGAGTTTGCAAAAGGACTTGAAGATGTCCGCATACATTTCGTTTGAAATTGGAGCTTGCGGTATTAGGGGGGGGACTTAGAACGCTTTTTGGCCAAAAACGGTTCTCTAATGGGCTAAAAATATGGACCGAGATATAAAAACTCCAACAAGCCCAAATTTATGCCTCTGGAAGATCGTTTACCCCCTTGAACATACCCCTTGAAGATGACCACTTTGAGATTTTGGATATTTTCTTGCAGTGTTGCCATATAAAACAATACAATCAAGTCTTAACACATTTTATCTCGCAAAACTTGTTCCTTTGTAGTTTTAAGCAGTTTTTGATAATTTACCAGTATGTAGAAAGATATTTTAGTTGTTTAGTGACACACTTTATTGAGTTTAAGTTAAAAAATAGTTTTTTTTTGTGAATGGCAACATGTGTTCTGCTTTGGAGACTATGTAATAAAAGCGTGTGCCTTTTGATTGTTTGTACACGTTAGTATGAGTGATAGTGCAAGGCAATTAGGCTACTTTATATTGGAATATTGCCTGATCAATGAGTATAATGTCTTTCCAATTGAGAAGAGAGTACTGATTTAGATACAATTCAAAGTTGTAGTAGGCCATATTAGGCTAATGCCTGACAATTCTTAGCCTACAATCTTGTAGAAGACTAGGCTATAGCTTGTGGCGAAACCAACCTAGCCATTGGTGATTATCAGTACGATAGTTGCAATAAAATGATTATTTTGGTTCAGTTTTAAATCTACAGAGTTTCAATATGGTGTAGAGATCGAGGGATGGAGCAGGGGCCACTGCCCCTTAACCTTATTTGGATTTTTTGATTTATTTTGAGGATAAGTTTTAATCTGCTCTTTGAAACAACTTTTATTTGGCCAGCACCTTGATGGTGTGTTGTAATATTGCAGTCAAGTTTACCATAACCAAAACAGACCCAGAACAAGCATTGATTTTTAGTGTTTTTCAGATGTACTATAAACCTATATCATATTGAAGATACAGAAATCTGAAAGTGTACTATTATACCCTTTGGGCAGTTAGCAGTCTATTTACACCTAATAATGTCTGCTTTTGAAACAAGGTCCAAAGCAAAAAGGAAATTAGGTGATGTTGTTTACACTAAAGCAGCTGGCTTTCCAGCAGGAACCCTTCCTGTAGAAAAGGCAGTCCTTGAAAATATGTTGTACTTGTTATAGCCTAAGAGAGCAGGTGCAAATGAGAGAAGTAAATTGGATGCTGCTGGTATGATAGCAATGATGTTGCAAAACATTGGTTGTTCTGCAATTTGTATACAGTTTCCACTATTGCAATTAAAAATCGTGTTGTTAAGATTTATGATGAATTTATGTATCTTTTGAGAATGAGAAAATCTCGTCAAAACAATCGGCATCAGAAACGAGTGAATGACTTCAATGACAGGTCCAGTGGTGTTTTTGATATATTTTGTGGAAATAACGTACAAAGAAGCTCTCCATGGAGTAACGATGACCAGTATGGAATGGGACTTTCTGAAAGATCAACGCTCGGAACGAAAAATGTATTGTGAGGATTACATTGACGTAAAACAATGGAAATGCGAAAGCAAGATCTTCATGCTCTTGAACGATTGAGGTGCTCCGAAAAAAGAATCACGGAAGAATATAATGAAGGTTTAACTGAATTAAATAAGATGCTTTCAGACTCTGAACAATCTAGTGCTGTTGAGGTCACTTCAGACGACACTCCAACTGATGATGAAGAGCCTAAGCCAAAGAGGAGGAAAGTAGCTATTAATCATGTGGTTGATGACATTATGGCAAAGCAATACCAGCATGTTCGACTTACTTTGCGAAATGTTCGCAGTGAATTTTATGAAACCTTGGACAAACTAAAAAGTGTTTATCATATGTCTCAGCTCCAAGCAGATGCAGATATCGTGGAAACAACAAACAAGATGTTTGGAAGAACTTGGAAGTTTCATGGTAGTGACCCGGATCAACTCGATTTGGACACTTTGCCGGACAGACATATTATAAGAAAAACTGGCAAAAGCATCGAAACAATGGCTCTTGATTCCATTGTTCAAGAAATTATGTTTTCTGAGAATAATGCAGCCATTACATATGCTAATGACGGATCAAAAAAACAAGGAGCTGGTTCTTTCATTGTACAGGGAATAATAATAAATGGAAAATATAGAACACTGCCTACCTTGTCCATTGTTTCAGAAAGCAGAGCTAATTTGGCAGACTTGAAAATGAATACACTACGGATCCTCTCTGTGGCTAGTGATGTGGAGGCTAAAGATATATATGAAAAGATTGACTTTGTGTTGACTGATCAAACTTCACATAATTTTCAAGTGGACCACACAGTGGCTGAAAAGTTTCAAACAAAAAAACTACCAGATCATGTCTTCTGCAATGTTCATCCAAGCTTGATGTTCAATCGTGACATAAGTAAGCACTGCGCAAGTTTGGAAAACGCAATTGGAAGAGACAAAATTTATGCAAACTTTCTTGTTAATGCAACCTCATCAGCAAGAAGTGTCACTGAACAAGCTCTTAATTGCATAACAAGGCTAAATAATGATGATTTTGATCACAAACCATGGAATAAAGCCAGAGACTTTGACCTTCACATTGCCCCAAGAAAAAATCTATCAGTAAGCCTCAAAGATGAAAGATTTAATCGTTTGACTTTGTCCTGCACTATTGTATTGTATCATATGGAAGACGTAGCTGATTTTTTGCGTAAATTTTGTCATGTTTCAAATCAGCTAGCATGCATTGTTAGGTCTTTCCTTGATATCGAATTTTTAGAGGTTATGTTTTGTATTGGAGCTCTTCTGGGTTTACATCTGGTTGAACCTTTTTTGTCACTCACTCTGTCCCAAACTACCACATACTCTAAACTAACACCTGCATTTCATCAACTTTATGAGGATCTGAACAACACAAATCCTGAAAAGCTATTCGATCTTGATAACCCTGCATTCCAATTCGTGTCATCCGATCATTTTCATGCCACAAAGTAGAGCCCAGAAATATGTGCAAGCATTGCACAAATGACATCCACATACAAAGCACAACTTAAAAGCATGCTACAAGTTCTTCTTCCAGCTATCGCTGATGCATTCCAGAGAAAAAAGGAAACATTTTTGGATTCGGAGATCATAACCCAAAGGCAAATATATCCTTAGCCCACATGGATAAGGAAAAACTGGAAAAAGTGCCTATCCACAACATTGACTCTGAGAGAAGTGTTGGCTTCATTAACTATGAACTATCTCGCAGAGGGGCCAGAGAAATACCAGCAGCCTCTTCATCACAAGTAAAAAATAAATCCCAACATCTAATTCAAAGTAGCCTATGCCTTCTGGATCTTTCAAAAGTTATACAAAAAAAAACATCCTTATTCCCGAATTGCAGCTAGAGTGGAGAAAACTTCAAGATAACTTGCAGAAAACGATATCAGAAAACAAAATGTCCGCTAATATTGCACTAGACCAAAGACACCACAAAGATCTTGCAGCTCTCAAATCCTTAGGTGGACCGTTTACTTCACCAATGGAACTCGACAATTACGCAAATTCAATTCAAGCAGGAAGAACCAAGACAGACAGATTGTACAGGGAAATACGTTACGCCAGGGACACATCGTTATCCATTCCCAAAACTAGCGATATTTTTAAGCTGAAAAAAGGACACAAGAAGCTTCCACTTCACACATACATAACAAACTTGAAACTATACCTTGAAAATATTGTATCAAAGACTGATGTGACAATGGAAGACTTCATTGAAGCAATCACAACAATTGTGACTGAATCAAAAAAGTACTGTTTACGTACCACAAACAGTAAAAATTTAAAAAAATTCCAAACTTTCAACCCCTATGTTCAAGGGGGTAAACGTTATTTTTAAGCGTTAAAAGTAAGATGGTTGGTGTTTTTACATGTTTCTCCATATTTTCAGGGGGTTAGAGCAGAACTTTTGGTCTAAGTCCCCCCCCTAGCGGTATGCTGTTGGAGAACAGATGAGGATTAATGTGTCTCATTCTGGAGCTCAAATTGAACATGGCCCATTCGTGCCAGATTTCGGTGGCGTCTTCTAGTGAGAAGAGGTGCCGAATTTTGTCTATGCGACTAGTTTGGAATTTTGATTGGATGTCCACCATATTGATGCCTCCATCTTTGACAGGAGGAAATGTCTTGCTTCTCTGGAGCTGTTCAAATGGCGAAGGATACCAGAGGAAGTCGAAGAGGATTTTGTTTAGTTCTTTGATGTGTTGTTTCGTTGGCATCAGCACTCTACTGAGATGCAAAGTGACGGGTACCAAGAGAGTGTTGATGATCGAAATCTTTCCATAGAGGGAGAGTCTTCGTGGTTTGTGGATGTTGGCGATCGTTTGAGTTTTCCTGATGGCGGTCTGCCAGTTCATCTTGTCGAGTTATGTTTTGTTTGTTCCTAGCCAGATGCCCAGGATCTTGACGTTGTTCAAGATCGCAGCTTCTGGAAAGAGCTGCTGAGCTCTTTGGGCCAGGTCCGGTTTGGACGCCAGGATCTGGGTCTTTCCCTGGTTCACTTTCCGGTCGGACATCGTTTGGTAGATGGCTAGTTGTCTGTTGATTTCTTTGAGAAATGGAATGTCTCTTGTGATGAATGTAGTGTCGTCCGCATATTGCTGGATTTTGATTGTCAGCTTGGAAAAGCGAAAACCGTTGATAAGATGGTTTTTCTCTATGCGACGGGTCAACACGTCGGCACAGATTATGAAATAGAGCATGCTGAGGGGACAACCTTGTCGAATGCCCCTTTTGACGTTGATTCGTTTTGTTAAAGCTCCATTGATTTCTATTTTGCTTTTTGTTTTGTTGTAAACCAAAGACAGGTAATTTATCATTATTGGTTTTATTCCGAGTTTCTTCAGGATTCCATAGAGGAAGGAGTGACTAACTCTATCAAATGCCTTTTCAAAGTCGGTTATCATGATGTACAAGTCCCTGTGTTGTGTTTGAGATGCTTCCAGGGCAGCTTGTATGTTCATAGTGACATGCTCTATTCTGCGGTTTGGCAGTCCACATTTCTGATTCGGACAAATCAGGTTTGTGATCATGGGTGTGAGTCTGTCGGAGAGGATTTTACTCAAGATCTTGTAGTCTGTGTTGAGCAGAGAGATCGGTCTCCAGTTTTTGAGCTTTTCTTTTTCACCTTTTTTAAAGATTAACTTCACTTTTGCTTTTTTCATTGAGGGAGTCATTGTTTTTATCAAGTAGCAATTTGTAAGCATCTCTAGAATGTCGTGTTTCAGGAAATGCCAGCATTTTTGATAGAATAATGAGCCGAGACCATCTGATCCAGGTGCAGAATCTTTGTTAAGAGAATCGATGGCGGTTTTTACTTCTTTTAGACTGATGAGCTGTTCCGCTTGTTCAGCTGCGTCTTCCTCGATTTTGGCCTCTCCAAGAATGTTCAGGTAGTTGTCTTGTTCTTGAGGGTTGATGTCGTCTTCCACACCCCATAGGGAGTGATAGAAGCTGTGTACTTCTTTAAGAATGGCTTCTTTTTTGGTTAGAGTTGTGTTGTTTGTGCCATGTATCTCAGTGATAGAGCTACTTTTACAGTTTTTTTCTTCTGCTTTGAAGAAGCTTTTGGAGGGCTCTTCATCGCTTGTTGGAGTTGTTCTGGATCTGATTTGAGATCCGATTGCTTAGTAATCGTAGAAATTTTTGATTTTCCCCAAGAATTCAGGTCGACGTTCTTCCAAGACGTGGTTTGGACGAGCGTCCAGAGTGAGGAGCATATTTGATGATGAACTGTTTTATTTCGATCAACGACGCACGAGTACAAAATAATTGACACGGCGAGAAGAACACAATAAACATAGCCAGGTCAGAGACTTTAAAGAACCGGCCTGCCACGCCCCGTGGAGGCGGGGAGCGGCGTGATTATGGGGTGGCGATGCACCCGGAAGGGAAGTCCACCAGCTTAGGTCGCGGGGGCCAGGCTGGGGAGTCTAGGTACCTGTGGAAGGAAAGTGTGGATCGAGAATTTTGTGCGACTCACCCGCAAAAGTTAGAATGGCGGAACGGGCCAGGGAGACGGGCTTTGCTTTCTGCAAACGCAAAAAGGTCAGCTCACGACGAGCCGGGCGACAGAAGTTTTATAAAGCCAGGCAGCGCCCACGTCTCCATCACGGTACCGTAACACAGGTACGTTTAACTCCTATACCCGGTCAGCCCGTAGGCAGACCGGATAAACTTTGGGGTCTCCCACGAGGAAGAGATGCTTAGCTACAAGGACGATTTGAATACTCGTGGGAGACGAAAATTATATAAAATCTGGAGCAAAGGCTCAATTAATTGGTGTAAAAAAAAAGATGGTAAGTGGGAATATATTGTATGCTTTACCTACCAAAAAAGTGTTGACGTTAAACCAACGAGCACGGATGTGCACTGGCCAGACGTTGAGGCAGGTTCGCCCAGATGGGTCGGGGGGACTAGCGATCGAAGCGTAGATATGACTAGGCTACGTTACCAGGAAAAATATAGAATAGTGGGATGAAACTTTGGAGGTTGCATCGAGTTGATCAGGAAATCATGTTTATCGATGAGTTAAAAGCAACGCGAGGTTGATCCGAGCGGGAAAGAGCAGCGTATCGGGAGAAGGTAGTGTGTGATAGTCTAAAATATTGAAATATGAAAATACAGATCCAGTGTTGTTAATGATATTACGTCATTGATAGATGATATGAGTCCATTCACGATATGCAATATATACTTAATTCATATATTGCTATTTTATTTTATTGATGATGATTGTATTCTTCATTGAGCTGCAGCATGCTGATGAAACAACAATTGTTTACAGGTAAATTGATAATGAAACAATGGATTTAACATACTATGACGTCACACAATTACTGGCGGGTTTTGAGGTTTGCTGTCTTGCGCGCTCGGATGCTTACTGCAGAGCTTCTGTTGTTGGGGAATTGAGCTTCTGATCGCTGGAATCGTCTTTTCTATGACGTAGCCCCTCCACGAGTGAGCCCGGCGTTCCAAGCTTTCCAGACACGGAGGGAACCTTCGATTGAGAGGGAGGCCACTTTTCTAGCCACCTCTGCTACCCCACGAGCAGGAACACCCAAGGCCGCCAAAGCTCGAGAGCTCAACGGAGCATAGCTCCCGAGGGAGCCTACGACGAACGGAAGTGACAGGACGTCCCTGCAAGGGCGCTTCCTGTCTTCCAATATGTTTACACATAACTCGCCGTACTTGTCGTGTTTCCTGTCGGCGGCTTTTCGAAGGGAATCCGCGCCGTAATCGAACGGGCAAGTGACGTCACATACAACCGTGACACCGTCAGGGCGTTGCAGGACAATGTCAGGGCGCAGATCAGCACCGCCCGCTTTCACGTGTTGTGGAACCGTACTATCTATGATAAGCAAGGGCTGCCATTCGGCAGGTACATGCTTCACGATCTCCCACAATACTGAATTGTGTCGTTCCGTGACAACAGGCATCACGGTAGGGCAGTGGTTCAATATATGAGGGAGAGTCTCTTCCGCTTTCCCACACGCGCGACATATGGCAGGTTTATATGGGTGGCCATGGCTTGGTTTTGATTTCAAGGGAAGTAGGTTTAGGCGGGCTTTATAAGCAAATGCACGGTTCGCGTGATCCAGGAGCTCCGGTCGCCGAGTCCAAGAGTTCGAAAATCCGGACAGACAGTGGGCACTGACCGTCTTGCCTTGGTCAGGTTTGGATTCCCACTGTCTCCTCCACCACAAGTCATTGTGTTGGTGGAGGGCCGGAACCACTTTTTTTCTTAGGGGAGGGGTGATTTTGGAGCTCCCCGCGGTCAACTCGAGACCGCCATCCGGGCGTGCGGACCAACGTACATTTAGACGACGGGTAGCCGCCGGGACGCGGCCTCACAAGCTTTCACCTGTTGGGCACGGTCGAGAACGGGCACCTTCAGGAGGGGGGTCCTTATTCAAGTAACTGGCTAGCTGGCACGGGGTAGGATCTGGAGTGCCGAACCTCAGACTGGCACAACGCCTAAGCTGCCCGAAAGCGATGGCAGAGACACGGTCGTCAGGAGACGTCAGCATCTTGAAGGCCTGGGCTATCGAAAGCGTGTCGCTTTCGCGACACAGATTCAACACACCAAAGCCCCCCAATGCAGGCTTACAGTAAAAGAAAGCGCTGCACGCCCACCTGGGAAGACGCCACGCCACCTTCAAACACTGCAATACCAGTCGATCGAGCTTCAGAAGCTCATACTGTCTGAAGCGCCGCACTTGCAGATGGTATGACGCGGACGGAAGAATGATAGAATTAAGTGCCAGAAGTTTCTGGCTTGGAGTAAGGAAAGATTTCATTAAAGAGGAAATGTGTTTCTCCAGGGTGGAGATGAAAGGTTGGGTAAGGGACGCATCCGAGGCGTAACCGGTTCGAGCGCCAAGATATTTGTACGTTTCGCCTTTGGGGATGACCCGGATTTCCTCCCCGGCTAGGGAGAAAGGTTCCGGGTCGACCCGCAGACGGGACGCCGACGCTTTCCTATAGGATAAGGTGCCACACTTGCGTGGGTTGAACCGTAGCCCAGACCAGGAAGAGAAGGGATCAGTAGTAGATAAGAGGGAGACCATCTGCTCGCCATCGGAAGAAACGAGACAGATGTCGTCCGCATATGCCATACAACGTACTTTGATGTCTTCTTTAGCAGAAAGGTTGTAGCCGCAATCCGTTTTGTCACGGACGCCCCTGAGGAGCACCTCGATGACCAAATTGAATAGCAGCCCAGACAACGGGCAGCCCTGACGGACTCCCCGCCCCACAGGGATACGGTCGGTTTCACCATTGCCGCAGCGGACGGTGCAGGTGTTAGCGACGTATATGTCGGAGATGCACTCAATAAGGTCTGTGGGGGCGTCGAAATGACGCAGGACTTCGGCTATGCATTCGTGCCGGACACTGCCAAAGGCGTTTCGAATGTCCAGAAACGCAACCGACACAGGCCTTTTGCGTGACTGTGCATCCGAGAGGATGGTGTCGAGCATGAACACATGCTCGTAGACGCCCTCCGTGGGCATGAATCCCTTTTGCTCTCGGCTGATAACATTCCCCTCCACCGCCCATCGCTGCAGGCGTCGGGCCAACACGGCGGCGTAAATCTTATATATGTTTCGGCAGATGGAGATGGGCCGCCAGTTGCTGACGTCGTGCAGATCACCCTCAGGGTCTTTGCATATGAGTGTGATCCTGCTGGTTCTCCACTGGTCCGGTACACGACAGTTGATCCGGCAGGTCTCGAAAAGACTGGCCAAGAGTCCCCCTCTTGGGTCCAGGGTCTTCCAGAAACCGTAGGACAATCGGTCAGAACCAGGGGCGGAACCGACATCAAGCGACTGGAGGACCGCCTCCACCTCCCGGGCCGTAATGGGATCTTCACCGTCATCGATGAGGGAGAGGTTTACATTGCCATACTCGTAACGGTGGGCGTTCATCCACTCAGGCATCCGCGAGCAACTCCCAGCTTTAGGAGCGGTCATGTCACGTCAAAATCTCTCCTCAATTTCTTGAGGGGGAATTTCGCAGTGAAGGTCGCAATTTTTTCCTTCAACAATCCGACGGACCGTTCCCTTCGCGTCCCGCGAGAAGGCGGCTCGCAACTCCACTCCCCTACGATATCGGGCTCCGTTCCCGCGCGAACCCCCGCCGTCCGACCGAGGAGAACCCCCGTTCGAACGACGGCGAGCCGCGCGAGCCCGGGCGCCACGATTGAAGCGTGGTTTGCGAGGACGTGTCCTCTTGGGCGGCGAAGTGCCAGCGGTCCACTCTTCCAATTCAATGCAGAACTGGTCGAAATTTATGCCACCCGCTAAAGTAAGGTTCACTAAACTGCAAAGAGCCCGCCTGGAGCTCTTCGTCTTACTTTCCCTGACCGGTTCAACAGGGTCTTGGATGGATCGTTGAGTGTTGGGTGGGATGGACATCCCTGGGGTAGTCTGTGGGAGTCCGGGGTCATGCGTGGCTTGGTTGCATGCCATGGTGTCGCTTCGGGGTCGAGTCAAGGTTTGGGAAGAGATAGTTAAATGGAATTCATTGTGGGTGGTTTGGGTAGGTGGGGTAAAGGGTCGGGCTTCGGCAGACAGCGTCGAGGTACAAGATTGTATAGGACAGATGGAAACAGGATTAAAAGATAAGGAGGATTGAGATGGGTAGTGTTGGAGAGACTTGGAAGAAGAGGTCTGCATGGGCGGCTTGGAAGAGCTGATTGAGTCCCCAGCTTCAGCTCCGGTGGTAGCCGTCCGAGGCAGGGAAGATGGGCGCGAAGCCGGCTTGGATAAACCGAGCGAGTCCACTGCCACGGCTCCGGTGGAGGTCGGCTTGCGCAGAGGTGCATATAGAAAAGGATTCGCACTGACAGTAGGGCCGTAACCGTCCGTGGTTGGGCTATCAGGCGAGGAAGTGGAGGAAGAGGAAAGAGATTTGCTGTTCGACGAGTCGGACGAGTCGGAAGAGTCCCCACTTTCCGACCCAGGTCCGGCCGAAGACAGGCGAGGAAGAAACAGCACATCTAGATCAGGCAAGCTGTCAGCATCAGCTGGGCTGAGCAAAGTCTTGCCTGAATGGGATAGAACAGTACGGAAAAGTTCTGGTATAAAGTCAGGTGGGGGGGGGCAAAGTGGAAGTGCTATCCAGGCCTTGGCACCAGAAGACTTGAGAGCGGATGACAGAGGAAGAGGAAGGAAGGGATGACCCCTCGACCGATGCGCCTGCAGTCGAGGGCCGGCGCCTTCCATGCCTAACAACAGAGACGTAGGAAGGCCCAGGATTGGTCATCATAGGGGGCCTGGTTTGGCTCTCCGACGGCGTCGGGTCATTGCTCGGCCAGGGAAGGCAGGTTGGCAATTGAAGGCCCTTGGGGCAGGATCGCCAGTGCTCTAAGGCCCCATCCAGTTTGTAAGCTCGAGGGAGAACACGGCAGCACCTGCTACAGGTGATCAGGAACTCGGCGCGCGAACCATGGAATGCTCGCATATGGTCCTGATACGCCTGCACATCTCGGTAAGGTCGAGATGCCCTCCTGCAAGTGGAGAAAGGACAGAGAAAGGGGAATAGATTGGGGAGGGTGAGGCGAATAGGGCAGACGGACTGCAGTCTATTCGACCTCAGATATAGTGGAGCTGACTCGTGGCATGCGACAGGTAAGCCACTGTGTGGTGTGGGATCACGGATCGGACACTCGTCGCCACGACGAAGCAACGAGTTCGTGAAAGCAATAGAGTCTACCGGTGAGGCTTCACCATCTGGGTTGAGTGGGACTGAGTGCCCACTCACAGGAACCTGCTTCCTCGTCGGCCAGCCTAAACTAGTGGACTCAGCAGACGGGGAGGTAAAATCAACACCGGCCAGGTTATCTTGAAAAGTCTTTGAACCTGTGCGACTTAAAGGGCGTGACATAATCAGTAGAAAATGTATAAATATAATATATAAAAAGTTGGTTAAGTTTAAGATATTTCGGAGTTTACAGCGACAGCTCAAAGTTTAGAAATTAAAGGTAACGGATTACAAAAACAAAGAACTACTGACGGATTACAAGAGGGTTGAATCAGAGGTTACTACTTAAAATTTGATAATTATTTTTTTTACATAGACTCAACGTTACTAAATGCAATTAGGCTTTGAATATCAGTTAATTACGGTACTGCAAATAAGTTTGATGAGCTAGGAGGTTAAAAAAATGCTTTGAGAACAATTGACTAAAAAGTCAATTGTGACGTCACTACTGAAAACTTAAACCAAAAAATAGGGTGACCCTTTGATTTGAAGTACGATTAGTTAGGATCGATATAAACAATTGTTCAAAAGACTTTAAAGATAAAGAGAAGATTATTGTTCAAATTATACGGTATAGAATTTTAACAAGATAAGGTTATGATTCAAGTGAACACTTCAAGGAGAAAGGAAGTAATGGAAGATGCGTGTTTCAGATGCAAGAAAAGGAAGATTTGGCAGACAACTGGCAACACTAGATTACCAATGCAGGAGTTTGAATGCCGAGATTTCGAAAATTAATTGAACAAGGGTGTTTAATTTGGGTAAAAAAAAGGATTTTCGGATGGATTTATTATTGCAATAGAGGCACAAGTCTACGAATTAATTAATTTAAGTAGCAAGATACTAACTGATTAGAATTAAGGTTAAAAAATGAAACAACAAAGTGAAATGGAAAAATAGGCTAGGAATTAATTTAAAACTCGATAAAGCTAAATTTAGGTTAAACAATGAGCATATAGCAATTACTGTAGTACACAATTAACACGACATAGATAATTACAGTTTTATATGATTCCTTTCTTGTGAAATGTTTTTCCTTTTCTTCTTAAACCTTGTTCTTCGGAGGAAAAGATAGGGATACCAAGCCCGGGCTGGAATTGCAGATCCCAGGGTTTGATTGGGGTGGAAATAGTTAACTAGGATGGGGGTGGGGATAAAAAAAAAGGGGGGGGTTTTCAGAACAACTCACTTTTTCTTTAAATTCTTTCTTTTCTTGACTGAGATTTGGAACTAAGCATCCAGTTATTCGCAGTCGCACGACAGAACGGTGATCTGAATCTAACTTTAAGCTTTCTTTGTAGCCTTTTCTTTATTTATTTCAGCACTTTCGCAATAACAACTAAATCATCTGGCTCACTTACTAATCTCTTTTCAACCTTTGATTTCTTTGCGTTGGCCTACTTGCTTTGCAGTCGCACGACAGAACGGTGATCTACTGTAATCTTCTCTACTTCCTTTCTTTTTTCCAACTCTTTTAGACTCGACTTTAGACTTAGGGAAAATTCAAAATTTCTACGATTACAAAGCAATCGGATCTTAAATCAGATCCAGAACAACTCCAACAAGCGATGAAGAGCCCTCCAAAAGCTTCTTCAAAGCAGAAGAAAAAAACTGTAAAAGTAGCTCTATCACTGAGATACATGGCACAAACAACACAACTCTAACCAAAAAAGAAGACATTTTTAAAGAAGTACACAGCGTCTATCACTCCCTATGGGGTGTGGAAGACGACATCAACCCTCAAGAACAAGACAACTACCTGAACATTCTTGGAGAGGCCAAAATTGAGGAAGACGCAGCTGAACAAGCGGAACAGCTCATCAGTCTCAAAGAAGTAAAAACCGCCATCGATTCTCTTAACAAAGATTCTGCACCTGGATCAGATGGTCTCGGCTCATTATTCTATCAAAAATGCTGGCATTTCCTGAAACACGACATTCTAGAGATGCTTACAAATTGCTACTTGATAAAAACAATGACTCCCTCAATGAGAGCAAAAGTGAAGTTAATCTTTAAAAAAGGTGAAAAAGAAAAGCTCAAAAACTGGAGACCGATCTCTCTGCTCAACACAGACTACAAGATCTTGAGCAAAATCCTCTCCAACAGACTCACACCCATGATCACAAACCTGATTTGTCCGAATCAGAAATGTGGACTGCCAAACCGCAGAATAGAGCATGTCACTATGAACATACAAGCTGCCCTGGAAGCATCTCAAACACAACACAGGGACTTGTACATCATGATAACCGACTTTGAAAAGGCATTTGATAGAGTTAGTCACTCCTTCCTCTATGGAATCTTGAAGAAACTCGGAGTAAAACCAATAATGATGAATTACCTGTCTTTGGTTTACAACAAAACAAAAAGCAAAATAGAAATCAATGGAGCTTTAACAAAACGAATCAACGTCAAAAGGGGCATTCGACAAGGTTGTCCCCTCAGCATGCTCTATTTTATAATCTGTGCTGACGTGTTGACCCGTCGCATAGAGAAAAACCATCTTATCAACGGTTTTTGCTTTTCCAAGCTAACAATCAAAATCCAGCAATATGCGGACGACACCACATTTATCACAAGAGACATTCCATCTCTCAAAGAGATCAACAAAGAACTAGTTATCTACCAGACGATGCCCGGCCAGAAAGTGAACCAGGGAAAGACCCAGATCCTGGCGTCCAAACCTGACCTGGCCCAAAGAGCTCAGCAGCTCTTTCCAGAAGCTACGATCTTGAACAACGTCAAGATCCTGGGCATCTGGCTTTTTGGCATTTGGCTTTTATATGGAAAATTGTAAACCTGCAAGATGTAGTGCTATCCATCTTGAACTCTGAGCGTTGCGTGAAGAAAAAAAAAAAAAAAACCGCCACAACGAGAGGCCACACCAAGCTACGGATTCCCCCATCCTGACCATAGGGAGTCCTCTACAAACAGAAATCCACAATCCTCCAGTGTCCACAAAGAACCGTCACCGGGAAATAAGTCGCAATGCTCCAGGCGGGCGTTGCGCAGTTTAGTGACTCAAGCTTTAGAGGGTGGGACAAGCTTCGACGTGTTCTGCAACGACCTTGAAGCGTGGACCGTTGGCGTTTCCCCCCCGAAAAGGACCCGACACCGCAAGCCGCGTTTCAACCGCGAAGCCCGGGCTCGCGCGGCCCGCCGTCGCAAGAACGGGAGTTCTCCTCGGTCGAGCGGCGGAGGCGTGCGCGGGAACGGATCCCGGTATCGCCGGGGCGCGAACTTGCGGGACGAGTTCTCGAAGAACATGAAACGCACGGTCCGCAAGATTGTGGAAGGGAAAAACGCCGACTGTCGCTGCGAGATCTCGCCGAAAGAAATTGAGGCGAGATTTCGCGCCGACCTGACCGCTCCTGAGCCCGGGAGCTGCTCAACGATGCCAGAGTGGATGAAGTCCCAACGTTATCGATCTGATTGCGCAAACCTTTCCCCCGTATCCGATGGCAAGGGTCCCATTACGGCCTCGGAGGTGGAGGCGGTACTCCAGTCGCTCAACGTCGGTTCCGCCCCTGGTTCGGACGGTCTGACCTATGGCTTTTGGAAGGAATTGGACCCGAGAGGGGGACTCTTGGCCGATCTTTTCGAGACCTGTCGAGTCAATCGCCGCGTCCCGGACCAGTGGAGAACCAGCAGAATCACCCTTATATGCAAGAACCCTGACGGCGATCTGTCTAACGTCAGCAACTGGCGACCGATCTCCATCTGCCGCACTTTATATAAGATTTACGCCGCCGTATTGGACCGCCGCCTGAGGAGATGGGCGGAGGAGGGGCGGGTAATCGGTCCGGAACAGAAGGGTTTCGTTCCCACAGAAGGTGTTTTTGAGCACGTGTTTGTGTTGGACACTGTTCTTTCCGACGCTCAGTCACGCAGACGGCCTGTGTCGGTCGCGTTCCTCGACATTCGGAACGCCTTCGGCAGCGTCCGACACAAATGCATAGTCGACGTCTTGCGACACTTTGACCCCCCGATGACCTTGTCGAGTGCATTTCGGACATATACTGCGGCAACACCACCACGGTTCGCTGTGGCCCCGGTGAAACCGACAGTATCCCGGTCGGGTGAGGAGTCCGTCAGGGCTGCCCGTTGTCCGGCCTGCTCTTCAACCTGGTCATCGAGGTCCTTCTCAGAGGAGTGTCTGAGAAGAAGGATTGTGGCTACAATCCACCAACGGATAAAGAAGAAGAAGATGCCACCGTTCGGGCACTGGCTTACGCGGACGACATCTGCCTCGTAGCTTTCGACCGCGAGCAGATGAACTCTTTACTCTCCACGTCGGAACCTTTCTCCAACTGGTCCGGGCTACGGTTCAACCCATGAAAGTGCAGCACCCTGTCATACAGGAGAGCGTCCAAGTCCCGTCTGGAAGCGGACACCGAACCCTTCTATCTCTCGGGAGAGAAGATCAAGGTGTTGCCGAAGGGCGAGACTTACAAATACCTGGGCGCTCGAACCGGCTACGCCTCGGACTCTTCCCTCACCAAACCTTTCCTGTCAACCCTGGAGAGCCACATCACAGCTCTCTTCCACTCTTTCCTGACCCCCAGCCAGAAACTCGTGGCATTAAACTCTGTCATCCTTCCGTCTGTGTCGTACCATCTTCGCGTGCGACGCTTCAAGCAGGCCGAGTTGCAGGCGATTGACCGCCTGGTGTCCCGATGTCTGAAGGTGGCCTGGCGTCTACCGGTCCGAACCTGTGGGGCGTTCGTCCACACAAAACCGGTATCGGGTGGCTCAGTCAAATATTACTCTACCTGGGTACGAGTATAAATACGTTAACTCCATTACTTCTGCAGGTGGAGTTTTGATTTACGCATTAGACAAATATAATATCACACCCTTGAAACCTTTTGAAGTGCCTTGTGTTGACTGTGAAAGCTTATTTGTTAATATAAGTAACACCACAACAAGCGCTAACATGAAAATTGGCGTAGTATACCGTCACCCAAACACCAATAGGCTATCCAACGTTTTGTTGATGCTCTGGACAGTGTGCTAAGTAACTTAAAGAAAATGAATCAAACCTACTATATATTAGGTGATTTCAATATCAATATTTTAAATGACGTTCTCCCTTCACCGGTCACAAATTATCTAAATATGCTAAACAGCAATGGTAGGCCTACTTGCCCTATAATTACTCAGCCAACAAGAGTTACTGATAAATCGTCAACACTAATTGATCACATTTTATCGAACGATGTTTCTCATTCCGTATTACCTGGAATAATTAAGTCTGACATCTCTGATCATTACCCTACTTTTTGTATAATTTCCCATGTTGACAACTCGCATCAACACAAACCTCGTTTCTACAGAGACAAGCGTAACCTTGATTTGGCTTCCTTCATTGAGGACTTGAACTCCCAACTAGGCACGTTTCTGTTGGATATTAAATCATTACAACCTCAGGAACTGGATTATAAATATAGCGAACTATTACAGGTTTTAAAAAACGCAATTGACAAATACGCTCCACTGAAAAAAATGTCAAGGAAAATGTGCAAGTTAAAAAGGAAGCCGTGGATTACCAGTGGGTTGTTTACTTCAATTAAAAATAAGCAAAAAATGTACCAATCGCACTACCTGAAAGGGAATCAAACAGACAGGCTAGAGTACAAAAAATACGCAAATAAGCTCACCAAATTGAAATACATTTCCAAGCAAAATTATATACATTCGGAAATTGAACTGAACAAATCTTCTCCACGTAAAGTTTGGGAAGTCATTAACTCACTGCTGCCAAATAAACAAAAATCAAAACAAACAATCAATTCCATTAATATTGATGGAGTGTCATCAAACAAACCCATCGAAATGGCGAACCAATTCAATAAATTCTTCTGCAACGTTGGAAAAGAGATCTCTGACAGCGTTCCGCTTGCCAACGATAGGCTAACAACTTCACATCCTACCTTACAAACCACGTTCCTTCTTCTATTTTTCTTGAACCGACGACTGGCGATGAGGTACTCAAAGAAATCCGAGCTCTAAAACCCAACAAAGCAACTGGCTACGATGACATTTCAGCATATTTCATACAGATCGCCTCCGTGATTATTGCCCTGCCCTTTTCAAAGCTTATTAACTATTCCTTTCAGTTCGGTATTTTCCCAGATACATTTAAACTTGCCAAAGTTGTACCCGTCTTCAAATCTGGAGACAAACTTGAGGTAAATAATTATAGACCTATCTCCCTTTTATCGTCTTTCGAAAAATTTTTGGAAAAGCATATATAAAAGGGTCTCTTCCTTTCTAGACAAACATTCTGTCCTTGCTCCTACGCAATTTGGATTTCTGTCTGCCTCCTCTACTTCATATGCCGCTATTGATATTATTAGTGCCACCTATGAACACGTAAAAAGCAACTTGTACACAGGTTTGGTTCTCTTGGATCTCAAAAAAGCCTTTGACACGGTATACCATCCCATTCTACTATACAAACTCAACCACTATGGAATCCGAGGTACAGCAAGCGAATTATTCTCCTCCTACCTAAAAGACAGAATGCAGTATGTTGCGATTAATAAACAGGAATCTGAACAGAGATGCATAACACAAGGTGTACCTCAGAGTTCAACGCTGGGTCCATTACTGTTTTTATTGTACGTAAACGACTTACCAAACTGCACGTCTTCTGTTCCAAGACTTTTCGCAGACAATACCTGCCTGGTAATTAACGCTCCTAATCCAACCTACTTAGAAAAGGAAATATCGTCTGAATTACTTAACATCAAGAACTGGATTAATGCCAATAAATTAGTTATCAATCCTTCCAAATCAAATGTCATTGTGATCACTCCTAAAAAATGCAGCTACCCAGAAGATATCAATGTACTTTATAATTGTGCTCAGATCGAACAAGTTAAGTTTGCCAAATACCTTGGCATTATTTTTGACAATGGTCTAAATTTTGAACATCATATTAATATGCTCCACAAGAAACTTTCTATATCTGTAGGGATATTGTCGAAACTCAAATACATTCTTCCAAACAAAACATTATTACAATTATACTACGCACTGGTACATTCTCATATCGTATATGGGATAACGATTTGGGTTCATGCTGCAAGACACAAATGAACAAGCTTAGCACCTTACAAAATAAGGCTGTCAAAATAGTAGCAGGTGGCAGGTGGTCTGATCATGTCACACCTTTCTATAAGAAACTTAACATACTCAAGCTTAAAGATTTGTACGAACACGAAACTGCTAAATTTATGTTTAAATTTCATACGGATGTATTGCCTCTGTCTTTCGCACACTACTTTGAAAAAACCAAACTCATGTATAATGCACGTCTTACTAGACACTCTTCCAATGATTGTTATTTTGTCCCACGTTACGCCTCATCCCGACTCCAGCGCAGCATTAAATATGCCGGAGTGAAAGTCTGGAACTCCTTATCAACGAACTTGCGTAAATTGTCCTTTTATTCTTTTAAAAAACAACACAAATATTCACTCATCGCCAAATATTAGCACGATTAATTTTGCATTACCTTTATGCTGCCGATAGACTACTAAATATATTTCTCTGTAACCATCTTCTAACACCTTGTCTCAATTTTCGTTATTGAATTATTCTTATCGCGATTTTAGAACTTCTATTAAAATTTGGGGTATCTGCTTGACTCGAAGACCCATGGTCTCTTCGCAGATTCCCGTTGCTGGAAATTCATTTTTTATTGCTGTGTTTATTGTATTATATTTACCTACAACGAAATAAAATCAATCAATCAATCGTTGGGCAGGGAGGGCCGGAAGAGTCCTCACTTTCCGGTGAGTCTCGCCTGGCCGTTGAGAATGGGCTGGGCGGGTGTGAGGACGTTCCGTTCGAGCTGAAAGACGAGTCAGAGGAGTCCCCACTCGACGACTCGCTGAAGTCAGTGAACAGGGGGGAAGGATATGGAGGGGTTGCGAACGTGTGCGGTCTTATGGGGAGGACGAAGAGGGCGTCCAGATCAGGAAAGTCGGGGCTTTCACGACAGTGAAAGGTCATGGTCGCAATCCTCCCGGTGGGAGAGACAGAGTCAAAGCGGGTGGCTTGCCCTGAAGGAGGGCTGGGGTGGGGTGATTCGTTGCTTAAGCTGGCGTGGCTTCGATTCCAGAAGTTTTGAGACCAAACGGTCTCGACAGTAGGGAGGGAAGGAGACTCCTCGGTCGAGGGCCGGCACCCGGCATGCTTCACAATGGATGCATAGTTGAGCCCAGGCGAAGTCATCCTGTAGGGGCTTCTTCGACTCGTCGAGCTTGTCGAGTCATGGTCGTTGAAGGGGACACAAGTTGGCAATCGAATGCCCCCGGGGCAGACCGACCAGTGCTCATTGGCCCTCTCCAGCCCGTAAGCCCGAGGGAGAACACTGCCGCATCTGCTGCAAGTCACCAGGAATTCGGCACGCGCGCGGTGGCATGTCCAAAGGTGATCCTGGTAAGCTTGCACGTCCCTATATTCTTGGGACGCCCACTCGCAGGTGTTGTAGATGCAAAGGAGGGGGTTTAACAATGGGAGGGTGAGGCGTACAGGACAGATGGCCTGGAGCTTGTTCCGTCTCAGTGTGGATAAGGAGAAGGGGAACGACTTTTTATTGTTTGAGTTGGTGCCATTGTGAGACGCGTTGGGTTGGAGTTGACTTCTGCTGTCACGGAGGAACGGCAGATTCGTGAGGGATCCTGTGCCTCCTCAAGGGGCTTCCCCAGTTGGGTTAGGCGGGCCTACAGGAGGTTGCCTTCCTTTCAACATGCCTTGACTGGTGGAAACTGAAGCATGGGGGGTACGTGTAGAGGCGGTTACCTGTGGAATGGAGGTCTTCACGCGTACGATGGAAGGATACAATGACATAATGGAATAATAATTAATGCACAATAAAAGTTAATACACAGCTGTTAGGGCGTGAAGTCAGCTGGAAAATTACACAAAATTGACAAGTATCAGAAAATTACCAATTCTTTTTTTTTTTAGTATGCACGTATGGTATGACCCTTACAAATGGCACAAAAAGAAATTGGGGATTTTAGGGGGTTGGAAAAATTTAGTATATGGTAACGGGAGGACGATTGAGAGACTAAACTTTATCTGAAAAACGTGTTAGAAAATATTTGGAAATGACGAAGTTATGGCAAAAAGTGTAATATTCTGAGTTTTAAATACTGGGAAAAATAGGACATTGTTAAGGACTGCTTTAAGTTGCAAATTTGAACAAAATGAAAAGAAGACTAACAAGATTGATCAAAACGGAAAGAAGATTCCTTGGAACAAAATTCTTCTAAGAGATAAAGAAATCAAATTCCTCCTTCCACCTCACCTATCTTCCATGTCCTTTCGGATTGCACGTGGAGGATACAAATGGGGAGATTTTAATAGATCAATACACTCCAACAGAACAACAAACTGCAAATTCTGCAGAAAACCAGAAGAAAATGTGGCCCACGTCCTCACCAAGTGCTCCTTTGCGCTAGGAATATGGGAGCGCCTGAAACAACAATATCTTGACCTAACCAACGAAGACATGGAAATAACAAAGCACATGATCCTCTACAACCAAATCCCTGACGGACAGAAGAACAACCCGATTATTTTGACCATGATGAATGTCGCCAAACACACCATCATCCAAAAGAAGATATCTCTGGACATAGGCGACACATACATACAGGACACAAAACGGTCCATCATTCAAGCCCTGTGGGTCAGCATGACAAAAACGAAAAACATAACACAAAAGCATAACATTCCTTTTCATCTGACATTTCTACTCCTTCCAAACCTCCTCCTACGGTCAGAAGAAAGAAGAACCAGTCGAGACCCTCTCTTCAACCGCCCTCTCAGTCGTCCTTGGTGGTAGGGATGACTGATTGCAGCGGTGGGTCTCACTAGCACAGTACGGTCGTAGATCATCTTTGAAGAAGTTTAGACAGCCAAGGGTGTAACAACCCACCTTTAACCCGTCCCTCTCACTCATCTGCAACGGCCTGATGCCGGAAAAGTGATTGCAGCGGGGGATCTTCAACCGTCCCTCTCCGTCGTCCCACTCGCCCTGGGATGACAGGATTGCAGCGGCCCATTCCAAGATGACTCTGGGATCAGCGAAAGCTACCCTCCATCTGGCCGCTCCTTTCTGGCATCTCTGCCAAATGAGATGTCAGACTGCAGTGGCCCTTTTTTTCCAAACAGGTGCCCTTCTTCAAGCGGGCAACAAGAAGATACAGACACACAAACTCAAATAAAATTAAAAAATGAATTATCTACCAAAACGCGCTAGTTCTCATGCTTGACCCGCCATCTCCTAGTCTGCTCCAAGATCAGCAAGAGGAAAGTCGAGAAAGGCAGATCAGCTTGAGGCAGCCACTAACCAAACATTTACGTCCAGAAATTACCATCTACCGCGGTGGGTCCCTTCGGTTGTAGTTAGTCCCTCGCCTCCCTGGTAGGTATCTTCCATGTAAGTATGGTGTGCCTGCTGAGTGTTTGGGTGTGTGGACGGCTCCCGGAGCGGACGCACTAATGATGAGACAGGAAACAAATCCATTTTATATGGAAGATTGTAAACCTGCAAGATGTAGGCCTAGTGGTATCCATCTTGAACTCTGAGCGTTGCGCGAAAAAAAACTAAAAAAAAAACTCAGAGCTATGGTTCATATTTTTTCACTCAATCCGACTTGGCGATGTGTATTTATTCTTCCCCTCTCTACCATTATTCCTCTGTTGGAATGCTTTCTAGTCAGACGATCGACTCAATGCAAAGAACCTCCGACTTCGCAGCCAATTCCTTCAGGCTTCTGGCCCGCCACTGCCGGTCACGCCTTCGCCGCCAGCTGGTGCTTAATCAAGCCAAGCGTAACGGACGACCTGCTGAAAGACATGAAGAAGAAGGCAAGAGGAAGCTGTGAAGATTGGCTTCTTGTTTTTCGTTTCAAGAAGAAGATTGTGGAGGAAGCGATGAAGGGTGTCTTATGCGACGAATTACAGAAAAATTATTGCCGCTCAACAGTGAAGGGAGCTCGGTCGTTGTCACGCAAAATCGACCGATCGATGCTGCCTTCATTAACGCTTTTTGTGCGCTGGCAAACTTATACCTACATCCCAAACTTAATAACACCATTTTTACCCCCCCAAAATATTCTATTTGAATAAGGTAAGTCTCAGAGCTATTTCTTCGAGAGAGTCTCTGCGGGCTGGACTGCCCGGGACCTCTCCTCCCCATCGAAATGATCGAAATTGAAATGAATATTCTATTTGAATACAAGGTAAGTGCTCACGAGCCTTATTCACTGCGAGCGATTATCTGCAACTTGGTGGCCTTGGAGACATTGCTGCCAAAAAGCGTTTAACAAGCAAGCCTTGCTTTCCTCGCTAGAGCGAGCGAGTGAAAGCGACACCGGCCTAACTTTATCAGACTTTTTAGATTTTTTTTAAAGTTAGCTAGATAACTAAATAACTAGACAGTTTAGAAAATAGCCTACGACAGCTAGATCAGTGGCCCCCTTGCTGGGAACCACTGATTTAGGCGAGTAGTTAGCTTTTTTTCCCTCCCTAGATTTTTTTTTGGAGTCAGCTTTTTTCCCTTAAGGGAATTAGCTGATTGCCACGTAGATAGGTCAGGTGAGAATAGTCAGTTAGCTACAGCGAGTCTAGACAGT
This sequence comes from Aplidium turbinatum, assembly GCF_918807975.1. Taxonomy (NCBI): domain Eukaryota; kingdom Metazoa; phylum Chordata; class Ascidiacea; order Aplousobranchia; family Polyclinidae; genus Aplidium; species Aplidium turbinatum. Next base: position 20,972,518 of record NC_137473.1, on the reverse strand, counting down.
ACGTGACCAGCTTTTAGGGTGTGGTCAAGACAGAATTTAGCTGAACTTTCCTTCAGAAGGAGGGTTTGAAACTATTAAAGCTTGAATTTCGGTAAGTCCTTTTGAATTTATTTCTTACTTACCTAAATAAACATCTTTAAACAATACTTACTTCATGATGGGCGATTCTAAGGCCAATGAGTTTAAGTATCAAAGAACCTTGGTTGTGCAAGCATCCAGCCAGACCTGGCTTGATGTAAGCACCTTCATCAGCTTCTTTATGCAAGATGGCTTCCTTGCAAAGTATGGAAAGGAGCTAAAAGCTGTGCGTGCCAAGAGCCTGCGGCAGCACATTTTCACCGTCACGTTCTCAGCTTCTGAGAACGAAACAAAATCCTTGTTGATGGAACAGCTGGCGCTAGACTATCAGTCACCTGTGACCTACAAGTACAAGGAAACTGATTATGTAATCAAAGTATGGCGCCCTATGCCACCATGCGACGTGATTACTTTATATCCAGTGCCAGACGAGTGGCATCTGGACTTAATCAACGAGTTTGCTTGCCAAGCAAACTGGGGGAAAGTCTATCAAATGACCAAAGGTAGACATAAGCAGCACCCCACCATCTGCAACGAGTTTCTGCATGTTTACCTGCAGAACACCAAACTCGATAACATCCCAGAGAAGGTGCAGATGTTTGGTGAATGGATCTCCATCACCAAGCCGGGAGAGGGACATTTGCCACTCTGTCAAATATGCAAAGTCCGGGGCCACCTAACTTACAAATGCCCCACGAAGCCGAAGAAGACCCAGGCCAACTCACCTCGAGACGGGGCGTCCAAAACTGATCCACCCCGTGACCGGGCGTCCAAGCCGACCAGAAACCGGACGCCTAAAAGAAGAACAAAACACTCCCGGGACAGGAGCGACAAAGTATACTCAAAACGCTCCCGGGATTCGTCACCGGCCAGGTACCGTCTACCCTGCCATGTTTGCGGATCAACAGACTTTCACAAGCCTGGATGTGACGCAAGAGAAAAGTTTCGGGAAATGTGTAGTGGAAGAGGAAGGGGAAGAGGCAGAACCCCCCCCCCCCCGCCCCAAACAACAGGAAGAGGAAGACCCCCCCGCGAGCGACGATGGCTTTATCACCGTGGGCAAAGGAGGGAAACACAAACCCAAAACCCACGTGCGCAGCATCTTCTCGCCAGATGCTGAATTGGATAAGCCCATGTCCAACATGGAGTCCAAGACATCGACTCCAAAAGAACTCGCACACACGCGGAGATCGGTTACCCAACCTGAATCTCCGAAGACGATGAATCCCAGAGATCATGACGCATCCCACGCCAGCTCCAAGGATGCGTCGGTCTCAGTTGACAATGACAACTCGTCAACTGACTTGGAGTCCGTTTCTTCGAGAGAGTCTCTGCGGGCTGGACTGCCCGGGACCTCTCCTCCCCATCGAAATGTCTTCAGTTCGGTGGGTGAGCTCACGGACTCAGACGGCGACGACCCAGCCATCTACACGGTCTAGTCCAACCCCTTAAACTTTAACCTGCTGCTTTCTCTATCTATAATCATGTTCGCAGATACGGAGAGTGACGATTCGGACGCCGGACTGGGTAACCTCAAGGTTGGCTCAATGAACATCAACGGAATATCCAAGAAATTGCGAGATGTCAAACAGTTCTTTACATCTCACAGACTCTCTGTACTGGCAATTCAGGAAACACACAGAATCCCCACCGATCAACTCGAGACTTGGGCTCAACATAACAATTACATAACATACAACAACATAGAACCTGATAGAACCCCCTTCTATGCAGGGACAATGTTCATCGTAAAGAAGGACATACACGATAGGTCCGAAATCACACATCACACCATAGTACAAAATCGAATACATCACCTCAACATCAAATGTGGTAAAAATAACATAAACATATTCAATGCATACCTTCCGCAGAGCAACGGAGAGAGAAATTCCTGTTTTGAACTGCTCTCCGAGGCTATGCTGGAATATGAACATCAACATGTGGTCTTACTTGGTGATTTTAACGTGATCCTTGATCCGTTGGACACTGCTAAGCCGCAATTTTTCTTCACTACACCGGATAAAACAGCACTTAGAACATTAATACATCACAACCAATTGACAGACATATTCAGACAAGAATATCCTTACAAAAGACTGTTCACGCGCCAAAACCACAACAGTAAGACCAGGATAGATAGAATATACATAAATGAACATGCACTTGAAAATTATCATAACATCAAACATGAATACTTCACATCATCAGACCACTGCACATTACCAATAATTCATCTCCAATATCAACAACACACCAAATGGGGTGAATATTCATACAAAATCAATAACAGCATATTAGAATATGCTCACGTCATAACAGAGCTCGAAAGGGCTTGGGAAAATTGGACTATAAACGTACCACAAATAGAACCACCAGACATGCTTATAAGGTGGGATCATGGCAAGAAAATGTTGAAAAATCGACTGATTGAACTCTCGCAAGATGTCGCACTCAAGCGTAGAGAAGATTATCAAGCGAAAAATATGCTCCACACTCTGGACGCTCATCCAGACCACGTCCTGGAAGATCGTCACCCGGAATTCTTGGAGAAAATCAACAACTTCTACGATTATAAAGCAGTCGGATCGCAAATCAGATCCAGAACTATCCCAACTAGCGATGAAGAGCCATCTAAAAGCTTCTTCAAAGCAGAGGAACAAAATTGTAAAAGTAGCTCTATCACTGAGATACACGACGCAAACAACACAACTCTCACCAAGAAAGAAGACATTCTCAAAGAAGTACACAGCTTCTACCACTCCCTATGGGGTATAAAAGACAACATAAACTCTCAAGAACAAAACAACTACTTAAACATTCTTGGAGAGGCCAAAATTGAGGAAGACGCAGCTGAACAAGCGGAACAGCTGATCAGTCTCAAAGAAGTAAAAACCGCCATCGATTCTCTTAACAAGGATTCTGCACCTGGATCAGATGGTCTCGGCTCATTATTCTACCAAAAATGCTGGCATTTCCTGAAACACGACATTCTAGAGATGCTTACAAATTGTTACTTGAGAAAAACAATGACTCCCTCAATGAAAAAAGCAAAAGTGAAGTTAATCTTTAAAAAAGGTGAAAAAGAAAAGCTCAAAAATTGGAGACCGATCTCTCTGCTCAACACAGACTACAAGATCTTGAGCAAAATCCTCTCCAACAGACTCACACCCATGATCACAAACCTGATTTGTCCGAATCAGAAATGTGGACTGCCAAACCGCAGAATAGAGCATGTTACAATGAATATACAAGCTGCCCTGGAAGCATCTCAAACACAACACAGGGACTTGTACGTCATGATAACTGACTTTGAAAAAGCTTTCAATAGAGTTAGTCACTCCTTCCTCTATGGAATCTTGAAGAAACTCGGAGTAAAACCAATAATGATGAATTACCTGTCATTAGTTTACCACAAAACAAAAAGCAAGATAGAAATCAATGGAGCTTTAACAAAACGAATAAACGTTAAAAGGGGCATACGACAGGGCTGCCCCCTCAGCATGCTCTATTTCATAATCTGTGCTGACGTTCTCACCCGACGCATAGAGAAAAACCATCTGATCAACGGTTTTCGCTTTTCCAAGCTGACAATCAAAATCCAGCAGTATGCGGACGACACCACATTCATCACAAGAGACATTCCATCTCTCAAGGAAATCAACAAAGAACTAGCCATCTACCAGACGATGTCCGGCCAGAAAGTGAACCAGGGAAAGACCCAGATCCTGGCGTCCAAACCGGACCTGGCCCAAAGAGCTCAGCAACTCTTTCCAGAAGCTGCGATCTTGAACAACGTCAAGATCCTGGGCATCTGGCTAGGCACAACAAAAACACAACTTGACAAGATGAACTGGCAGACCGCCATCAAGAAAACTCAAACGATCGCCAACATCCACAAACCACGAAGACTCTCCCTCTATGGAAAGATCTCGATCATCAACACTCTCTTGGTACCCGTCACTTTGCATCTCAGTAGAGTGCTGATGCCAACGAAACAACACATCAAAGAACTAAACAAAATCCTCTTCGACTTCCTCTGGTATCCTTCACCATTCGAACAGCTCCAGAGAAACAAGACGTTTCCTCCTGTCAAAGATGGAGGCATCAACATGGTGGACATCCAATCAAAATTTCAAACAAGCCGCATCGACAGAATTTGCCACCTCTTCTCACTAGAAGACGCCACCGAAATCTGGCACGAATGGGCCATGTTCAATTTGAGTTACAGAATGAGACACATTAATCCTCATCTGTTCTCCAACAGCATTCCGCATGCCCCAATTCCAAACGAAATGTATGCGGACATCTTCAAGTCCTTTTGCAAACTCAAAGGCTTGAAACACGACTGGGAAAATACTTCCTACAAAAATATCTACATCAATCTGAAAACGCAAAATGAAAAGAAAATTGACAAGATTGATGAAAACGGAAAGAAGATTCCTTGGAATGAGATCCTCTTGAAAAACAAGGGAATCAAACTCTTCCTTCCACCTCACCTATCCTCCATGTCCTTTCGGATTGCACATGGAGGATACAAATGGGGAGATTTTAATAGATCAATACACTCCGACAGAAAAACAAACTGCAAATTCTGCAGAAAACCAGAAGACAATGTGGCCCACGTCCTCACCAAGTGCTCCTTTGCACAAGGAATATGGGAGCGCCTGAAACAACAATATCTTGACCTAACCAAGGAAGACATAGAAATAACAAAGGACATGATCCTTTACAACCAACTCCCTGGAGGACAAAAGAACAACCCGATTCTTTTGACCATGATGAATGTCGCCAATCACACCATCATCCAAAAGAAGAAATCTCTGGACATAGGCGACACATATATACAGGACACAAAACGGTCCACCATTCAAGCCCTGTGGGTGATCATGACAAAAACGAAAAACATAACACAAAAACATAACATTCCTTTGTCATCTGACATTTCCACTCCTTCTAAACCTCTTCCTACGGTCAGAAGAAAGAAGAACCAGTCGAGATCCACTCTTCAACCGCCCTCTCAGTCGTCCTCGGTGGTAGGGATGACTGATTGCAGCGGTGGATCTCACTAGCACAGTACGGTCGTAGATCATCTTTGAAGAAGATTAGACAGCCAAGGGCGTAACAACCCACCTTTAACCCGTCCCTCTCACTCATCTGCAACGGCCTGATGCCGGAAGAGTGATTGCAGCGGGGAATCTTCAACCGTCCCTCTCCGTCGTCCCACTCGCTCTGGGATGACAGGATTGCAGCGGCCAATTCCATGATGACTCTGGGGTCAGCGAAAGCTACCCTCCCTCTGGCCGCTCCTCTCTGGCATCTCCGCCAAATGAGATGTCAGACTGCAGTGGCCCGTCTCCCACAAGCAGGTGCCCTTCTTCAAGCGGGCAACAAGAAGATACACACACATAAACAATCACAAATAAAATTAAAATTAACTCTCTACCAAAACGCGCTAGTTCTTGAGCTTGACCCGCCATCTCCTAGACTGCTCCAAGATCAGCAAGAGGAAAGTTGAGACAGGCAGATCAGCTTGAGGCAGCCACTAACCAAACATTTACATCCACAGATTACCATCTACCGCGGTGGGTCCCTTCGGTCGTGGTGAGTCCCTCGCCTCCCTGGTAGGTATCTTCCATGTAAGTATGGTGTGCCTGCTGAGTGTTTGGGTGTGTGGACGGCTCCCGGAGCGGACGCACTAATGATGAGACAGGAAACAAATCCATTCCATATGGACAATTTGTAAACCTGCAAGATGTAGTGGTATCCATCTTGAACTCTGAGCGTTGCTCGAAAAAAAAAAAAAAAAAAACAAAAAAAAAAAAACACGAGCCTTATTCAAAGTGCGAACGATTATTTGCGACCTGGTGGCATTGGAGACAGTGCTGCCAAAAGCGATTAACAGCAAGCCTTGCTTTCCTCGCTAGAGCGAGCGAGTGAAAGCGACACCGGCCTAACTTTTACCAGCCTTTTTGATTTTTTTTAAAAGTCAGTTAGATAAATAAATAACTAGAAAGTTTAGAAAATAGCCTAAGTCAGCTAGATCAGTGGCCCCCTGCTGGGAACCACTGATCTAGACGAGTAGTTAGCTTTTTTTCCCTCCCTAGATTTTTTTTTGGAATCAGCCCTTTACCCTTAAGGGAATTAGCTGATTACCACGTAGAAAGGTCAGGTGAGAATAGTTAGCTAGCTACAGCGAGTCTAGACAGTACGTGACCAGCTTTTAGGGTGTGGTCAAGTCAGAATTAGCTAAATTTTTCTTCAGAAGGAAAATTTGAAACTTTTAAAGCTTGAATTACTGTAAGTCCGTTTAAATTTATTTCTTACTTACCTTAACTAACATCTCTACACTATACTTAGGCCTACTTCATGATGGGCGATTCTAAGGCCAATGAGTTTAAGTATCAAAGAACCTTGGTTGTGCAAGCATCAAGCCAGTCCTGGCTTGATGTAAGCACTTTCATTGGTTTCTTTATGGAAGGCGGTTTTCTTGCCAAATATGGAAAGGAGCTAAAAGCTGTGCGTGCCAAGAGCCTGCGGCAGCACATTTTCACCGTTACTTTCTCAGCTTCTGAGAATGAAACAAAATCCTTGTTGATGGAACAGCTGGCGCTAGACCATCAGTCACCCGTGACCTACAAGCACAAGGAAACTGATTACGTGATCAAAGTATGGCGACCGATGCCACCATGCGACGTGATCACATTATATCCAGTGCCAGACGAGTGGCATCTGGATTTAATCAATGAGTTTGCTTGCCAAGCAAACTGGAGAAAAGTCTATCAAATGACCAAAAGTAGACATAAGCAGCACCCCACCATCTGCAACGAGTTTCTGCATGTCTACCTGCAGAACACTCAACTGAATAACATCCCAGAAAAGGTGCAGATGTTTGGTGAATGGATATCCATCACCAAGCCTGGGGAAGGACATTTGCCTCTTTGCCAAATTGCAAAGCCCGGGGCCATTTAGCTTCCAAATGCCTCACGAAGCCGAAGAAGACCCAGGCAAAACCACCTCAAGACCCGGCGCCCAAGGCCGATCCACCTCGAGATCGAGCGTCCAAGACGACCAAAAATCGGACGCCTAAAAGAAAATCAAAACGCTCTCGGGACAGGAGCGAAAGAGTCTTATGTCAGGAAACCGGTTTCCTTGTAAGACGAGAGAACACATCAAGCAAAACATATGTGCCAGATTCGCCGCCGACCAGGCAGATCGCCTGTCCTGTATGCCGATCAACAGGCTGGCAACACAAACCTGGCTGCAATGCAAGAGAAAAGTTCAGGGAAAACAGTAGGAAGCGAAAGAACCCCCCCACGAGCGACGATGGCTTTACCACCGTGGGCAAAGGAGGGAAACACAACCCCAAAACCCTCGTGCGCAGCATCTTCTCACCAGATGCTGAGATAATGGATAAGCCCAGGTCCAACATAGAGTCCAAGACATCGACTCCAAAAGAACCATTGCACAAGCGGAGATCGCCCAACCAGCATCTCCCAGGACGACGAATCCTACAGACCACGACACATCCTACGCCAGCTCCAAGGATGCGTCGGTCTCAGTTGACAATGACAACTCGTCAACTGACTCGGAGTCCGCTTCTTCGAGAGAGTCTCCGCGGGCTGGACTGCCCGGGACCTCTCCTCCCCATCGAAATGTCTTCAGTTCGATGGGTGAGTTCACAGACTCAGACGGCGACGACCCAGCCATCTACACGGTCTAGTCCAACCTCTTTAACTTTAACCTGCTTTTTCTCTATCAATAATCATGTTCGCAGATACGGAGAGTGACGATTCGGACGCCGGACTGGGCAACCTCAAGGTTGGCTCAACGAACATCAACGGAATATCCAAGAAATTGCGAGATGTCAAACAGTTCTTTACATCTCACAGACTCTCTGTACTGGCAATTCAGGAAACACACAGAATCCCCACCGATCAACTCGAGACGTGGGCTCAACATAACAATTACATAACATACAACAACATAGAACCTGACAGAACCCCCTTCTATGCAGGGACAATGTTCATCGTGAAGAAAGACATACACGACAGGTCCGAAATCACACATCACAACATACTACAAAATCGAATACACCACCTTAACATCAAATGTGGTAAAAATAACATAAACATATTCAATGCATACCTTCCGCGTAGCAATGGAGAGAGAAATTCCTGTTTTGAACTGCTCTCCGAGGCTATGCTGGAGTATGAACATCAACATGTGATCTTACTTGGTGATTTTAACGTGATCCTCGATCCGTTAGACACTGCTAAGCCACAATATTTTTCCACTAGACCAAATAAAACAGCACTTAGAACATTAATACGTCATAACCAGCTAACAGACATATTCAGACAAGAACATCCATACAAACGACTGTTCACGCACAAAAACCACAACTCCAAGAGCAGGATAGACAGAATATACATAAATCAACATACACATGAAAATTACCATAACATAACACATGAATACTTCACATCATCCGACCACTGTACATTACCAATAATTCATCTCCAACATCAACAACATACCAAATGGGGTGAATATTCATACAAAAATAATAACAGCATATTACAATATGCACACGTCATAACAGAGCTCGAAACGGCTTGTGAAAACTGGACTATAAACGTACCACAAATGGAACCACCAAGTCCTCGGTGGTAGGGATGACTGATTGCAGCGGTGGATCTCACTAGCACAGTACGGTCGTAGATCATCTTTGAAGAAGCTTAGACAGCCAAGGGCGTAACAACCCACCTTTAACCCGTCCCTCTCACTCATCTACAACTGCCTGATGCCGGAAGAGTGATTGCAGCGGGGGATCTTTAACCGTCCCTCTCCGTTGTCCAATTGCCCTGGGATGACAGGATTGCAGCGGCCCATTCCAAGATGACTCTGGGGTCAGCAAAAGCTACCCTCCCTCTGGCCGCTCCTCTCTGGCATCTCCGCCAAATGAGGTGTCAGACTGCAGTGGCCCGTCTCCCACAAGCAGGTGCCCTTCTTCAAGCGGGCAACATAAAGATACACACACACACAAACAATTTCAAATAAAATTAAAATTAACTCTCTACCAAAATGCGCTAGTTCTTGAGCTTGACCCGCCATCTCCTAGACTGCTCCAAAATCAGCAAAAGGAAAGTTGAGACAGGCAGATCAGCTTGAGGCAGCCACTAACCAAACATTTACATCCACAGATTACCATCTACCGCGGTGGGTCCCTTCGGTCGTAGTGAGTCCCTCGCCTCCCTGGTAGGTATCTTCCATGTAAGTATGGTGTGCCTGCTGAGTGTTTGGGTGTGTGGACGGCTCCCGGAGCGGACGCAGTAATGATGAGACAGGAAACAAATCCATTTTATATGGAAAATTTTATACCTGCAAGATGTAGTGGTATCCATCTTGAACTCTGAACGTTGCGCAAAAAAAAAAAAAGCAAGATGTCGCACTCAAGCGTAGAGAAGACTACAATCAGGCTAAAAATATGCTCCACACTCTGGACGCTCATCCAAACCACGTCTTGGAAGAACGTCGACCTGAATTCTTGGAGAAAATCAAAAATTTCTACGATTACAAAGCAATCGGATCTCAAATCAGATCCAGAACAACTCCAACAAGCGATGAAGAGCCCTCCAAAAGCTTCTTCAAAGCAGAAGAAAAAAATTGTAAAAGTAGCTCTATCACTGAGATACATGGCACAAACAACACAACTCTAACCAAAAAAGAAGACATTCTTAAAGAAGTACACAGCTTCTATCACTCCCTATGGGGTGTGGAAGACGACATCAACCCTCAAGAACAAGACAACTACCTGAACATTCTTGGAGAGGCCAAAATTGAGGAAGACGCAGCTGAACAAGCGGAACAGCTCATCAGTCTAAAAGAAGTAAAAACCGCCATCGATTCTCTTAACAAGGATTCTGCACCTGGATCAGATGGTCTCGGCTCATTATTCTATCAAAAATGCTGGCATTTCCTGAAACACGACATTCTAGAGATGCTTACAAATTGTTACTTGAGAAAAACATTGACTCCCTCAATGAGAGAAGCAAAAGTGAAGTTAATCTTTAAAAAAGGTGAAAAAGAAAAGCTCAAAAATTGGAGACCGATCTCTCTGCTCAACACAGACTACAAGATCTTGAGCAAAATCCTCTCCAACAGACTCACACCCATGATCACAAACCTGATTTGTCCGAATCAGAAATGTGGACTGCCAAACCGCAGAATAGAGCATGTTACAATGAATATACAAGCTGCCCTGGAAGCTTCTCAAACACAACACAGGGACTTGTACATCATGATAACTGACTTTGAAAAAGCTTTCGATAGAGATAGTCACTCCTTCCTCTATGGAATCTTGAAGAAACTCGGAGTAAAACCAATAATGATGAATTACCTGTCTTTGGTTTACAACAAAACAAAAAGCAAAATAGAAATCAATGGAACTTTAACAAAACGAATCAACGTCAAAAGGGGCATTCGACAAGGTTGTCCCCTCAGCATGCTCTATTTCATAATCTGTGCCAACGTGTTGACCCGTCGCATAGAGAAAAACCATCTTATCAACGGTTTTCGCTTTTCCAAGCTGACAATCAAAATCCAGCAATATGCGGACGACACTACATTCATCACAAGAGACATTCCATCTCTCAAAGAAATCAACAGAGAACTAGCCATCTACCAGACGATGTCCGGCCAGAAAGTGAACCAGGGAAAGACCCAGATCCTGGCGTCCAAACCTGACCTGGCCCAAAGAGCTCAGCAGCTCATTCCAGAAGCTGCAATTTTGAACAACGTCAAGATCCTGGGCATCTGGCTAGGAACAAACAAAACAGACCTCGACAAGATGAACTGGCAGACCGCCATCAAGAAAACTCAAACGATCGCCAACATCCACAAACCACGAAGACTCTCCCTCTGAGGAAAGATTTCGATCATCAACACTCTCTTGGTACCCGTCAATTTGCATCTCAGTAGAGTGCTGATGCCAACGAAACAACACATCAAAGAACTAAACAAAATCCTCTTCGGCTTCCTCTGTCATCCTTCACCATTTGAACAGCTCCAGAAAAGCAAGACACTTCCTCCTGTCAAAGATGGAGGCATCAACATGGTGGACATCCAATCAAAATTCCAAACTAGTCGAATCGACAGAATTCGGCACCTCTTCCCACTAGAAGACGCCACCGAAATCTGGCACGAATGGGCCATGTTCAATTTGAGCTCCAGAATGAGACACATCAATCCTCATCTGTTCTTCAACAGCATTCCGCATGCCCCGATTCCAAACGAAATGTATGCGGACATCTTCAAGTCCTTTTGCAAACTCAAAGGCTTGAAACACGACTGGGAAAATACTTCCTACAAAAACATCTACATCAATCTGAAAACGCAAAATGAAAAGAAGATTGACAAGATTGATCAAAACGGAAAGAAGATTCCTTAGAATGAGATTCTCTTGAAAAACAAGGGAATCAAACTCCTCCTTCCACCTTACCTATCCTCCATGTCCTTTCGGATTGCTCATGGAGGATACAAATGGGGAGAATTTCAAAGAAGACTACAATCTGACAGAAAAACAAATTGCAAATTCTGCAGAAAAAATGAAGACAATGTGAACCACGTCCTCACCGAGTGCTCCTTTGCACAAGGAATATGGAAGCGCCTGAAACAACAATATCTTGACCTAACCAAGGAAGACATAGAAATAACAAAGGACATGATCCTTTACAACCAACTCCCTGGAGGACAAAAGAACAACCTGATCCTTCTGACCATGATGAATATCGCCAAGCACACCACCATCCAAAAGAAGATATCTCTGGACATAGGCGACACATATATACAGGACACAAAACGGTCCACCATTCAAGCCCTGTGGGTCATTATGACAAAAACGAAACACATAACACAAAAGCATAACATTCCTTTGTCATCTGACATTTCTACTCCTTCCAAACCTCCTCCTACGGTCAGAAGAAAGAAGAACCAGTCGAGATCCACTCTTCAACCGCCCTCTCAGTCGTCCTCGGTGGTAGGGATGACTGATTGCAGCGGTGGGTCTCACTAGCACAGTACGGTCGTAGATCATCCTTGAAGAAGTTTTAGACAGCCAAGGGCGTAACAACCCACCTTTAACCCGTCCCTCTCACTCATCTGCAACGGCCAAATGCTGGAAGAGTGATTGCAGCGGGGGATCTTTAACCGTCCCTCTCCGTCGTCCCACTCGCCCTGGGATGACAGGATTGCAGCGGCCTATTCCAAGATGACTCTGGGGTCAGCGAAAGCTACCCTCCATCTGGCCGCTCCTCTTTGGCATCTCCGCCAAATGAGATGTCAGACTGCAGTGGCCCGTTTTCTCCAAACAGGTGCCCTTCTTCAAACGGGCAACAAGAAGATACACACACACAAACAAACTCAAATAAAATTAAAAAATGAATTATCTACCAAAACGCGCTAGTTCTCATGCTTGACCCGCCATCTCCTAGTCTGCTCCAAGATCAGCAAGAGGAAAGTCGAGACAGGCAGATCAGCTTGAGGCAGCCACTAACCAAACATTTACATCCACAGATTACCATCTACCGCGGTGGGTCCCTTCGGTCGTAGTAAGTCCCTCGCCTCCCTGGTAGGTATCTTACATGTAAGTATGGTGTGCCTGCTGAGTGTTTGGGTGTGTGGACGGCTCCCGGAGCGGACGCACTAATGATGAGACAGGAAACAAATCCATTTTATATGGAAGATTGTAAACCTGCAAGATGTAGTGGTATCCATCTTGAACTCTGAGCGTTGCGCGAAGAAAAAAAAAGAGCTATGGCCGTGAGGCGTAAGTGTAGCCACTTCCTTTTTCTTTAGCAGATGGATTAAACCTCAATCGAAAATCTCAAACTGATTTCATCTGTGTTTTGGTGAACAAGCATAAAACTATGTTTCAATTAAAAATAAATACATTATGGAACTAAAGATGATATAAAAAAGCTTTCAAAGCCATGGATCACACAACCCAGCTCCTTACTGCTGCTAAAAGTGGAAATTCAAATTTAATGAAAAGACTTTTAAAAGTTAAAGAAAATTATAATTCTATGGACACTAATGGATGTCATACAATTTATCTTTCTACATCTAATGAACATGAGAAATGTGTTAAACTGTTTATAAAAGCGGCCATAAAAAGAGGTGATAATCCATTGAAAAAGTGGCCTAGTAAATGGAGAAGTTTATTAACTTATGCTGTTGTCGGAGGTCACTTTGACTCAGTCAAGCTGATTTGCATGTATTATGCCAAGAATGTTCATTTTAGGAAGTACTTATATTGTGATGATATTAATGAAGCTATGATAGAAAGTGTTGTCTATCCAAATATTTTAACAATTTTATTGAACCTCTTTTCTTGGGATCCAGATGTATTTCTAGTGCATTTGTGCAAATGAGGTGTCAGACTGCAGTGGCCCGTTTTCTACAAACAGGTGCCCTTCTTCAAGCGGGCAACAAGAAGATACACACACACAAACAAACCCAAATAAAATTAAAAAATGAATCATCTACCAAAACGCGCTAGTTCTTTTGCTTGACCCGCCATCTCCTAGTCTGCTCCAAGATCAGCAAGAGGAAAGTCGAGACAGGCAGATCAGCTTGAGGCAGCCACTAACCAAACATTTACATCCACAGATTACCATCTACCACGGTGGGTCCCTTCGGTCGTAGTGAGTCCCTCGTCTCCATGGTAGGTATCTTCCATGTAAGTATGGTGTGCCTGCTGAGTGTTTGGGTGTGTGAACGGCTCCCGGAGCGGACGCACAAATGATGAGACAGGAAACAAATCCATTTTATATGGAAAATTATAAACCTGCAAGATGTAGTGGTATCCATCTTGAACTCTGAGCGTTGCGCGAAAAAAAAAAAAAGAACAAAATGAATTAATTTGGAATTTACTGGTATGCGATTTTAATAAGTAATGGGAGAATCAGTAGGGAGCAGCAATGAGAGAGTTTTTTCTTTTTTTTTTATTATAGCCTAATATTTTTTTTTATGGCAACTGACGGGCGGTTGAGAGACTAGAATTTAGCTGAAAAGACTGTTAAAAAATATTAAGAAATGACGAAGTTATTGCAAAAAGTGTAATATTCCAAGTTTTAAATACTGCGAAAATATGGTATTGTTAAGGACTGCTTTAAGACACAAAATTGGACAAAATTAATTAATTTCGAAGTTATTAGTATGCGATTTTAATAACCAATGAGTGAAAAGAAATCAGTAGGAAGTATAGAATGTTGTTGTGATGAAAAAGTGGGGTACAAGGTTACTTTTTTAAATTAAAGGGGAAAATTACGTATAAAATGGGATATGATCGCGACAATAATAATACAATTTTATTTCTAATTTGCTTTCCTAACGATCAAATTCTCCAAAATTTTGATAGAACCGGGGCTATGTTGTCTATAACAAACTGCCAAAAAATCGGGGGAAACGGTTGCTAATTGGTTAAGATAATTGAGAATTAAAAAAATAAAAGTTACGTTATATATAGGCCGTCGAGACAAATTTTCTTTATAAATTTATATAAAACGAAAAGCGACAATTTTCAAATTTTAACAAAACACTTAGATGATATTGAATATGAAAATATATTGATTTTAGGACAATTGGGTGTTTGGTTTTACTACAATGTGGGAAATTTAGTTATGCATGTCATCTAAATATCACATGTGAAACAAAAATGTACCTTAAAAATTTTTTTTAACTTGGTTAATTTACAGAGCAAACAATACAAATTTTAATACAACAAAGCAACAAGTTTGGAAAAGGATTTGTATGAATATTAGCGCGATTGGGTAGTTATTATTGGTATAAGATAATAAACAATACTGCAAATTTGGTAAAAATGTCTAAAATGTGATATGTGGGTATGTGAGTTTATAACTGTTTTAGTGCAATTTTGTATTAATTCTTAAGGTACCGGGTTCAAACTTTAATATAACGT
The DNA here is from genome assembly GCF_918807975.1 of Aplidium turbinatum. Classification (NCBI taxonomy): domain Eukaryota; kingdom Metazoa; phylum Chordata; class Ascidiacea; order Aplousobranchia; family Polyclinidae; genus Aplidium; species Aplidium turbinatum. The sequence goes on along the minus strand of NC_137473.1, from coordinate 20,957,457 downwards.
TGTAGTAGGTTTAGAGAATAATATGTGACAATAAAATTTATGATCAACTATTTAGCACTGGTGAAATTCAAGCAAAATGGTCCAAAATTGACAAAAATTGAAAAGTTGCGACAACGGAGAAAAAAAAACAGAAAATTTCTAATAAATTGGTGAATTGATAAGCAAATGACTAAATATTTTGATAGAACGAGCATTGGGTGTGTTGGGATGAACTGTGAAAGATTTAGAACTAAATAATAACTAGAGGCCAAATACATTGAATAAGTGTGAAAAATGTACGGTGAATTTTTAAAATGTACGGTGAATTTTTTGAAATTTACAGTGAACTTAATTAATTAATTTTACACAAAACACAAAAAATACCTATGAATAAAATAGAACAATGTAACAGTAGTCTTAGCTTTGTTCTTTCTTTTCTTTGTCTTTTTGTTTGAATTGGCTAGGTTTGATGTCTTCAGGGGAGAAATTAAGGGGGATCAACTGCGGGCTGTAATTGCGGATCCCGGCAGTTGATAGATGGGAAGGGATAACAAAGATAGGGATGAGGGTTGAGGTTATTTTCAAACAAATTAGGTTGGGAATTTCTTGTACACTTAATTGGGGTTTGAAGGTTTGAATTGGTCCAATGGGTTGAATTAAAATAAAAACAAAATAGCGGCTCAGTGAAAATTAGGCTATTTAAGTGCAAAAATTGAAATGACCATAACTTTTAAATGGTGTTATTAAGTTTGGGATGTAGGTATAAGTTTGCCAGCGCACAAAAAGCGTTAATGAAGGCATCGATCGGTCGATTTTGCGTGACAACGACCGAGCTCCCTTTACTGTTGAGCGGCAATAATTTTTCTGTAATTTGTCGCATAAGACACCCTTCATCGCTTCCTCCACAATCTTCTTCTTGAAACGAAAAACAAGAAGCCAATCTTCACAGCTTCCTCTTGCCTTCTTCTTCTTGTCTTTCAGCAGGTCGTCCGTTACGCTTGGCTTGATTAAACACCAGCTGGCGGCGAAGGCGTGACCGGCAGTGGCGGGCCAGAAGCTTGAAGGAATGGGCTGCGAAGTCGGTGGTTCTTTGCATTGAGTCGATCGTCTGACTAGAAAACATTCCAACAGAGGAATAATGGTAGAGAGGGGAAGAATAAATACACATCGCCAAGTCGGATTGAATGAAAAAATAAGATTTTTTTTTTTTTTTTACGCTCAGATGTTGTTGGGCGAGTAGCATATACTCGTCCAGCAATCAGGCTGATGAATTTTATGTTTGTGTTGTATTTTGCAATGGAATTCCATTTTAGGTTTTCATTTTTGCCTGGTTCGTCATCGCGTACTAGGCATAAGGTTTACATATATTTAGGTTTACAGTTTGCAAAGTTAAAGATACAATTAGTCATGTCAGTCACAGGTGAGCACAAAAGAAAAAAGAGGTGTTTTCCCTCTATCCTCCCTGCGCCCGCATTCATGAAGTATAGTTACAGGGTAGTTTAAAAGTATTATTGCTTATCTTTCCTTTGATGCCTTTTGTCGACATAAGGGTTTCGCATACTCACGATTGTTGAAATACAAACCTCTGAAGTGAGAGAAGTATTTCGTTTCGAGCAACTATAAAACATTAAGAATTGTTAGTGGTTGGTAGTATAAGTTGTGAGTTGAAAGTTTCACATACATGAAATGCAAAAAAAGGGGTTTATTAAGTTTACTTTAAGAATGAGGGATTGTTAATTATTATGGTTGAGCAATTGTTTAATTCAATGTTGTTTTGAATTTTTACTTTGGTTATTGTTAAAATTCTTCTAATAAGATTTTCATTATTCTAATTGTAGATGTTTTTGAAGTCAAGAAGTTCTTTTCTTTTAATTAGTTCTTCTTTTGCATTTATTAACATAAAAAGCAGTGTTAGGCCGTCATTGGTAATTTTGGAGAGATGGTTGAATAACAGTAGTTCTCGCGAGATTTGGATTCGGGAGTTTGTTAGGTTTTCATGTAATTGTTCTATTTTTTTCCAAAGGTTCATGGTATTTGGACATTCTAAAAGTAAGTGAGTGATATTATCATTTTTGGATTTACAGAATTTACATTTTGTAATTCGATTTTTGGATAAGTCGGGTGATTTTTGATAAAATTCTCCACACTTGAAGGCTTTGTGGGCTATTCTGTATGCTAAACTTTTTTGGGTGGTATTGAAAATAGGGATTGGTGATTGGGTTTTTAATAGAATTGTAGACCATGAGATTTTTTCGTTGTTTGAGTCTTGGGGGTTGATTAATTGTTGTCTTTTTTCTTTTAGTTTTAAGTATATGGATTTAAAGGTTGAGTCTTGCCATTTCAATGTTGATTTCTTCAGAATAAGGAAGGTGTTAAATATATCTTGATATAGAGGGTTTGGAGATGGGGCGTGTGGTTCAGAGTTTGTGAAAAGATAAGGGTTTATATGTTTCATTTTATAGTTCAAGTTGTATTTCGCCCAGGTTTGCCAAATTTGGTTTGTGTTTGTGATTGATTGGATTTGTCACAGTCTGTCTATTCGACACGTTTTAAGTTTAGATTCTAAATCTATCATGTTTAATCCTCCATTATTTATTGGTGGATATGTTTTATTTCTACTTGAACTTTCAAAGGGTGCGGGATGCCACAGAAATTTGAAGATTAAAGAGTTGATTGCTTTAATTATGTTAGGGCTTGGTATAATGTTTCTGGCAATATGTATTACTTGCGAGATGATTAGTGTGTGTATTATTTGTATTCTTCCATAGAGAGATATGTTTCTGTGTTTATGTATATCCATAATTTGTTTCATAATGTGTATTTTTGGTTGCCAGTTGTTGTTCATTGTTTTGATTTTTGAGGGGGTAAATTTGATTCCTAATATTTTAATGGTATCGTTGATTTGTATGTTAGGAAAGTGAATAGGTAGTGTTTGCTTTAGGTAGGGGTTTTCTGTATATATTTGTGTTTTTTGATGGTTTATCGTTTGTCCAGAGACATGTTGGTATGTCTGGAGTGCTTTGTTAGTTTCTTCTAAGTCTGTTTTGTTTTGTAGTAGGAAAGTGGTGTCATCAGCATATTGTTGAATTTTTACTCGTTGAGTAAGGAATCGGAAACCTTGAATATTTATGTTGTGTTGAATGTGTCTTGTTAGTGTGTCGGCTGCTAAAATGAAGAATAGCATGCTCAGAGGGCATCCTTGTCTGACGCCTCTTTTTATTTGGATGCTTTGTGTTAGTGCTCCATTAATTTCAATTTGGCTTGTGATGTTATGGTATATTAATTTGATTAATGAGAGCATGTTATGTTGGAATCCTATTTGTTCAAATGTTTTGTGTATGAATTTGTGGTTTAGTTTATCAAAGGCTTTTTCAAAATCAGTAATCATGAGGCATAAAGGGATATTTTTTGTTTTTGAAATTTCCATTGCAGCAGGTATGTTTTATGTAATTGTTTCTATTCTTCGTTTTGGTAGACCATATTGTTGGTTGTTCAATATTATTTGGTTGAGAGTGGGTGTGATGCGGTTTGCAATTATTTTGCTTAATATTTTATAGTCTGAATTTAACAGCGATATTGGTCTCCAGTTTTTGAGCAAGTTTTTTTGTTTTGTTTTTTGGTATTAGTTTAACAATGGCTTGAGACATGGTTGTAGACATTTGTTGTTTAATTATGCAATTGTTATACATTTCGTGTAGATCGTCTTTCATCAAGTAGAAGAAGGTTTTATAAAAGGATGATGTTAGGCCATCACTCCCAGGCGCGCTTTCTGTGTTTAATGAGTTGATTGCTAGTTCAATTTCATTTATTTGTATGAGTTTTTCGTTTTCTGTGATTGTTTCATTTGGTATTTGGTTGTTTGGTAGAATTTTTACATATTGATTTTGTTCTTTTTTGTTTACTTTGTCAGGAATGCCCCATAGTTGGTGATAGAATTGGTATGCTTCATTTAGAATGGGATCTTTCGTTTTAAGGCATTCGCCTTCAGAATTTTGAAGTTCTGTCATCATTTTCTTTCGTGACGCAGTGATTTCATTTTGATAAAAGTTCTTGTCATATGTTTCATTTTCTAGGGGGGATATGTTTGATCTTACGAGGGATCCTTTAAATTTTTGTTGTTTGTATTGTTGGATTTCTTGCACAATTTTGATGGTTTGTGTGGTTTCTTGTTTTGTGTTGTGGTTGGTTTTGAGGGATTTTTGTAGATTGATCAAGCGTATTTTGTTTTCTTCGTATTGCTTTTTATTGATTTTAGATATTTGTGATGATAGTGGGATGAGGGTGTTTCTGATGAGCTGTTTTCTATCATCCCACCATTCTAATAAGTCATTGTATTCGTTTTTTCTAATTTGCCAATTTTGCCTTATGTTTTCAATTTCAGTTATAACGTGGTCATATTGTAGAATTGAGTCATTAAGCTTGTATGTTCCATTTCCCCATTTTGTATGAATGGGTGTTGTGATGGTTACAATGGGAGTTTGGAAATGATCTGAAGTTGACATGTCACCTACATGCAGACGAACGGATTTGGGAATCTTATGTTACAATTTTCCCACGAAGAGATTATGGTTTACCGCTGTGACCAGATGGTTAGAATGGGAGTTTGGAAATAATCTGAAGTTGACATGGTTTTGTGAGTTATGTTTTTGTAAAAAGGCGCTGCATTGGAATTGAGGTAAATTCTATCGATTCTAGTTTTGTTGTTAGGATGTGTGTAGGTGAAAATTTGTTTGTTTGGGAAAGTTTGTTTGAATATATCTTTGAGTTGCATTTTTTCTAATAGAGATTTAAACATAATTTTGTCCTGACTGTTTTTGCAGAAGTTGGGGTTTAGGGTGTCCATGGGGTCTATTATTAGGTTAAAATCGCCAAGAAAGATGGTGGGATTTGTGTCTTCAAGGTTAATTTCGTAAAGTAGATTTGAGATTAGTTCTTTTCTTTCGGATTTTAAACATAGGAAGTAAGAGTTGATGATTTTTAGTTGATGTTGTCGGTTTTTGATTATTATGGACTGGCTGCGATTGGGGATAAGTATTTTAGTTTGAGTGTTTTCGATTAAAGTTTTTTGAATTAAAATCATTGTTCCAGTATGATTTGATTCGGGTTGAAAGTTAAAATTTGGAAACATTTCGTAATTTATATTTTTGCACCACTTCTCCAAAATTGATTCATTATAATGATGGGTTTCCTGTATTGCCATGATGGATATGTCGGAGGTGAGAAGGAGATTTTGCAATTTAGCAAGATTTTTTTGGATACCATTGATATTTAAGGTCGAAACAGTCAAATTGGGGGAAGACAACACTGAATCATCCATTATGACTATATAGGTATTTTACAAAAACAGAAATGATAAAATTAAAAAGTGTGGTTACTGGTATGGCCATTGGTTTTTTGTACTTGTATTTCATCTTTCTCTTCGTGAATGATGGCGATCGTTTGTTGGTTTTCTGTCAGGATTAAATCCGGAGGTTTCTTTTGGATGGAAAACAGATTGGTTCTAGGTGAATTTGCATGGATCAATTTGTTGAAGAAGTCTTCATTAAATTCCTCAATTTCGGTTATTGTATGCTGCTATCCTGGAGGATAGATCTCTGGCTTCTACCACGACCCCTTCCATTTTTCCTCATGCTTCCTGCTGGGGTGTAATTTTTGAAGGATATGACCTGCGAGTCGTCTGTTTCTTCTAACAGCTGATCTGTTAGTAAGTCCTATCAGTTAGCCAGATTGTAATTGTTTGGTGTGGATTGATTCTGTGTGTTGTGTTTTTTCTTTTCTTCAGGAGATATTTCTGGTTCTTGGTTTTGATAGTCTGGTATTTCATTATTTTCTGATGGATTGGTGGAAGCATGGTTTCTTTCGACAGGTTGTGGAGGAATGTATGGGTATTCCTATGTCCAGTGCCTCTTTTTGTTGCATGTCCTGCATACTTCTTTTCTGCCACATGAGGCAACCAGATGTCCCCTTTCTTAGCAGTATTTGCAAAGGGGGAGTTGCTCTTCACCTGGTCGTGTCACCAGACATACGTTCCCATTGATCCTGATTTTTGGTGGTACATTTTCAAAGTTGATTGATCGCATATGGATATGGGCATATCCGTTTCGAATTTGTGGAAATGCCCTGTATGTTGCAAATTTTACAAAGGCAGGTGATCCCTATTTTTCGTTGTAAATTTCTTTTATTATGTCAGTATCACTAATTTCGTTTGGAACTGGGTGAAGTGTTATTATGTGGAGATTCGGGATGGAGCGTTCAGATCGAATGTTTAGGTTTTTGTCCTGGACCTGATAGTCTTTCGAATTCTGGTGAACGAAGTGGAACGCTTCGGCGCCAAAAGTAGCGTCCTTTTTGAATGTCAGGGAGAAAGTTTTCTCTCTGAGTATCAGTGAGCGCGCGCCCGTTAGCTCATATTTCTCAAAAATGGCGTACTGGCCCATAAACAGTTCCAATAGGTTTTGGACTGCAAACCATTGGGTCCCAGTTACAGTTATTTTGAGCGTATTGTCTTCGCCTATTTTTATCATGTTCTTTACATACGCAGAAAATACACACGGTCAAGATTATCACAAACAATAGGGTAAAAACAACACGTAAGAAAGAATCACACAATGAAAAGAGCTCGGAGGACACCTACAAGCTCGCACAATCGAACAAGTTTAAGAATTACTATGCAGCTCAAAAGGGCTCACACTTTCAAATAGAATTATCCAAAAAGATGACAAAGTTATACTCTTGCTTTGTTAGACTCACACGGCGATGAAAAATAACACAGCGACAACTCATACGGCGTTTTTTTTTTTTCTTTTTTTTCGCGCAACGCTCAGAGTTCAAGATGGATACCACTAGGCCTACATCTTGCAGGTTTACAATCTTCCATATAAAATGGATTTGTTTCCTGTCTCATCATTAGTGCGTCCGCTCCGGGAGCCGTCCACACACCCAAACACTCAGCAGGCACACCATACTTACATGGAAGATACCTACCAGGGAGGCGAGGGACTCACTACGACCGAAGGGACCCACCGCGGTAGATGGTAATCTGTGGATGTAAATGTTTGGTTAGTGGCTGCCTCAAGCTGATCTGCCTGTCTCAACTTTCCTTTTGCTGATCTTGGAGCAGTCTAGGAGATGGCGGGTCGAGCATGAGAACTAGCGCGTTTTGGTAGATGATTCATTTTTTAATTTTATTTGAGTTTGTTTGTGTGTGTGTATCTTCTTGTTGCTCGCTTCAAGAAGGGCACCTGTTTGGAGAAAACGGGCCACTGCAGTCTGACATCTCATTTGGCGGAGACGCCAGAGAGGAGCGGCCAGAGGGAGGGTAGCTTTCGCTGATCCCAGAGTCATCTTGGAATGGGCCGCTGCAATCCTGTCATCCCAGGGCGAGTGGGACGACGGTTCTATTTTTTTCCAAAGGTTCATGGTATTTGGACATTCTAAAAGTAAGTGAGTGATATTATCATTTTTGGATTTACAGAATTTACATTTTGTAATTCAATTTTTGGATAAGTCGGGTGATTTTTGATAAAATTCTCCCCACTTGAAGGCTTTGTAGGCTATTCTGTATGCTAAACTTTTTTGGGTGGTATTGAAAATAGGGATTGGTGATTGGGTTTTTAATAGAATTGTAGACCATGAGATTTTTTCGTTGTTTGAGTCTCGGGGGTTGATTAATTGTTGTCTTTTTTCTTTTAGTTTTAAGTATATGGATTTAAAGGTTGAGTCTTGCCATTTGAATGTTGATTTCTTCAAAATAAGGAAGGTGTTAAATATATCTTGATATAGAGGGTTTGGAGATGGGGCGTGTGGTTCAGAGTTTGTGGAAAGATAAGGGTTTATATGTCTCATTTTATAGTTCAAGTTGTATTTCGCCCAGGTTTGCCAAATTTGGTTTGTGTTTGTGATTGATTGGATTTGTCTCAGTCTGTCTATTCGACATGTTTTAAGTTTAGATTCTAAATCTATCATGTTTAATTCTCCATTATTTATTGGTGGATATGTTTTATTTCTACTTAAACTTTCAAAGGGTGCGGGATGCCACAGAAATTTGAAGATTAAAGAGTTGATTGTTTTAATTATGTTAGGGCTTGGTATAATGTTTCTGGCAATATGTATTACTTGCAAGATGATTAGTGTGTGTATTATTTGTATTCTTCCATAGAGAGATATGTTTCTGTGTTTATGTATAATTGTATATCCATAATTTGTTTCATAATGTGTATTTTTGGTTGCCAGTTGTTGTTCATTGTTTTGATTTTTGAGGGGGTAAATTTGATTCCTAATATTTTAATGGTATCGTTGATTTGTATGTTAGGAAAGTGAATAGGTAGTGTTTGCTTTAGGTAAGGGTTTTCTGTATATATTTGTGTTTTTTGATGGTTTATCGTTTGTCCAGAGACATGTTGGTATGTCTGGAGTGCTTTGTTAGTTTCTTCTAAGTCTGTTTTGTTTTGTAGTAGGAAAGTGGTGTCATCAGCATATTGTTGAATTTTTACTCGTTGAGTAAGGAATCGGAAACCTTGAATATTTATGTTGTGTTGAATGTGTCTTGTTAGTGTGTCGGCTGCTAAAATAAAGAATAGCATGCTCAGAGGGCATCCTTGTCTGACGCCTCTTTTTATTTGGATGCTTTGTGTTAGTGCTCCATTAATTTCAATTTGGCTTGTGATATTTTTTTTTTTTTTTTTTTTTCTTTTTATACGTTGCGCAACGCTCAGAGTTCAAGATGGATACCACTACATCTTGCAGGTTTACAAATTGTCCATATGGAATGGATTTGTTTCCTGTCTCATCATTAGTGCGTCCGCTCCGGGAGCCGTCCACACACCCAAACACTCAGCAGACACACCATACTTACATGGAAGATACCTACCGGGGAGGCGAGGGACTCACTACGACCGAAGGGACCCACCGCGGTAGATGGTAATCTGTGGATGTAAATACTTGGTTAGTGGCTGCCTCAAGCTGATCTGCCTGTCTCGACTTTCCTCTTGCTGATCTTGGAGCAGACTAGGAGATGGCGGGTCAAGCATGAGAACTAGCGCGTTTTGGTAGATAATTCATTTTTTAATTTTATTTGAGTTTGTTTGTGTGTGTGTATCTTCTTGTTGCCCGCTTCAAGAAGGGCACCTGTTTGGAGAAAACGGGCCACTGCAGTCTGACATCTCATTTGGCGGAGATGCCAGAGAGGAGAGGCCAGAGGGAGGGTAGCTTTCGCTGACCCCAGAGTCATCATGGAATTGGCCGCTGCAATCCTGACATCCCAGGGCGAGTGGGACGACGGAGAGGGACGGTTGAAGATCCCCCGCTGCAATCACTCTTCCGGCATCAGGCCGTTGTAGATGAGTGAGAGGGACGGGTTAAAGGTGGGTTGTTACGCCCTTGGCTGTCTAATCTTCTTCAAAGATGATCTACGACCTTACTGTGCTAGTGAGATCCACCGCTGCAATCAGTCATCCCTACCACCGAGGACGACTGAGAGGGCAGTTGAAGAGTGGATCTCGACTGGTTCTTGTTTCTTCTGACCGTAGGAAGAGGTTTGGAAGGAGTAGAAATGTCAGATGACAAAGGAATGTTATGCTTTTGTGTTATGTTTTTAGTTTTTGTCATGATGACCCACAGGGCTTGAATGGTGGACCGTTTTGTGTCCTGTATATATGTATCGCCTATGTCCAGAGATTTCTTCTTTTGGATGATGGTGTGTTTGGCGACATTCATCATGGTCAAAAGAATCGGGTTGTTCTTCTGTCCGTCAGGGATTTGGTTGTAGAGGATCATGTCCTTTGTTATTTCCATGTCTTCGTTGGTTAGGTCAAGATATTGTTGTTTCAGGCGCTCCCATATTCCTAGCGCAAAGGAGCACTTGGTGAGGACGTGGGTCACAGTATCTTCTTGTTTTCTGCAGAATTTGCAATTTGTTATTCTGTCAGAATGTATTGATCTATTAAAATCTCCCCATTTGTATCCTCCATGTGCAATCCGAACAGGGGGGAAGGATATGGAGGGGTTGCGAACGTGTGCGGTCTTATGGGGAGGACGAAGAGGGCGTCCAGATCAGGAAAGTCGGGGCTTTCACGATAGTGAAATGTCATGGTCACAATCCTCCCGGTGGGAGAGACAGAGTCAAAGCGGGTGGCTTGCCCTGAAGGAGGGCTGGGGTGGGGTGATTCGTCGCTTAAGCTGGCGTGGCTTCGATTCCAGAAGTTTTGAGACCGAACGGTCTCGACAGTAGGGAGGAAAGGAGACTCCTCGGTCGATGGCCGGCACCCAGCATGCTTCATAATGGATGCATAGTTGAGCCCAGGCGAAGTCATCCTGTAGGGGCTTCTTCGACTCGTCGAGCTTGTCGAGTCATGGTCGTTGAAGGGGACACAAGTTGGCAATCGAATGCCTCCGGGGCAGACCGACCAGTGCTCATTGGCCCTCTCCAGCCCGTAAGCCCGAGGGAAAACACTGTCGCATCTGCTGCAAGTCACCAGGCATTCGGCACGCGCGCGGTGGCATGTCCAAAGGTGATCCTGGTAAGCTTGCACGTCCCTATATTCTTGGGACGCCCACTCGCAGGTGTTGTAGATGCAAAGGAGGGGGTTTAACAATGGGAGGGTGAGGCGTACAGGACAGATGGCCTGGAGCTTGTTCCGTCTCAGTGTGGAAAAGGAGAAGGGGAACGACTTTTTATTGTTTGAGTTGGTGCCATTGTGAGACGCGTTGGGTTGGAGTTGACTTCTGCTGTCACGGAGGAACGGCAGATTCGTGAGGGATCCTGTGCCTCCTCGAGGGGCTTCCCCAGTTGGGTTAGGCGGGCCTACAGGAGGTTGCCTTCCTTTCAACATGCCTTGACTGGTGGAAACTGAAGCATGGGGGGTACGTGTAGAGGCGGTTACCTGTGGAGTGGAGGTCTTCACGCGTACGATGGAAGGATACAATGACATAATGGAATAATAATTAATGCACAATAAAAGTTAATACACAGCTGTTAGGGCGTGAAGTCAGCTGGAAAATTACACAAAATTGGCAAGTATCAGAAAATTAACAATTTTTTTTTTTTTAGTATGCACGTATGGTAGCCTATGACCCTTAAAAATGGCACAAATAGAAATTGGGGATTTTAGGGGGTTGGAAATATTTAGTATATGGTAACGGGAGGACGATTGAGAGACTAAACTTTATCTGAAAAAATTGTTAGAAAATATTTGGAAATGACGAAGTTATGGCAAAAAGTGTAATATTCTGAGTTTTAAATACTGGGAAAAATAGGATATTGTTAAGGACTGCTTTAAGTTGCAAATTTGAACAAAATGAATTAATTTGGAATTTACTGGTATGCGATTTTAATAAGTAATGGGAGAATCAGTAGGGAGCAGCAATGAGAGAGTTTTTTCTTTTTTTTTTTTTTTTTTTTTTGATTATAGCCTAATAATTTTTTTTTATGGCAACTGACGGGCGGTTGAGAAACTAGAATTTAGCTGAAAAGACTGTTAAAAAATATTAAGAAATGACGAAGTTATTGCAAAAAGTGTAATATTCCAAGTTTTAAATACTGCGAAAATATGGTATTGTTAAGGACTGCTATAAGACACAAAATTGGACAAAATTAATTAATTTCGAAGTTATTAGTATGCGATTTTAATAAACAATGAATGAAAACAAATCAGTAGGAAGTATAGAATGTTGTTGTGGTGAAAAAGTGGGGTACAAGGTTACTTTGTGAAATTAAAAGGGAAAATTACGTATAAAATGGGATATGATCGCGACAATAATAATACAATTTTATTTTTAATTTGCTTTCCTAACGACCAAATTCTCCAAAATTTTGATAGAACTGGGGCTATGTGGTCTATAACAAACTGCCAAAAATCGGGGGAAACGGCTGCTAATTGGTTAAGATAATTGAGAATTAAAAAAATAAAAGTTACGTTATTTATAGGCCGACGAGATAAATTTTCTTAAGAAATTTATATGAAACAAAAAGCGACAATAATCAAATTTTAACAAAACAGTTAGATGATATTGAATATGAAAATATATTGATTTTAGGACAATTGGGTGTTTGGTTTTACTACAATGTGGGAAATTTAGTTATGCATGTCATCTAAATATCACATGTGAAATAAAAATGTACCTTAAAAATTTTTTTTAACTTGGTTAATTTACAGAGCAAACAATACAAATTTTAATACAACAGAGCAACAAGTTTGGAAAAGGATTTGTATGAATATTAGCGCGATTGGGTAGTTATTATTGGTATAAGATAATAAACAATACTGCAAATTTGGTAAAAATGTCTAAAATGTGATATGTGGTTATGTGAGTTTATAACTGTTTTAGTGCAATTTTGTATTAATTCTTAAGGTACCGGGTTCAAACTTTAATATAACGTTGTAGTAGGTTTAGAGAATAATATGTGACAATAAAATTTATGATTAACTATTTAGCACTGGTGAAATTCAAGCAAAATGGTCCAAAATTGACAAAAATTGAAAAGTTGCGACAACGGAGAAGAAAAACCAGAAAATTTCTAATAAATTGGTGAATTGATAAGCAAATGACTAAAAATTTTGATAGAACGAGTATTGGGTGTGTTGGGATGAACTGTAAAAGATTTAGAACTAAATAATAACTAGAGGTCAAATAAATTGAATAAGTGTGAAAAATGTACGGTGAATTTTTAAAATGTACGGTGAATTTTTTGAAATTTACAGTGAACTTAATTAATTAATTTTTCACAAAACACAAAAAATATCAATGAATAAAATAGAATAATGTAACAGTAGTCTTAGCTTTGTTCTTTCTTTTCTTTGTCTTTTTGTTTGAATTGGCTTGGTTTGATGTCTTCGGGGGAGAAATTAAGGGGGATCAACTGCGGGCTGTAATTGCGGATCCCGGCAGTTGATAGATGGGAAGGGATGATAACAAAGATAGGGATGAGGGTTGAGGTTATTTTCAAACAAATTAGGTTGGGAATTTCTTGATACTTAATTGGGGTTTGAATTGGTCCAATGGGTTGAATTAAAATAAAAAACAAAATGGCGGCTCAGTGAAAATTAGGCTATTTAAGTGCAAAAATTGAAATGACCATAACTTTTTTATTTTACGTTTTAGAGAGAAAAGCTTGGAGGTACGACTTTCGAAATTTAATTTCCTTTCCAATGATATGCAACTTTCACCTGACGGAGGTCCTACCGGAGAATAAAGGGCCAAAAACTTTTGGGACCTCAGGAGCTAAAAATTTTGCTGTCAAATGCTGTCAAAGAGGGGTAAAAATGGTGTTATTAAGTTTGGGATGTAGATATAAGTCTGCCAGCGCACAAAAAGCGTTAAGGAAGGCATCGATCGGTCGATTTTGCGTGACAACGACCGAGCTCCCTTCACTGTTGAGCGGCAATAATTTTTCTGTAATTCGTCGCATAAGACACCCTTCATCGCTTCCTCCACAATCTTAAGCATAAGGTTTACATATATTTAGGTTTACAGTTTGCAAAGATACAATTAGTCATGTCAGTCACAGGTGAGCACAAAAGAAAAAAAGAGGTGTTTTTTCTCTATCCTCCCTGCGCCCGCATTCATGAAGTATAGTTACAGGGTAGTTTAAAAGTATTATTGCTTATCTTTCCTTTGATGCCTTTTGTCGACATAGGGGTTTCGGCTTGTATTCAAAGGAAAGATCGCATACTCACGATTGTTGAAATACAAACCTCTGAAGTGAGAGAAGTATTTCGTTTCGAGCATCTATAAAACATTAAGAATTGTTAGTGGTTGGTAGTATAAGTTGTGAGTTGAAAGTTTCACATACATGAAATGCAAAAAAAGGGGTTTATTAAGTTTACTTTAAGAATGAGGGATTGTTAATTATTATGGTTGAGCAATTGTTTAATTCAATGTTGTTTTGAATTTTTACTTTGGTTATTGTTAAAATTCTTCTAATAAGATTTTCATTATTCCAATTGTAGATGTTTTTGAAGTCAAGAAGTTCTTTTCTTTTAATTAGTTCTTCTTTTGCATTTATTAACATAAAAAGCAGTGTTAGGCCGTCATTGGTAATTTTGGAGAGATGGTTGAATAACAGTAGTTCTCGCGAGATTTGGATTCGGGAGTTTGTTAGGTTTTCATGTAATTGTTCTATTTTTTTCCAAAGGTTCATGGTATTTGGACATTCTAAAAGTAAGTGAGTGATATTATCATTTTTGGATTTACAGAATTTACATTTTGTAATTCGATTTTTGGATAAGTCGGGTGATTTTTGATAAAATTCTCCCCACTTGAAGGCTTTGTGGGCTATTCTGTATGCTAAACTTTTTTGGGTGGTATTGAAAATAGGGATTGGTGATTGGGTTTTTAATAGAATTGTAGACCATGAGATTTTTTCGTTGTTTGAGTCTTGGGGGTTAATTAATTGTTGTCTTTTTTCTTTTAGTTTTAAGTATATGGATTTAAAGGTTGAGTCTTGCCATTTGAATTTTGATTTCTTCAGAATAAGGAAGGTGTTAAATATATCTTGATATAGAGGGTTTGGAGATGGGGCGTGTGGTTCAGAGTTTGTGAAAAGATAAGGGTTTATATGTCTCATTTTATAGTTCAAGTTGTATTTCGCCCAGGTTTGCCAAATTTGGTTTGTGTTTGTGATTGATTGGATTTGTCACAGTCTGTCTATTCGACATGTTTTAAGTTTAGATTCTAAATCTATCATGTTTAATTCTCCATTATTTATTGGTGGATATGTTTTATTTCTACTTAAACTTTCAAAGGGTGCGGGATGCCACAGAAATTTGAAGATTAAAGAGTTGATTGTTTTAATTATGTTAGGGCTTGGTATAATGTTTCTGGCAATATGTATTACTTGCGAGATGATTAGTGTGTGTATTATTTGTATTCTTCCATAGAGAGATATGTTTCTGTGTTTATGTATATCCATAATTTGTTTCATAATGTGTATTTTTGGTTGCCAGTTGTTGTTCATTGTTTTGATTTTTGAGGGGGTAAATTTGATTCCTAATATTTTAATGGTATCGTTGATTTGTATGTTAGGAAAGTGAATAGGTAGTGTTTGCTTAGGTAGGGGTTTTCTGTATATATTTGTGTTTTTTGATGGTTTATCGTTTGTCCAGAGACATGTTGGTATGTCTGGAGTGCTTTGTTAGTTTCTTCTAAGTCTGTTTTGTTTTGTAGTAGGAAAGTGGTGTCATCAGCATATTGTTGAATTTTTACTCGTTGAGTAAGGAATCGGAAACCTTGAATATTTATGTTGTGTTGAACGTGTCTTGTTAGTGTGTCGGCTGCTAAAATAAAGAATAGCATGCTCAGAGGGCATCCTTGTCTGACGCCTCTTTTTATTTGGATGCTTTGTGTTAGTGCTCCATTAATTTCAATTTGGCTTGTGATGTTTGTTTTTTTTTTTTCTTTTTATTCGTCGCGCAACGCTCAGAGTTCAAGATGGATACCAGTACATCTTGCAGGTTTACAAATTGTCCATATGGAATGGATTTGTTTCCTGTCTCATCATTAGTGCGTCCGCTCCGGGAGCCGTCCACACACCCAAACACTCAGCAGACACACCATACTTACATGGAAGATACCTACCGGGGAGGCGAGGGACTCACTACGACCGAAGGGACCCACCGCGGTAGATGGTAATCTGTGGATGTAAATATTTGGTTAGTGGCTGCCTCAAGCTGATCTGCCTGTCTTGACTTTCCTCTTGCTGATCTTGGAGCAGACTAGGAGATGGCGGGTCAAGCATGAGAACTAGCGCGTTTTGGTAGATAATTCATTTTTTAATTTTGTTTGAGTTTGTTTGTGTGTGTGTATCTTCTTGTTTCCCGCTTCAAGAAGGGCACCTGTTTGGAGAAAACGGGCCACTGCAGTCTGACATCTCATTTGGCGGAGATGCCAGAGAGGAGAGGCCAGAGGGAGGGTAGCTTTCGCTGACCCCAGAGTCATCATGGAATAGGCCGCTGCAATCCTGACATCCCAGGGCGAGTGGGACGACGGAGAGGGACGGTTGAAGATCCCCCGCTGCAATCACTCTTCCGGCATCAGGCCGTTGTAGATGAGTGAGAGGGACGGGTTAAAGGTGGGTTGTTACGCCCTTGGCTGTCTAATCTTCTTCAAAGATGATCTACGACCTTACTGTGCTAGTGATATCCACCGCTGCAATCAGTCATCCCTACCACCGAGGACGACTGAGAGGGCGGTTGAAGAGTGGATCTCGACTGGTTCTTCTTTCTTCTGACCGTAGGAGGAGGTTTAGAAGGAGTAGAAATGTCAGATGACAAAGGAATGTTATGCTTTTGTGTTATGTTTTTAGTTTTTGTCATGATGACCCACAGGGCTTGAATGGTGGACCGTTTTGTGTCCTGTATATATGTGTCGCCTATGTCCAGAGATATCTTCTTTTGGATGATGGTGTGTTTGGCGACATTCATCATGGTCAAAAGAATCGGGTTGTTCTTCTGTCCGTCAGGGATTTGGTTGTAGAGGATCATGTCCTTTGTTATTTCCATGTCTTCGTTGGTTAGGTCAAGATATTGTTGTTTCAGGCGCTCCCATATTCCTAGCGCAAAGGAGCACTTGGTGAGGACGTGGGTCACATTATCTTCTTGTTTTCTGCAGAATTTGCAATTTGTTATTCTGTCAGAATGTATTGATCTATTAAAATCTCCCCATTTGTATCCTCCATGTGCAATCCGAACAGGGGGGAAGGATATGGAGGGGTTGCGAACGTGTGCGGTCTTATGGGGAGGACGAAGAGGGCGTCCAGATCAGGAAAGTCGGGGCTTTCACGATAGTGAAAGGTCATGGTCACAATCCTCCCGGTGGGAGAGACAGAGTCAAAGCGGGTGGCTTGCCCTGAAGGAGGGCTGGGGTGGGGTGATTCGTTGCTTAAGCTGGCGTGGCTTCGATTCCAGAAGTTTTGAGACCAAACGGTCTCGACAGTAGGGAGGGAAGGAGACTCCTCGGTCGAGGGCCGGCACCCGGCATGCTTCACAATGGATGCATAGTTGAGCCCAGGCGAAGTCATCCTGTAGGGGCTTCTTCGACTTGTCGAGCTTGTCGAGTCATGGTCGTTGAAGAGGACACAAGTTGGCAATCGAATGCCTCCGGGGCAGACCGACCAGTGCTCATTGGCCCTCTCCAGCCCGTAAGCCCGAGGGAGAACACTGTCGCATCTGCTGCAAGTCACCAGGAATTCGGCACGCGCGCGGTGGCATGTCCAAAGATGATCCTGGTAAGCTTGCACGTCCCTATATTCTTGGGACGCCCACTCGTAGGTGTTGTAGATGCAAAGGAGGGGGTTTAACAATGGGAGGGTGAGGCGTACAGGACAGATGGCCTGGAGCTTGTTCCGTCTCAGTGTGGAAAAGGAGAAGGGGAACGACTTTTTATTGTTTGAGTTGGTGCCATTGTGAGACGCGTTGGGTTGGAGTTGACTTCTGCTGTCACGGAGGAACGGCAGATTCGTGAGGGATCCTGTGCCTCCTCGAGGGGCTTCCCCAGTTGGGTTAGGCGGGCCTACAGGAGGTTGCCTTCCTTTCAACATGCCTTGACTGGTGGAAACTGAAGCATGGGGGGTACGTGTAGAGGCGGTTACCTGTGGAGTGGAGGTCTTCACGCGTACGATGGAAGGATACAATGACATAATGGAATAATAATTAATGCACAATAAAAGTTAATACACAGCTGTTAGGGCGTGAAGTCAGCTGGAAAATTACACAAAATTGGCAAGTATCAGAAAATTAACAATTTTTTTTTTTTTAGTATGCACGTATGGTAGCCTATGACCCTTAAAAATGGCACAAATAGAAATTGGGGATTTTAGGGGGTTGGAAATATTTAGTATATGGTAACGGGAGGACGATTGAGAGACTAAACTTTATCTGAAAAAATTGTTAGAAAATATTTGGAAATGACGAAGTTATGGCAAAAAGTGTAATATTCTGAGTTTTAAATACTGGGAAAAATAGGATATTGTTAAGGACTGCTTTAAGTTGCAAATTTGAACAAAATGAATTAATTTGGAATTTACTGGTATGCGATTTTAATAAGTAATGGGAGAATCAGTAGGGAGCAGCAATGAGAGAGTTTTTTTTTTTTTGATTATAGCCTAATAATTTTTTTTTATGGCAACTGACGGGCGGTTGAGAAACTAGAATTTAGCTGAAAAGACTGTTAAAAAGTATTAAGAAATGACGAAGTTATTGCAAAAAGTGTAATATTCCAAGTTTTAAATACTGCGAAAATATGGTATTGTTAAGGACTGCTATAAGACACAAAATTGGACAAAATTAATTAATTTTGAAGTTATTAGTATGCGATTTTAATAAACAATGAGTGAAAAGAAATCAGTAGGAAGTATAGAATGTTGTTGTGGTGAAAAAGTGGGGTACAAGGTTACTTTGTGAAATTAAAAGGGAAAATTACGTATAAAATGGGATATGATCGCGACAATAATAATACAATTTTATTTTTAATTTGCTTTCCTAACGACCAAATTCTCCAAAATTTTGATAGAACTGGGGCTATGTGGTCTATAACAAACTGCCAAAAAATCGGGGGAAACGGTTGCTAATTGGTTAAGATAATTGAGAATTAAAAAAATAAAAGTTACGTTATTTATAGGCCGACGAGATAAATTTTCTTAAGAAATTTATATAAAACGAAAAGCGACAATATTCAAATTTTAACAAAACTGTTAGATGATATTGAATATGATAATATATTGATTTTAGGACAATTGGGTGTTTGGTTTTACTACAATGTGGGAAATTTAGTTATGCATGTCATCTAAATATCACATGTGAAATAATAACGTACCTTAAAAATTTTTTTTAACTTGGTTAATTTACAGAGCAAACAATACAAATTTTAATACAACAGAGCAACAAGTTTGGAAAAAGATTTGTATGAATATTAGCGCGATTGGGTAGTTATTATTGGTATAAGATTGGTCACAGCGGTAAACCATAATCTCTTCGTGGGAAAATTGTAACATAAAGTTCCCGGATCCGTTCGTCTGTATGTAATGACCAAAAAAGAAACATTCCTTCGAAACGTCTATTCAAATTTGTATTTCTGTAAAATTAGCCACCTGGCTGTCGAAATTGGATGCAACGCCGTACACCACTAAAACTTAGGCAGCCGTGGCCGAGTGGTTAGCGCGTTGAGCTCGCAGTCGAGAGCCTGCGTGTTCGACTCCAGCCACCCGCACTTGCTGTTGTTTCTCTGGGCAAGAAACTTAACGATAATTGCCTCTACCTAGTGATCGATTTCGAGTAATGGGTAGTACCAAATTTAAATCATACGTAGAGTAGACAACCGGAAACAGACATTGCCGTCGGCTGCAGCGTGGGTCAGGTGTATGTCGGAAGGCCTACACCGATGCATAGCGCTCAAGTCCGCTTTCCCGCAATGCAGGATAAAGATAATAAAACAAACAAAACAAAACAAACAAACTTGTCACTACAGAACAGATTATTTAGATAAAAGACGGAAAATTTGTCCAGCTAGTAAGCACCAAGCAAACAGTTAAGTATGCGACTGACTTCCACCAAACAATTTTAAAAATGACTAGAATAATTTGCGATATCTCAAATGCACGTAGACAGTAACTGTGACGCAATAATGAAAGACATTTTCACGCAATTCAAACCGGTGTTCAAAGGTAGTGATGCAATATTTCATCAGGTCTTACGACCGATGGTGCAATATTTGGACATTTGCTAGCAATTTCCATGACGTAAGATGCCAGCTAGGTTAAGTAGACCATAACGGTTTTTATATGACGTTTGATTTGGTGAAAATTGTCGGGAACAAAGATAATAAACAACACTGCAAATTTGGTAAAAATGTCTAAAATGTGATATGTGGGTATGTGAGTTTATAACTGTTTTAGTGCAATTTTGTATTAATTCTTAAGGTACCGGGTTCAAACTTTAATATAACGTTGTAGTAGGTTTAGAGAATAATATGTGACAATAAAATTTATGATTAACTATTTAGCACTGGTGAAATTCAAGCAAAATGGTCCAAAATTGACAAAAATTGAAAAGTTGCGACAACGGAGAAGAAAAACCAGAAAATTTCTAATAAATTGGTGAATTGATAAGCAAATGACTAAAAATTTTGATAGAACGAGTATTGGGTGTGTTGGGATGAACTGTAAAAGATTTAGAACTAAATAATAACTAGAGGCCAAATAAATTGAATAAGTGTGAAAAATGTACGGTGAATTTTTAAAATGTACGATGAATTTTTTGAAATTTACAGTGAACTTAATTAATTAATTTTTCACAAAACACAAAAAATACCAATGAATAAAATAGAATAATGTAACAGTAGTCTTAGCTTTGTTCTTTCTTTTCTTTGTCTTTTTGTTTGAATTGGCTTGGTTTGATGTCTTCGGGGGAGAAATTAAGGGGGATCAACTGCGGCTGTAATTGCGGATCCCGGCAGTTGATAGATGGGAAGGGATAACAAAGATAGGGATCAGGGTTGAGGTTATTTTCAAACAAATTAGGTTGGGAATTTCTTGTATACTTAATTGGGGTTTGAATTGGTCCAATGGGTTGAATTAAAATAAAAAACAAAATGGCGGCTCAGTGAAAATTAGGCTATTTAAGTGCAAAATTAAAATGACCATAACTTTTTTATTTTACGTTTTAGAGAGAAAAGCTTGGGGGTACGACTTTCGAAATTTAATTTCCTTTCCAATGATATGCAACTTTCACCTGACGGAGGTCCTACCGGAGAATAAAGGGCCAAAAACTTTTGGGACCTCAGGAGCTAAAAATTTTGCTGTCAAATGCTGTCAAAGAGGGGTAAAAATGGTGTTATTAAGTTTGGGATGTAGATATAAGTTTGCCAGCGCACAAAAAGCGTTAAGGAAAGCATCGATCGGTCGATTTTGCGTGACAACGACCGAGCTCCCTTCACTGTTGAGCGGCAATAATTTTTCTGTAATTCGTC
This sequence comes from Aplidium turbinatum, assembly GCF_918807975.1. Taxonomy (NCBI): domain Eukaryota; kingdom Metazoa; phylum Chordata; class Ascidiacea; order Aplousobranchia; family Polyclinidae; genus Aplidium; species Aplidium turbinatum. The sequence continues at coordinate 20,936,520 of NC_137473.1, read as the reverse complement.
GCATAAGACACCCTTCACCGCTTCCTCCACAATCTTCTTCTTGAAACGAAAAACAAGAAGCCAATCTACACAGCTTCCTCTTGCCTTCTTCTTCTTCTTGTTTTTCAGCAGGTCGTCCGTTACGCTTGGCTTGATTAAGCACCAGCTGGCGGCGAAGGCGTGACCGGCAGTGGCGGGCCAGAAGCCTGAAGGAATGGGCTGCGAAGTCGGTTTTTCTTTGCATTGAGTCGATCGTCTGACTAGAAAACATTCCAACAGAGGAATAATGGGGGAGAGGGGAAGAATAAATACACATCGCCAAGTCGGATTGAATGAAAAAATAAGATTTTTTTTTTTTTTACGCTCAGATGTTGTTGGGCGAGTAGCATATACTCGTCCAGCAATCAGGCTGATGAATTTTATGTTTGTGTTGTATTTTGCAATGTAATTGCATTTTAGGTTTACATTTTTGCCTGGTTCGTCATCGCGTACTAGGCATAAGGTTTACAGTTTGCAAAGTTAAAGATACAATTAGTCATGTCAGTCACAGGTGAGCACAAAAGAAAAAAGAGGTGTTTTTCTCTATCCTCCCTGCGCCCGCATTCATGAAGTATAGTTACAGGGTAGTTTAAAAGTATTATTGCTTATCTTTCCTTTGATGCCTTTTGTCGACATAAGGGTTTCGGCTTGTATTCAAAGGAAAGATCGCATACTCACGATTGTTGAAATACAAACCTCTGAAGTGAGAGAAGTATTTCGTTTCGAGCAACTATAAAACATTAAGAATTGTTAGTGGTTGGTAGTATAAGTTGTGAGTTGAAAGTTTCACATACATGAAATGCAAAAAAAGGGGTTTATTAAGTTTACTTTAAGAATGAGGGATTGTTAATTATTATGGTTGAGCAATTGTTTAATTCAATGTTGTTTTGAATTTTTACTTTGGTTATTGTTAAAATTCTTCTAATAAAATTTTCATTATTCCAATTGTAGATGTTTTTGAAGTCAAGAAGTTCTTTTCTTTTAATTAGTTCTTCTTTTGCATTTATTAACATAAAAAGCAGTGTTAAGCCGTCATTGGTAATTTTGGAGAGATGGTTGAATAACAGTAGTTCTCGCGAGATTTGGATTCGGGAGTTTGTTAGGTTTTCATGTAATTGTTCTATTTTTTTCCAAAGGTTCATGGTATTTGGACATTCTAAAAGTAAGTGAGTGATATTATCATTTTTGGATTTACAGAATTTACATTTTGTAATTCGATTTTTGGATAAGTCGGGTGATTTTTGATAAAATTCTCCCCACTTGAAGGCTTTGTGGGCTATTCTGTATGTTAAACTTTTTTGGGTGGTATTGAAAATAGGGATTGGTGATTGGGTTTTTAATAGAATTGTAGACCATGAGATTTTTTCGTTGTTTGAGTCTCGGGGGTTGATTAATTGTTGTTTTTTTTCTTTTAGTTTTAAGTATATGGATTTGAAAGTTGAGTCTTGCCATTTGAATTTTGATTTCTTCAGAATAAGGAAGGTGTTAAATATATCTTGATATAGAGGGTTTGGAGATGGGGCGTGTGGTTCAGAGTTTGTGAAAAGATAAGGGTTTATAGCCTATGTCTTTTTATAGTTCAAGTTGTATTTCGCCCAGGTTTGCCAAATTTGGTTTGTGTTTGTGATTGATTGGATTTGTCTCAGTCTGTCTATTCGACATGTTTTAAGTTTAGATTCTAAATCTGTCATGTTTAATCCTCCATTATTTATTGGTGGATATGTTTTATTTCTACTTAAACTTTCAAAGGGTGCGGGATGCCACAGAAATTTGAAGATTAAAGAGTTGATTGTTTTAATTATGTTAGGGCTTGGTATAATGTTTCTGGCAATATAACAACGTGATCTGTGGCGGCCTCAAACGCAAGTACCTATAAAACAATATGCAACATATGTAAAGAAAATTTACTGTACAGTGCAAATTAAATCGTGTTTACAGCACCGTGAATGAACAGACTCTAATTGCTACATATCCCATGGATATTAGGGTGCCACAGGCGCCCTCATGTGGCCAAAATCACCTGAACTTTTTTTCTGGTGTGACATTTCACATATTAAGGCACTTTGCAAAGTTTGATTGAGATTGGACAAAAATTGGATGTGCAGATTCAAAACGAAAGTCTAAACTGAAATACAGTAAAATTAGGGGATTTCCCTAGTTTGAACATCAGTTTTTTTACTATTTCTCATCTTTTTCTCCACATTGAAACAAGGTAAATTCAAGAATTAGGTTAGGAGACCAGTGCCAGTATGTCAAGATCTCAATTGAGGTCAAGCATGACAGCTCCGCGCCTGTTACATTGATTCACCATCTTGCAACATTGAATCAACATAGCTGGCTTGACCTCACCCAGGGTCTTGGAATAAAGGCTTCCGATATTACTATCAGGTATTGGAGGCTCAAAACTGCTTGGTGTTCCTTATTTGCCTGCACAAACATCCGATCCAAACGGAAAGCAAATAGCCAATGCAAGCATGGAATTGTCAAACAATTGGAACTGTACTGCATGTCTTGCTGCAATGGTGTTTGACACCACAAGTAGCAATACGGGCCACAAAACTGCGGCCTGTATCCAGTGCTGTATTCGTAAAAAAAGCACAGGGTATACTGTCAGATTTTCCAAAATGATAAATAATACACAACTTACAAAATAGTCTTTATTCTACCATAACATGAATCATCAACATCAAAATTATACGAGTACGGAATTAAGTTCATGGTACACCCAGGTACCATTGGTCCTCAAATGGTTAAGTAGTTAGTTAGTAGTTGTCAAGAATCAGTAAGGATAGCATAAGCACTCTCTTTGGAAAACCAGAGGGTATACCATAAGAAAAAAGCAGAGAGTATACTGCGTATACCGCTGTATACCCTCAAATACAGCACTGCCTGTATCCAAATACAAGATCATCTTGGAAAAGGCCTACTTTGGGCAGCATGCAGGCATCATATTGGGGAGATAATACTGATGCATGTTTGGGAAGAACTCAAAATAGAAAGCAGCAGTGGACCCAACATTTCCATATTTCAACGCTTTAAAAGCAATTTTCAAACTCTTTCTGATAGCGCATCAGGTTGTTTTCATACATCAAAATTGCACGAGAAAATTGATCTGCTTGCCAGCAAGCGGGAAGAATTGTCTGAGCTGATAAATCAGATGAAGCTCTATCCAGAATCATCCAAATTTTTAAGAAGCGACTAATTAGAACTTTTGAATTTGTATCAATTGTACTTGAACATTGAGCCACCTACCAGTAAGGATATGTCTCTCCAAAGACCTGGTGCATTACACAGAGTCATGTGGATGAGCAAACTTACATATTCACTGAAAATTGTGCTCTTACAAGACGAAATTTATAAATTGCCCCAAAAAAATGCCATCATGAAAGCATCTCAACTCGAAAAGTTAAAGAGGTTTCTACAATTTACAGTTTATTTCTATGTATCATGGTGGTTTACATATGTTGAGGCGAAAAAGAAAGTTGATGCTTTCAGAGTCGTTAATGATGCCGCTGAGCGAGGCGTCAAGTTGGCCCATGACTTCTTGTCAACTTCAAACCTTGAAGAACGCTACCAAAACATTCTCCAAGTAGTCGAAAATGCGAGGAAGGTATTACCTAATGAACGTACTCGACAACTACAGTCTGAGGGCACATGGTTTTTAACCATGTAATTGTCAAAGTAGGCCTAGTGACTGTATAACTCCATAAAGTGTTGTCAGCTTACACAACGTTGCAATCAGCATTATTTGCAGCCTGTCATAGCATACCAGTAGCCTATTATGCTGCATTTTACTTTGTAATTAGATACTAGATAGTTGTGAGTTATTAATTGCCATTTTACCTTACCATTTCACTATTATTGCAAGCGTTGAAATAAATGTAGGCCTCCATAAATTTTACGCTATTGTGATTTTGTTGTTAAGTAGTGGATGTCTGGACTCTAAGCATTGTGCTTTGTGTTTATCTTTCTGTGTTACGTTTTTACTGACTATGTTTAGTGTGTAAAGATCCAAATTTTTGTTTTTGAGTCCAAGTTCCGTACTAACATAGCTGAGATTTTGATCTTCAAAGACCAAAAAGTTTTCAATAAACAAAAACGATTAGTTAATGAATGTAGCCTACTTTTGATTCTTCAAATGCTGTAGTAATTTCATCTCAATAGGCATTTTCTTTACATGGATCCTTTTTTATAATGCATGAAACCTCATATTTTTAGGCATTTTTCATAAATTGTTGAACATATACAATTGACACATGGTCTGTACGATTGTAAATTAGTAAGTAAGTTCACCAGAAAGTGTTCGAAGTTCAAATACTCCGTAACTGAAAAGAAATGTCTGAGTTTTGATGATCTAGAGAGGGTTTTACTATTGAATTTGTGAAAATTTACCTTTAACAACCTTAAACTTAATCTGCACGTCCAAATTTTATCAAAACTTATTGAAATTTTTCACATATGCTTTTTTTACTAAGTGTCACATATAAAAAAAAGTTCAGGTGTATCGGACGCAATTTTAATTTTTGAGGGGCGCCTGTGGCACCCTAATGGATATGTGTATGCAACACCCGGTTATTTTACAATAACAAGCATTTTTTTAATACATCCTAACATTCCTCAGTATGTTTTAATTCTGTAATTTGTAGCCTATACGATGGGGAGGGGAATGGGTGTACCGATATGTTCTATCAACCTCTAACATTAATGCACATTCGTTAATCGTGTTAATGCAGTTAGCCTTCTCTAACCAGTGCAAATTATTATTGTTATCGTTTGATAGGTCTTCGAAGTCAAGTATTAAAATGTGTGTATATTTCTTGAAGTTCTGCTCCAGCAATAAACTAATCGCTGGTTTAGTAAATAAAAATGCTTTTATTGCCCTTATTGAGAGAATAGTAACGATTTGTCAGTGACGGAGAGAACAAATGAACATAGCCGCAGTACTTTTTGTAGCAAGACGTTTAAGCCGGCCCCTATCGCGGTCTTCCCACGTCTTAAACCAGTCGCCCAGTTTGTGGTCGATTTCTTATAGAGTGCATGATTTCGTATTGCTCTAGACAACATCTATAAGTAAAGCAGTTTTGTAAACAAATAATGTTACATCGATTTTTATTTTTACTCAATCATCTACAGCAGTGGCCAGCGGCTCTTAACCTGTGGATAATTACTCAATCTGGGGAAGTTTGAGGTCTTCCAGAGGGCAATGAGCAGGACAGTGCAAATTGTTACCAATTTTAATCAAACTTAAATCATTGTTGGGTTTGGCTTTGGCCATTCCATTCAACTGATTGCCAAAGACTAATAAAATTGGTACGAATGGAATTAATTTTATGCTGCTGTTTGGAAGTCTTCACGAGAAGATGCAGAACAACGTGTTCTTGTCGAAGGTTGCTTATTTGTGCGACTTTTTCTCTGACATAAACGCCTTGAACTGCTTGCAGGGCAAATGGACAAGGTTATGGGATTTAATAGACAAATAATAGATTTAAGATGCCCAACATGCTTAATTGCTTAAAGTGAGGTAACGGGTCAGAAAAGGTTAAGAACGTTGCTCTACAGTCTGTTTCACGTGCGTGGCACGATCATCAGGAGTGCTGTAATAAAAATAAAAGCGAGGACATCACCATAAGCATAGCCGCCGAACACAGGAAGGTCGGCCTTCCTGACCTTTTTGCAGAGAAGGCCATCCTTCCCTGCGAAATCGGCCAGATCAACTTTCTAATCTCATCTTTTTTATTGCACACGAGTAAACAGCAGGTGTTTTTCAAATGGATCTAGACTGAGGCATTAATCAGGGATAGTAAACAGCAAATTGACAAAAAAGATTACGAAAAAGATAAACTTCAGATGCTGCAAAACTTATGATATATCCAAGGTTGTTATTTCATTGAAAATAATCATGAACAGTATAATAAGTATTCTTTCTGGAGACGATATCATACCAACAAAAGGTGAATACAAAACTTAAACAAACTACTTACCTACGACCATGTTCTTTAAGTTTTGCATGGAATCAAAAGAAAACTTTTTCTCTCCACTTAATTTATTTTTCCCCTTCCCGGTCAGCGAGACGTAACTTGCGACTTCGTTTAACATCACCTGAGGCATCAATCGATTAACCGTGTCGTATAGGCTTTTTCCTCCTATACGACACAGTTGTTTGAACTGCAATAGAACAGATGGATGTTGAAATGCATAAGCCGAGATCGTTAAAACAGCATAGAAAGCAGTCCAATCAAACAGTCACGGTGCGTACCAGGCTACCAGCGCACAATAGCATGAATTTATTGTAATATGGTGTGTACCATGTGGTTATGTGCGTTGAATTGTGCAATTAGCCTGTTGAGGCAGACATTAAATGGTTTAGCAGGCCTCGAAACAACTTTTTTTTTCCGGCGGCCAAACGTGTCCGACTGAAGCAAGCTGTTCGGCGGCCAATCACAAGCACATGGCGGCCATCGGAACTTCGACACGCATCAATTCAGTTTTCAAAATTAGCACACTTTTACTTCGGCAGAAACGTTGCCCAGGCCAAACGACAAAAGTTGAAATTGCCTCGGCAATTGCTGTGAACGTTTATTACGAAACAATTGTACCAAAACATGTAAAACGAGAAGCAAAAAATATACTATAGTAGTTTATCATGACCGCATTGTTTGATTTGTTGTGATGTAATACTACCAAAAGTACCGATAAAGCGAGCAACAAGATACGCACGCCGCACGCTGTTACAGTAATTCACGTTAAATAACTCACGGGGGGAAGTAAGTTAATTTGGGTTGATTCAACGTTCGAGTCAGCACAATTCCATTTAATTTTCCCGGCGGGTTATAGTGCGTAACAACAATGCCCAATAAGAAATTTACGTTTGTTTTACATTAATTCGACATCTAACAACGTTGAATGATTATAAAATAACGTTAATTGCTCAACCAGGTACCGTAACAAAATAATAGCTCCCTGCGAGAAGATTGCCTCGATTTACGTTTACAGTAACATAATTTCGGCACACTTGGGATACTGCGAACACAAAGTCTGTTTGACAAAGAACTAGCTGTCAGAATCGGAATCATCAAATGCTGTATCGGAGCACGAGGTTATCGCGTCGTCACTGGAATCAGACACATCAAGAGGCTCATCGCTTGGCTGTAAATCTGCACTGTCTTCGCCGTTCGCAATGAAGCGTCCACGTTTTGCGGCTTTCGGGCTTTGATCCCAATCCACACACCTCTTTCTTTTTCGTAGAGCTCCATCAGGGTGTTGACTAAGGAACAAATCTAAGCCTGTACCCTAACAACTGGGAGGAATGTCTAACCCTAACGTTACAAGCGCTCGTGTGGCCTTGGCATTTTTATTGCCGACGCTAATTTCGAAGATTGAATATATCGCATCAATAAAGTGTATTGTGATGTGATGTCACTTGCATCCTGCTTATGTCAGACATCAGCTGCTTGGTCATCAATAATGTTAACAGTTCAAGCATAGACAGAGTGTATTGTGATTTATGGGGTGCTTTGACTGCTTTCTAATCCTTTGTGATTATAAGTGGCAAAGTACTTTATTCACAAGGCCGCTTGCGTAAAATTGTCTGGGAACGTCATGGCGGACAAATGCGGCCGACGGAAGGGTGAGACCCGGCGGACAAAATGTCGGTTTTTGTAGGTTAATCGCGGCCATGGCCGCCTTCAGTTTCGAGGCCTGGTTTAGAATTCATTCATTCAAGTTTAAACTCATTTTAGGCTAAATAGAAGAATTAACTCCCCACACATAAAACTCATGTATTACCTTACCAAAAATGTGGGTGACTTTAGATAGGTAATGCGCAGTAAGAACTAAGAACATATCGTGTTCACTAACCACGATCTGATAGGTCTCCTCATTCTCCAGCATGCTGTTTACGGTTTTTAATTCTGCTATGATTGTAGCAGGAAGAGGAACATCCTCAGGAATCGGAGCCAATTCTAGGAATTTTTCTGGGATAATCTCTCCCTTCTCTCTCAGCATAATTTCGATTTCACAGAGCCGTTTGTTCATTTGACGTTGCTCTGTCAGAATTGTTTGAAGATAAGTGAACACTTTTACAATACCCCAGTATGTCAATGAAAAGGTGACATGACCACAAAAGTCTGTCCGCCCCATTTGTTCAGTGGTTAGGGGAAGGGAAGGTAATTTGATACACTTTTAACATTTTTGCCTGTTAACTAAAAATTACGTGACACAAACTATTGATTTTATGCTGAAATGAAAGTCCGATCCCTTACACACTTTTTAAAAACACTTTCACTTTTTTTATTTTTGTTACTTTTTTTTTAATTGAAATTTTAAAAACGTCACTCAAATGTATCAAATTACCTTCCACGGAAGGTAAATTGATACACCCGGAAGGTAATTTGATACAGTAAAACTAATACAGAAATCCCCTTTGACAGCAAAGCAATAAATGAAAATTTAATATGTGGTTGGCGTGCTTGGGTGCAAAGATGACTGTTGAGGCCCATGTGTGCGGCGAAGCTTCTGCAGCGGGATGATCATGGGAAGGATCATTGGCTGGAGTTCTTATTCAAGGGGGGTGCTTTGCGCTGTTCTCATATTTTGACAGCAGATAGCGTGTAGGCCTACGAAAGCCTATATAATAGTTGTTTCCCAAAGTAGCGGGTCTTGTTAATAAAGAATAACTTATTTAAATCAAGTAGAGCAATGTCAACATTTATTACAGTCACAAAAAAGAATGTAATATACTGTATCAATTTACCTTCTCCACATATATCAATTTACCTTTTTCAAAAAAAGTTATAAAATACTGATTTTTGTGTGCTTGGATGCACATTGCAGAAAAAACGTGACATGCCCTTGAAGCCTTATCAATGAACTGTCAAATAAGTTTGGTTTCATCTTTCAGGAACTTTTCTTTAATTTTCCAGACGAAAATAATCATGAGTTAAAATTTTTACGAAAATACTCAAAAAACACACTTTCACAATTTTATGCCATAAAAGCACGAGTTAACTGCATGGTGCAATTTTTGTAGGCATTATTTTCACAGATCTTCCACCTAATGACAATATTTTTGACCAATATTTTTTGTACATTTCTGTAGGGGGGGTGTATCAAATTACCTTCCGTATCAAATTACCTTCCCTTCCCCTAAGCACCCGACTAAGACCAAGCGACGCTGATTCGACTCTCGAGATGTGTTCTTGAGCAACACATCGAAAGGAGAACTCTCCATTCAGCAGAACCTAGTGGATGCTGCGGGGTGCAACCTAATTCGTACCATGAACAATTCGTACCGTCAGTTACCTTGAAAAGATCAAGAGAAAAAATTAAAAAAGCTGTAGTTGCTGATCGTAGTTTCCGCAAACATTTTAAAAGGATTAGGGTGAACTTAATTAATTACAGTGAACTTAATTAATTAATTTTTCACAAAACACAAAAAATACCAATGAATAAAATAGAATAATGTAACAGTAGTCTTAGCTTTGTTCTTTCTTTTCTTTGTCTTTTTGTTTGAATTGGCTTGGTTTGATGTCTTCGGGGGAGAAATTAAGGAGGATCAACTGCGGGCTGTAATTGCGGATCCCGGCAGTTGATAGATGGGAAGGGATAACAAAGATAGGGATGAGGGTTGAGGTTATTTTCAAACAAATTAGGTTGGGAATTTCTTGTATACTTAATTGGGGTTTGAATTGGTCCAATGGGTTGAATTAAAATAAAAAACAAAATGGCGGCTCAGTGAAAATTAGGCTATTTAAGTGCAAAAATTGAAATGACCATAACTTTTTTATTTTACGTTTTAGAGAGAAAAGCTTGGAGGTACGACTTTCGAAATTTAATTTCCTTTCCAATGATATGCAACTTTCACCTGACGGAGGTCCTACCGGAGAATAAAGGGCCAAAAACTTTTGGGACCTCAGGAGCTAAAAATTGTGCTGTCAAAGAGGGGTAAAAATGGTGTTATTAAGTTTGGGATGTAGATATAAGTTTGCCAGCGCACAAAACGTTAGTTTTGTTTAAGTGACACTAGAGAGCACTACTCAGCTACTTTTCAAAATGACCTTGAAAACGAAAATCATTCGCTTACATTGCCATGTCAATGTCGTGCCAAAATGCGAGTTGCTGAGTCCTGCCCGCTTTGGCTTCAACATTTCAACCTTCCCAACCGAGAAAAGTCTCTCCACCGCAACACTGGGGATGCTATTATTAATGAATAGACGTTTTAACTCGGCATTGGAAAAGCTCAAGGCCTTGCTTCAGTCTAAAAAAGACCTCCACAATTGACTTTTTTATTCGTATCAACATTTTATGAGAAGGCTCCAACACGCCAAAATTTCATCCTCGGAGTCATGATTGGTGGTGGTGTTACTCTTGTCGGTATCAACAACGTTAATAATGTGTGAAAAAATCGGTAGGCACTTTAACGCATACCACTGGGCGAAGGACATATCGCAATTATGCGTGCTGACGTTGTTCCCGACAATGGTTCACCAAATCAAACGTCATATAAAAACCGTTCAGGTCTACTGAATCTTAGCGTATTACGTCATGGAATTTTTCCTAAAAATGAGCCAAGATTGCACCATCGTTCGTAAGACTTGTATCACACCTGTTGAGAATTACTTCACAATGTTTCACTATGACGTCACAGTAACTGCGTACGTGAGTTTGAGATATTGCAATCTATTCTGGTCATTCGTAAAATGATTGCTTGAACGTTGGTAGCATATTTAACTGTTTGCTTAGTGCTTGCCAGCTGGACAAAAATTCCGTCTTTATCTAAGTAGTTTGGATTGTAGTGACAGGTTTTTAGTGGTGTATCGCGTTGCACCTCATTTTCGATAGCCGCGGGCTAATATTACAGAAATACACTTTTGAATAGACGTTTCAAAGGAGTGTTTCTTTTTCGGTCATTACATACAGACGAACGGATCCGAAAATCTTATGTTACAATTTTCCCACGAAGAGATTATGGTTTACCGCTGTGACCATAAATAATAAAGACGTGGCTTGTTAGTTGGTAGGCCAAGAAGCATTTAAAGCACATAAAAAATAAAGACGTTGTTGTCAGTTGGAACTTAAAAGCACAAAAAATCAAAGACTTTTCTTCTCAGTTGGTACTGAAGAACTTCAAGTTAAAAATTAAAGGCGTTTCTTTGTTGGTTCTGAAGAAAAAACAAGATTGACATTCATTGGCAAGAAAAAAGATTAAAGACAATCGATCTGTGCTTGAAGATTCAAGTGGACGAATCCAAGCAAGTTTTGTGGAACTTTAGGACTTCATACATATAACCCTACAACTACGGTAACCCTACAACAACGGTACAAAACTAACGTTAGCGCGCTACTTTACGTCCGAGTAAAGTATGCCCACCTCTGTTTATAGATCAGTGGTTCTCAACCTTTTTGTGTTCGCGGACCCTTTTTGGTACCCTCGAAGCGGACGCAGACCCCTAAACCTGAAAAACTCTGAAATTTTAGTGATCACGTCTAACGGAAATCAATGTTCAGTTCATAAGTTTCGAAGCGACATAAGAATTTGCTGAACTCTCGCTGAATTTGCTGAATATTGCTGAATATTTTAAAGAATATTTTAAACCAACGAAACTTATTGTATTTTAAAGAATTTGCTGAATATTTTAAAAATTGCCAATGATGTGTGGAAAGTAACTGTTCACATTGCCTCACTCTCGCATGTAAGGCAACGTCGACCAACGGATATGAGGACTAGCGACCTTCCCCCGCACGGGTGTGAGGACCAGTCACCCTCCTCCGCATGATGACCGAATTCATTTGCGAAAATCCACGTTCGGCTTAAGAAGAACTCATAACAATCATGTTTAGTATTACGTTCTTGAACAACTTTATCGTATCTGGTATATGGCAAGGATCGCCAACGTACAATCTGAAATAGGAGTGATGACATGAAATCTCTCCTTTATTTCTCGTAATTTCTGCTCCCCTTCTTGCCATGGAACTTCGATTGCAGCAGACCATAACTCTGGTACAATAATTTCAAAGCTTTTCACAGAATTTTTATTGTTGGTGTCCACCATCCTGCTTCCAATGTTGTCAACCAAAGCTTGAATAAGCCGACTACGATCAAAAGAAGGGTAATCTCTACATCGAGCTTTGAACTGGTCCAACGTTATGCCTTTAAAAGAGTAGTTTTTGTACTTCCAGGAGTCAATTTCCTAAGGACACAACTTCATCAAACGAATACTTTCCTTCTTGAACAGCTTTTTTAATTGAAATCAAGAATTAACAGTCAATTTGACGTGACAATTAGCTACTACGAAATTGTTATTTCCAGTCAGGAGAGTTTTTAAGAAAAGCAAAAATTGCCGAAGACAATTTTTAAAAGCGCCAGATCTTTTACGAATTCCTTAATGGTCATTTTGATGCAGAGACCTCTGAACATGGCCCGATCTGTTGCTCTAATGTTCTTCCTCTCTGCGAGGGTTGTGAAGTATTTATACAATGCTGGTAAACTATTTCACAGAGCATTGATAGCACGATGTGAGGACGCAACCCAACGCATACTGAAAATTTTACTCACTTTTCTCAACTCGGCATCTAACTCTGTTGCAATGCTGCTCAGTTCCCAATGCAACTTCGCGGATCTCGAATAGCTACTGTAAATTTTGTCAAAAAGTGCCTATGCGTGATAAAAGTCATCTGCAGTGTCAATCTCCATCCACTATTCAATGCAAGAATCACATCACACGCGGACATCTAGAATGTCAAGAGAACCACAAAATGTGTTATGTCATGCTTTATTGCCCTATTTGCAAAAAGCTTGATTTACTATACATGTAGAATGTAGATTGCATGATAGAATTAAGCTAACTATACGGGACTTAATTACGAAAAACGACGATTTTTACCAACTTACAGTAGGTTATGTTCGTGTTTTTTTGCAGTTCTGTTGTGCGAATGCTGTTAAAGTGTTACTTGTCCAATCAAGAAGTTAATGTTTAGCCAGAAGAGCTGAAAAATAAAAGCTTCAAGAAGCCCCCCATACATCAAGCTTTTTCATATTTCGGGGGGCTGAGCACACCGAGCTCCCCCCCAGAAATGCAACCCTGCTTACAAGTACAAGAATCCAGGGCTGTGGAGTCGGGAAAAAACATACGATTCCGGACACATCAAAATTCCGCCGACTTCACCACTCCGACCGCACTGTCCTGGAAGAATCAAATTAATTTTTATTGCTGGTACGAAAATAAAAAGAATGATATAGCAAACGCACGAATTTGACACCAACAAAGCTAAAAGATGGCAAAACCAAAAGGTTTAAAATATGCATCGCTAAAACAGTGTTTGGAAATTAATATTTTTAATTTGCACAGCCACCAAACCTACTTATTAGGAATTAAAATGCAAATAATAAACACGGTCACTCCCATAAAAAATAAATAAAAGACAACGTATTATGATGCTAAACTTGAGTGAGCGGTCGTTATAACTGCAGAGAGAAAAAAAAGCAACAACAACAGAAAAACATACTAAACAAAAAAACAAATTTGGAGGCAGATTTATACCAGTGATCACTTTAAGCAAGCTGACTAGGCTACAATAAAAATAAATTTAAGCAAAACGTGACTGTGAAGCTGGTAGCCTATAATACTTGAAGATCACTATAGTGTAGCCCAAAATAGCAATCCGAAGCTCCTTAAAAACGGCCTCTCCATGAAAAGAAACCTATAGCTATGATAGCCTAGATCAAGGGTGTGCAACGTGCGGCCCGCGGGCCAAATGCGGCCCGCGAAGAAACATTGTGCGGTCCGCGAAGATGTGCCAATTCTGAATTGTGTCCGGCCCGCGCAACGTGTTTACAATTTAGTTTAGTCTGGTTCGTGGGAACAATTTGTTGTGGAGCGGATTATTGTAGATTTCACACCTTCTGTTAACCATTTTAGAAATCTTCTACCGGCCACCGCTAAACCATTGTATTTAATTATTTGTGGAAAGTAAAAATGTATGGTCACATAAAAGGCATTATGAACAATTTACGACTTTGAAAAGCTCACGTACAGACAGGAAATATTTTTCACTTTCCAACTTTGAGAGACTATGGAATGCATCCTGAGAAGAAAACTGAATTTGCAGACCAACTTGAAAACATTGTATGAATTTTTGGCTCGTTTCAAGGACTTCAAATCTCATGAACATTTGTTTGGTATGTTTTCTTCGCCATTCAACACAGACATTGACAAAGCACCAGCAGATATAACTTGAACTTATTGATCTTCAAGAGAAAAAAGGATTTAAAAGCAAAGTATTTAGAAATGAATCTTGGCGATTTTCACCGAAAACATCTCAACTAAGATGACTTTCCACATTTGAAAAAATCCATGGCTTCAAAAATGGCTCTTTTTGGCTCAACGTATTTGTGCGAACATTTTTTTCTAAAATGGGCGTCATGACATCACCCTATCGATCGGTTCTATGTATGCGTATGATCGCGTATGCGTTGTTAACGTCTACAAGTCACCACAGACAAGATTTCTGAACGATTCGATCCCGAACTTCAGTTCCCCATGCATGTACGCTGGCGACTTCAACTGCCACAGCATTCAATGGGGTTATAACATCACTAACTCTGATGGGACAGCTTTGGAAGATTGGGCATCCCTCGTAGAGGCTCAACTTCTGCACGACCCAAAACAACCTGATAGTTTCCGCTCTGCCAGATGGGGTACCACATCTAACCCCGATTTGGCCTTTGTGAAGCTTGGCGGAATCCTCCCGCATCGCGCTGTACTGGAGAAATTCCCTCGGTCCCAACACCGACCCTCACTGATTGTCCCTTCTAACCCAATTCGACCAGTACCAACCAAATACATCCCAAGATGGAACTTTCAGAAAGCGGACTGGGAAAAGTACACCGACCTTGTAGAGCAGCAATGTAACCAGATTCCTGAAGCAAACACCGTAGGAGTGGACGCAGCATACAAAAAATTCTGTCAACACCTCATCAAGGCAGCCAAGCTATCCATCCCAAGAAGCTGCAGGAGAAATTTTATCCCAACCTGGGATAACGAATGTCAGCAAAAATATGATATTTTTATGTCATCCGAACCTGGCTTGGCAGCTGCGGCAGCCGCTACTGACTTAACAGACTGCATCAACAGAAAAAAAAGAGATAGATGGGAGGAATCCGTCGCTGGAATAGACTTCACCCACTCAAGTCGGAAAGCCTGGTCAACGCTCAACCGCCTCACAGGCAGGACCACGAAACCAAAGCCATGCCCTATAACAGCCAACTCCATAGCGAAACAACTTCTCGCAAATGGCCAATATCAAGGAGCTGATAAAGCGCATGCCAGAGCAGTGAAAAATGAAATCAACCAACTATGGAAGGTACCCAGCTCAAGCTGTTTCCTATCTACCTCTTTTAACATCTCTGAGTTAGACGCAGCCATCAAACACCTAAAAACTGGCAAATCACAAGGCCCAGACAAAATCCCACCAGAGCTAATTAAACATATTGGACCACTCGCAAGAGAGTGGCTGCGACAGTTCATGTCATTCTGCCTAAAGAAGTTGCTCCTCCCAAAGATCTGGAGGAAAGCTAACATCATAGCCATTAGAAAGCCCAACAAGCCAGCTGATAACCCTAAAAGTTACAGGCCCATTTCCCTGCTCTGTGTGCCATACAAGTTACTTGAGCGTCTCTTACTGAGCAGACTCGAACCAATCGTTGACCCAAAACTACCAGAAGAACAAGCTGGATTCCGACGCGGCCGATGCACAACTGACCAGGTTGTCAAGCTTACTGATGACATCGAAAGTGGCTTTGAAGTCCGTGAGAAGGTGGGTGTTGTCCTAGTGGATCTTACAGCAGCCTATGACACTGTGTGGCACCGTGGTCTTACTATGAAACTATTACAACTCATTCCTGACCGACACATGGTTAAGTTTCTGGTAGAGACCATCTCGAACCGTACCTTCATACTGCATACCAACGAAGGAAAACCCAGCAGACCACGCCGCCTGAAAAATGGCGTCCCCCAAGGGTCAACACTAACGCCACTCCTATTTAATATCTATATAAGTGACCTCCCATGCACTACATCGCAACAGTATGGCTATGCGGATGATCTAGCTCTTCTATATGCTCACAGGAACTGGCATGAGGTGGAAAGAAAACTTGAAACTGACCTGAAACTGGTGGCTGACTATCTGGACAAGTGGAGGCTCAAACTGAATGCGTCGAAAACAACAATCTCTGCTTTCCATCTAAATAATCGGGAATCTCAGCGTCAACTGTCTGTCTCGCTTAAAGGAAATTCTTTACCATACACTGCAAACCCAACTTACCTTGGAGTAAAACTTGACCGGCAGTTGACCTACAGACCCCACATCGAGTCACTCCGTGCCAAGGTTACCTCGCGAAATAACCTCTTGAGAAGCCTAGCAGGAACAGGATGGGGAGCCCGAGCATCAACCTTGCGTACAAGTGCACTAGCCTTGGTCTACAGCTCAGCCGAATATGCTTCAGCTGTATGGAACCGCAGCAGACACACAAAAAAGATGGATGTGTGCATTAACGACACCTTGCGCATCATCACTGGCTGTCTCCGCCCCACACCTACTGCTTATCTGCCAACTTTGGCTGGCATTGCTCCTGCTCATGTCCGTAGGGAAGAAGCCTCTCACAAACTGGCTCTACATGCGAGACTCGATCCTCAACACCTTCTCTACAGTCACTCCCAAACAAATGGACCAGTCAGACCTCAACGCCTATCATCAAGGCGTCCATTCCATCGATATGCTACACAACTTGTGGATAAGAACTTCAGCTGCATGGAAACATGGACCCAAGAATGGAACGAGCTGCCACATATCCCTTCCCAGTTTTCAGTTATGCCAGCACTCTCCATCCCTCCTGGAGCAGACCTCTCAAGAAAGGCATGGGTCACATTAAACAGGATCAGATGTGACGTTGGCTGTACTGGAGCTAATCTGTTTAGGTGGGGGTTGCATAATTCGCCGATATGTGTCTGCGGAGCGGTAGAACAAACAATGCAACACATACTCCACGAATGTCCCATCTTACGACCCCCAAGTGGAATCACTGGTATTCGACAACTGGACCCAACTGCCGTATCTTGGCTGCACGAGGAGGCATTGCCAATCTAAGCTACTGCAAGTCAAACGAGAGAGAGAGAGATCGATCGGTTCTGACCGACAAACACTTGGAAAATGGACTTCGAATTGCGAGCACTTCCATTAAACTAAATTTGGAAAAATGCCGTTGGGAAAAGAAGCCAGCTGCAAAGTTCTCACTGATCTCGTTTAAAGACGGTGTCACAATAAATTAGAATAGCAGTTTTCTTCAGAAATTTATGTGTTTTAACTTATTATTTCTGAAAGAAGATAGCCCCTAATAACGCCATAAGAATAACATGAATAACAAAAAAACTACTTTTTTGTGCCTGCAACTACTAGCCTAGAAATCATGTTAAATAAACGTGCGGCCCGCGGCTTCACCCAGTTATTTATATCTGGCCCTCCTGTAATAAAGGTTGCACAGGCCTGGCCTAAATGTTACATTGTAAGAGTACATGCAAAATACGGAATAATGCAAATACATTAACAAAAAATTCACAGCGATAAGTCATTATGAAATTCTAAAGCCATCGTGAAGTTAGTTTACCAGGTGAGTCGGCTGTTGTTCGGAGGCAAAACAACAAGACGATGTAGTGAAGGACGTAAGAATCTTAACTTTGATTCAAATATCGGATTAAAAAGATATGGCGTTATTAAAATGGAGCCGTTGATCATATGTATTAAAGTGTTAAACTCAATAATAAAACAAGCCGGTAGTAGCCTACAGTAACTGGTTAACCCAACAAACAGCATTTCATGGCCTGGCAATTACCATGACATCATATCGAGTGACCTAAACAAACAATTAAAACACGAAAATGTGATTAAAAATATTGTCCACGGCGAGATGCAGTATAGTATGACGTTATGGAAAGAATGTCAAGTTGTTTGGAAGAACTTTGTGTACCGGTAGTAGTAAACAGATATCTGCAAAACAGAACAATCTGTAGCAAAAGCAAACTTGCAAGTAATTTCCAAAATTGTATTTTCAGCTTGGACAGAGAGATAATTCTTGAATACCATTGGATTGAATTGCATAATTCAAACACAAGACATAAAATAAAAAGATTACTAAGTTACATCAACTCGAACGTTTTCGGCAAAGCTTTCTGCCCTCGTCAGGAAAATAACTTAATTCATCTAAACAAAGCAACAGCTATTCGTAAAATGTTAATATAATAAATGACTGAAATTAATAGACCTTTGCCGCAGCTCTGTGCAATGAAGCGTGCCTTGGAAAACAATCATGCTGGCTGCTTCATTGGCAAGCACCAAATTGCCTGTGAATACTTAATAACTTGTTTAGCAGTTAGTAGAATCGTTGTGAAAACGTGGAATCAACGTTAAAAAACAGGAACTGACTGTTATATTTTATTCTAGTAACTTTTATATGAAAAACACACCTAGTGAATGATAAGCCACTTATTCGAATTGAATTTAATGAGCTTTCGTAACTGCGCATAAATTATGGCGCTTGAAAGAACTGCAGGTAGTGTGTTGGTGTGAAAGCAAAATGCTGTTGGTCTACAATTCTGATGGACTTGAAATTTCTTCCTGCGTTATTATACCTTTATAATAATAGGCTAATTGAGAATTACTGTCTTATTTTCTATAGTAAGACAATTCTGATGGACTTGAAATTTCTTCCTGCGTTATTATACCTTTATAATAATAGGCTAATTGAGAATTACTGTCTTATTTTCTATAGTAAGAAAACGGAAACGATGGTAATCACAAAGAAAAAAGAAAGTGAAATTCCAATCTGTCAAGTTAACATGAATGGAATAACCATAAAAAAAGTAAAAAAAATTCGGTATCTTGGACAACAATAAACTAGGACGCCAAAGATGATAAGGAGTTCAATATATGTATTGCTCAAGCAAAAGTCTCTTTCCAGCAAATGAAATCAACATTATGCAACAAGTACATATCTTTCGCAACCAGATACAGAGTATTGAAGCGTTACATTTATCCAATTTTTAAAATAATTCAGAAGCTTACCAAACCAATTAATAAAAGAATAAATGGGTTTGAAATGTGGATATTCCGAAAAGTGCAGAGGATTTCCTGGACTGACAGAAAAAGCAACCAAATTGTTTTAAATCAAGTCAAACATACAAAGAATCTATTAAAAAACATCAAAGAAAATCAACTTCAATTTTTAGCATACGTGATGAGAAAAGGAAAGTTAGAACATGTCTCTCTCACAGGCAGGGCGTCCGAGAGAAATGAGAACTGGTCGGGAAACAATACAAAAAATGGGCCCTTAAAAAAGCAAAAATAAAAGCAACAAATTTGTATCATGCATTGCATCATATCTCCTAAGCTGAACTTGTCCTACTTTCTTCAATGCGAATCTGAATTTCGTTGAAGTTTAGAGTTTCACAGGTATCGTTATAAAAAAAAAAACTTGTTTCAATATGAAAATCAATCAAAATCACTCGACTACACTTGCAGCAAAATTACCATTGTTCCTCACTGTTTTGTCCAGAAAAATTGTGGTAGGCCTATAGTCGTATGGTGTGTAGCCTACATCGCATATGCGGTGCTTTTGACGCTTTAACCAATGTTTAAAAACATCGTCACATGCGTGTAAGCTAGGTCTACTGCTCCATATCCGCCTCTGATGTTGGTGGATGGGCAATCATTGACCTGGTGATCGACGTCCTGAATGTTGGATTCGCAGCGTGAGCATTCAGGGCTGCTGAGAGTACCCCATCTACCTCGTATGTAGTGTTTGGGTGGCAAGCTACCGGCGTGTTTGCTGATGATCCTGTTAGCTGTAAAAGTTAGCTGTCCATATCCATTCTTTTCTGTTTGTTGTGTGAAATCCTGGAAGATCCGTTATTTGGTCGGTGATAACGCCTCCTCCCCTTGACAAGTCTGCCTGCCAGACCATTATTGGTTCCAATCATGGTGCGAATCGAAATTGTTGTAGGTGGGAATTTTAGTATAGCCTCGATAGAGAAAGATTTGTGAGCACACAATAGGCTGCAGGCAATGAAAATAGCTCAACAAAGCATTCATTCAACAACAATTCATTCAACAAAACAAAGCATTCAATCACTGCGATCACAAATGCAACACAACAGGAAGCAGCAAAGAGATGTATAGCCTAGTCGTCAGTTACTACCCTTATTTTAGCATGCTATGAAATGTCTTTACTGAGACACAGCCAAAAAGTTTGGAGTTATGTCGAACCGACGTCCTTTGTGAACGTCGCCCAAATTTTCTCGCACCACTCAACCATGCAGCCGCTACATTACTTTGAATTGTTTGTAGTTAATCAAAGTTTTATAATGTTAAAAATTTTACTAAAAATTTAGACAACAGTTAGTAGGCTAATAATTTAATAAAATTGTAGTAGCCTGTAGTCCAATTTAAAATGAAAGCTTGTGTTTTGCAAACTTGTAATTTGGCTGTTCCTATTTTGACAGAAAGGAATAGTTGCAAAAAATGTAAATGCTGTTTGATTCTGTGTTAATATATTAGTTCTATAAGAGCAAAAGAAACCAAATCAAGCACAAAAATTAAGTGGCAAACTTGGAGTGACCCTAAGCATAGACCAAGGTAGGACAAAAACATCAAGTAATAAACGAAAACTCTGCACGAAAAAATCATAAGTGTAGACTCTATATGAAATATTAGCCAGTTTAGGCTACCTACTTTAGTTGTTAACTGCAGTAGACTAAAGTGCTGTTCCGGCGGTAGTTAGGCCCATGGGCTACGGCTCTGTTGTAGATTCAATTTGTTTCTGAAAATAGATAACTTAATTGTGATGCTCAGTCAAAAAAGTACTTTTAGTACAAAATGTTTGACTAAAATGAGCAGCTGTTGGATCAAAACAACTACCAAAACGTTCAAAAACTGTGCTTCACTACTACGATTTCAGTTCTAGAAGTGGTTTGTTTTCCACGTCACGCTTCATTGGTTGTCTGCGGGAAAGGTCTATTACAATCCGCACTGAGTTACGTACAAACACAACTGTGGTATTTGTCTGAGCAGATAGCATAACATACATAAGTATGTCCACAAGACACTTGGCTACAAGAGCAACGGAACACCTGAATTTAACAGACATCAACAAGCACAGTGCAATCAAAGACCACATTTATGACTGCAGTATTTGTTGTAATTGATAACTTATTTATAACTTATTAAGTATTTATAACTTATGTAAAACATCTACATGAATGGCTACATACCACTAGAAATGAATGAATCCATTCTTGTCAAACTGCCGAAAAAGTCAAAAGCCACACAGCGTAGAGAATTTAGAACCCTTAGTCTGATGAGTCACATACTAAAAAATTTGCTGAGAGTTGTTCTCATAAGAAATAGAAAAATCATCGAAAATGAAATTAATGAAAGTCAAAGTGGTTTTATGCCTGGAAAGGGAACACGGGAAGGAATTTTCAATATGAGAACTATATGTGAACGTTACAACCAAATCAATAAAGATGTTTATACTTGCTTTATAGACTATGAAAAAGCCTTTCACCGAGTAAACACGAAAAATTGATGCAATGTTGGGCTGATATAGGTTTAAATGGAAAAGATCTGCGACTGATAGCTAATCTATATTGGACGCAAAAGGCGTTTATTCAGATGGAAGATGGTTTATCTGGTGCAATGGACATAAAACGTGGAGTTTGCCAGGCATGTATACTATCTTCATGTCTATTCAACCTGTATACTGAAATGATTTTCAGATAGATTGATGGAATGGAGGGTGTCAGCATAGGAGGTATGAATATAATTATCCAACCTACTTTATGCAGACGATACTGTTTTATTGGCGGAATCGGCAGAAGCTCTCCAAAGTAGAAAAAGTGAACAATATTGGAAAGGAATATAACACGAAAATCAACACAAACAAGACAAAAACGATGATTATTATAAGAAAAGAAAATGTACCAAGTTTAAATATTACTATTGACAAAATGCTGGTCGAGCAAGTCAAAAGCTTTACCCATTTGGGACACACAATAACCGAAAATGGCAGATGCGATACGGAAATATTGAGACGAATAGAAATAGCAAGAAACAATTTCGTAAAAATGAAAAAGACATTAACAACACGCAAAATTAACATCAACACTCCAAAACGAATTATGAGATGCTATATATGGACTACGTTACTTTACAATGCAGAAACATGAACACTGTCATCACAAATGGTTAAACGACTTAAGGCATTTGAAATGTGGATTTATAGGAGAATGCTTAAAATTTCATGGAAGGATAAAATCACAAACAAAGATGTAGCCTACTATCCAGAATACAAACCAACATGGAAATTCTACAAACAATTAAATCAAGAAAATTAAACTACTGTATTTTGGCCACATGATTCGCAATAATTCTTTTCAAGGACAACTACTAGAAGGAAAAATGAACGGAAAACAAAATAGGGGCAGACCACCAAGAATTTAAACAAATGGTATTTAACCCATATAAGACATGAAAAATAAAGATGCTTAATAATTCGTGAAAGTCACATATCATCTTTAATAGTGTGTAAAGGGATGATAATTGCCAAAAATTTTTTTAAGTTTTGTTGATTTATTAAAATATTTGCAAAAATCGAACGTTGCGAAAACGCATCGTTTGTCATCCCGCCGGCAGTGGATGTTGCGAAAACGCATCGTTTGTCACCACGCATACTATTGCTGTTGTCGCAATTGATTCGTACAGACTTAAAACATATATGTAGGCTATGTCTGTCTAATCCAGTGTTTCTCAACCTTTTTTGGCCCAACTCCCCTTCATGAACTGCCAAAACTTTACCGCCCCCCAACAAAAACGATTAATTACAAAAACCGAATATAAAACAATAAATACTACTATTAATACTACAAAAAGTGCTCAATGCCAAGGAAAAAGTCAAGCAGAGTGAATTATACATCAAATATGGGCTAGTTACCAGTCTCTAAAACCCTTACAGCCTGTTTTATCCTAAAAGGGGGATCATCAGAAGGTGTTTATTCAAATAGAATTATATTTCTATTAGAATAAAGACCTTTTGATGATCTCCCTTTTAGGCTGAAACAGGCTGTAAGGGTTTTAGAGACTATAGTAACTATATTTGATAAAAAGGAAATATAGGCTATGTTTGCGAGCATGAAAACAGTGTAGGCCTGTAGTGAAGTGTGAACCTTGGGCTTGGTGAGAAAGTGCCAATTTCTTCACATCAGGTGTAAAGCCAGTGAGAAACATTCGAAAATCACCTCGTATGGATATGTCAAGTGGGTTTCGCTGTTTGGTATGTAGCAGAACAACACAGCTGAATCCCTTTTCTACCAGGTATGAGATAGGAAGTGCTACCACGAAGATACGAGCTCTTTGACGAAATCGTTACGCTGGACGGTAGATGGATTAAACCAAAATGCTCCCTAATAATAAAAACGCCCCCCTTAAGCCGAGGTAATCATACCGCCCCCTTGCAAAACCAAAACGCTCTCCCGGGGGGCGCTAGCGCCCCCGTTGAGAACCACTGGTCTAATCTCTTGATCTTTCTAGCTATTATCTTTATCCGTTTAGTTGTATGCATATCAGTTTATGATCTGTCTGCAGTGTTTTTTCTGAAATATTGTAATATTTAGTATACTAAGTCAGCTTGGCAGTTTGCAAGATTTATTGCTGAAAAAACGGTTGCATTATCATGTACTCACTCGTAAAAACGTATTCACTGTTAGTGGTAATGTTGAGAGCATTTCAAATGTAAATGAACATCGCATTTCTTGCAGACGTATAGCCTACTGTTTGGCTCTGGCATTGTCTGCATCTTCGGCAGCTTTTGGGTTCACTTGGAACGATATCATGAGCAATTTGATCAAACCGCATCTCTGCATCGATCGCGTTTGTTAGCGACCGTTGTCTTCCTGTTTTTTTGCAGAGGGACTCCACATTTTTTAAGCCAGATTTGTACCAGTGATCTGGTAAAGGTCAGCATGTCTTGGCTGTAACCACCTTCACTCGCAAACAGCCAAGCGTTGTTCACACATACATTCAACATGTAGGAGAGGATTGAAAAGTACCATTTCTTGCCTCGAATATTTATCCTGTATTATGAGACTGAAGGGGCGGGGCCTTGCCACTATAGCTTCAGCCGTAAGCTGATCACGCGGTAAATGGCCCAGCTGCACATTTCCTTCGTCACCTGAATCTTCATCAGTGATATTTCCATTATCCGGTGGAGCGATAAACATCGTAATTTCTTCAGACGTTTGAACGACAGTGATGTTATCATCATTTACTTCTTCAGAACTTTTGTGTCAGAGTATCTTTGAAGTTCTTCCAACTCTTCATCCAATCTCTTTTTTCCTAACAATGGTGACAAAAATAATTAACCACACGTGTGGGAAAACTAGAGTTAGAAAAGTAGAACAACAATGGAATTTGCTTTCGACAACAATCATTAAACAAGGCCAACAGTTAGCACAAAAGATTTCCTGTAACACTGAAAAATTGTTATGATATGGAAGATAAGTCGGGCTTGTGGGGTATTACTTGAAAACCTTCAACAGATCTTTGAAGCACATTGTAGAATTTTAATAATTAATGTATAATTCTTAATTTACAAATGAATTCTAACTTGGATAGCGGTTAAATATTTTTGCATGAGGTTTTCGTTATAGGCCTACTGTAATTATGTACGAAACTAATGTAATATGTTATAAAACATTCAATGACAGATAGCAGATGGATTGAGTTGGGTCAAATTATAGTTTGTAAAGAAAACTTTATTTACAGATTAGCATATTTCATTATCAACAGCAATCAATTCATAATAAAATGCAGAGCGGTCGTACATCGAAAGCTCACGGTATGACAAACGTTGCGAAAACGCAACAAAAATTGCCACGCATTTTTAACACGAAAACACTTCTACTTAGAATACAGCTAGATTTTATATAAGTGAACCAAGCAATACCTAATACATTAAATTAAGATACACACTAAAAAAAATTGTAAATTCGTCATATAAAAATGCAACTTACCTAATATTTCTTGCAGCCATCGTATTCAAAAAAAAAATGTCGAAATTCAGAACTATGTTAAAATTTCAGTAAAGCTAATAAACAGATAAGCTAACTTGTTTCTGACTCTTGCAGCACTAAACTAACTAATGAAACTGGACTAACCGCAAAATCTCAAGCAGTTCGACCTAGAAATAGAAAAAAGCGCGACTTACTTGTCTGTTGCGAAAACGCAACGTTTGTCTTATATGGGTTAAGACTGGTCAAGACTTAATTACATAACTGCAGTAAAAAATCTCACAATAGAGAAACTTGGCGCCTCATTGCCTCCAACCCTCGACGAAAGGAAGGAACTTAATGATGATGATGATTTGTTGTAACATCAAATTTATATTGGATTCATTAAAAATAATTCGAAATTGTCAATCAGAGTTTGAAACTAACATTCACGAGGCACTCCAAATAAAACAGCACAACCCTAAGCTCAGCAAGCAATGATTCGCTGGAGGAGCATCTTTCTTGTTAAATTTGTACTAAATTACGCTTGTTTTATGTTGTTTAGTGGTTTTCCTTGATTTCCTTTATGTTGCTACCGCTCGCTATCTTGTCTTCTGATCACACTCCCGCAGAGTTTATAATAGAATGTTAACACTTTTTGTGTTTGTTCCTCAGTTGTGCTTGTACGTACTGTAACTCAGTGCAGATTGTAATTAATTTCAGTATTTATCATTAACATTTTACGAATATCTGTTGTTTTGTTTAGATAAATTAAATTATTTTCCTGACAAGGGCAGAAAGTTTTGCAAGAATCGTCTCTCTACCGAAGCTATACTATTCTATTTGTAACAAGAAAGGATTATTTCGGTCAAGAATTCTAAAAATTTTGAAAATGTCGAAAGAAAGGTCATAAAGTGACGTCTAGTCTAGATATTCGTTTTTTCGAATCTTGCATTGAACTTGAAATTTGTCGAAATTTCTTTAAACTCAAACCTCCAAATTTAAGCGTCTATAAACATTCGGATGATATATATTGTTTTGTTCTCAACAAGAAACTAAAAGAAGTGTGCAAGGCTCTTCGTGTAGCAGAGTGGAAATATGAAGAGATCAAAAAGCAAGTACTAGCACAACATTCCTTTTTGAAAAAGAACTGTTTGATATGGTTGCTCAGTAAATTATTGAAACAGATAGCTAAAGAAACATATGCTGTACAGTGTACATTACAAGAAACTGACTACTCTTTGGATCAAACAAAGAAAACACAGTTTGTATAATCGAAACGCATTTTGTATAATCATACCTGAAACCAAAGGTCACTTTTGTATGCTATGCAACCAGATACATTAAATTAAAACTAGATTTTGGGTAGAAGGTGTGGCTCAAAATTTATGTTAGCCCAACTTTTCATTTCAAAAAACCTTCATTCACGAATTACGACCACAGAAGGATTTAAATAATTGATTTATTGAAAATTTGTAGAGCCTATTATGATGTAGCCTTTCAGCAGACTAGAACTTCTAATATTTATCTGAGGTGTCCCGTAGGTGTCCTCACTATTTTCAGTACACATTCCACTGTAGGATAGCATAACTTCATTAACACTGAAATTTATCAATTTAAGATAATTGTTGATTAGCTAAGCTGTTTGAGTGAGTAGTACTTACTTCTGAATATTGCATTATTTTGTTAGTTTGTTGTGGGAAACAAACTATATGCATGCCCAATATTGCTGGTTAGGGGAATAAACTGTGGTTGAGCGAGAAAAGTTTGAAAAATGAAAAAAAATTACATGTTAAATATAACTTGTAAAATTACAAGCCAAAAAATTCTGCACGAATTAAATATATGTGGGCCCATAAATGAAGATGGGCCCCTAGATGGAGGTGGGCTCCCAGCTGGGGGGTTGGGAAGCAGAAAATACGACCTTGCATGATTTAAGATATTGATTATTTGTTGAACTTTTGAAGCAGCTTTTTTATTTTTTAAGCAGTCAAAAACATTAAACAGACTAAAATGAGTGAGCCTCCTTGGCCCGAAGAAACAAGGGATGGTTTACACGGCCCTGGGCGAGCATTTACATTGTTTACGAAAACAAAACTGGCATAGCTTTGAATAGTATTTCATGCGTAAACCTAATGTTTGTATCAGAGCAAAAAAGTGTTAAAATCGTAGGCCACGGTTAAAATACATCGCTTTACAGATCATTTGATCATATCGTATATTACGGCAGTGTCTAAAGATAGCTCATATATTATCGTCCAAATGAAGACAATAATTGCTGTGACACAACTTGTTAGTTGTGGAAAATTAAATAGGCTGCAGTTCAATTATCGACAGTCATCTAATGTAAAAAACTAGCACATTGGTGACATTTTGGATAGTCCGTTAACTAATACTGTAGTCGTGACTGTACCACAGTTGACGCCTGACACAAGCACGGACAGTAAAGAAGAGAGACAGAAATGTGGTTGTTGGTATTGTTGTATATTTTGGCCAAGATAGAAGGTAAGTTTTGAATACAGTCAACTGCTGGCTATCGTCGACAGGACAATATGTTATTGTAGTAGATAAATACTGTACTTCGGTTGTTTTGAGATTAAAAAAGCTTTTATTTAACCATAAATTGTCAGTATAAAAAAGTCTAATGGCAGAGGATTTGTAGGCTACTATTAAGTCTCCACATGTTATTGCTTTGACAACTCGAGATTTCCATATTTTTAACTAAAATGAGTTTGAGTTTGGCAGTAAACTATTTCTTGTGAAAGATTTCTGTTCGATGACACAATGGTATTAAAAAAAACAGAGAGAGACTGTTCACCAGGCATTTGATAATTAAAGTAATTTGCGTTCTTCTGGTGACTATTTACTAGGTTACCTCCTGATGTTAAAGATGATAACTAGCTTTTTGTATTTCCGACGTTTCGTCAGTCAGCACGACTGACTTTATCAAGAAGGCTAAAACAGGTTAACACAACCTGTGTTTAATATTTTTATATTAAATCTATAGGCTACGGATGGAGGTTTTGTCTGCAATCAAGTTTCGATATGAAAAAGAACTTATAGTGTTTTTACTGATTGCATTATTGTCATAAAGTCTTTTAGCATCAACACTTTGTAATAGAGGGTGCACTAAATTTAATTATCGAGGCGGTCAATCTTACAAAACTGGCTGACTTTATTGTTAGGCGAAAAATTGTTTTTTCCTATCAAAAAACCAGATGTCTTTAAAGTGGCGTTTGGGCCTAAAACAATTTTTAAAGTGATTTTGGTCATCTGTCACCTGCAGTCCTGCACCCAAGTGGTTAAATTCCCCGAAAGGTCATGTAACCTTCAAAATCGGCAAACAATCCATAAGTTGAGAACCGATTGAGCTAAAAAGCTGGTTTTGGCTTAAAATGCTCAAAGGGTCTATGTTTATATCTGTTATAGTACAACATTTGCTTCTAAATTTACAACATAGATCACGAATTGGCGAAAACACATTTTAGTTAAAATGCAAGAGTCGACAAAAAAGTTTTCAGATCCTCATAAGATCTCTGTTAATGGTACCACAACTCTCAAATTCAATTTGACAGAAAGTTTCCAAATACTACAAATAATTTTAATTTAGACTAATACTCTGATTAGTTTGGGTGTTAGAAGCATTCAAATATTAAAACAAAAACACTTGTATGGGGCAAAAATTAGAATTTTGATGAATTACTTAACACCCATATGTTAAAGATTTTGTTTTTTACTGTTGAATTGTGTAGTACAGTATAATGGACTAGCATACCAAGGTTTAGTCTTTCATTATAACAGAAGTTATGGGGCTTTAAAAATGGCAAAAATTGCTATACGCTACCCACATAAGTCAAAATCGAGGGTGGCGTTCGGATTCAAATGGTCCTCATGGACAAACCGTTTGAGATATTAATCTCAAAACATGGGGCTCTTTTGTTTGGCACTCTAAGGCATAGTATGACAACTTTTCAGCAAAATCTGAGAAGTATGTTATACGAGATATTTTCATGTTGGCTGTTTTCATATAAAATGGCCCCATTTTTCGTTTTTTCACGCTGGATGTGGACCCGGTAGATATCGTTTAAAAGTTATAAAAAAAAATCAACAGAATTGGTTTTTTAATGAAAGTTTTATTATACTGTTTTATTAGAAACAGATTTAAGTTTTATTATAGCCTACTGCCGGATGAAAATCGTTGAATTTTAATAATCTTGAGAGATCTGATGCTCTCCAATGGGCGTGTTTTGAGGAAAGATGAAGATGATGAATTGAGGATCGCTGAAGTTGTAAGTGGATTATCATAGGAAATAAGGAAGACCCAAAAAGCGTAGAAAAGGCAAGTTGAGGAGAAAAGCAGCGAGATCGGCTTTACAAGAGAGGAGACTTTAGACTGGTCGATGTGGAGGCAGAGTGCAAAGGTGATTACAGCACGTCGATGTGGATCAAGCCACCCCTGAAAAGGGGAAATCATCGGTTTAAAACTTAACCAATATTACTTATCCACATGTCTCAATTCCGGATCTTAAATGCTAACATTGCTAGGTTCTAAATATCTTTGTGAAACGAAAATCTACATTTTCTGCTGCAGTTGCTATTAAGACCAGGGTCAGGGTTTGAGTTGATGATAATCTACTTTAAGAAATTTTTGGAGTTAATCCTCTCATCAAAAATCTGGTCACTAAGAAGCAGTGTCGAGTATTTTATTGACATATACTTTGATCAATAATTTAAAAACAAAATGTTACACTTATTCAAAAATGAGGGAAATGCGTGTGAATATTGCTAAAGGGAAACGTGATGTAAAAATAGTTAAGAACCACTGTCTTAGTTAAAAGGTTGCTAGTGAAACTTAACAAAAGGTTTTATTTGCGCAGAATCGAGCAACGATCAAATAGTTTGTCCGAAGCTTCAAGTAGGAGAAGATGACTTACCAGGTAAGGAACCGAGCAATTTGTTGTTTTGGTGCTTCTTTATACAGTGGGGAAAAATATAGTCCGTCCTGATAACTCAGTTGGTTATGCGCCTGACTTAGTGCACGAAGAAGCGCGCTAGTTCGACTCTCGCGGTGTGCGCTTGAGCAACAAGTTTCAAAAACTTCTTTTCATTCAGTGGCACCGAGCGGATGAAATAATTCACAGACAACAACACTTCGACAATTGGAAATTTCAATCTGCCAAACTCGGCAACCGGAACTGCCGGGAAAAACCTTTTGGGATTTCTCAGTCAGAAGAGAAATATGTAAAACCAACCCAGCCGTGGTATAAAAAGTTGCTGAATATTATCTTGCAAACTATGTATTTTTTCTTGCACAAGCTTAACATTATTAAAGTGCCTCTGACAGGTAAATAAATTCGCTAAATTTACCTAAGATACCAAAAAGATGACACTAACAAACTTCCCTGACCAGCAAATTGTAAAAAATATCAACAGGCTACTAAGTTACACGCTTGCAAACTTTCGTTGACATCGGCGAATCTGGCATTCATTCAATTGCGAAAACAAAAACGGCAACACCGCTGTGACGTCACAGTAAGCGGGAAGGATACATTCTTTCTCTGTGATGACTTGGTAAAGTATGGTACGGCTACTGCAAAACGTGAATGTGTGGGGCTCTGTTGGTCTAAAGCATGTGCAAATTAAGAATTACCGAAATGAAAAAGTGAACTTATTATTACTATCAGGTTTCGATCAAATAGGTTGAGTTTACTTTTATCAAACAGCATCTCAATTCAATTGAAATTGCAGTTTCATAGGGCTACAATTTTCATACTTTTTTATTTGTCCTAATCTGGCTATAGCCATTTGCAGCGTAACAACAGTAACTCACAAACAGTAGGCTACCTTTAATTTATGGTTGAGGCAATGCCTACAAATTGCTGTTTATGTGACATTGTCAGTGACAAAGACCGTGTGCTTTCTTTTCCCACTTTCCCACAAAACAAGGTACTGAGAAGAAAATCATCAAAGTTTTCTTCAAGTGTTCGAAAGTGG
This sequence comes from Aplidium turbinatum, assembly GCF_918807975.1. NCBI lineage: Eukaryota > Metazoa > Chordata > Ascidiacea > Aplousobranchia > Polyclinidae > Aplidium > Aplidium turbinatum. The sequence continues at coordinate 20,905,417 of NC_137473.1, read as the reverse complement.
GATGGGCCATTCAAAACTAGTCGTATATGTTCACTTCCTGAAGATGATTTTGTTAATACCACTAAAGTAAAAATGCCTACAGGCATGTGTTGGAGTGTAGCCTATACTACAAGGTGATGCTCTCGGAAGCAACAATCGGATTGTGATGCCGTCATGCATTGTTTGGCGAATCCGAAACAATTTTCCAGATCCAGATGGCCGTTACACAGGATTTCAATGGCCAACTGAAGGCACATTATGAGAGAGAAAGAGAACTTTTATTTATTTTTGAATAGTGATGATGAATTAAATATGAAGGATGATTCGCACAATATCTTCATTTTTCACTTAAAGTATATTTTAGGTTTTGTAGGAACGTATCCAGTACAGTTTTATTAAACTTCGAAAAAAGCAACCGCTTGTACCAACTCCGACCAAACTGTGATCCACCAATTACATCTAGGAAGCGTTTGTTTCATCCGTTGCTAACGACGTCCACTTAGGATGACGTAATACCACCAAAGTCGTCCCAGAGCAGTGAAATATGGAGTTTCGCCTGTGGTGGTGCTGCGGAGCAGTCGTTTGATTAAATTACGCCCTAACCAGTCGAGCTACGAGGTTAAGATTAAAAAGTTCGCTAAGTGTAATTCTGCGCTAGGAAATGCTTTAAAAAGTTACTATACTTGGATCCAACCTGTCAGGGGCACTTTAAGTACTCCAACAAAAATTCACAAATTACTGATGTCTGTGTTAATGTTCTATAAAATAGTCACTCTTGACTTTGTGGTTAAGTAGTGATACAAAGGACGCTTGAAAGAACATCAGTTAGACACCTCGAGGCTACACAATCATTTCTTGCAAAACAATGTTATCACCAAAAATGCACAAAATATTTAATCAGTTTGTTGTACGTTTAATGGTATTCGATTACTCAGTCTACACCATGGTGTGTTCTTTTGCAAATATTTCATCTAACATACATATTAGACGAAACGAGATTCATGTCTGGTGTCTGGGAGCTCGTCCATCCAAAATGATTTCACTTCATTCACATGTCAGAATATCCGAAAAACATTTCAACGAATAGTTTTCTGAAACAAAGGTTTGACGTAACTCTTATTAATCTAGGCTTTGACATCATCAACCAGTTCAACATCGGTCAAACGCATAGAGGCATGAAGAAAGTTAACGGTTCTTCTCAATACCAAGTCGGATACAAGCTGTCTAGAACTGCGGTTATTACGACACAAACCAGGTTGCTTTGAAAAATGTAAAAAATTGTATTGCTTAGTTTCATGTAAATTGTTTTAATGAACTTGATGTATTTACTTTCTTTTACACTTTTTACTGTCATTAGGAAGTTCATAGGTGTAGGAGCTGGGAGTGCATGGGGTGCGATCGCACCCCCAAAGCTTTTGATTTGTCGAGAATTTCGGCAAAATTGTAAAAAATTTGGGCAGATTTTTTTTTGATATTTTGCCGATTCATCAAAATTACATTTCTTTTTAGCTTCTTGCTTTAAAGAATTAATTAAAACTGCATTTTAATTCTAAAAAATGCGTCAATTGGCAAGAAATTCAACAATTTGGATGAAATATTTGCGTGTCTAATGTTTTTGAGTGATGATAGGCTATAACCTAAGTATGAACTTCAGCCAAAGAAAATTAGCCAAAAAAATTTGGGCACCGTTAGTCAGAATAATGTGGAACGCATATTTGTTGCAACCTAGTTTTGTGTAACCCTCAAAACTCTTATTATATGACTTTTGGGCAAAAAAAATTAGCCAGTTATTGCTTCGAGAAAAATTTGGACACAGTTAGTCAGAACAGTGTGGAACACATTATTTGTTGAAACCTAGTTTTGTGTGCGGTAGCCTAATCTTCGAAGCTCATACAGTATGAACTTTGGGCAAAAAAAGATAAGCTAAAATTGTTTTGATGAAAATGTGGTCACAATTAGTCAGAATAGTGTGGAACACATATTTGTTGCAGCCTAGTTTAGTGTAATCCTCAAACCAATTATGAACTTTGGGCAAACAAAAATTTGCCAAAATTGTTAATAATTTTGGGCACAATTAGTCAGAACAGGGTGGAATACATATTTGTTGCAACCTAATTTTGTATAACCCTCAAAACTCATATATGACACATAATTAATTAAACTCAATTTGTGAGTTTCGTCAGAAAGCTTTTTTAATATCATTTTCAACAACCCTACTTCCATGTGGTAGGTATTTATTGCCTGCAAATTTGTGTTAAAAACATATAACCATCTTGGTCTATAGTTGGAAATCCTGTCTGTTTGTCAAATGCAAATGCTAGGATAATCCTTTATTATTGTTCATCAGCAGTGATTTTCTCATTTTAGCTGACATATACAAGTGTAGTGTAGTTAACATATTGGCGTGATGGCTTTTTTGCTTTGAACATTAAGTTTGTTTTAACAAAAAACACCTTAAGCGTGTAATGTCGGTCTGGAATTGCATGCGGGAAGTGATTTTCTGATGTCTCTGGATTTATTAATATTCAATTGAACACTGAGAATATGTCCTTATAATGTTTGTAATGTATTGTTTTGAGTTTAAATTTAACCGTTGTTATTGCGTTCCTAAACGTAGTTGCACTGATGAGAATTTAATATTCGAAAACGCGTTCTGCAACACTGTTTTTTGCACTCTGCAATGCCTGATGCAGATTTATCTGTAGATTTCCATCACGCATTGAAGCGGTGATCTGATAATAAAATTTTCTACGGTTCGAGAAAAAAGTTTTCTCTGCCTATAAAACGTTGAATGGTAGTTTAATTAATTATATATAAGAACATTTGAAAAGGAAGCATGTCGGAAGTATAAGGTTTTCAGGTGTAGATGATCCAAAACAAAGAAAATTGTCGTTTCTAGTAAACAAGATATAAGTGCGACTGTGAGTTCAAGTAAAGAAGTGAATTTTAACGCAGGCTCCATGTCCATCAATATATCTCAGAATCAACTTCTGAATGTCAGTGAGTGTGAGGTTGAGGAATGTATAGCCTACTCGAAACTGTGGTAGAAGATTTAGGGTTAATGCCAGTAACTGTTAGCAATGATTAGCAATGAATTTTTATATTAAAGATTTATTGTGTATTTTCATTCAATAAATCTAATTTAAAACTCAGCTATTTCTTTCTTGTATGTTAAATTTTTCTTGCGAATAGTTACTTCTCTTGATTCATTCATAGCTTGTCACGCCAGTGTCGGAGCCAGGTAAGAGCATTGTCTGTGATGTTTTTGAGGTCGTTGTCATCACATGAAAGGCTAAGGGGGCAATTGGTGAGGATGTGCTTCATCGTCTGATTGTCTAGGCCGCAATCACACGTTGGGTCAGGAGTAATCTTCCATCGAAAAAAGTTGCTTTTATTTCTCCCGACTCCGCAGTGGGCTCTATTTAGGCAGAACCACTCTCTTCTCTCAAGGGTGGGAGTTTGTTGAAGACTTTCGGAAGGACTTGGGATGGCAGGATGTTGTGTCCTATCGGGCTCAGAGGTCCACATTTCTAATCGTGCAGCTGCCGCGCTTGTATGTTCCAATTGGCCGACTTTGATGAAGCGCTTGCGTGCTCAGCGTCTTCTCTAGATGCTAAGCGTCAAGAGACTCATGATAAGCTTTTATTCAAAACTGTGCCAGTTCAATTTTTTTTAAATCCAACAATTTCACTAGAAACATTACATAAAAGCTTGCAATGAAGAATTTTTTACAAGTATCCCAAAGGAAAGTGCTTTTTTTTGTTTTGGCTGATGGTAACCCGGGCTATGGGACAATTATTACTGTTATACAGTTCCTGTCAAGCATAGAAAGCAAATGACACAGAAGAGTTTATGCAAAGAAAATGATGTCAGATAATAATGATACACAAATGTACAGCAACAGACTGAAAACTATATTGTGTTTCTCTTTGTATTGGTGTTAAACTGTTGAAATTTACTTGATGGAAGATCTGTTCATATATTTCTTATATTTCTTAACTTTGTATCAGTGCATTGTTAGATTGTTAGTAATCGTTGGCAGAACATCAGGCTAAGAGCTAGTCTTACAGCTTTTGATTTGAAAATAATATAGGTCTAACCATCTATTGAGAACATAACTTTTATGTGTGTTGATATCAGAGTTTGTTTTATTTGTTCGTTTTACATATTTTTTAATTTTTCTTTTTTTACATGTGCTAGCTGAGGATGCTATTATTATAGCGAAATTGATTCTTAATAAATTACTTTATGAGATTAGATTGTTGAGCAAATGCCATTTGATGAATGTAAAATAGTAGTACCACCAGCATTATGGCATATGCTTTGAAGGTAGTGAGAAATGGCAAGGTAACACACCACAGACCAGTTAGACTCCATTAATAACTATTTCAAACTGTGTTGTATACTCTACAGCACCTATCACAACAGTTATTTTTTAAAACTGTAAGTTATGCTTTATTATCAATCTATGTTCTATACATTATGTATGATTTAGGTTCTGTCTCAGATTTAGTGTTTCAAATGCATATAGTAGTAGCGGCTCGGGTTCCAAATAGCGACTGTCAGAACAGCGACTGTCAATAGAGCGACTACACGACAGCGATTCATTTAAAACAGCGACTGTCAATAGAGCGACTACACGACAGCGATTCATTTAAAACAGCGACTGTCAATAGAGCGACTACACGACAGCGATTCATCAAAAACAGCGACTGCCACAACAGCGACCTCACTTCTTTTATTAAATCCAAGGCTTACGCGCACACGCACTCTTTCACCCCCTCCACACATACCTTCCATCCCCCACACCTCTCTACACACGTATGCACGCACAAATAGGCAAACACTGCGTAGTGAAAGATTGAAACCAAAAGGGACTTTAAAACAACATTTTATTTGGACTATCCATAGAAGTCACATGATTTAAAAAGAAATAGGCTAGTCAAGCCAAACAACAGAAAGTCGTCAAGCCTTGCAATAAAATTCAGGGTCTAGAAAAAGATTGAAACCAAAAGGGACTTTAAAACAACCAAAAGTCTTGCAATAAAAATCAAGCCACGTTTATTTCTAAATTGTGAGCAAGGGCTCGAAGGAACTGCCGCAGATCATACTGGCCTCGATTTTGCTGTACAACAGTGATTCGTGTGTTCATTGTCACGTATCTTTTCATTCGCTGAGTCAGGTCTCTGCCTTGTAGTAGCTGGGTTCGGTTTGGTTCGGTTTAAAGTGTTAAGTCGCTATCATAACAGTCGCTGTTTTAATGCAGTCGCCATTATGACAGTCGCTGTTTTGACAGTCGCTCACTTCATTACGTCGCTATTATGAAGTCGCCATTATGACAGTCGCTGTTTTGACATATCTTAAATATATCTTAAAAATCTTAAATATCTTAAAAATCTTAAATATATCAGCTAAAGCTATGTGGGCTAATTAAGCTATAGCCTAAATATATGTTGTTTATTTGTTTTTTTTTTGTAACATTTTCTTTTTTATTTCCCCTTTATATCTTAAATTTTTCTGAAGGTGTTGCGACCGTGCCAAATTTCTTTCAAATCAATAACTTACTTCGGTCTCAAGCACGTTTTAACGTTCGCGTTTTGTCGCTTCTACCCTTTTCTCGACCTTTGCTATGTTGACGTGTATTGTTTTGATATGATGGTCAGAAATAAAAACAACTGAACTGAACTGAACTGACAGTCGCTATCCGGCCTGGATGCCAGTAGTAGCAATATTGGAGTAAGTTGTACGTTTTTGAAGATGTAGGCTACTGCACCACAGCAAGATAAACGTAACTTTAATGGATCCAAGATTAACTGTTTGAAGGTTGGGGGGGGCTGTCAATTCAACTTTTTTGCATCAACAGTTGTATCTCTAAAACCACTGAGGCTGCGACTACGAGATTTCTTGACTTTTCCTAACTTTCATTCACCTCCATTGAGCTGAAATTTTGAGCGAATAAAGGTTATAGATTGAGAGATATAAGGTATTTCTCAGCACATCCTCTGAAATATTTCATATTCTATTGTTCAAAATTTTCCCACCAGCTGGATGAAAGTAATTAATTTGGCCCACATCTTGGTAATCCTAACTGCTTCACAGCGTGAAGGAAATTGGCAGTATGCGTGGACCTTTTGTTCTCACCACGGCTTATAAGCGACGTCGATACAAGAAAAGCTTCAACTTTGATACGATGAGTTACCGTCGCTTGCGGTTGAAATTGCGTAAAATTAAACATAAGACTTGGTGCCAATGCATCTAGAGCGAGAATTGTTTTTTGCAGACAATGATGTCCTTTCAATCAAACAAAGCATAGGCTACAACGTTATTGCAATGACTCAGCGTCATTTGGAGTAGATTTGATGTAAAATGTGAGATGAGTATTGAAAGTGATCGACTTGTTTTGTTTCACTCTCATTTCTCGTGACATATTCAACGTTGTGGACTGTTTTTAGATTGTTCTGTTTGGGCCACAACGCTTTTTTGAATAATTAGAAATTTACCTACTGTAGAAGCTGCGCTGTAACATATTATGATTTTGGTTTCAAATCTTTCCTTTTGTCCGACACACTATCAAAAGCAGAAAAGGCGTCGATGTTCCCAAAGCTTTTCACATATACTTGTAAACATTTATTTCCAAGTCGACATGTAAAGATTTGAAATGCAATACGCTTCTCATTTGTGTAGGATAAACCAGAACATCACGCTTTTGTGAAAAGGACGATCGTTCCACCACGTTTATACGTGATGCGGCTTAGTTGAATCAATATATTCGAGGCTTCTTGTACCAGGTCCACTGTCACTGATAAACTAAACCGCAATGCAGTACCTCGCAAAGCAATTGTAGCGTAACATTTCCATGTGCTATAACTCGTCATAAATTGTGAAAACTTGTGTATTTACTTGTCAAGTTGTCTCATGTGAAATATAAGTTTACATAACAATGTCACAATGAAATCTTATCTCCGTTTACCAAACTAAAGATATGAACTTATGCGACGTCTTGCAACGTTGAATCGACGGAAAGGCGGGTAACTGCCAACCTGAACTGAGAATGCATGAAAGAAATCGTTTATTGTCGAATGGACGTGACGTCAAAAAACGATGAATCGACATAGGCTAGCGCTGAGAGATATTTTAGTTAGATAATGACACGCGGCAGCGCGTTTACATTGAATAAAAATACCTTTATTTTATCCATTTCTATTTCCATTCTTCCTAGTTTCGTCTCACAATAACAAACAGATGAAGTTACGCATATTTACTAAATTATTCAATAAACAATAATGCATCATCCAGCATTATGTCAGCGCTGATTGACTAGACATATTCACGAGTTGTGTGAGAATTGTATTCGATTAATCGCATTATTTATTGTAGGTAACACCTGCAAAAATTCAAGTAATTGCAGACTCTGCCTTCATAAGTGTAGTTTAGAAGTAGCCATCTCATATTGAGCCAATCGAATCAATAATCAGAAAATATAATATCATAAAGTATATTGCGTTATGTACATCTAGTAATTTTTGTAAACATGGTATCATTTTGCAGGCAGGCGTTTTTATAGGGAAACAAACTTATTCCATAGTTTAATTTATGGCACTTATCCAACTGTTCCATAATGCAAATAGCTGTTTTAGTTGAATTTAGAAAAAATTATAACTTATAACCGCAGACAGATGCAACTTTTTTCATGCTTTAGGCAATCGGCAGTACGGTGAACTATAGTGGTACATAACATAACCCATATGCGGAGTAATCGCAAGGGTCAACCCAAGTAATGAAAAGGTTCTTTTTGAATTATGATGATGGAATTCTTGTAATGCTATTGAACTTCGTCTTGTTATGAAAAACTTATATTGTTTGCATTTGCAAGAAATATCAAACTTTTCGATTTTTTTTTTATCACTGAACTGTCCGTTAGTAGAATGTTTCTTTATTACCTTGGTTAGGCCTATTGGTAAGTCAGGGAAGTATTTGTTGATGTGACACATGAGGATATTCTAAGAGACCGAGTTATTTTGTAAATAATATTTAATTTTTGGACACCATCAAAATTTTCACACAATACACAAATGCGCATCGAGATATAGTGCTCATAGTTGGGAAAAGTTAGATTGTGATAATTACAACTTGCCTGAGTAGGCCTACAGCAAGGGACAATCAAAGTAGATGAAACCGCATTCATGGTAATATAGACGTTTTGCAAACTGCTCTTTTCATTTTCAATATAATAACAAGAATGACAGCTTATTTTCACTAAACATATAAACAAATATCAAAAATTATGGATGAACAGCGCATCTATATTTTTCGATTTAGGTTCAACAATGCATTCTAGCCGTCAAAATGATGGAATATTTGGTAATTTTGTTGAGACATACCATTGCCCAATCGTTGAATTTACATCAGAGATAATTTTATTAGATAGATTATCAGTTTCATGCACATGGTTTCATTCAGCGTTATAATGTTGTTTTTCAAGCCACGTGGCGTTCATGGTCATAACGCAACATTGCAGAAACAGCCAATATTGATACCAGGTAGGCCTACTGATTATTACGCCGCTTTCGTCGAATCTACGTCGCTAAACGACGAAATTGTGCAAACGCCTGTTGGATTTCCCTTCTACGTGTAGTTTATCATAAACGTAAAGCATTGCTCAAGAAGCTAATCTGAATCACCATAGATAACCATAACATTCATATAGTTTCATCATCAGTAAATGTGCAAAGTGCACTTCACAATTTTTGACAACGGTCTGACAATTTATTATATTGCAAAGTTTTGGTTTATTCTTGACTTATAATTCTGTGTAACAGTTTTTTTCTAACTAGTTTCTATATGACTAACAGTTTGTTTCATTATACATTTTCTTTAGTATTTCAACGCCATGATTAAAAAAATTACGTCCTTTTCACTTTTAAATAAAACATGGCAAGGCAAGGATTCAGTGCTGAAGAAATATTGCAACATGTTTTACTGGATTCTGACAACTAAAGCCAGGCGGATGATTTGGAGGATTTATGGCACTCCGATTCAGATGAAGAAGCGGATTCTTCTCCGTCAACTTCCGCAACAGCGATTCCGATCGAGATTGACGACCAGTTACCTTCCATGGGCGATGTTCAACCGGAGTTTGCGCCACCACGACGGATTATAACATCGAAAAGACTGGTGAACAGCATAGATTCCTCTCTCGACATTAACAACTACGATGCTGTTAAGTTTCTCGACACACTGAAGTCTTATACAACTTTTGTAGAAAAGCCAAAGAACAGACAAGAGGGCGGCGTCAGCATTACTTGGTCTAATGCGAGACCGGTGCACAATGGGAGAAGGGGCCGGGCTAACATTATATCTGGCCCGACTGGTGTTAGAGGAGAAGCCAAAAAAGCCAAGACTCCTCGGCAAGCATGGGAACTATTTTTTTCTTTAAACATTTTGAACATTATTGTTCAAGAAACAAATAGAAAAATTGCCACACTTATTTCTCAATTGCCAGAGAGAATTTTAGATGACAGCAGGTACTGCTATTTTGGCCCAACCAACAACGAGGAGATGCTGGCCTTTGTTGGATTGGGGTATTTTCGGGGGCTTTTAGGACAGGCTGGTCATTCCACGGATGTATTGTTCAATCAACTGCAAGGGCATCCCGTGTTTAGTGCAACAATGAGCAAGAACCGCTTTAAATTTTTATTTTCGAACATTTCGTTCGATGACCAAAATACTAGGCCGCAACGTTGGAAGAATGACCGGTTTGCCGCATTTCGAGTCGTTTTCGAAATGTTGAACGAAAACTGCGGCAAACATGTCATTCCAGGTGACTACTTGTCGTTGGACGAAACGCTATACCCCATGAGGACACAAATTACCTTCAAGCAATATAATCCAAACAAGCCTGCAAAATATGGCCTTCTGTTCAAGTCGGTAAACGCCAGCAGATTCCCATACACATTTACGGCATCGGTCTATTCAGGTAAACCGAAGGAAGAGCCATTTCATTTTTACGTTCGTGGAACAGAAGAAGTGGTAAAAGGAATGGTGATGAGCCTGGAACAACGCGGTGACCTTCAAGGTCGGAATATTTCGTATGACCGCTTGTACACTTCCATACCACTCGCGCAGTGGTTGCTTGACAGGGGTATAACGTCAGTGGGAACCCTCAACGCTATACATAGAGGAATACCCCAGGAAGTGAAGCAAGTGAGTGGTAGGGAGGAATTTTCGTACGAAATTTATTGGCAGACGAGTGAGGCTGATCTCAGCCTACATTCTTATGTAGTAAAAACGAAGAGTTCTGGCATGAGGAATGTGTTGATGTTGACGACCATGCAACCTCTATTGGGGATTACCAAGGATGAAGGCAAAAAGAAGCCAGGCTTGTATAAGCTTTACGACTTCACAAAGGGTGGCACCGATATCATCGACCAAAGGATGGGTTTATTCACGTGCAAAGCGAAGTCCCCACGGTGGACAACTACTGCGTTTGCTTATTTTTTGGATGCTTGCCGCGTCAACGCATCTACAGTTTTAGCTCTAAATGAAGGGACTGATCTACGCATGCGAAAATCCTTCGACTTCGGCTGGGAACTGGCCATGGAACTCGTGAAGCCATTCATAAAGTCGTGATCTCTCCAGGGCCTGAACTATCACACCATACATAAGATTGAAGCAGTAATAGGAAAACAACCTTCAACAACAACTCCAAGCGGCAGAAGGGCCACTCTGCCCCAGCTATCGTCGACACGACGTAGATGCGACGTATGCAAACACGCTATTATGGGAGAAGGTGCCAAAGCCAGAGAAAATAAACTACCAAAAAACCGTGGCCAATGTCAATGCTGTGAAAAGCCTTTATGTCCTGCACATTCCATACGAGTATGTCAAGCTTGCTTTTGTGCAGAATAAACTATTTGAATGATTGAGGTTTTATAAACATTGGCTTCAACCACAACCTAAATAAAACGCGGAGCTCAATGAAAGATTTTCCTTTTTTCCTTTCATTAGACAGATAGCTATTTTTACGTTGATTCAACATATCAAGACGTTGAATACTTGTAAACATGCGCGGTTTTGCAATTAGATTGCTTATCAAAATCATCTATCCTTTTTTGTATAAAAAGTGGGTCATAAAACGAATCGTAATACTCGATGTAAAATTCAGCATTTTTATATGCTGAAACAGTATTGTATTCATATTTTATAAATCCATTTTCTATTTAGAAAATATCAATGTAATGCGGTTTGAACATAGCTGAATTTTAGCACAGATACAACGACTGATTTTATGACTTTTATAAAAACAAGGACAGAAGAGAAGTAATCTAATTGCAAACCCGCGCATGTTTACATCGTCTTGCAATGTTGAATCCACGTCGAAATGATTGTATTAGCGTTGTATTCAATTCCTCGTATTATCGAACTGTAAATGTGCAGCCACTTGTAATTTCAATGTGCCTCATTGCATATTCCTAAATATTTCTGAACTTGTGTGTACATAACCTGACAGAACACAGGTTGCTTTACCATTGAATCAAGTTGAAACACGTTGCTGCAAGAGCCTTGTGCCAATTGCTGCAGTCCGGTATTACTGTAACCAAATCAAAATACTTATCAATATTTTGCTGCCAAACTGACATTTTTATCGCACAAACGCCCGTTAGGCAGCTAATTCTTTGTAAAGTATTTCTCCAGGTTCACAATGATTTGACGCATAATAAATATTACTTTGAATAAATCTAAATATTGTTTGGGTTTTAGTGTGTGACGTATGAATCTTAGAGAGCTTATTGAATCCACAAGAAAATGATCCGAGGCATTACAGATTTTCCTTTTGACAAAAAGCGTTGTGACGTTCTGTTAATTAATGAACCGTAACTGTTTTATTTTGAATTTCTTTCTGACTTCTGTTTACGTAGACTCTACGTCGTAAAGCATCATCGACTTTATCGGGTAATCTTACTCCTAGTACTAGCCTTGTATGTAGCCGAGTTCACATTGAACTTACATTGAAAGACGCTGTTGCAACTACAATACATTGCATTTATACCGCGTTTTTTGTCGCATGATCTTCCATTCGTTTCGTGGATTACGTAATAGTATTTGATAAACGCCACCCTGCTTCTTCAGCTGGTCTACATTTGTTAATAAAGCGTAGGAGTTGCTGTTCTTGGAACCGAGGTCACAAGATCATAATCCAAATTGGTGTGACACGCGTTCAGAAATCTCATTACTGCATGTAATTGATGAAGCATTGTTCTTTTAGTCAAGGAGCGACCCTATTTTTGAGCGTGGGAAAAATTATTATTTTGCATGAAAAATATAGATTCAAATTGAGATTATGTAAAAAAAACTTAATCACAACATTGCAATGCATGTTCTTCATTACTCTACCAAAAAATAATGGGTAAACTCACGCTACAATTGCTTTAATCGCAAAATAATCCAAAAGTCATAAGTCATCTCAACATTTCAACGTCTATGAGCAGTTCTAAAATTCACATAGTTTTAATTTTCGGATATGCTCAGCGTGAATAATTTTGCAAAGTGAATCCCAAAGTTTGAAACCGTACCTTGAAAAATAACAGAGATATCACTCCTAAAGCACAAGAAGAATCGACAGCCTCTCCCCAAACTGAGCAAGACTCCAGGGAGCCCAACCTTGTAAGGGTTAAAGCTGTAAAAAAGAAATCACAGGTTTGATGTTGTATGTGAGTTTGTTCCTGGGTTTCAATGATAAACTGAGATATGAAAAAAGTGTGTTTTAATGTTTATTAGAGTCAACAGTCAAGATTAATTGCACCTACGTGTAAAAAAATTGTGACATATTTCGAGATGGGCATATTTCATCGCAAAAATGTTTCGGGCACAATTTATCATATTTGGGCAGAATTTATTTCGCACCCGCTAAAATATGCTTCTCCTACACCTATGAGGAAGTTGCTAGTTTTTAAGTCTAAAAATCGTGTTTAGGCACGAAACGATAACATTAAATGTGATCGATTGCTTGCTAATTTACGATTAAATTCAAAAATAATTAAAAATACTTCAAATTACTTCAAAATTACTTCAAAACTTCAAAATTACTTCACAATTACTTCAAAATTCAAAAATATTCTATGACGAATGCTTTCTCTTTCTGTGACAAAACTCCAGAGTAATTTATTCCTAATGGCTTGCTCATAGCCTACTACAATTGTGATCACGAAATGTTGAATGAATCAGTTTTAACAAATTGATCATTCGGCCAGTCCAATTGCGATTATGAACTCCGCTCTTAAACACTCGACTAACGTGATCAAGTTTAAAATGAATATAACAGAAATACACAGTATAGGATCAAGAAAAAATTTGGGGAAGCACAAGCTAAAGTCCATAAACAAAAATAATATGAACGATAAATTTGTCTAAAATACATATTTGAGGTATGATCAATACTTAAGCATGAATAGAAGGATCCTCCAGAAAATTTAACAAATTTTTCTATCTTTGGTTGCTTTTTGGCTCCTAAATGGCTTCTTTTGCCTCCATAAATGCTTCTTGTTTAAGATGCACATTTTGTAGACCAATTTAACTATGCAATAGATTAAGTTTCACTTTTAGCAGCACGAGCGTTGTTTACTTCACAATGTAGATACTAACGACCTGTCTTGGCCTGATGCTGCGAGTTCGCTGTGGTAATAACGGTTTGCACTAGCTTTCGGAACGCAGTTCCCTGGTCGTGTGCTATGACGAATGGTGTTGAAGTTAGTGTGTTGTTGTTTTATGCGATTCTTCTGTTTGCTTGAAGCTGCTGTCTTGATTGCTGTCTGTTGAGTTTATATCTTGTCAGAGATTATTGCTGTAACATTTTGTCGAATCAGTTGATTAACACATTGGGTGACGTAATTCTTTTCTTTCGGCACGATTGTTGATCTTTTGACTCTGTCTAGTTATGAAAATGGCCTTTTTGAGGCGTAATTGCAACGCGTCGTTCTCTGGCAATGGTTGCAAATTCAAAGCCGACGAGGCACTGTCGTTGATAATTAAAGACGGAATTTTTATCTAAGCTAATGTGTTCTTTCAGGCGAGACTGGGCGGATCGTGCTGCCCATGTAGCTTTCCCTGCATTTCTTGCATATGATCATGTAGATACAGTTCTTGGTGGTACACATGTCATTCAGTAGTGGGCAGTCTTGTAGCCGGCAAGATTCTGATTTTTATCGTTTTTAAAGAGCATTGTGGAGGGTTTGAAAGCATCGCAAGAGGCGGACTGTCATATCCAGGTCGTTAAAGACTTTTGTTACTTTACAGTCGGCATCGTCGCTCTTAAAAGAAAATTGCATTAGGTTACTTGTTTGGGGGTTTTGCCTATTTGGCTTGTGTCGTCGTCTGGGTGGTTGCTCAAGGAAGTCTTTAGAGGTTTCCGTTGTCCTCAATCATCTTCTCGAATTCCGCCAGGTGTAGTGTTGTCGGCTCCAGTGTGGTGTCTTAGTCGGCAACATAGCCGAGTAGTGAGAGCCCTGAAACGGCATTCGAAAAGGCGCCAGTTCGACACCGCTCAAGAGCATGTGGCTATGTCTTTGGCAGAACACTTAAAGGCATGCCTGAAGGTCGACACGAAGATTGGCTTCCTTGCCTTTCCGTCTACTTAATCCAAATTTTCAACCACCGAGCGTGAGCCTGGATACAACAACTCGAATTCTGTCAAGTGTGGTGTTGCTTTGTTGGGTGAGGAACATCTATCCTTTCTTATCTGTATTTTGTTTAGAAGTATAATTTTCGTGGTACTGTGGGTAGGGCCAAGTCGAAGTGTAGGAGTAGTTTTGTCATTGTTTTTTTTTCTGGTAAAACTCGTGGTGGATTGCTCCGTCTCTGTCAATCTTTATAGTGAAGTCGAGTAGTGAGATGACGTTGTCTGCTGTTGGTAGTTCCATTTCGAAATTAATAAATAGGTGCTCTTGATTGAGGACGTTTTGGATGGCTGGAGCTCCCCGGTTGTTGACTGTCAGCAAGAACTTGTCGTCAACGTATTGTCTGCAGAGGATGAGATTTGTCTGGTTCCGCAGTGTCTGCTTTTCAAGGGTGTCCATGAAGAGGATAGTAAGGATTCCAGTTACGGCTTTCTATCGGTAGACCGTCAACTTGGCTATGCAGTAGAACTTCTCCTTAAAGGTGAAGATGTTGTTCTGAAAGATAAACTCAAGAAGGGAGTCGAGCTTTTAGTCGACAATTTTTGGATCACATTGCCAATTGCCTCCTTAAGAGGGACCGGCTGTCACATCCAGGCTAAAGAGAAAGTTAAATTTTCTCAGGGTGTCTTGTGGCATGTTTTTGAGTTGGTTGAGTAGTTCTTGACTGTTTGTAAGGTGTGCCAAAACGTTGTTCAACAAGGAGTTTTGTAGGGTGCAGACTAGGTGTGACAGTTTGGAGGCTGGCCCGATTTTGCTTGAGACAATTTGACGAATCTTGATGTTAAGTCCTTCTTTTTGAGTCTTGATTAGGTGGTAGAATCGTGGTATACTTAAGTTGTTGGTGATGTAAGATCTGGTCACGTGATTTAGTAGTTGAGCTCTGGTGGCTATAGTCCTCCACGTGCTGTTAACTCTTAAGGGACAATGGTACATATGCGTACCATAAAAATTATTGACTTACGCAACTAGAATAAACATTTTTTTTTATTTTGCGTTTTGATGGTATTCTGCTACATTGATTGTTCGAAATAAAATTAGAATTTCGAAACTCTGGATCATTTTTCACACATTTCAAAGGTTGGTTTTTGAGCAGTTAGCGCAGTACCACGGTGACGTCTGTTCAAGGTATGTTTGTGGAAACTACAAGCAGCAGTTTGCTCTATTTCATTCCGAAACATAAAGGATAGTCGTTGTATTGTAATATATAAAAGTTTTTACCATTGTTGAGAGTATTTTAGTATTGAAAAAAATTATATAAATTTTATGGTACATATGTGTACCATTGTCCCTTAGGGGAGAAATCAAATCACTTTCCATATCTTATTGAGGTGCCTGTAGGCAGTGTGTTTTCGTGTTGTTGCTGATTTGTAGCTCTAATATTACTAAACGTTAATAGCCTATGTACATATATGCAAACATTGCAGCAGAAAAAAAAACTCCAAAACAGAACAAACAATATATGTGTTGAGTGCAATGTCCATCTGTGCTATGTAAATAGTAAAATGAGTACAGTCTTCAGGAATCGCAACATGACAATAAAGACCAAAATTAAAGTTTTAAAAGCATATGTAGAATCAATTTTAGCCTACGGATGTGAATGCTGGACAATACGTAAAGATATGAAGAAACGACTAGAGGCTGCCGAGATGTGGTTTCTCAGAAGGATGTGGAGGATATCTTGAACTGAAAAGAAGATTAGTGACGAAGTTATGAAACTGGCAAAAGCCGAAAGGAGATTAATAATAACAGTTAGAAGGCGCCAGATGCAATTTGTTGGTCATATTAACAGACATGGAGATTTGGAAAAATTAGCACTATTGGGGATGATACAGGGAAAAAGAAGCAGAGGTCGACAAAGATTAACTTATTTAAACAGCTTGAATCAATGGGCCACAAACACAACAGTCAAAACGAACGATTTTATACGAATGGCAAATGACAGAGAAGTTTGGAAGACCATGATCGCCAACGTCTGTATCAGATCAGGCATATTAATCACCATCATCATCATACCCAATAATTTTAAAGATAAGCAATTCTTCCTCGTTAGCTCAGTGGTTATCCAATCAAATCAAAATCACGAGGCGTTGGTTCGATTCTCTGTGTGTACGCTTGATAACGCATTTCAGGACTGCTCTCCATTGCAGCTATAACCTAATGAATGGAATAATTTCCCGACAACAACATGTCAACAATTGGAAACTTTACTCTACCAATCTTTGTAACCGACCCTGCGTCAAAAGCCTCTACAAGCATGCGAAACTAACTTATCAAGGCTTTGTCAGTCCGAGGATAAAGATCCAAAACTAAACCAATTTACGCTTGCTGTTTCGGTGGGGTGAAGAGTGAGTATGAATTTATTCTGTCATGCAAAGGTCATGAGTATCATTGTGTGACGTGGAAGGTGGAAATCGACGTCTATAATCTAAGGCTGAAAAAACTGACTAATAGTTATACTGTAAAAATAGATAATGCGACGCTTATAAGTATTGCGAGTTAATTTTACAGAAGGTCGAAAACCGTTTAGCCATGTTTATAGGAAACGTTTAACAATTTACTTATTTCATCACTCAGAGACATATTTTGGGATGGAATGCCAGTTGAATATTCATTCGTATCCACTTTTCGTATGTTAGCTAAGACTCCTTTCGAAACTTGGGTGCTATGGATGGTAAGTGTATTGTGACAATGAATGCAACAAAATGCATAATCGAAACCACGTATTGTGATGCAGTATTAACTTTAACTTCAATTGTAGCAGAAAAGGAGAACTCCTAATACATAGGTGTTGATCGAGCGGACTGAAGCACATTGTAGTTCATATTTGGAATTACTTGCAATTAGATATGTTTTTTTTTACTGAATTCATCTGAGCAAGAGCTCATCGTGTAGGCTACAGCAAGGGAGATGAAGATTTTTAATCATCGAAACTGTGGGATAAGCAGGTCAATGGGATTCGGTTTAAGGGCTACAGTTAAAGCCTAGAGTTAAAGTACAAACTTACTGATCAAAGTTACGGCCCAAGTTACGGCCTAAGGTTACAGCTTAAGTTATGGCATCTCAATTGGGGCAATGCACGAGATGTCTCTTAAGACCAATGCACTTTGATCTCACCTATATGTTCATCACATTGAGAGATGGCAATTTTAGCCCTTCTTACAATAGGCTTACCATTCCTCATTTGAGGAATGACTTCCTCTACTCCACCCATTTGATAATTGCATCTTTTCGCAATATCTTCTGAAGATCCCAACACAACTTATAATTGGCCAGGTTTTAAGTTTTCGAGTAATTTAATCATTTTTTTTTCTGCCTTGCAGCCATGGCAAATAGAATTCTATCCATTTGTCCCAAACTTGTTTGGACAAGGATACTTTGAAGCGATAGTCCCTTCTATAGTAATCTCTCTCAGCGGGTTGACCTAATACGGAGAGTAGAGAAAAAATGCAGTTAAAAGAGTTGCAGGTGTGATAACAGTGAAATCTTTGGGGTCATCACTGATAGGGATCAAAGGGCGTTCATTAACGATGCGGACAGCATTACTTATGCAAGTAATTAGTTCGATAAGGTTTGGTTTACGTGAGTTCGTATCCAAGATGTGATATAGCACATTCTTGATTTGTTTTACCATTGATTCTCAAGCACCACCTTGGGCTGGAGCATAAACCCAATCAATCTCTTCCTTTCTCAAGGAGTTTTGAAATGGTTTAGACTGGAGGGTTTCAGGTAAACTTTTTTGCGCGGCTTGGAAGGTACTCTCATTGTAGGAGTAAACTGTGTTAACCGGCCCACGTAAATCGCAAAACCTTGAAAATGCAAGTAAAAGATCGTTGAGCGCAAGTGAAGTCACTAATTCCACGTGAACCGCTCTAGAGGCCATACATGTAAAGAGGAGACCCCAAGCTTTCTTATGACTTCTTCCCTCTGCATAAAGCAAAGGGCGAAAATATTCGATGCCGCAACTGAAAAAGGGCTTGTCGTTAGCCGTGGTAGGAGATTGCGGCAATTCAGACATAAATTGTCTGATTAGGTTGTGCCAAGGGTGGACGCAAAAACGAAATGGGACTAGTTTGCCGTTTGTTATGTCATCTTGGTCGAACCAGAGTATTCGAAAAAGATCTCTCTGCATCGAAGGCAGTTTTATCTGAAAGAAAAATTTTGTAACATCGGCAATCAAGGCAAATTTACCTAACCTGAACCTAGTTAGCACGTGTAGCAACGGATTCAAGAGACCCGGGCCAGACATAATTACGTCATTTACAAACACACTTTTAAATTTGGACTTCTCATCATATACAATAAGCTTCTTAGCTGGCGAAATGACAAAATACGGAAGATACCATGTACAACCCGTGGTAGCATGTGTTGCAATCAAGTCATCACTGATACGCTCGACATAGTCATTCGACTGCAAGTCTTTCATCGTATCGAATAGATTAGATATTCACAAAGGTCGAGTTGTTTCAGAGCCTTTTTTCGAAGTGCCGCGGCCTGTCTACTGCCAGCTTATGATTGTTAGGTAAGTTGATGTTACTCATCAAGGGGACGGGGTTTCAAATTGTTTTCCTTTTAGCTTAATATTTGGTTCGACTTGTTAAGTTGCCATCATATCATTACGAGATAACTGAGGTGATTCGTCATTTATCGAGATTTCTCTAATCACCTTTTTTAGGTCATTGATTTCTTGATTTTTAGTTTTAACTTCCGATTTGAGGTAAGATATCACATCACATTCTAAAGCAAGACTGGTTTTACGAACTTTTGTAACGCTGGATAAATAATTACTTCACAAATATTGGAACTTCAATGGCAGCTAAAATTCCAAATTCAAATGTAAATTTTGAATCATTCATGTTAAACAGAAAATGTTCTTCTTTTGGCTTTCCTGATATAAATGAGATAGAAGTATCTGATGCTATAAGGAGCCTCAAAGCAAATAAAGCTTCAGGCATTTTTGAAATACCTTCTAAATTTATCAAAATGGCTAATGTAATTATATGCCCTTTTTTAACAAAAGTACTGAATAAATGTGTTTTGCAAGAAATCTTTCCTGATGTACTCTCAAGCAATACTCTCAAGCAATACTCTCAAGCAATACTACTCAAGCAATTCAAACATCTTTTAGCCTTAATGATCATGTTTTTTCGTTCTAAAGAGACATGTTTAAGAATCTAGAGCATTGTGATAAACGATGATGTTCTTCAGCACCATTCACCGAGCAACAAAGACAAGGACGTGTTGTAGAGGAATATTTACTGTTACTAAATACCTTTGCTGAAGTCTGCCTCACCGGGCATGCAGATGATTTCTTGTACGTCATTTTGGCTTCCGATGAGTCAGAATCACCTAGCAACAAAATGGCGAAATCGGAAGATAAACATGTTTCTTCCCGTACTACAAAATCAAGTAAATTGTGAAACTTAGGTTCGTTAGTACTGCCATGTTTCTCAAATAGAAAGTCTAAAAATTTCGATTGTGTTGCCAGTGGCAGTCGTTTCGCTAAGTCTAATACAAACCGTCCTTCTAACTTGTAGCGTTGGTCATGTGCCTGAGCGTAAAGCAAACATTGTGATAATTGATCCTTGTAATCTTTCCACATAGAAGCCGACACTGATAGCCACTTAGGTGCGTAACGATACTTCCTGACTTCCGGTTTCGTATAAAAGCCACCACGTACTCCAAAGCGTTATGATAGCCGTTCTAAGGACATTTTAATCCTAGATTCAGGAGGCAACCTGGAGTATCAGAAACAAGATTAGCTATAGTTTGCGCGGCCGTTCCGACACACGCAGCTTGAAGTAAAGTTAAGCAAGATTCTTGGAAGTGGCAGCTTCTTAACCCTGTCATGCCCAAGGAAAAAACTCAAAATTTCTGATTTTTGAGTTTTTCTGAAAGACACAGATAATTTTACAACCAACACAAATTATTTGGTGGCAATATATATTGCAAATATGCAATATTGGGCTATAGAGGATCAATTGAAGAGTATTTTTTGTTTTATTTGTTTCACAAATATTCAATATTCTCTTCCAAAGTCATGTAATTTCCAACATTTTTTGTTGCATATTTGCAACGCTAAGCGCTACTGGGTTAAAGCAGTGATGCGATTTTTTAAAAATATGAAGGACCTATTCTTCCCATTAAGCAATCAAAGTAGCTCTAGGCCCTACAGTTTTGATATTGAAAAAATGAATCTTGTTGTGTACCATAAGTTTCTGTCTCCCTAGGTAGGCGAGAATTATAGATGTTAGAACAACCAGCACTTACGTGCCTTGGAATTACCTGTGGGTTGTGAGAATGGTTCGTACCAAAGTTCTGAGTTCCTGTCTAGCGTCCATACGTGTCCCTACAGTTAGGCTAGAGCACATAAGGCTCAGGGGATCGAGAGACCGCTGAGGTTTTGTCAAGAAGTAAGGCTTTCCAGGTTAAATTATTGTTCTTCTTTAAAATCGACTAGGTGGGATTATCTCTAGCGGCCCCTAAGCTTACACGTCTCTCAAATTCCGGATACGTTGGGTCATCTCTAGTGGCCCCATAGCTTACACGTCTCTTAAATTCCGCATACGTTGGGTAGTCAAAGGGAACGTTATTATTCAGATTAGTGCTTGACTCAGGCAACGATCGATGATCTTCACCCAAGCCAGCGGTGACATTTAATTTAAGTTGCTGTTTCTTGAATTCAGACTTGGCACTTAAATTTTGAATGGTAAAGTTAGATCTTATCCCTTCCTTTTTCAATTCATTCCTAGCTATCAGGGCATTAATTTCTTTTTGTTTGTTTAATTCTGTAAGGGCTTCAGAATGCCTTGCATTGAGGTCAAAGTTTTGAGGTTGTAGTTTAAGTTGTGATCCGTATGCAGCCAGATGGGATCGAGTTTCGATCTTAGCTTTAAGCCGAGTTGTCATGGGGTGAGACCCCTTTTTATATGTGTAGTTAACATTAGGAACTGTCTCATCACACTCTTTAGTCAAGTTAATTATCGATCGGTGGGAGGGTGGCCCTCCACGTATCACTAAGATCACTAATTCCAGCAGTTTTTAGGCCCGCAAAGATACAACCAGAGATGGGCGGCAAAGAAATTCGCCTACCACTTACTGGCTGAAGAAATACAATACAATACAACACTACAATTAATTACTGTCTATAGAATACAATACAATACAACACTACAATTAATTACTGGCTAAAGAAATACACTGCAACACTAAAATTAATTATTCAATTGAGAACAAGTTCGGAACTACCTTGCATGCCAAGAGTTTGTTTGTTGGATGTTCGTTGTATCTTCTGAATTTCTTCTCTGTTTAATCCATTTATGATTGAATTCCTCCACAATAGGTATTAAGTAATTCTGTAGGCTACTGTCCTTTATCACAAATCGGCCTACAAAGTTTCTTTTTTTCTTTCTTTTGATGTTGCAAAGTTAGATGAATTTGATGGTCTTCGAACTACTATTTTTAATTTGGATCGTCCCTCAAGGCTACTTAAAGAGGCTTTCTAATTTAGGAAGCTTGTATCATAAGTCTCCCTATCCTTTTCTAAGACTTCTTTCAACACACAACTTTTTGAAGCTTATTTTTTTTTATTTTTTAAGGATTAAAAATAGTTCTTAACAAACACCAAGCAGTAACAGCAAAAGATTTCAGCCATCCGGACGGCATTAACAAAAAACTGAAATGATTGAAAGAAAACAGTGCAACGATACTGGCTCTACCTTTGAGAAGGCGCCTTCCCGCAGGTAAAGTGCTAACGAATTAGGTGACGCGTGCGCAGAAGCAATTAACCCTACGTTAGTACCCTGGGATGTAGGAACACCGTTATTTTCAACACCCCATCACAAAGATTAGTGTTTATTACAAACAAAATGAACATATTGGTCTCCAACATTTATTTAATGAACAAAGGTACACAGCAAGACACCATGAAAGATAACTCAAAGCTGAAAAGGACAGTTTTTTTCTGTCCCTATATCCAAATAGTCATTACTCTGATCCATCATCATTTGATGCAGAATCTTGGCAGGTAACGCAAAGCACAAACAACTTGCTGTGGTCACTGGACACGTGTTTGCCACAATTGGTACGGTAGCCACTTTAACAAGTCAAAATTCTGCCACTGAAATTGACTACAATGCAACCGCCAACCAATCAGAACGTGTTATAAGAGGCTACCGTCCAATTGTGACCCTTCTAACATTCATCCAGAGAGTTAATGCTTGTTTTGAACTTCATCTGGTAATTACAGAAGAAAAAAAGCAATAGCAGTGGTGAGAATCGAACACGCGTTAATGAAATGACTACTTTCTAGCCCTAACCCTATCCCCTAAGCCAACCCGCTGACAAAAAATCCATCACTTAATTTGCTTTCTATGATCTTCTTTTCGCCATTTTTACGTCACTTAAATCATAGCTTATGATTGGTTGGTGGTTTCATTCTAGTCAATTTCAGTGGCAGAATTTCGACTTGTTAAAGTGGCTACCAATTGGTACACACTGTTTTTACGTTACGGTCTCGTGATCTCACACATAATGCACATCTCTTTGCACCTCCTGATGATGTCGGTGAGTGTGAAGGTGTTACGGATTCTACTGCCTCTGGCAACATTCTTCTGATTCCACTTCTCAGATCCCTGTGTAGATGAATGTTCTGCAATCTCCTCTTTAGAGCATCTTCGATGAGCTGCTGCATACATATGCCCTTGATAAAAATGCGGCGCTTTAGCTTGTTTTCAGGGTTATGGCAGTAAAGTACAGTGCCGGCAAAAGTTTAGAAAGTTTTGGAAAAAAAACTTAAAAATCAGATTAATATGTTTTTTTCTTCATATTTTTATTATTAAAACTTCAACGAACTTTATCATATATCGAACACCTTCAATACACACCAAATTGTATCATATGTACTAATATTTAGTGTGATAACCTTTGTTTTTGATAACATTTTGAATAGGGCAGGGCATAGAATCTGAGAGGTTTTTGCACACATTTTCGTCAATATCCATGCACCAAACTTCTGTAACAATTCGTTTTAATTCCTAGAGACACGGATTTTTGGATGAGTCAACCTTTTTGCAGTTTTCCTCCTATAAACCCTACGTCCGAAGACCTCTTGGCTCTTCACCAGTGAACCCTCGATACATCCAAAAAACTGTCAAGCACCCTCCGTTAGTGATGGCTTGGGGGCGCTTTTCTAGTCAGGGCCGAGGGGGCTTCGATTTCTTACCTTAAGGCAAACGATGAACGCCATACGCTACATCAGTGTCCTAGATGCTCATCTTCTGACTTTTATGAACATTCACGGATATACGACTTTCTAACAAGACTCTGGACCTTGTCATAAAGCTAAGGCGGCTACGAAGCGGTTTCAGACGAAAGGTGTAAATATGAAATTGTGGACTTTGATAAAACAGAAAGTCTCTAGATCAAATCCAAGCAATTTGGAGGAATTAAAACGAATTATTACAGAGATCTGGTGCATGAATATTGTCGAAAATGTGTTCAAAAACCTCTCAAACTCTATGCCCCGCCGTATTCAAAATGTCATCAAAAACAAAGGTTATCACACTAAATATTAGTACACTTTTTTTTGGTGATCTTGATCTTGATCTAAGATCACTTTTTTTTGTGTGATCTTGATCTTGAAGAACAATAAGATCAGGATCACTTTAAAATTGAATTTACTTCCTACATAGAGGCATTTTTTTAGAACTCGTACTGTACAAAGTAGTTAGTGGCAACTACTAACATAAAGCTACTATTAATGATATGTGCTCAAGAAAAGACGATTTAAAGTCTCCATCTAATCTGGTCAGCGTTGCCATTTCAAAATTGAAAAAGTTTTTTGTGTTGGTCATAATAAAGAAGTCAACTTCCGTGTACTTTATGTTGACGTATAATAAAAAATGATTTAATGTGAATTTTAAAGAAATGTTTGCTTTTATTGACCTAATTTTAGATGTTTCAAAAGTCTAGAATGGCGGTGTTAAAAAATCTGGATTCTAGCCGACTTTGGTTATGTAAAGTGGTTTATTGCAGCAAATCAACCAGGCCAAGACTTGTTTAGGGTCTGAGTATGGAGCGGTTTGTCGGACCGCAAACCTCTGACCTTTTTTAATAGCAGACAACAGTATCAAAGTTGCCAGGTGGGTAAACGGTGCAATAAACATTGACATAATGCAGTGAAAATTAAAACTACTTAGTAACACAAATAAAAACTCCCACATGAACCAGACAAAAATTTGGTAAAAAATGATGCGGTTCAAAGTTTATTTTTATTTATTATAAATAAAAAGTATAAAACTAATTGCAAATTTTGCGACTTTTTCAGAACTACTGTAATTAACCGCGGCCTTGGGGGTGACGTTGCGATTCTAAGCAAACTACGTCAACAATTGATAGGCCTATAATAGCAACAGTCACTAACTTATTACAATTCTTAGGCCAGCGATCGAGTAGATAAAAGTAAAAGTTAGCAATACCAACTATATACCTTTACCCAGATTGCTTATAGTTATTATTTTTTGCAACATCATTGATCAAAAACTTCATTTTTTTTCAAGTACACAAAAAGTGATCTTGAAAGTGATCTTGATCTTCAAGATCACGATCTTGATCTTGATCTTCAAGATCACATAGTTTGGTGATCTTGATTTTGATCTTCAAGATCACCTATTCTTGGTGATCTTGATCTTGATCTTCAAGATCACCAATATTGGTGATCTTGCCCATCTCTGAGTACACATGATACAATTTGATGTGTATTGAAGGTGTTCGATATATGATAAAGTTTGTTGAAGTTTTAATAATAAAAATATGAAAGAAAAAAAAACATTTAATCTGATTTTTAAGTTTTTTTCCAAAACTTTCTAAACTTTTTGCCGGCACTGTATGTATGTATTTATGGTTGAAATGTTCAGCAAAGAGTAGAAAATCGTCAAGGGCCAACGCGGCTATTTCTTGCAGTGTCGTATTCCCTTGACATTTGATCAACCGTATCAACTCCTTCTTTGGTCGAGTTGTAGAAAGTGATAATTTCAGGCTTCTTCATGTCACCAGACTCCGGATCAATTTTGCTATCATGATGTATGCTACTGAAAAGTACAACGTTTTTCTTTTTCTTACTTTGAGGCACGTAGGAGACTTGTGTCACGTCATCTCCAAATCCAACATACTGTCACATGTAACCCTGTCCTTGACTGATAAAAATTCTTGGGGGATCTCACGTTTGTTTTTGCGAAGTGTTCCCACAGCAGACAATTTATGGTCCTGAAGTAGACTTACGACTAGTGGGTAAGTGGTATACCAATTATCAAATGTAACATTTCTGCCTGATTCTGAGGTTTCCGAGATAAGTCTTGTAACTACAGCAAAAGATGAATTTTCAACTTTGAATGGTCCATCAGGTTGTTTTCCTGCATAAACTTCCATTTTGCAAATATAATAAGTTTTAGCATCTGCCATTGCTTGTATTTTTATTCCATACTTTGCTGGTTTGTTTGAGATATATTGTCTGAAGGGACATCTGCCCCTGAAGGCCACAAGCATCTCATCAATTATCACAAACTCCGATGGTGCATAGTTCCTCAAACAATTTTCAACAAGCATCTCAAAAAAGTCTTTTTTTGGGGCAAGCTTATCCAATAGTCTTCTTGAAGGCCTGGTAGCTTTGTCATCAAACCGTATGCAACACAGTAAAAATCGGAAGCGGTGCAGTGACATTGTCAGTCGAAACACTTCTATGCCAGTGCTTCACTTTTCCACAAATCATCAAAGTTCATTCTGTTGCTATGATAGATACCAGCTAATTTTACACCTAGAAAACATTTTATTTCTACAATACAGTGTCCCTTGCTTTACTTTTTTAATTGTAATTCTCTCTCTTTGCACTGATAAACAAGTTGGTCTTTTCAACTAATAATTCAATCATTTTAGGAGTGATAAATAGTTCCCAAAAATCAAAAGGCACTTTTGCATTTAGGGCTGATCCTTTAGGTCCTACTCTTCCACGGAAGATATTCTGAGGTCGGGTACGAACTGCTGAATTAGGCATTTCCTTCTGCCATCATGTTTTCTTGTCTTTTCCTAGCCATCCGTCACACTTTGTTTGTTTCTGGCATGACTGTTGATCTGGGTCATCAGATTCTGATTCATGGCAATCAGAATTAGAAACAACTTCATCTTCTGATACAAAATCTGATTCTCCTTCACTATCATCTTCAGCATCACTTAGAATGTCACATTCTTGCAACATGCTTTGTATCCTCTCTATATTCCAACTGTGACTATCCATTTTATATCTGAAAAGATAAGAACAAGGCCTAGGACTGTAAAATTTTCAGGTTTTTCCCACTTCTAACATTTACGAAGGTACTGAAAGAAGAAGAATGTAAGTGCTGCCAACTCAAAACAGCAAACAAATTTATTACCCTGGGGTGCTGAAACACCTCAGGGTACTAACGTAGGGCTAAGCAAATGAGCCTCTGGAACACAAAGTCACATGCATTATATGTGTGTGAGGAGTGTTCTTCTGCATGTAAGTGAGACATGGCCCATTAGGCTACCATCGAAAAACGAAATTGGTCATGTTGCAAGAACAATGCCATGGAATGATGGATCTATTTCAAGTGCCTTTCTGACCGACTGACAAGTCCTGACTTCTCTCGGAGGCCCTGGAGGGTGGGCAGGCAAAAGAGGCTTGAGCCGACTGGTTCTCTTTTAGCTTCTTGAAAATTTTCTTTATGTGAACTAAACAGTGACATAAAAGAGAAGCAATGGCAAATTGAAACATTTTACCAACTAAAAATATTTTAACAAACTCAAAGAATCTCAGTCGTAAACTACTCTATTTAAGAAGCTAAAAACGTCATTTTATTAAATAGAGCGATGTTCAATGTCTTAAAGAAAGTGAGTAAACTGACTAGCAGGGCCTCCCAAGATGGGGGCCAAAGCGACGGCCTCCTTCTTATTTGCTGATACTTCTTTCTCATGTATTTGTCCATCAAACAATAAATACTATTAATGCTACGAAAATGCTACTGTTACTATTCGCCTAAGATACTTAACACAGCCTGTTTTACCCTTATTGGGATGATTAGAAAGTTATTATTCAAATAGAACTTTCAAATTTTGTATTTGAATACCTTGTGATGAACCTAATAAGGGTAAAACAAGCTGAAGGTTTTTAGGGAATAATAACTATAGCCTAATTGATATATTCCCTCATTTCGTAAGCTATTTGACTTGTAACAATGAAAAGCAAATAAAAGATATATTTTTCTAGCACGGCAACAACAAGTAAAGCAGAAACAATGTTTAGATATTGTTTTCAATACTAATTAACTCAAACTGTTTAGAGCATTGATTTGTTCTGCTTTTCAAAAAATATGAATAAGTGGGCTACTGCTACAGTCTCACATGAGGTACCAACCATAGCCTACTACAGTGATGTACGCGCATACAAAAAGTATTGACGCCGTCAGCGTAAACGCAAACGTTCGAAAAACCATACGCCGTATGCGTCAACGTAACTTGTAAAAAAAGTTGGCGGCGTCAGCGTCAGCGCATACACTAGCGTAAACTAATTTTGTTTGCTAGGTGCCAAACCAGTGCCGGATCCTTTCCTTCCCGAATTATTATTTTGGGCGGGAAAATTTTTCTAAAGCTTTCATGGGGTAGTAATGACTTTAAAAAAATGATTTTTTTTGTTTGTTTATTTTATTTAGTGTTGTCGAGCGGCAACACTAAACGGCTTGTTTATTTTGTTTGTTTATTTTATTTAGTGTCGCCGAACGGCAACACTGGGAAGGAAAGGGTTAAGGAGGGGAGCGGACTAGGCTGAAGCCCAGGACCCCCACCTCAAACAAAAAATCAAGATGACATAGGCCTCTGGCCATAAAAACCATCCAAACATTTCTTGCAATACTGGATACAGCAGGGCTCAAGCAAATGCCAGCATAAAGACGGTGGCTTTAAAGAGTCTGAAATACTTGATAAAAATCAGCATCGATTTTGTACTCAGTTTTTGTTTTTTAGAGTAGGCTACATTCTCGAACGGGAGAAAAATTTGATAGAAACTGGCTGTGTTATTCTAAATCGACGGGATGAGTTTATTGCTTTGTCTGTAAGCTGATGTCGCAAAAAGAGAGCAAATTAACTTCTGGCTTTAAAGATTGGAAGCATGCCCACGAATCATTAAAGAGCCATGAAATCTCACAACCACATTTTAATGCAATGGCAGCAATGTGCGCTAGAAAATCAGAAATGCAAATTGATTGAAATTTAGTTCTTTCGTGTGAAAATGAAATACAATGGAAAGATTTTCTACAAAGAGTTATTAGCGTTGTGAAGTTTCTGTGCGTTAGAGGTTTGCCTTTTCGAGGTAGTGACGAGTTGGTTGGCTCACCAAGTAGTGGCAATTTTTTGGGAATACTTGAATTACTTAGTAAATTGGCCTCTGATGATGCTCAATCTAGAGAGAGCAAAGTCGAAGGAAAAGGATTTGTAAAAAAGTTGAAACAACTGGACACAGCTATTTTGCTTGATATGTGGAGTGCAATTTTGGAAAGGCTTTAAAAAACAAACTTGTCTCTTCAAAAAAGTGGATTGTGTTTGAATAATGCAGTACAGTTGTTACAAAGTCTCATGAGCTTTGTCAAAAGCGAAAGATCCAACTTTGAAACGTATGAAGAAAAAGGTAAGAAGAAATGTGGATCCAACACCTACGCAGGTTATTCAAAACGAGTTCAAACCCAACGTTATAAGCATTTTGATGAGCCCTCTACAAAACCAACGATTGTTTCCGCAAGAGATAAAGTTAGAGTTGAAGTGTATCTTGCCATACCGGTACCGCCTACCAGTTTGCAGTTTCATTTTTGATTTATGGCCTATACTCCTATAAAGATGCTTCTGTTTTTATCGTGTGAAGCTGACAAACAATTCACAGTTCATACATAAAGTTGCGGCCAAAAACAAACGTTTAGTTTTTTTGTGAAACGATTAAGCTTACTTCGATCGCTTTGTATCTCAACAGTTTTGTGTTTAAGTATTCGACACCATTCACACCAAGCACTAAAAGTTTGTTGTCATTACTAAATTTGCTTTTCAACCAGCAAACGAATCTTTTCTGAAGAAATACTGTTGGAAATTAGGTAGGTTTTTTCTCACAATTTTCTTGGGGCAAAAATGTTTGTTTTGAACAGTAGGCTACAGTAGTTGCACAAAATGAACATGTTATCCTACAGTATATCAATAATCGCCTATAAGCAATTTGTATTGAAAGTGTTGACACTAAAAGTTGTGGAGAAAAGATCAAGTTCACTTTGAACAGTAATAGCCTATCTCATAAACGGTTACGTTTGTTGATCTGCTCTAAAATGAGTGGTTTTGCTTTCAAAAAGACAACTAAAAAACAGTGGCGTCCTAGAGAATAATAGCGTCGCTCTAATAAAGTCAGCATTAAACGAATTATGTCATTTTATTGTTCTAAAAATTATTGTAACTGTCTCCGCCGCCAGTGTAGTCAAATCGTTTGACAGCCGCTGGCTTCGATCAGTCTTTCAACAAGGTTGATAGGATCTCCATTCTGTTTTGTCCTTTGCGATGTTTTGTAATCGATGGAGATGTGATTTGCTGAGCAGGGATCCCAATTCCCAGGCCAGCTTTTCTGATGTCAGATCTCAGCAGTTGTAATAAGTTGGTACCGGTTCGGCCTTGGTACTTTTTGCTGAAATAATGATCTAAAAATAATATTCCTGTTTAATCGCTTTTTTCGATCCCAATTGCAGCAAAAGCACAGTAGCCTACCAACTAGGCTACACAATACACACAACTCGGGGTTTGGAGGCGGAGCCCCAGCTGCTGAGAAATGCTTTTAGCGTCATTGATCGATAACCTTTTTAGCGAAAAATGTCACTTGATAAGGGACCCCACATTCCGCTCAGCCCAGGGCCCCATAAATCCTTAATCCGGCCCTGTGCCAAACATTCACACGGTATAAACCACTCAAAACCAACAAGTTTTATGTTGAATTTCCACGAAGAAACACAAGCATCTAAAAGTGTTCATCTGGCATTTTGCTGCGTTTTGGTTTCAATATGTCCTTGCCCATTGAAAACATCCTTTCAACTTATTCAAAATTTGGAAAGTTTGATAAAAAAAATGTAAACAACAGCTAAGATATTAAAAAGTATGCGTTGACGCTATTCGCTAAAAAAACGCGAAAACTTTACGGCGTAGCCTCAAGCGACAACTATCCAAAAAATGTGGCCGCAAGCGTTAGCGTAAACAAAAAGTCTAGCCTACGTCGCAAGTCTACGGCGTAGAATTTGCAGCGTATACGTACATCTCTGGCCTACTAGCTTACACCAACTCCCTATTGTTGGGTGGTCTTTATATCTTAGTGGTACCTTGACCCTGTTTCTCGCTTTGTGCACAGTTTTCAGGAGAACTACAATAATTTTGTTCAGTGTAATGAGTAGGCTTATTGCTTGTTTTTCATTTTCAGGTTGACGATGCGGCGGGTAATCCCCAAGTGGGAGTGCGACTGCTAGGCGAGAGCCATTCGGTGGAATTCATCACAAGAAGTGTAGATGGTCTCATTCAAAAAGCAACATTCTCTGATGTTTCATTGCTTTTTAATCACGTAAGTGTTATTCAGAAATTATTGCTTTGAAGTCATTATTATTGATAGTTTATCTAACTTTGTAACTCTCCTTGTTGCTTAGAAAGATTATAGTGCGTCATGCAAAAGAATTGCCAGATCCTTTGTACATTTTCAGACAAAAAGCGATTGCGTAGCTTAAAAATTAGCCAATGAATTTCAGTCAAGCCTCAACTAAAGTTTTCAAAAATTTTACAATTTAATCAAAAGTTATCTATTGTCAAGGCATCAATTAATTGTACGCCGCCTAAATACAATGGTGTTCAGTGGCGTACGCAGGGGGGGGGGGGCATTGGGCCATGCCCCCCCCCCTTAAAATTGTTTTAGTAGTTAACGACGTAGATTAAGGCATTTAATTTGTTTTGCATTGCTCTGTCAAAGCAATTACTGTAACAATGTTGTTTTATAAACTAAGCCAATACGAAATGCATGGCCCACTCCACCTACCCCACCCCAGGTATGCCAATGTATAGCATAGTGTTTTGTAAGCCTATTACAGTGATTAGTGAGAGAGAAATGGATATAGTCTAAACTAAAACCATACTGGGATATCATGAAGACATCTGGGATATCAATGGCCAGTGGCGTAGCCAAGGGGAGGTGGGGGGTGGTTACAACCCCACTTGGCACGCGTGTGACGTCACGATATTGAGAATGATGCTTTCAGTCTCTTTATGCTTGGGAATGATGCTTTCAGTCTAAAAAAACTAGCCTAATTTTAAACAAAACTGCATTAAAAGAGCGAGTTTTGCCAATACCAAACATTCAAACATTTCAGCCAGGAATTAACAAGAAAACATAGAGACTTAGCTTTATTTCCAAAAAATGCCGAAGAAAACATGATCTTATCCTTTTGCTATGCCACCTGACAGCACCATTTTACAGGAATATTCATACCCACATTTTTGTTGAAAATGCTCTCAGAATGCACCAAATTCAAAGTAATTTTTCAAAATTTTCTGGGGGAGGCCCCCCAGACCCCCGCCGCTGGGTGTCGTATTAAGCGAAAACGCCGTCGGGCTTCGCCCGCCAGTCGTCAAAACCCCCCCTTTCAAAATTTCTGGCTACGCTACTCTCAATGGCCCCCCTCTTGAGAAAATCCTGCGTACGCCACTGATGGTGTTAATAAATTTAAACTAATTATCCCTGTAAAAATTAAGTATAAAAATAAATCACAAATGTAAGAAATTGTAAGAAATATGTAAGAAATATTACACTTATAACTTGACTAATTCAGTAGCCTAATGCTACACTTAGATCAATTAATGACTTTGCATATTAGTAGCTTGTTTAGTAAATTTAAGTTTTTCAGTTTGTAGCCTAATTGCTTTGAACAGTTAAGAATTTCAGATAGCCTACTATCGCACTAACCAGATGATAAATTTAAGTTACAAACTTTTTTTTAAAAAAACGTTTAAAAATTTTGAAATATATTTAACAAACAAGCATTAATTTACTTTTGAGAAAATCAAAAATAACATTTATGCTAAAAAAACTGGCAACACTACTGTTTGAGGTAGCCTACGTTTTGTGAACACAAGTTTAGTATCTACAATACATTTTGGAATCTTCGTTTTTTCCGGCTGCATGGCCGAGTGGTGAGAGCCCTGGAACGGCAATCGAAAAGGTGCCGGTTCGACACCGCTCAAGAGCATGCGGCTTTGTCTGTGGCAGGAGGAAAAACCTAGAACATCACACAACTAAGGTGAAAGAGAAAATTGAATTGAGTCCTGTCTTTGTCATGAGTTACCAAGGAGGGTGGGGGGACTTATATACCAGTCCCAGGTACACAAGTCCCCCCCCACCCCCTTGGTAAGTCATGACAAAGACAGGACTCAATGGACATGGCTCTTTCGCCTTAGTTGTGTGATGTTCTAGGCGTTATCGTGGCAGGACACTTAAAGGCATGCTTGAAGGTGGACACGAAGATTGCATTCCTTGCTTTCCCGTCCACTTAATCTAAATCTTCAACCACCGGGTGTAAGCCTGGATACGACAAACAAAATCTTCGTCTTTTGATAAAAATGCTTCATCTCTACATTTTTTGACACTTTGAGTTGTGAAGAGATAAAGCTAATGCGACATTCTTTCAACATCTTCATGCAGCAAAAAAGTATGCTACGCCTTGCAAAGTTAATTTGAACGTGTAATAAATGAACCAATGTTAGTTGGTTATGAGAATTTTTATTCTCAGAATGAGAGCGCTTCTTTAAGAGCTTAATTGGTACTGGTAGTCTTGAATAGTCACTGAAGCTCCGACCGAGCGAAGACGCCATTCTCGAGTTTCACCCTTGTTTGGAATCATCGGTCTTGAATATCTACATGTCCTGAGCGGGAATCGAACTTTCAACTTGATGGAAATTGTGGAGGTCTCCTACTTGAGTGGGACTCGAACCTTGACAACGGAATAAGTGCAATTAACAACAGTTTCATTGTCTTGAGTCCAACGGCGTAGGCTACCTTGACCACTGTGGCTGGGTGTTCAAACTTTTTCAGCAAGATTCCCCACCATACGCATTTACTTTGCATTAGTGTTCAGTTATAAAGTCCACCAAATCAGTAAGTCTAACTTCATCCGATGCAAAAGATGACTAAAAACTTCCTGTATTAAAGACGTTTTTCTGCCTAAAACCAAACTTTCGATCACATTTGGCAACACCAACATCACACATACACTGTTTATTTGTTCATTTTTGACCAAACTGTTATTTTTGATCACATATGCAACACCTAGGCTACATCAACATATGCAAGAGCAACACCTACGTTACATCACACATAGGCTACACCAGAGGTGTAGCTTACAGATGCAAGATTTTTGGGATCTGGATCTGATCTGATCCTGTTTTTTCTTTTTGAGATCCGAATCCGACAATTTCTAAATATTTCAGATCCTGATCCGAATTTACTATATGTTTGAAATTTTATTAGGAAAGTATTTCACCACATCATAGGTTCATACTTTTTCTGAAAGAACTTGGTAAAAAGGATTTATGAAATTTATTAGCCTATTGCAAGGCTACTCAACTAGCGGACCGCGGTCCGAATCCGGACCTTCTGAGTGTTGATAGTGGACCTCGGGCTTCCAGAAGAATGACCTTATTGACACGTTTCTGGGCCTCTTTAAACAGATTTCTACTGGGAAGAAGCATTTTTTTCTGTGATTATCCTAATAGCTGGGAGGGAAGTCTCTCAGACCTCCAACACTTCGTCAAAAATCTAAGTGAAGTTACATTTTACCTAAAAAAAAAAGGTTCGGTACCGTACTGGCATTAATACTTTAACTTTCGTGGTTGCGTATGAAATAATTTAATCACCGGACCGCTAAAGGCATTCGATTTGTCACAGTGTACTTTTCTTACCATTAGTTGAGTAACCCTGGCCTATAGCCTACTTCTTTGGAAGTGTTAATTTACATGGACGTGATGTTGAAAATAACTTAAAATTCAATGGATTGTTCGCTTCTATCAAGAATGAAAAATCTTACGACTCTACCGGTTATACAGTACTTGAAAATCAAAGCAACTTTTCATGCATTATCTTAAACATGCATATCACATTTTAGGTCTAGCTTTCTCCGTGATCTTTCAATCAGTCATGTCTTTTAATTATTTTGAATCAGTATAATCCTTCCAAGCTGTGTATCTTACTTAGAGTAACTAGGTTCAAGAAGAAGGCTAATAAAAACCTGATTCATCAAATGTTACATCAAGCACTAGCGTACGCAGGGGGGGGGAGGCATTGGGCCATGCCCCCCCCCCCCCCACTTAAAATGTTTTAGTAGTTGACGACGTAGATTAAGGCATTTATAATGTTTTGGATTGCACTGTCAAAGCAATTAACAATGTTGTTTTATAGATGATGTTGTTGACAATGTTGTTTTACAGATGATGTTACGCCGTAGCCTACCCTCCGTACCCCCCTCTCATAGGCCTTGGCTTGAGGGTGGTTTAGGGTAGGCCTTTTTCGTTCTATAGTTCAGAGTGCGGTAATTTTTGATTAAAGTTAGCATTGCATTCGATATTAAAACTTTCACAGAGTAGTTCGATTTATGCTTTAATTAAGGTAATGACGTTGCCTATCATGATCGAAATATTATTGTTTTTAATTCTCCGTTTAGGCCTACTAGGCCTATCATGCTTTTCATATTCAGAATCGGTATCTGTACACTGTACAGTGACATACGCAAAGACCGTGAGAGTCTATATTTCACCAACAGATAAGTTATCTTAAACCTTGGTCAAACTATAGAGTAGCATAAGGCAACTCTTGATAAAAAAAAAAGTCAAACTATATCGAATGCTCCCTCCCCACGGAACAA
Organism: Aplidium turbinatum; assembly: GCF_918807975.1. Classification (NCBI taxonomy): domain Eukaryota; kingdom Metazoa; phylum Chordata; class Ascidiacea; order Aplousobranchia; family Polyclinidae; genus Aplidium; species Aplidium turbinatum. The sequence goes on along the minus strand of NC_137473.1, from coordinate 20,869,791 downwards.
CATCCTGCGTACGCCACTGAACGTACCCTCAATACGCGTAGTTCATTGGGTTTAGTAAGCCAACTACGTCGTCTACGTAAGGCATTAAATGCAAAGTTAAGAATGTTATATCGTACATCGTTTGTTTTCAATACAACATCTATCCAAATGAGTAAACTAGTCGTTGCAAATTAAAACATTATCGTCAATGCAAGCTGAGTACCTATGCCAGTAACCGATCGGCCAGTGGCGTAGCCAAGGGTTGTAACCCTCAACATCCCCCCCTTTGGCACGCGTGTGACGTCACGATATTAAGAATAATGCTTTCAGTCTCTATGGCTCTAAAACAAAGTGTGCCTAATTTAAAACGAAACTGCATTAAAAGAGCGAGTTTTGCCAATACCAAACATTCAAATAAAACTCAGCCAAGAATTAGCAACAAAAAAACATAGAGAATTAGCTTTATTGCCGAAAAATGCCGAAGAAAACATGATCTTATCCTTTTGCTATGCCACCGGACAGCACCATTTTACAGGAATATTTATATCCACATTTTGTTGAAAATGCTCTCAGAATGCACCAAATTCAAAGTGATTTTTCAAAAATTTCTGGGGGAGGCCTCCCAGACCCCTCGCCGCTGTGTGTCGCCTTTGGCGAAGACTCCGTCGGGCTTCGCCCGCCGGCCGCCAAAACCCCCCCTTTCAAAATTCCTGCCTACGCCACTGCCATCGCCTATTATTAGCAAATGGGCGTTCTTTATTTTTTTTTCGTTTTGTATCAAAAGCATTTTCAATGGTCCTCCCGTGAGAAAATCCTGCGTACGCCACTGACATCAAGTATTAATTTTAGATCGGACCAAATTAGACAGACTGGCGCACCATCAACGGCAGTCAAACACGTTTTGCGCGATACAAACGATGTGCTCATTACAAGCCAAACTCACGTGGTTGAATGGTCTCAAATTTTGACAAAAACACAATAACCCTTGAAAAAAGGCCAGTGAATAATTTAGGAGGCCTATATTGCTATAATGTGAAATGTACACCTGTTCTATTTTCTACAAGCACATTAGGCGCCATGAAACTAATGGTGTATCAAATATATTAAAAACTATGCATGAAATGCCACTAGATGGAGCACCGGTTGTGATATTTTCTTCTTTGTTGACGATTTTGCTCCATCGCTCTCTTGTCACCTTTGAAGCATTATGCAAATTGGAAAGGTTTTATTTGTGCCTTGCGATACATTCATAAATAGGCTAGTTATTCTAAAAACCACATTACCGTTAGGCTACATCGTTTGTGTTAGTCTTTTTTCGCAAAGAAAGCCGCGACAATAGGATGCAGAGATATGTTGGAAATACAGTAGAACTTTGATAACTCTTCACCCCAGGGGGAACAGAAAAAGTGACGACTTACGCGAACTGACGACCAATGCAAACACCTAAATTTTGCCATTGTTTCGCGCATTAATTTCATGGTGCTCCGCGACCTAATTAAATGCGATAGTGGTAAAGTGAGACGAAGAGGAAAGCGAGAAAAGAATTTAATTACGGTGCACAATAAAGTACAGTAATAACGCACTTAACTGAAGAACACAGATATTATTAACTGCGTTTTGCTTGCAAGTGTCTTGTCAACCAAGTAGTCATGCAGTTTTGATAGTGAGCTTGCGAATTCACCACTGTCTTCTTGGTATAACATATAGTGTTGGAGCTTTCCAACATTCTGCAAAGCTTCTTTTGTAGATGGAGGTGGCACAGGCTCTTCTTCCTCTTGACCATCATCTTCTTCGTTGTTTTCGCACGAACCACGCACGTGCTGAACAGCGCTTCTCTTGTCGCCAACAGAGCACGTGCGCGCACACCCGCAATCGACCAGACCAACATACTCCACGCATGTGCGTCTGGCCCGATAGAGTGTGTGCGTGCACACGTCTTAGCGCAGTAATTTCTTCTCGAAAGAGTCTGTAAATGTCACGTCAGCATTTGGGTGGATGACAACTTAGACGATTATGCGATTGCGATGACCACTTAACCGAACTTGATTGTGTACAAAAGATAGGCTTTCTGCCGGGACCTCGCAATCATTGACGACTTGGGCAAACTGACGAGTTTTCCGAAGACGAGTTATCCAAGTTCTACTTTATGGTATATTTTTTGTGAATTCGGACAAAGAATCTGCTCCACACAAGAGCTGTGATATTATCCTCTATCACTAGGCTCGACCGCAAAGGCAATCCGGCTGTTGTCGAATATAGATGGAAATGGTTTATTAAATTGGAGCGAAATAACAATGATACTTGACGTTTTTGCCAACAGTCTCTCAAACCACAATCCCGAGTGATCAGAACAGGAGTGTGATCAAAGAAGTCGTTTTCTGAAATAACATAAAAGCACAAATCACGCATTTGCCTAAAACTACAGTACAAGGCAATAATGATTAATGTGAGTTTTTTACATTGCTACATCCATCGTGAATATGCGTCGACCTTTAGCGCTTTACGGACAGATAGTGTGAATTAAATCAGCAATAAATTCCACATAATTAAAATGTCCATACCAATTTTTGCCAAGTAAGCCGGTGAATTGCGACAACAGCAACAGTCTGAAATTCTTTACACAGGATTCCAATGCGGTTACAATTCAGCTATAACAAATGAAATTAACGCGTTACGATACGTCGAAAATACGTAGATCATGCACAATAAAGCTGTGTCATTAAGTAAGCCCTTTTACAAGTGAACACAGCGCGTACAAAACTGATAGTGATAGATATGTTCAGCTTAGATACGTCAGACTATTAACACATACAGTAGCAAAGGCTAAATTTACAAATTAGCAATCAATTTGTACGGTACTCACATGAAGCAATCTCTTTAAAGCTGCTTGCCCGAATTCTACAAATCTCGACTTACTAAATAAGTCCGAACTGGCTGACAAAACAACCCAAGTTCACAGATGAACAGAACTTTTGCCCAACGTTGGCTACAAACTGTCTGATGATATTTCAGGCACAAGTGGGCTTATTTAAGATAAATTTTTACATGTTTTGAAGTTCCCAAATTATAATAAAGAAGCAACAAATCGAACACAATATTTTCCATGAATCACGGAATGTTGTTTCCGTACGCGATAAACTAAGATCCCAAGGGACGATGATTTCAATAAATCGTTACGTCACAATAAACTTGGAGCCACCGTGTTTTGCAAGGGCATATGAAATCACCAAAATGTTTTCCAAAATAAAGTGTTTTTTCTATATTGTTTTAAGCTAAGCAACTTTCCAGTACATCAATTGCGGTTGATCAATCGCCAGGAGAAAGCTACTATGCCGTCAAAGAAGGGCATTTATCAATATACTGCCACTCGTAAACATGTGAACTTCAAAACTTAGAAAGTGAAGAGAAAATATCTTACACTCCCTCCAAAAATAGGAAAAATATGCGAGCCTATTTTTAACGTGAAACAAGATATTTTCGCAATTACAAAGGGCAAAAACTCTACGGCTGCAATACTGAAGCGAGGCATAAAACACAATTACGAAACATTATGTATCTACTCATTGTTGTCTCCACACCGCATGCAGGAACGACAATGCGTAGATACCGCGAAAAATACAATCCACAATTGACTTCCGGTATATCGGGTTCCCACAGCAACGGATCAGCAGAGCGTTCATAAAATCAGCAAAGCGTCTATTATTTGCCCTCAGATCCAGGCAATTGCTTCGTAGAAGCGCATGAAAATGCAGTTCTTGCACTGCTTCGATCTATACAGAATTTGCGTTGATTGCAGTATCATTTGAGGCCTCGGCTGGCTTGCAGATAAGACACAGCTTTGCAATCGGCCTTCTCAGGATGCCGGTACCGACTCGAACATCTACTTGTCGCACTACTCCGTGCTTATCTGGATATGTATGAATGATTCTTCCCATAGTCCCACGTCGTCGTGGAAAATTATCGTCAACAATTAAGACGACGTCATTCGTCTCGAAGTTGCATTTTCGGTCCGGCCATTTTTGTCTCAAAGCGATTGTTGGTAGATACTCCTTTTTCCACCTTCGCCAGAACTCATCGGCTAGGAAATGAACTCTTCGCCATTGTCGTCGCGTATAGCAGTCTTTTTCGTTTGCCTTCACGGAAAGCATTGGAGGATCACTCTCCAAATTGTGTCGTAATAAATGATTTGGTGTCAGTGGTTGTTGATCCGTCGAATTGTAGTTCACTGGAACCAGCGGTCGTGAGTTCAGGATGTTCTCCACTTCAATCATGAAGGTGTTCAGCGTGTCGTCCGTCAGTGTGCCGAACTTGGAGAGCATAAAATCGAGAATCCGTCGAACCGAGCGGATCATTCGTTCCCAGACGCCTCCGAAGTGAGACGCCCCTGGTGGATTGAAATTCCACCTCATGGCTTTTCGTCGAAAGTATTGTTCAATGCTGGGGTCCTGTAAAGATCTCAAACAATCCTTTATTACGCGATGTGCACCGACAAAATTGGTGCCATTATCACTAAACACTTCCTTAGGATTTCCCCGTCTGGCAGCGAATCGTCGAAAAGCATTAAGAAATGCGTCAGTAGACATGTCATTGGCAATCTCTAAGTGGACTGCCCTCATAGTTAAGCAAGTGAAAATGCATCCATACCTTTTTACCATGCTCCTTCCCTGCTTAACCATGAAGGGTCCGAAGTAGTCGACTCCAACAGAACTGAAAGGAGGTTCATCAGAGCGTAGACAAACATCAGGTAGATCAGTCATCTTCTGCTCTCCTGTTGTCACATGGCTGCTAACGATCTTCCGCACAGCGGCGGAATCCTTGAAGAAGTTAAACCGCTCATGCAAAGACGTCCAAGTGTGTGCTATTCCTGCATGACCAACATGGAGATTCTGCTTCAAAATAAACGAAATTTTAGATTGACTTGAATACGAAAGAATGATTGGATGTTTGATATTGCAAGGACTCGCTGTATTCTCCAAGCGTCCTTCTACCCTCAAGGTGTCTGTAAAGTTATCATTAACAGAGTGCGGATACGAAATCGCGCTGTAATTTTGATTGAAAGCGTCGAAAAAGTAATGCAGTCGGTCTATGCTCACCCTACCTAACTGCAATGACTTTAAACAATGTTGCAAAGTGGCACTCTGCAATTCAAAGAGTTGAGGGAACCGCTCCCTCCATTCGTCTACATCGGGCTGGTACAATGGCCCTTGCATCAATACATTGTCTAATGAAATTCCTCTGTGTTGGGCCACACAATCGGAAACAATTTTTACTGCGTCTGACTTATTTTGGTCGAACACTGGGTCATGAGGGAGGTACCGTGCCGCATCTGCGCGGTCATCATCACGGCCCTTCCTGTCCTCCACTGAAGTAGGAAAATCTACGTCCCTAAAGATTGTCTGGGAGTTCTGTACCTGATATTGGCTTATTAGATTAACCATTGCCTGTTTTGAGTTTGCCCGCTTGATTCCGGGTCCAATCACGCTCCATCCTAAAGGAGTCTTTAATGCACAGGGATCTCTTCTCCCTCCATACCTCGAATCCAGATGCCTATGAGCATATGGAACGTCAGTGCCTATTAGTAATGAAACCTCTTCAGTATCCAGGTGAGGGAACTGGATACCCTTCAGGTGAGGCCATGCTTCTATATCTGAATCTGTTAAAGGACGATTGTTTCTGAACGCCAAATCGTCCAGCGACACCGCTTCTCTTATATCCAGCTCATCAGTGTCATCTAGCGGCCGAATTTTAAAATCTAATTTTCGGCAATCAACCGATCTCGGCATTTGGCCCACAGTTGTCAATTGGATTCTGTCTGGCTGACCTCTTAAACCCAATTTCTTCACCAGTGACGTGGTGCAAAACGTGGTGTCACTTCCTGTGTCTAAAAATGCGTTAACGGTCAAGCATTTATTTCCGTTATAAACCTTGACCGGGATAACGCAGAAAAAGAAATTCTTTCTTTCCTCAGACAATGTTTCGCACCTTGCAATGGTGGCTGGCCTGCCATTGCTATCTATGCTTTGGTTAATGTTACTGGGACCTGATGAAAGGTCGAGCTGCTGTCTCGGGCCAGTAGGTCCCATTTCCTCATGCAGCAAAGTGTTGTGGCGACGTCCACAACCCTTTGCTGTGCAAGCCGGCGGTCTATCACAAGACCTAACAACGTGCTTGTCGCTGAAGCAGTTGTAACACCTTCCTTTGTATCTGATAAAGTCCCTGCGATCAGAAATTGACTTTTTCAGAAATTCATTGCATCTACCTATTGGATGCGGTCCGTTGCAAAGGTAGCATGCCATCCTCGGCCGTGAAGCAACCGTCGCTTCAACGGCAGAACAAGAGCTCTTCTGGGTATATCGGGGGCTGGCTGGGGCCTTTTGATCTCGTTTCACCGACCTGCACAGTAAACCTCCAAAAGCGTTTAATACTCTCGATTCTTCTTCCACAAACCCTACAAAGTCGTTAAATGTAGCTTGTCTCCCTGACTGCAGCATAATGTTAGCAGTGCGGCGCCTCCAGCCCTTCTGCGTTTCCATCGGCAACTTGGCAGCCAGCATCACCATGGTATCCACTGTGTTAAGGTCGCCCAAGTTTTCGAGCTTCCCTAGCACCAGTGAACACTGACGTAAGAGTTGGGAATAATCGCGCATGCCCAACGCGTCTTCGCTCTTTATATCAGGCCTTCCCATGAGCCTTGTAACGAAAGACCTAGCGACAATATGGGGCACGCCATAATTGTCGTGCAGAAGTTTCCTCGCTTCTGCGTATCCTCCACTGGAGTCGATAATCGAACAATGCTCGATTAAGTGCTTGGCTTTCCCTCGGCACTGCTGCAATAGTAGAGTCATTCGCATTCCATCGGTGTGAGCTCGACTCTCCAAGTGGGCCTCGAAATGGCGAATAAAGGTCCAATACTCAATTGGCTCGCCTGAAAATGTCATGTGCTCTGGCTTAGGCATGCACATGCCCTCGCCAACAGCTTTCACGATGCAAGGCAAAATTTCAGAGTCCGAGGGCTGAAAGCTAACAGTTTTATTTACCTCAGTCACAGCACAGTCAGGGTGGAATTCGGGCACCTTTCCTGTACCGAGATCCACCTGACCTACATGCCTACTAGCATCCGCTCTTCCAGATAGCGCAAGACCAGGCTGGCAGTCCGGCACCTTCGGCGTGCCAGAATCCACTTGGTCTTCGCATAAGCTGGCTAGAGACGTGGACCGTCTGCATTCTTCAAACTGGTCCAAAACTTCTAACTGCGCTTTTGCTGTCTCGACAGCCAATCTGGCCTCGAACCTTTCCCTCTCAGCCCGTAGTCTTTGATCTTCTTCGATGTTTTTCAACTTAAGTTCGGCAAGTTTCTTGGCTAGTGCCGCCTCCGTTCTCTGCCTTTCACTGACAGACGTGCTACAGGAAGAGCGAGAGCGGCTAGACCTCTTCGATCGGCGACTATACACCACACTAGCCGCTGGCGTTTCTCGCAAAGCTGAACGTTCGACATGCGGCTCGGGTTCGGCGCTCAGTTCTGCTCGAGCAACGCTAATGTCTAATTTCCTTTGAATCCAAGCCTGCTTCATGGCCTCTAGTTCGCAAAACTCATCATTTGCGTATTTAAAAGTTTTTAAGTGATCTTCCATCATTGGTAACAGCCGGTCATAAACTCGCTGAAACGATTCTTCAGCGTTTTTAAATTCTACGAGACTCTTAGCTTTCGCAGCTTTCTGGCATAAAACAAACCAAGAAGCTAACCTTTTGTCTTCTCGCGTTGCTTTGTCCAGAGAGAATTCCTCGACATGAGTTTCCGGTGAACCTGACGCTGAAACCGATGGAAGGTTCTGGGTTTCCTCAGAAGATGGATTTTCCTGCTCTTTTGGAGTTTCTGTTGTTTGAGACATCGTTATTTACAGTAGTGCTGAAAGTTTCAATGTAGAAGATGAGAAGTAATCAACCGCAAATATTGGCACAAGTCTACGAAGGATAATAAAGTAACAAAGGAATGGGAAGCCTAAAAATCACCTATCCAAGGACAGTTTCTTGATAAGCAATTTGCAAAACAGTGAGCAGATAGTCAGCATCGACACTAGAAATAATTGCCTACCAATAGGCAAAAGAAACCCGAAAACTAGTGTGCCGACTTTAGAGCACGAGATACTAATTATTGCCTAACACAGGCAACAAGAAATAAAGAAGACTAATTTGCTGAACCACGGCAAAGAGGCGAAAACTTATATTGCCTACCACAGGCAATTAGGAATAACGAAAACAAATCTGCCGACCCACGGCAGAAAATTGAAAACTAATATTGCCTACCACAGGCAATAAGAAACAAAACCAAATATTGCCGACCCACGGCAAGAAATTGAAAACTAATGTGATATTATCCTCTATCACTAGGCTCGACCGCAAAGGCAATCCGGCTGTTGTCGAATATAGATGGAAATGGTTTATTAAATTGGAGCGAAATAACAATGATACTTGACGTTTTTGCCAACAGTCTCTCAAACCACAATCCCGAGTGATCAGAACAGGAGTGTGATCAAAGAAGTCGTTTTCTGAAATAACATAAAAGCACAAATCACGCATTTGCCTAAAACTACAGTACAAGGCAATAATGATTAATGTGAGTTTTTTACATTGCTACATCCATCGTGAATATGCGTCGACCTTTAGCGCTTTACGGACAGATAGTGTGAATTAAATCAGCAATAAATTCCACATAATTAAAATGTCCATACCAATTTTTGCCAAGTAAGCCGGTGAATTGCGACAACAGCAACAGTCTGAAATTCTTTACACAGGATTCCAATGCGGTTACAATTCAGCTATAACAAATGAAATTAACGCGTTACGATACGTCGAAAATACGTAGATCATGCACAATAAAGCTGTGTCATTAAGTAAGCCCTTTTACAAGTGAACACAGCGCGTACAAAACTGATAGTGATAGATATGTTCAGCTTAGATACGTCAGACTATTAACACATACAGTAGCAAAGGCTAAATTTACAAATTAGCAATCAATTTGTACGGTACTCACATGAAGCAATCTCTTTAAAGCTGCTTGCCCGAATTCTACAAATCTCGACTTACTAAATAAGTCCGAACTGGCTGACAAAACAACCCAAGTTCACAGATGAACAGAACTTTTGCCCAACGTTGGCTACAAACTGTCTGATGATATTTCAGGCACAAGTGGGCTTATTTAAGATAAATTTTTACATGTTTTGAAGTTCCCAAATTATAATAAAGAAGCAACAAATCGAACACAATATTTTCCATGAATCACGGAATGTTGTTTCCGTACGCGATAAACTAAGATCCCAAGGGACGATGATTTCAATAAATCGTTACGTCACAATAAACTTGGAGCCACCGTGTTTTGCAAGGGCATATGAAATCACCAAAATGTTTTCCAAAATAAAGTGTTTTTTCTATATTGTTTTAAGCTAAGCAACTTTCCAGTACATCAATTGCGGTTGATCAATCGCCAGGAGAAAGCTACTATGCCGTCAAAGAAGGGCATTTATCAATATACTGCCACTCGTAAACATGTGAACTTCAAAACTTAGAAAGTGAAGAGAAAATATCTTACAGAGCACATAGTAATAGTACGCAGTTCAATGTGATGGATAAGCCTGGCAGCCTTTACAAAGCTTTGAGATGTATCCTCGATAATAAATCGATAAGTGGTTTTCTTGCTTCCACACTATTAAAATCTTCGCCGAAAACTCCTTTAATGCACAGAGGTAGACAGCTGCTACTTTAAAAGTAGCGCGTTATCGCTCCCGCTACAACACGCCAAGACTGGCGCTCCGCTACTCGCTGCCAGTCTATAAAAAGTAACGCCTTACCACTACCGCTACTTGGATCAAAAGTATCGTGCGCTTCCGTTACTTCTAAGCGCTACTTTTGTCTTGAGCTTACACTAGAAAGCGTTATTCAAGTACTGTATCTTATGAAGTTAAAACCATTTTGAAGACTAAGTAATAATATCACGTTTCAGTACCACATTCGCTTACACTACCATTTTAACGTAGTTATGGGAAGTAGCCTACATTCAAAGTGAAAATTTATTTTTATGCATCTTATAAGTTTCCGCCAGTGTAACCATCAAAAATCTCTAAAAACAATCAGCTTTTTTTCTATTTCAATTGGAAAGTAGCATTAGTGGAAGTACGACTGAAACAACAACAGCGTCTTTCCGCTAGTAGCGGCGCTACAAAAGTAGGGCGTTACTTCCCATCTCTGTTAATGCAGTATAGTGATAATGAATATATTTTGTAAAGGATCACATTTTATTACTAGCAGTGAACTCTTACCCGTGGTGAATATACCTGTTTGGTGTTTCAATGTTTTTGTCTCCTTTACCTACCCTAAATTAGTTTGACTTCTAATTGTCAATTCGCTTTTTTGATCTTAAATTCACCCCCAGGGAAAGATAGGCCTACCTCTCACGTTGAGAACCAGTGATGTAGCCTTAATCACAGTTCTAGAAAAATTGATAATTGCAAAATCAACTTAAGGCGTATAAATGTAAAGATTGGAGAATTAATAAATAAATTAATCGGCTAAAACTTTTTACAAATGACTGAGCGTATTTAGTTGCTATATAAACTTGTTTGTTATTGTTTCAGCGCTGGCATAAGCTGCTTCTATCGGTTACTTTATCACAAGTCTCTCTCTATCTGGACTGCGTGTGGATGGACACCCTTCCTCTAGTCACCAGTGAATCTATTTCTTTAGACGGGAAAATCAGCGTTGGAAGATCGGAGAAACACGCTTCGTCAGTATCGGTAGGTGGAAATGAAGTCGCGCCAATGAGAAGCATTCCCAATGACAATGCATATCTAAAAAATATTAGAATAGGCTACCCTAAGGTTTTTAGGGTTTGCTGAAATTATAAATGTGAAGTTTTTCCCTACATTGAACGATTTTTCGGCCATAACCTAACGATTTCTAGTCCTATTTTTATAAGCTATCATTAAACTATCGGTCCGTGTTTCAAAAGGGTCGGGCGGGAACCTCGCGCTACCGCGGACCCCGAACGCCTGTCGATCCCTCGCCGGCCGGACGGCGGATAGGAGACCCAGTCCAGTAACGGCGCCACGGGGTGGACTGGGGTGGACATGTCCACCCCACTCCTATTTAGGGTCAATTTTGTAATTCGTCGAGATCCGATGAGAAAACTTGGGGGGTGTATGCAGGAGGTTAGGGGGGTCTAGTGACTGCGTCATAAATTAATTTCAACTTTTTTACGTATGAATTACTTTTGCAGCATTGACATACGAAGAAATGAAGAATCTTCAATTGTTATCGCTCTGTTGTATTGATTGATTGTAGTCTAATTTTACCATTTTGAGGTGATGGCTTTTATCACAGCTGAGACGCAAGCTTTATAAGACCTAATAGGCAAAGGTTTTGATGGGGCCACCGACATTTCAGGCAAGGATGAAAGTGTACAGCAACACCTAGTTGCAGCGAGTGCCAAAAACTGTCGGTATATTTTCATTGTTTTGCACACCGATTAAATCTTGTGCTTGGGCGCAGTGTTAAAAACGTAGCGACAGTCAAAACAATTTTTAAAACAATTGGTAACATCTACCACTTTATGGACTGTTCTCCCAAGAGAGATTTTTTGTATGAAGAGCATTTGAAAAAGGAGGGAATCACGTCTGAAAAAATTGCATTGCACTCGTTATCTGATAAGCTACTACAGTAGATGGTCTGCACGTTCAGATTATCTGGATGGGGTTTTAATGTAGCCTCTATCCAGCACTGCTGTCAATGCTCCAACAAATGTCAAACGAAGGCAATGATGTAGCTAGGCTACTGGTTTGTTGTTCCGCATCAAGCAATCTGAATTTGTTACTGCTAGTCTTATTCCTCATAAATGCTTTTTGTTAAGTAAACAGGCTTCAGATTATTTAAAAAGTGAAGAAATGGATCTCACCACTGGGGTTATTGCTATCAACGACTTGACAAGAGCATTTGACTCACTGCGTTCAGAGGAAGATATTAACAAATTGGTTTTCAACTCATCGCTGTTTGCGGATAGAAATCAAATTACCAGTGAAACCACCACGCCGGCTAAGCGATGCCGCTACCCACCAAGCCATTTCCGAGATGGTAAGATATTATATTGATAGGTTGCAACAATCTTTTTTGGAGTGAATCTGAATCCATTACAGAAAAGTTAAGAAGGGATTTTTCTTCATCCTTTGACAGAATGCTAAATGAACTTAAAAAACGTTACTCGGATCAAGCATGTGAATTAATGTCAAATGCAACTGCATTTTATTTCACGCACATGTCTCCATCAGATTTGCCTAAAGTTGAATATTTAGTCAAATTTTATAATTTCGACGAAAATCAGGTTGGGCAGCAATAGGATCTTCTTTGTTTGAGGTCAGCTAATTGTCAAAAGTGGAAACTAGAATTTGAAAAGCACCAAAGTGGATTGACCAAGACCGCGTGGTTGTGTTCGCCTTTACTTTTGAATTTGTGTGGACAAAACGATCTTAAATCATTTGTGGGCTACAGCAATTTGTTTCAAATTATTGCTACTGTTGCTACTTTGCCCATGACTGTGGCATCTTGTGAACGTATCCACAGCAAAGTTAAGACAATAAACTATTATCTGCGGCCTGCCATGTCATCACAAAGACTTGAACATCTGCTGCAGATCAGCAGTGAGCGAGACATTGCCGATAACACTGGTCCTCAAAAATTGGTGAAAGCTTTTAAACTGACCTGCGAGCGCAAAATAAAACTTTAGTGCAGTGATTCTTAACCTATAGCTATGGGTAATATTGGGTAACAGCTAGGTTTTTAAATATTATGTTTAAAGGACAACCCAATAAATTTTTATGAGGCCGCCTATCATTGCAGCAGCTCCATGACATAAAATAACGACAAGCTTGCTAACATCAAGACCGTAGTGGGCAATTCTATGGACCGCAGATGAAATGTATGGGAGCGTTTGGTCCTATTCTATTATTTTGTTCATAATTTAGAGTGCGCTCAATGGAAAACCAGCTTTTGCCTCCTTTAAATTTCCTTTGTTTATTTTTCAATAAATTTCGCAACCGAGCTGCAGTGAGTCACATCGCTATCGGTAATCTTAGCGACCATACTTTACGGTAGTATATTACCTCGAAATATGTTTGTCCACCCCACTCATTTTTGGCTGGCGCCGCCCCTGAGACCCACTACTGGATTTCGGGAGTAAAGGGAGAGATGGGGATCTCACGGCCCTGCCCTTGACCATACCTAATAAAATAGTCACTATTGGAGAAGAGTAGAAAAATATTGAACAAATCAAAAACCTTTTTAAGCCTAAAAGTCCGCTGCTTTGAAGGAGGACGAATAACGCTAATCCTGCGTTATTTTGTGTGGGCTGCTGGAATGCTGGGCTACCATGAACATAATTTTTAGGAAGTAAAACAAAACAAACTTCAAGGTTAACATCACCCTTGAGATGGCTAATTAATTGATGGCACAAATGAAAATGTTAATAAAATAAAAATTGTTTGCAAATTGCAATGTCTGTCATGCAGTTCCAAAACAAAGCTTCGTTCCTAAACTTTTCATCAAATTTTCCTATAATTCAACTGATGATTCACTGGGATGCACGGTGTGACAAAACATTTTAAATAAAGTAAACAATATCACACCAAATCAGAAGAATCGGTTTATTTAAATACAGAGCTTTCGCCACACAAGTGTGGCTTCATCAGTATAAACTTATTCAAATAGAATCTTAATAATTGTCATGTCATGTCATCTCTGTCATGCAGGCCTACAATCTTGCCTCGAGAGTCACTTAACCCATAGGCTATAGGCCTATCCTCCCAGAGTCAGTTTGAACTGACGGCGCAAACAGAAAAGTTACAAGCATGTCGATGGTGATAGGAATCCAGTTTTTGGGTTCATCTGATATGGAGAGTCCAGTTGAATATTTGATCCCTTTAAGTTGTAAGTTAACAGCTATCGCGATAATTACAGCAGCCTGAACTCAAAAAAGTGTTTTTTACACTTCTAAAAATTAACCGCTATCACACGGTTATGACTGAGATTATAATTGAAAAGTTCTATGCGAAAAATAATTTAAAGATAGACTTACAAAAGTTTTGTAGTTATTTTACTACTGTCAGTTTGAACTGACGCTATACTAGGAACAAGAGGGTGCAGAAAAAACACGATTTCTTTGAGCACGGTTGTATTTTTGCATTGCGACGTCATAAAGTGGCTGTAAATTTTAGTTATTTGCGAACATTTTAGTAGTTTATTTGTAATTGAAAGCAGGTGTAGGTAAAAATTTGACACATAGGCTCTTGACCCATTGTCTGCTAGTTAGTGAAAGGCAGAACGATTTAAAAAAATCTCACATATGTTTTGTTTATTATATAAAATTCTTCTCAAAGTTTGCGTATATTTATCTACTTACAGTCTCTACGCACGGATTTTGAGCATGATCTGGCGGAAGCAGACGTTCCTAGAGCAAAAAATGTAGTGTCCTTCAAAGTAGTTCATAGGTCCCGCAAGTGCCGGTCCTGTGACCATATGTAGAGTGTCCTATAATCTGCTTAAAAAATCATGTAGTATTTTCGATTTTCCATTTCTTGGAAAATTGACACAAATTTTTATTGTAATTCCTCGAGATAGCCTATTTCAATTTCCACACAAGTACGGAAATGCCTTCCTGTATTTTTCGGACTTTGGGCTGAGCTTGTCCTCAAATTTAATTATCGGTACATTTAATTCCTCTATGGCAGGTTTTCTGAGTAAGGCTCTGCTACCTGAATACGCTTTTTGTAAGATACGTAACAGTTGAAGTACTCAAAAATGTTCAATGTTAGTCAGTGGCGTACCTATGCAAAATGGCGCCCATGGCAAAGTTTAAATGTGCGCCCTTTTTAACAATTAAAGTTAAATATTGCATACAACTCTTTTATGAACAAATCACGAAGAAACTAAATGTGTTATTGCCGTTTTATTATGTTCAAAGGCAGTCACATGAGATTGTTTCGTGGTGCAAGTTTTGTTTTCTTTGTGGAGCCAATCAGCAGTTTGATAGAATGCTGCGCTTTGTGCCTTCTTTCCAAGTTATTTCCCACATAAAAACTAGCTAACGCGGCTTTCCCTTTCTTTTCCATCTGACGCTGTGCTGTTATTTTCCACATAAAAAAAATGTAGCCTACTACCAAGTGAATTATTGGACATAATCGAAAATAAGTTAGTTATAATATATAGGCCCTACAAGGACAAAATGTTTTCATAGTCTTTTACGTATAGGCTGTGGCGTAGCAACTCAATATATCGCCCTTGGATTTTTGCTCGAAATGCCGCCCCCTTCCCATAACACCATCGTAAAAGCTGATTAATATTCCACACAACAGAAGAATTAAAGCTGTGTCCTATTGAAAGTTTAAAACGCAGTACGCCTAGCTTTCAATGAAGCAAATTTAGAAATTATAGGCCTATCGTCAAAAGATAATGTATCGACTAAATCACTTTCAATGGACAGTAGCTAGTCTATTGCTATAAACCAGTGGTTCTCAACCTTTTTGTTGTCACGGACCCCTTTAGACAAATTATTAATTCTGCGGACCCCCACCTAAATTTTGCATGAAACTCAATTAACATACTATTGACTATTGTAATAATTATGCTACTCAACTACTGTACTGTGTCATATTGCATTGCCGCTATGACTCCTGCAGCAAATATCAGGTTAAACAGTTGCTCAATTAAGAAAATGCATGAATTGTTCAAGAAATGTCAGCAGTATTTGAATATCAAGGTGACCCAAAGTGCCATGCATAAAATTTTTTCAACGTAAGCAAATTTAATGTGAGGGCTGTTGTTGCCATTCCTGAACTCAACGACTGAACTGTGGTTGAGTTTTTGACAATGCAACACGCATGTCATCTTCAATGTCCAGGTGATTTCGATGTTTAGTTTTTATTGTAACAAGAGCTGAGAATCCTGCCTCGCAAAGGTAAGTGGTTATGAATGGTAACAAAACAATAATAATCGCTTGCTTTGCCAAGAATGGGTAGGTTTGCAGTTGTGAGCACCAACATTCTTTCACAGTTTTTGAATGAAATTCAATGCGTAATAACTAATAACTCTAATAAAAGTAATTTGCGTTCTTCTGGTGACTATTTACTAGGTTACCTCCTGATGTTAAAGATGATAACTAGCTTTTGTATTTCCGACGTTTCGTCAGTCAGCACGACTGACTTTATCAAGGTGGCTAAAACAGGTTAACACAACCTGTTCAGCAACGATGGCACAACACAAAAACGTACTGATAAAATGAATAAAGTAAGCAGCAAGAATCAGAATTAAAACACGCAACAAGACACCTAGAGGTTAAACTGAATGCAGTGAATGCCTAAAACCAGTAAATGCCTAAAACCTAGTTATCATCTTTAACATCAGGAGGTAACCTAGTAAATAGTCACCAGAAGAACGCAAATTACTTTTATTATAAAATGCCTGGTGAACAGTCTCTCTCTGTTTTTAACTAATAACTCTTTTGATCTCAAATCAATTAGGTCATCTTTACTGAAATCGTCATCGCTAATGTTGTTCAAGTCAAAAAGAAAAGGATTTCGAATCCATGTTTCAACTTCGTTCGGCAGGTGTTCTTAAAATAACGTTGAATGTTGAAATGAGATTTGCAGGGTTTCCAAGTGTGCGCAAAATTTGTCTCTCTGCTGTCTATTACGTAATAGACGAGCCAATCCTGATTTGACTGTAATCGACATGCGTTGTGGTAGATGTAGTTTAAGGTCAATGTACACACTGTAGGCAGCAGCATAGATTTATTTTAATGCATACCGGCACAGTTTATTCTCGCGGGCTTGAGCTTGACACATTTGCATTTAAAGAGAGAAATGAAAGTAAAAAGATCGCTTTTCGTTTCTTTTTCCCAAAATTCATCAAGATAATCGCGGACCCCCAAATGCTTTCTCACGGACCCCAGGTTGGGAACTACTGCTATAAACGATGTTTGCTTAACCACTGCAGCATGTCCAGCGCTGTAGTGTCATTTTTAAATATGCCAGCAATCATCACTCATCAATAATACTTGAATTATCATAATCATCATACATCAATCATCACTCACCAGCAATCATACTTTTTCTCAACTTTGTTTATATCTATTTCGATACTGTCACTTCGCAACAAAGTGTGGGGATTTAAAAAGATGAATACTTAATTTAGCAAACACATATCGCTGAAACACTTTTCCGCTTCACTCCGAAACCGGTCTATAGCTTCTAACATGCATCTCTTGGTTTCTTCAACATGCGAGAGACTTACGTCTTCGGTTTACGTATAATTTTTTGGCTTCACTTAGATCAGTGTTAACTTGGTCGTTTAAGTCAGAGTCTCTCTGAACATAAATTAGTGTGACTGTCTTTGTTCGTTTAAGATGTTATCCCATTTTTCTGCCCTCCAGCAACGTGCCGCCCCTGGATTTATCCACAAGACCCACTGGGTAGCTACGCCACTGCATAGGCCTACTTAAAATTCATCTCTGTGTTATTGCAACCGGCGGTGACCGACTTACAGATACAGATATTTTTGTAGGATGACTGTGGATAAAAATAAAACGACCCAAGTCCGGCAGATTTTTTCAAAAACTGATATTAATTAATTTAATTTGTCGCCGACATTTGTTGGCATGTCGGCGGGTTTTGTGACCGTTGGGTTGTATGCTAATTACAGATTAAAGAAACTGATAGCGAATCATTCCCAATCTCAACCATACAACAGATTAGATTTATAAATTCTTATAAAAATGAATAAGTATGCTCTGGTGCTACTTCTAAGCTTCAACTAGTCGCTGCTTAGCGATTTTACTAAACTTCCAATTTTTGCTGACTGAATCCAAAATGAGCCAGGAGAGGCACAATGTTGCTTTTGCAACGTCACAATCCATTGTTTAACAATATGGCTGCAGTAAAAGAGAAAATCCTTTTTGATCTTTGTCAGGGATTATTGTACTGGGCGCAAATTAGATTTTGAGGAAAGTGTAAGTCACAAATTTTAATTTTTACCAATCGATTTTGGCGCCCCTATCAATGTCGCGCCAATGGCTCGAGCCATGCCTGCCATAACCTAGGTACGCTACTGATGTTACATGTTAGTCTAACCTTTAGTCAGGTTTTACTAATTGAAGCTTTTTAAAATCTCTAATCACAGCTTTTGGTACAAAAATACTAATTTACTAATGTATTAATAAATTATATAAATATAGTACTGTACTTTAATACCGTTTTACTAATGTATGACTTAAGTAAATTCCCTTATTATAATGTACATAATATTGTAACTACTGCTCGCAGATTAAATTTATTTGTTTCTTAGTAGCATTACGAAAATAATGACTTGACAAATCTATTACAAATATGAATAATAACAGTAGGCTATAGCTTCTAACATGCATGGCAACATTGAATGGCACTGTAACTTTGAATACTGGAAAGTTTGGGTGTTCATTAGGACAATTACACAAGCCAACACACTTTTTGTGTCAGCATAGTAAATGTCATTCTAGGGTATATTTTGAGTGCTGAATTCAAAAATCACATCAGATTTTTTGTATCACATCAGGATTTTATGATATCTGGATGCTGTTTTGGTAAAAATGGGTAAAATCGACTCCTGATCTATATTGGTAGACTATGGCGTTTTATGGAATTTGAACTCTTTTTTGTCAACAAGGTCTGTGGTAAAGTCTAAATTCATCACGATAAAGTCTAAAGTCTACACAAGAGATACAAACATAATATTAATGAAAACATTGAGGTATTTCAAGACTTGTTTTATTTTATTTTTATTTTTAATTTTATTGAAGTGTGGTAACTTGAACCCAATTGTTCAAAGTTTATCTGCTAACACTAAACGTTCAACGTCATTTTTTTTTACAAGAGTAGGCTACATTGTTATTTTTTTCGTGTTAAGAAGTAGGTTTGGTGGCTTTGCAAATCCCCAATACATATTTTAAACCTTTTGGTTTTGACATCTTTTCCTTTAGTTGGTGCTACAGTTGTGTGTTTGTAATGTCATTCGCTATTATGTTTGCGCCAGCAAAAATAAATAAAATTGAAAAAATAGAATAGACCAGGGGTGTGCAACCTTTATTACAGGAGGGCCAGATATAAATAACTGGGTGAAACCGCGGGCCGCACGTTTATTTAACATATGATTTCTAGTAGTTGCAGGCACAAAAGGTAGTTTTTTTGTTATTCTTACGGCATTATTAGAGGACCTTATCTCCTTGCAGATATAATAAGTGAAGACGCATAAATTTCTGAAGAAAACTGCTAATCAAATTTATTGTCACACCCACTTTAAACTAGTTCAGTGAGAAGTTTGCAGCTGGTTTCTTTTCCTGGTGGCTTTTTCCCAATTTACTTTAATGGAAGTGCTCGCAATTCGAAGTCCATTTTCCAAGTGTTCGTCTGTCGGAACTGATCGATAGGGAGATTTCATGACGCCCATTTTAGAAAAAAAATGTTCGCACAAATACGTTGAGCCAAAAAAGAGACATTTTTGAAGCAATGGATTTTTTCAAATGTGGAAAGTCATCTTGGTTGAGATGTTTTCGGTAAAAATCGCCAAGATTCATTACTAAATACTTTGCTTTCAAATCCGTTTTCTTTTGAAAATCAATCAGTTCAAGTTGGATATCAGCTGGTGCTTTGTCTGTGTCGAATGGCGAAGAGAATATACCAAACAAATATTCATGAGATTTAAAGTCCTTGAAACGAACCGAAAATTCATACAACAATTTTTCAAATTTAGTTTTCTTCTCAGGATGCATTCCATAGTCTCTCAAAGTTGGAAAGTGGAAAAGATTTTCCATCTGTATGTGAGCTTTCTAAAGTCGTAATTTGTTCATAAAGCCTTTTATGTGACCATACATTTTTACGTTCCAAATAATTAAACAAAATGGGTTAGCGGTGGCCGGTGGAAGATTTCTAAAATGGTTAACAGAAGGTGCGAATCTATACTAATCCACTCCACAATGAATTGTTCATACGTACCAGACTAAACTAAATTATAAACACGTTTCGCAGGCGGCACACAATTCAAAATTGGCACATCTTTGCGGGCCGCACAATTTTTCTTCGCGGGCCGCATTTGGCCCGCGGGCCGCACGTTGCACACCCCTGGAATAGACACTTAAAAATAGGTTCAATTCTACAGAAAAAAGAAAATTCACATGCACATAATTGGGAAACGTTACTCTGGACAAACTTTCGCTTGCATAATTTTTGTGAATGTTGTGAGTGGATTTAGGATTTTCATTGATCCATCGTCTTAGGTTTTCCACACAAGCTTTACATGCAGCATGTGTGGAAGTGGAGCCCATGATTTGTCCTGATCAGTGATCACCCAGGCGAATTTTAAAGTATGTAAGATATGCTTGTTTCACAAAACTTGTTATGGTTTGCCTTTGGTTAGGAACAGTAGCCTATAACTGTTACATATGTAACAAAGAACATCAGGGTCATTTTCACACTTTTTTGAAGATGTCATTTTGCTACTTATTCACACCACAAAC
Source organism: Aplidium turbinatum (assembly GCF_918807975.1). NCBI lineage: Eukaryota > Metazoa > Chordata > Ascidiacea > Aplousobranchia > Polyclinidae > Aplidium > Aplidium turbinatum. The sequence goes on along the minus strand of NC_137473.1, from coordinate 20,849,231 downwards.
AGAATTAACACCTTGCTAATATGAAAAAATCTGAATACATGAAAATTCAAATAAGAATGAGTCATAGACAAGTTTCACATCAGCTCAAATCTCCACGTTCAGCGAAAAAGATAAAACCGATGTTATATATCAAAAAGTAGAATGGTGCTAAGCATTCAGGCGAAAGTAAATGTAACCCTGCCTGTAAGGGGTGGTTTATGGACAGTTTTCAGAAGGTACATAAGTTGGATGGTCTACCATAGAAAGATGGTCCACTAGCCAGATGGTCTAGGTCAGGGGTCACCAAATGGCGGCCCGCGGGCCGCATGCGGCCCGCCACGCCGTATCGCTGCGGCCCGCGGAAGGTATCAGCGTACAAGTATAATCAAAAATACTTTTCTTGAGGAGTCAATGAGCATGAAGGTAAAAAATACTTTCCTGGAAGCATATTATTTTCGCTTTGCATACGATTCCACCGACCATTCAGATTGTAGTTCTAGGTGGGGGTCGCTCAACGTTATTCCAATGCGATGTCCAGCCACACTGTCCCAGTGGTTGATTAAAACGTCTGTTTTTGAATTTCGAAATTGTCTGTGAGCATAGGGTTGCTTATTTTAAGTTTGTGAGTGTCATGTAAACACTAGTGTGCGTTTCACCGTTATTGTGTTTCACAAGCAGTGTTCCCTTTAAGCAAGTTTTTGTTAGCAAAATAGGCCGGTGTGCCAAGTCAATTTATAATAAATTGACAAAGTATCATATATAAATTTAAAGACTTTTTCTGGTTGTATCAATAAAATGAAATATCTTCTGACAGGTGTTGTTTGTATTAATTCTGGTTGTATTTTCATAAGACAACTTCTGGTTGTATTTTCATGACAACTTCTGTTTGCAGTATGGTTGTATTTTCATAAGACAACTTTTGGTTGTATTATGGTTGTATTTTCAAAAGACAACTTCTGGTTGTAGGCCTATTATGGTTGTATTTTCAAAAGACAACTTCTGGTTGAATTATGAAAATATTTAGTTTGATACTGCAAAATGTTGTTAATCAACAATTCTTGCCATGCTGATAAGCACCGCAAGTAACAGTTGTCAAATAATCAAGAAATACGGTTTTATAGACTCTCACAAAAAGATGAAAAACCAACTCATTGCTTTTTTAGAAGGAACACCGTTCATGAGTTACGATAGAAACGTTTTTTTTCGGTAATTTCTACAAGTGTTTGTTTCATGGTGCCTAGTTTCTTTCTCCCCGTTATTGGAGCCTATTGTTCGCTGATATGTTAGCAGCATAGCAGGTCACTGTTGTTGCCTGTATTGCGATGTGTCAAACATTTGTTTGGTTGCTGAAACTGTTAATTGCAAGATATCTTTTGCGAAGCGAAGTGACATCACTCTTGCTTGGCGATGAATATTCTAATGAAACCGTTCGCCTCGCTACAAGTGCGCAAAACAAGTGGCCTCGTTTATTAGACATTGTTGAAGAAGTCAAAAGTGTTGTTAAAGGAGCTTGGCCTGGCGGTAGCGTTGTTCGACTAATTTTGTTGCTGCGGTATTCTAAGATAAATAGTAACAACATGTAACGCTGAATACTGGGCACGAAATGCGTTCATTTCTAGCATAAGAGTCAACCTACCTAAAATTTTATTAGTGCGGCCCGCCACAGCTCTCCTTAGTGCCAAAGTGGCCCGCATGCAAAAAAGGTTGGTGACCCCTGGTCTAGGTGACTCGTTTGACCAGTGGACCATCTAGCTAGGGGGGCTTCTGATTATAGTTTACCTTCTGAAGGTAGGTCGGTCACTCCAATGGTCATGGTGTCATCATACATCTCCAAATGTTACAAAATAAAATCATTTCCATGAATATGACAAATTTTCAATCACTATTGGCTCATAAGGTCTTTATAAAACGGTAACAGTAAGAGAAAATTCGGCCAAAAAGCCAATATTATGAAAAAAAGTATCATGCAAAAATCTCAAAAACCTGATGTGATGGGTAAAATCTGATGTGATTTTTGAAATCAGCAGCCTCAATATACCCCAAATCACATCTTACATAGCAGACACAAAATTTTTTATTATTTTTGTTGGCCTGTGTTATCGTTTCTAGAACTAGTTGCAACGTTTATCTGATGAAATTGAAAGTAAAAGCAACAATAAACAGGATGGTTTATACGCGAAATGTCAGTGAAGCAATAAACAATCCTGTTTATTGTTGCTTTTACTTTCAATTACATCAGATGAACGTTGCAACTAATGCTAGAAACTCTAACTTTGATTACGTTCTAATAATTGCAGATAAAACTGTTCACTGTTAGCCTATCTTGTTTTAGGTGGAAATTCAGTGGCTAATGTTGCACTGCGACCCGTCTCGTGTCCATAGAGAAACGTGCGACGAACTGCCGAGCTGGGTGCGTTCTTGTTTTCTGATTTCTTTTCTTACTACATTTGTTTATTGTCTGGGCCGGTATTTGACTTCCCAATGTAAATAAACTGCGCGCTTGTCGCTCACTAATGTTTGCTCTCATGACAAAGTGATGGCGGTGGAGGCCCTCTGTGGTTTGAAACAATTTATGACGAACCACACCACCACAAATGCTATACTTGTAGGCGGACCGTCTTGTAACTTTGTAAGCACCTATAACTTTTCCACGAAAGACATTCGACGAAATTCAGCAAGATTTTAGTTTCAAAGTCGCCAAGCGTGAAGGTTTCCGCCTTTTCATTCAAGCATGACGCGGTTGCTTCTTTTGTCTGCGAAAATGTGTAGAAAAAATCTAGCGATTGTGCGATCGACGCAGTGGCGCGGATATCCCTGCATTGACTAGTCCTGCACCCTGCGACATGAAGTGCAAGGTTGCATGGGTTGTCGTGCTCTGTGTCGCGCTACTCCTGTGTGACATCAGTGAGGGAAAGAAAAAGCGTCGAAGAAAGAACAGGAAGCTTACAAGGGGAAAGAGACAAGGCCTTGTGGAACCAGATCCTCCTGAAGTTGTAAGTTTTGTTGTTTTTACAAAGTGTGTTGTAAAAAATAAAATCGCTACGGTTGTTGGGTTTTACTTCCACTTTTGTTTGAATTCACGAACGAACATCGTAACCTACTTTCGTTTCGTCTTCAATGAAGTTCGTTAATGTGCTGCTAGTGTGGTCGAAGCTTGATATGAAGCAAAGCCGTCGGACACGTTCTGTGTCAGTGCGTTGCTGTTCAATCTTGTGCCACTTATGTCTCAACATATTGATCATTCACTTTAATACTTTCTACTTGACATATCGTTTTAAAAAGTTTACCAGTAACCTATACATTAGGACTGAAGCCAGTGGCGTAGCCAGATTCATTTTACAGTGGGGCAAAGAAGGAGCAAGGCTTTTTCCAGGAGAGACAACATTTTTCGTTACGTCATAAGTGAAGGCGATATAAATTGCTTCAAAATTGATGTTGGCGTTAAATTTTAATTGACGATAATAGATTAACTTTCTGCCTTGGACTGGTCATTCAAATTGGATTTACGGATTCTAGTTTGGTTATAATTGAAGGAAAAATGACACAAATGACAGTTTCTAAATAACTATCATTGTGAATCAAAATAACATACCATTTCGTAATCACATAAAAAAATTAACAGTATCAGTTGCGAAAAGGACATAGACAAAGTTGCTGCGTTCAATAACAATCGTTAAAAAATGGTTGCAAGAAAGCCTTGAAGTTTTTGTTGATTCACTGCAGTACAAACAAACTACGATAAAGTGGTTGCGAGTAACAGTTAAGTTTGTTAAGTCTTGAGCTTTTGTGGTATTTTGGTAAAGGAAAACAACTGGTACCACTTTCACTAAAACGATTCACTCATTATTGTGGCTATTTGCAAATATATAAACGAATTCGTTTTGATCGAGATCCGTTGACCTTTCCTTTTCGATGTTAATGACATCGAAATCACTAAGCCTTTATCTGAATACTGAAAAGTTTGAGTGTTCATCAGGACAATTATCGTTTGTAGCACTAGTTGCAACGTTCATCTGATGAGATTGAAAGCAAAAGCAACACTAAACAGGATGGTTTATTGCTTCACTGACGTTTCGCGCACCATGTCAATGCGCATCCTCAGAACGAATAACATACAAAATAAAGTTTCACAAGGTTATACACTGCAGTGCGATTGAACTACTGATCAACTGAGATTTCATCTATTCACCATGCGAGTAGCTGGTCACGTCAACTCACTCCCTGCAGCTGCCCTGACATTTTCATAACTGCCTCAGCAGGAATCCCACGAGCTTACTCATACATAGAAAAATCAAAGACTTTCCGAAGATCCGAGTGACATATTTTTAGCTGGATCAGGGAAAACAAATGTATTTCACCTAAAACAGCAAAATCCGTCATTTTGTTTAAATTGATTTAATGTAAAAGCCAATGTAAAAATGACGGATTTTGCTGTCTGAGACCGAATCTAATTAGGCGAGCTACTTTAACCTAATGCTCTATGAGAGACTGAGTTCTAATGAAAAACAGTTCTCCCTGAGTAACGTCTCACGAATTGGATTTTTACAGGGGCCAAAGAATTTTACAGGGGAGTCAATTTCCCCCCTTGTGCCCCCCACCTTGGCTACGCCGCAGACTGCAGCATGATTGCGACAACCAGAAATTCTCTGTTTTCAAAAATTTCTTCGGTCGTGCAAACAGCGTTTAAATTAAAAGTTGAAGGTTTATGGCTTCAACTTTTAATTTTTGTTTTACGTCATATTAACTTTAAATGTCCATTGAAAAAACGTTGAGAAGCACCAACACAAGTGTGTGACCTTGAGGTCTGAGAAGTCGATGAATATAGTGCCGCAGGCTTCGCTTAAACAAAACTAGCGCAACACAATAATGATGTTCTAGTGCCACCGCCCATTGCGCTTTTCTGTTAATATGTCTGATTTTTCATTTTTATCTCTTATTGATAAAGTTGTAGTTTTTAACGGTAAATATTTGAGAAAAATAATTGCTGTGTGTTATTTTTAATGCTCATTTGAGTTTAGAGAAACTGCAACTATTACAAAGCAGTCCCTTGTTCTCGATTTGAAAATACTCGTTGAACCATGACCACTTCGCCTGCGACTTTGCCCAACAAAAAATCATGAAAAACAGATTGCTAAATATTTTTCAGGATTGATACTTCGCAATTTTCTGTGCGACCCTGGACTTTTATATTGTGTCTGTCAGGAATCTGCCTAAAACACAGTTCAATTTTTGAACTGACATTGCGGACAAGTCCTATAAAATTTTTTGATCCACGTTTTTCTTCCACATGTACCTAGGCGCCGACTTTTATTTTTGCACGGGGTGGCGGATAGCACAATATGGCAAACTAAAAACTTTCAAACTGCATGTTTTTGTTTGATTTTTACTAAGCGTGTTTCGTAGATGCAATTGTCTTTTCACACCTGATTTGTAGCTCGATAATTTACAAAGCAACTTTTAAAAAAAAGCACAGGAGGTATGTCGTGAATTTTATTGTTACGTTGCTGCTCTGACACTTAACATTTGGTAAAAGTATTTTTGCGAACAGCAACTCTGTCAATCCAACTGTTAATCATGTCAAGTTGTAACCGTGAAGCTTCAGCTTGATAAACATTTAAAATTAGGACGTGGTTCAATCGCTGTGGCGTCATGGTAGATCGCAAGTAGGTTTTTATGCGCCTGAGTGCACTAAACGATCGCTCCGCCTCGCAGGTGGTGGAAGGCAACGATAAGTATATTTTCAAAACTTTTTTTTCAAAAGTATAGCTTTCCTCGAATAGAATCAGGTAAACGTGTAAATTTGCAGAACGTTAAAACTGCTACTTTACTAAGGGCACTTTTTAAATAAAACTCAAAAAATTTCAAAAATTGTATTTTTTTAAAGAAATTTGAAAATAGATATTCATTTAGGGGGTGGAGCTATCAATCATCGAGATAATTTTATTTCCAAGTATTTCATAGCTGTCATAATTTATAGCGATATTATGAGCAGTTTAAAATTTTTTAAAAAGGATTTTTGAGGGAGGCAATGGAAAGATCATGTTTTATTGATTAATAAATCCCATTGTAAACCTAACAAATGTAACAATGACTTATGACAAGTAACAATTAAAGCGATCGCAACAACAAGGAAAACACTCGTAGCCACGTGTTGCGTAATCTTCAAGTAGCTTGCTTGATGTTACGCGAGAATCATGCTTGTGACAAAAACAATCATTTTCTTCGCAATACTGTATTGGTTCACCTCTTGCTTTACGTTGACTTAAAGCGAAAACCAATGATCAAAAAAAGATTTAAACGTCCGTTCAAATAACATTTATTTGCAAAACGGGGTGTCTGCCACCTCGCCACAGCGGTTATGGGGTGGCGTGGCCACCCCGTAACCCCGTAAGTCGGCGCCAGTGTCTAGACCCCCCAGCCTGGCCCCTGCGACCAAATCTGGTGGACTTCCCTTCCGGGTGCATCGCCACCCCAAAAGCACGCGCTCCCCACCGCCGCAAGGCGTGGCAGGCCGACTCTTAAAAATCTCTGACCTGGCTATGTTTATTGTGTTTTTTTCGCCATGTCAATTAGTTTGTACTCGTGCGCTCTTGATCAAAATAAAACAGTTCATCAGGAAGATTTTTGGTATTTACATGTGTCTCCATATTTTGATGGATTTAGAGCAAAACGTTTGGTTTAAGTACCCCCTACTTTTAGCAGCTTGGTTGTTGCTTACCTCACAATGTAGATACTAACGACCTGTCTCAGCCTGATGCTATGAGTTCGCTGTGGTAATAGCGGTTTGCACTAGCTTTTGGGACACAGTTCCCTAGTCATGTGCTATGACGAAAAGTGTTAGAGCACTGGTTCTTACCTTTTCTTAGACACTCCTCCCTTTAGCAATGATTCCATGCTTTGCACCTTCCTCCCACTTTTAAAAAAGGGTAACACTATAAGCAAGTTTAGTTTTTTATATTTATTGATCACGTGCATATTAGTGAGATACCTTACTTGAAATTACTTCTGTCTGCAACTAGATTTTCAATGCAAGGTTTAACTCTACAAATTGTGCAACGTATAGCTGAAGTCTTTAACTCTCAGCTTGCAGTAAAAATTAAGTTTCACAAATATATATGGATCAGAGCATTGCTATTTGAATATCCTGAAGTGAGAGTGAGACAAGTGAGTAAATAGAAAGACAATCCCGATCAAATCTAAGCCTCCGGTTCTTTTCTTTGGCTTGAGGCTGCTGTCTGGATTGCCGTGTGTTAAGTTTATGTGTCTGTTCATCAATAATTATATGTCATATATTTTCATTGGTACACTTTTGAGGCGATTGGCGGGTTCCGGCTGGGAAGCGGGTGCCAAAACTCTTCGTATAGCCACCCTAACCCTTGTTTATACCACGGCTGAGTAGGCTTCTGCGCACCAGTCTGGTGCCGTAGTTTTCACACCCACCATAGTGATACCGCCATCAACGATGCGCTGCGTACTGTGACTGGATGCTTGCATCCAGGGCCGGGTTTAGCTGATGGGGGGCCCGGGGCACTTTTAGATCGGCGGGCCCCCGTGCAAAAACCACCTCTACGTCTTCAGTAGCATCAGTCCAGCACTGCACAGCATTTTGCAGAAACTTTAAAGGCCAAAAGGAAAAAATAACACAAAATCACATTTTTTTCCACATAGGGGGCCCTTCAAAAGTCGGGGGGCCCGGGGAAACTGCCCCTTCTGCCCCCCCTAAATCCGAGCCTGCTTGCATCCCACCCCAACGGACTGCTTGGCTATCCTAGCAGGCATCCAACCTGTTGAGCTACGTCGTAAAAGAGCCACCACTTTTCTCGCTTGCCGCGCTCTGGACCCCGACCATCTCCTCCATGCAACATTCAAGCGACCACCACCTATAAAGCAGCGACTGAAATCAAGACACCCCTTTGTGCCTGCCGCACAGCAACTACTTAAGAACGCAGAAGAACTTGGTTTGAGTGCGGAACACTGGACGAACCACATGTGGAACACAGAGTGGCAAAACCACACCTCCATGCTCCGTTACTTTATACCCGACGCCAATCCCCTCCACCGGGGATGTCCTCGTAAGGCTTGCGTGGGTCAGGCTTAACCGCCTGCGAACTGGCGTCGGCCGCTTTCGCTGCGACATGCACAAGTGGGGTCTGGCTCTTCCATCAGAATGCGAGTGTGGTGCCACTGAACAGACCGCAGACCATGTCATTCATCACTGCCTAACCCACCAGCCTCCAAACGGTGCACATGGACTGAGGGTACTGGACGACGAGACTGCTGAGTGGCTGATGATTTCCTGCCTCCAATCTAGCCTAGAAAGACTTGCTCATACGGCTCATACGCCGACGACGATTGATGCAAGAAATTGTTACAGTTTAGTTGTCAAAGTAAAAAATGAAATCATGGCATAGAATTTCTTCAGGCGCTTTGATGGAAATAGTTTTCGTATTTTTAATTTTAAAATGTGTTTATGGAAAATTAAGAACAAATATACTTCTCAGTAGAGATGTACCGATATATCGGTATCGGCATCGGTATCGGTGATATCGACCATTTTTTGAGTATCGGTATCGGCATCGGTATCGGCAAAATTTGGCCGATACTGTGGCCGATACTAAACGTGTAAAAAAAGGCGTTTTCTGCGGATTTTCTGCAGAAGCAAAGATATAGATTTTTTAAAGTAGTAACTAACGTCAATGTCGTCACATTGAAGTAGAAAAATAACAACCTGATCAAATTTTTGATACCTCACACTCCCATGACTTCATGGGCGCATCTTTTGGCATTGTTTGCTTACAGTGATTCTTTCACTCAAACAAAACGTTTTGTTTCAGCAGTTTTGCGTTGTTCGATTCTTAAGTTGTGAAGGAGACTCAATTTCTCCAATGTTTATCATTTGTGTTTCTTTTTTACTCTCAGCAGAGGATAAAACCAGGCCAAGACTACCCAGTACCCAGGTAGCGGGAATGTGTAGTTTTGCTTCGTTTTTGCATTGCTGGACGTTTGAGGGACCCGTGTGGCTTGGTTATTTTTGGTGGGCTGGTTCTGTCAGTTTGTGATTTGGTTTCCGCCTTTCGTTGTGGTGGACTCACCAGGCTTGAACAATGTCGTGGCGGATTGGGTGGGCTCGGGGTGGGGGCGGTGGGACTGCAAATCCTCACTGAACTAATCAATAAGTGGTCTTGTTGCGCTTGGGATGGCGGCCTCATTGTGGGGGGAAGTGTCCTTCCCTGCTGTCGGCACGGGGCTGGGCGCTTACTGGTGCGGCGGGCTGTTGCGATTCACTGGCCATAACGGTGTGGCTTCCACACTAGCCATTTAGACCATCCAATCAACTATATGTTTCTCGGCAGCCGTTTTGTAGCAAGAATTGACATCGACAAGAATTGAAATGGCTAGTGTGGAAGCTGCACCGTTGTGGTTGGCGGGTCGCGGCAGCTCGCTGTGCTGGTGAGTGCTCAGCCTTGTGCTGGTGGCCGGGGGGGACGCTCCTTTCTTCGCAATGAGGTTGTCATCTTGGGCGCAACGGGACCATTTTGATTGATTTTTTGAGGATTTGTGGCCCCATTGCTTTCTTTTTGGGCCTACTTATTCTGCTGTGACATTGCTTGGGCTTGGTGATTTTGTTGCGGCTAAGGGTGCAAGTTGAATTGCCGACTGGTGGAGCCGGCTTGCTGGGGGCAGCCGAGTTGCACAGGTTTTTTGAGCGTTTGGCGGGGTGGGAGCTATGCAGAATTGTGCATTTTTGCTACCTGGGTAGTCTTGGCCTGGCAAAAGCTTTTCAACCAAACGACAAGCGCCCTTAGGTGGCACATTACTTGTCGAGTAGTTTTTGTACGACTACACAAATCACTTGGTTTACATTTTACATCTTATTATCAATTATGATAGCTTTATTTGGAGAGTTTGCGCAAACATTTTATTAATTTTTCAGAAACCCCAATTATGATGTAATGTTTCTTCCCTTATACCCCAATCGTCAATTACGGTGGCCTTTCATTAATAAAACCTACTATTATGACACAACAATGTGGTTGAGATTGGATTCTTAAATCTTTAATAAATTATGTCAATCCAAAGTTTTTTTTAATAGTTTTATGCAAATAAGGTAAAACTTAGCATTTGATATATTTCCTTGCAAATACCAAAATTGCTTCTTTTTGTAACACCAAAGTATCGGCCAAAATATCGGTATCAGTATCGGTATCGGCCTAAAAAAGTGATATCGGTATCGGGATCGGTATCGGCCAAAATATTGGTATCGGTACATCTCTACTTCTCAGTTTGGTATACTGTTATTTGAAATGAGACATTTCTTCCCATCAGCAAATCGGTTGTTTTTACATTGATTTTTACGCGTTGAACCAATGCAAAAAAACGACTGATTTGCTGTCTGGGCTGTTAGGCAAAGCATCATTCTCCCTTGACAGCAAAATCAGTCATTTTTACGTTGATTTTCAATCTATCAATATAAAGATGACTAGTTTTGTTGTCTGGGTGGTGTCCTCGCTAAAGATCCGTTTGCTTAGTTGCACTAACATAGGTCATATCGTAATTTGTGGGCATGGTTTTGATATGAGCCGCAACGAGCACACAAATTTGCTATTGCTATGTAGCCTACAATAATTTCGTAAAATGATGCACCTTGCCTCAGTTGACCAAAGTGATGGTGCAAGATTAACAAAGGCGGTTTAATCACCACCCATCAATAATTATCACAGACGGTGACAACATTTTAGTTTTTGAGTGTCAGTTTTAGACTGAGCAGCTTCCACAGATTATCTTTAAAAAATCGAACTTTTTTCTGTACGGAGTCGTTGTTGAAGGATTTTTCACGCCACAACACTCATAACAGTTTACAATTTGGTATCGAAACCAAAGAGTAACTTTTAGTAAGAACTCAAATTTTCAACTATTAATTTGTTTAATAAAAAACACCACTGTGGCCTTTTGCCAAACTGTGTTGCACTTTAGTTTTGCCTAGTTACAAGTTTTCTTTTATCAAATGATTGAGCAGGTGCCACGCATCGCGGCGCCCAAAGTCACACTATTGTGCTTTTCAATTGATGCTCTTGTAGGCTGCTTGTCTTAAAAAAACCAATGAACTTCTGAATGTCTTTGGCGCACGAAGCTGCAGCACTATGATGCCACGCCATTCCAGCGGCGGAGATTTGTATTTTGCGAAATGGTGCATCCGTGTGGCAGTCGGCAGGCAGTTTAATCTTGTTCGTCTTGTGTCTTGTCAGAAGTATTATTATAAAGTAACTTTGCTATACGGACAGAGAAAAGCCAGCTTAACCATGACGTTTAATCGTGACCTACGCGTTCAATACATATTTATTAGTCGGAGTAATGTTTTGCATTCTTTGTGTCGTCATAATCCTTTTCACCGACAAAGTCGAGACAAATGGTTTCCTTGCCTTTTTTGTATTTGAAAAGAATAAAGTTTGCTAGGTGACAAAAACTATAAGTAATATTGTGAAATTAGCCAACATACACATTTCAACAATAAAAATTACATCACTTCTGATCCAAGTTATCTATTCTACAGTAGTATAAAGTCCCTTAATTCTGCTTTACAGCATTTCAGTGAAATTGTTTTCTGCGCTTGATCTCTGTAGCCTACCGACAATCGATGAATTAAAAAAGCCAGAGTTATAAAACTAATCTAAAACTAAATCCGTCATTTTTACATTGATTCAACATCTGGAGATCGTTTGAGCTTTAATTTTTTAGCTTTTCTAGCAGAACAAGAACCTTTTGATTGACTGTGAACAGCTTTCTCAAACTAAAACTATAAAATTAAAACAGTAGTTTCTCGAAATCCGCAAAATTAGTGGGAAACTGTGCTGCATTGCAACAGAATTCAATGTCGAAAGAAGGAAAGTAGGTAAAATTTTCAGTGTGCGTTGAGTTGCCTCATCACACATGCTTTTAATGCTCTGAGGAATAGCTTTGCAGCATTGTATGAACATCTTATAAGAGTCGCAATAACGTAGAGCAGGGGTCACCAACCTTTTTTGCATGCGGGCCACTTTGGCACTAAGGAGAGCTGTGGCGGGCCGCACTAATAAAATTTTAGGTAGGTTGACTCTTATGCTAGAAATGGACGCATTTCGTACCCAGTATCCAGCGTTACATGTTGTTACTATTTATCTTAGAATACCGCAGCAACAAAATTAGTCGAACAACGCTACTGCCAGGCCAAGCTCCTTTAACAACACTTTTGACTTCTTTTAACAATGTCTAATAAGCAAGGCCACTTGTTTTGCGCACTTGTAGCGAGGCCAACGGATTTATTAGAATATTCATCGCCAAGCAAGAGTGATGTTGTCACTTTGCTTCGCAAAAGGTATCTTGCAATTAACAGTTTCAGTAACCAAAGAAATGTTTGACACATCGCAATACAGGCAACAACAGTGACTTGCTATGTTGCTAACATATCAGCGAAAAATAGGCTCCAATAACAGGGAGAAACAAACTAGGCACCATGAAACAAACGCTTGTAGAAATCACCGAAAAAAACGTTTCTATCGTAACTCATAAACGGTGTTCCTTCTAAAAAAAGCAATGAGTTGGTTTTTCATCTTTTTGTGAGAGTCTATAAAACCATATTTCTTGATTATTAGACAACTGTCACTTGCGGTGCTTATCAGCATGGCAAGAATTGTTGATTAACAACATTTTGCAGTACCAAACTAAATATTTTCATAATACAACCAGAAGTTGTCTCATGAAAATACAACCATATTATAGATATTTCATTTTCTTGATACAACCAGAAAATGTCTTTAAATTTATATAAAATATTTTGCCAATTTATTATAAATTGAGTTGGCACACCGGCCTATTTTGCTAACAAAAACTTGCTTGAAGGGAACTCTGCTCGTGAAACACAATAACGGTGAAACGCACACTAGTGTTTACATGACACTTAGGGTTGAATGTAGAAACTAAACTTAACTAAAGAACTGCTTAACGCTAAGAAGAACTTAGCTAAGCATTGTTTAAGTCCTGGTCGATTTCCTGTTGCAGAAAGTATTCTTAATCTCTTCTTAGTTAAGTTCTGTTTAAGTTTTCAGTCAATGACTTAAGTGTACGTACGTGACGCATTGCGTAAAAATTTCTTACGTCGTCGCTGATACATCACCGACACTAGACTTGCAAAGCAGCACCTGCGCATACGAAACTTCTTATTCTGGTCATTTGTATGCTGTAATAACCCTTTCTAATAACAAGAATTAAAAATAATGTATAAAGCGATCCAGTTTTGACATAGTACTGCAAATTACATACTGGTCACTTGGAGCGACAGCCGTTTGGTGTGGTGGATAAAAGAATGGGCAAATTGGGCAGTTGCTCAGGCCCCCCCCACTTTGATTTGCGCGCTTTCGAGCCCCCCCCCCCCCCAATTTGATTAGCGCGCTAAAATTTACTGCGATGAAGTATTTTCCTCTTGTATTTACAAAACTAAAGTCTACAATACTTGTGCATTTTTGCGAATTGTAGTTACCCCCTGCAGTGAATTTACATGCCTCATTATTAAATGTGGTCAACTTTGCTGAACCATCATTGTAACCTCTAAAGGTAACGATGATAATGAACCACTTCAATTCCCTGATACCAGTTTTTTATTACCATGAATCTGAGTTTTTTCAAGCATGCATAGTCGCATAAACTCTTGCCAAAGGGTCTATTAACTGAAAGTATTGGTTTATTGGAAGTATTGGTTTATTAACTGCAAGCGAACCGCACGTCCTTGTAAGCTTGTTGCTGAGGAAGATAAAGGAGCAGCATCATCTACTTCGGGTCCTTGATTGTGGTCATCTTATTCAACAACATCTTCTGGAAGTGGTTGTTCACGTTTAACTGCATAATTGTGCAGACAGAATACTGCTATTATTATTACCAAGGAGTTACTGAAATGTGTCCGCAGTGGAACGCGAAGACACCTGAAGCGTTGCTTCAGGACACCAAATGACTGTTCGATTCGAACACGTGTGTTAATGTGACTCCTGTTGTATCTTCGTTCCCTATCGTTAGCTTGGTTCAGCACTGGCGTCATTATGTAATGCTTACATGCATACCCACTGTCTCCTAACAAGAGACCGTTTATTTCATTGGTTTCGAGTCTGTCCCGTATGACGCTGTTTTCAAAAATTCTGGAGTCATGAGTTGACCCAGGCCATCGCGCAACAACATTCCTAAAAATGCGATCTGCTGTGCAGATTGCCTGCACATTTACAGAAAAGTAACCTTTGCGGTTTCTGAAAACTTCGGCGGTGTCTCCACCTGGTGAATTTATGGGTATGTGCGTGCAATCGATTGCACCCACAACTAAAGGAAACCCAGCAATAGCAAAAAAAGCTTGCTTGACTTCCGCCAAGTTGGTAGGAAACTTCACAAAATTAGATTTTCTTTTAGCAATACACTTTGAAATCCTGTGGACTGCTCTGCAAACTGTGCTTTGGTGCAATCCCATGAGGTCGCCGTCGGTAGTTTGGAAATTTCCTGTAGTTTTCTCAAAACCATAAAAATTCCAAAGAAAATCAACCAAAAGCGAACGGAGCAACTCTACCAGTATAAAAGCAATCCCCCCATCACCTCATATCAGCCTAACGTGTACCATAACTTTAGGCATTGCCAGAAATAATCACAACTTAAGACTGGTCAGTAGCGGTCTTAACTTTTGAACATTTTGATAAGAACTTAAGTATTGCTTAGTCAAAAGTTTAGTTTCTGCATACAGTTTTAAGACATGATTAGTACTTAAGTAGTTCTTATGGCTAAGGACAGCTTAAGTTTAGTTCCTACATTCAACCCTTACAAACTTAAAATAAGCAACCCTATGCTCACAGACAGTAGCGGCGCCACGGGGTGGACTGGGGTGGACATGTCCACCCCACTTCTATTTTAGGTCAATTTTGTAATTCGTCGAGATCCGATTAGAAAACTTGGGGGGTGTATTCAGGGGGTTAGGGGGGCCTAGTGACTGCGTCATAATTCAACTTCTTACGTATGAATTACTTTTGCAGCATTGACATAAGAAGAATTGAAGAATCTTCATTGTTATCGCTCTGTTGTATTGATTGATTGTAGTCTAATTTTACCATTTTGAGGTGATGGCTTTTATCACAGCTGAGACACAAGCTTTGTAAGACCTAATAGGCAAAGGTTTTGATGGGGCCACCAACATGTCAGGCAAGGATGAAGGTGTACAGCAACACCTAGTTGCAGCGGGTGCCAAACTGTCGGTATATTTTCATTGTTTTGCACACCGATTAAATTTTGTGCTTGAGCACAGTGTTGAAAACGTAGCGACTAGCGACAGTCAAAACAATTTTTGAAACAATTGATAACATCTACCACTTTATGGATTGTTCTCCCAACTGACATTTTTTGTATAAAGAGTATTTGAAAAAGGAGGGAATCATGTCTGGAAAAATTACATTGCACTCGTTATCTGATAGGCTACTACCAGGCGCGAATCTAAGAGTTTTTTTCGGGGGGGGGGGGGCAGAAAATTTGAAAATCAATTAAAAAGAAAGAAAAAGCTAAACAGATATGAACAATGATACTACGACATATACGATATGCTAGAAAATAGACATTAAAACAACCATTTTCATCAATTGTGATGCCGAGGGACTAATATCAGCTGTTTAGAAGCATATCAAACCATTTGATGCGGAAACATACAATTTTTCACAAAATTTCGGGGGGGGGGGGGGGCGGGCCCCTTGGGCCCCCCCATAAATCCGCGCCTGGCTACTATGGTCTGCAGGTTTAGATGATCTGGATGTTGTTATTAATGTAGCCTATATCCAGCACTGCTGTCAATGTTTCAACAAATGTCAAACAAAGGTAATGGTGTAGCTACTGGTTTGTTGTTCCGCATCACGCAAACTGAATTTGTTACTGCTAGTCTTATTCCTCATAAATGCTTTTCGTTAAATAAACAGGCTTCAGATTATTTAAAAAGTGAAGAAATGGATCTCACCACTGGGGCTGCTGCTATCAACGACTTGACAAGAGCATTTGACTCACTGCGTTCAGAGAAAGATTTTAACAAATTGGTTTTCAACTCATCGCTGTTTGCGTAAAGAAATCAAACCAGTGAAACCACCACGCCGACTAAGCGATGCCGCTACCCACCAAACCATTTCCGAGATGGTCAGATATTATTGATAGGTTGCAACAGTCTTCCGTAGAGTGAATCAGAATCCATTACAGGAAAGTTGAGAAGAGATTTTTGTTTACCCTTGGACAGAATGCTAAATGAACTTAAAAAGCGTTACTCAAATCAAGCATGTGAATTAATGTCAAATGCAGCTGCATTTTATTTCACGCACATGTCTCCATCAAATTTGTCTAAAGTTGAATATTTAGTCAAATTCTATAATTTCGATGAAAATCAGGTTGGGCAGCAATAGGATCTTCCTTTTTTGAGATCAGCTATAATTGTCACAAGTGGAAACTAGAATTTAAAAAGCACCAAAGTGGATTGATCAAGACCGCGTGGTTAATTGTGTTTGCCTTCACTTTTGAAATTGTGTGGACAAAACGATCTTAAATCATTTGTACAGCGATTTGTTTCAAATTTTTGCTACTTTGCCCATGACTGTGGCGTCTTGTGAACGTATCCACAGCAAAGTTAAGACAATAAACAATTATCTGCGACCTGCCATGTCATCACAAAGACTTGAACATCTGGTGCAGATCAGCAGTGAGCGAGACATTGCCGATAACACTGATCTTCAAAAATTGGTGGAAGCTTTTAAACTGACCTGCGAGCGCAAAATAAAACTTTAGTGCAGTGATTCTTAACCTATAGCTATGGGTATTATTGGGCAATAGCTAAGTTTTTTAAAATTCTGTTTAAGGGGCCACCCAATAAATTTTTATGAGGCCGCCTATCATTGCAGCAGCTCCATGACATAAAATAACGACAAGCTTGCTAACATCAAGATCGCAGTCGGCAATTCCATGGACCGCATAGGAAATGTATGGGAGCGTTTGGCCCCATTCTATTCTTTTGTTCATAATTTAGAGTGCGCTCAATGGAAAACCAGCTTTTGCCCCCTTTCAATTTCCTTTGTTTATTTTTCAATAAATTTTACAACCGAGCTGCAGTGAATCACTTCGCAATCGGTAATCTTAGTGACCATATTGTACGGTAGCATTTTACCTCGAAATATTTTTGTCCACCCCACTCATTTTTGGCTGGCGCCGCCCCTGCTCACAGACAATTTCGAAATTCGAAAACGGACGTTTTAGTCAACCACTGGGACAGTGTGGCTGAACATCGCATTGGAATAACGTTGAGCGACCCCCACTTAGAACTATACAATCTGAATGGTCGGTCGGTGGAATCGTATGCAAAGCAAAAATATGCTTCCCGGAAAGTATTTTTGGTTACACTTGTACGCTGATACCTTCCGCGGGCCGCAGCGATACAGCGTGACGGGCCGCCATTTGGTGACCCCTGACGTAGAGCATTAGGGAAACAGATCGGACCATGCTCAGATATCTCAGCATCAAAATGACCATCAAGGCATTCAAAAGAAGATTTGCGCTTTTAAACGATTGTCTTCTGCAATTAGCAGTTTTGACACAAACTCTCCAAATCGGGAATATAAACTTCATAGTAGAATTTCACAATGTAGATGTTAACGACCTTTTTGCCTGATGCTGCGAGTTCGCTATGATAATAGCGTATGCACTAGCTTTCGGAACACAGTTCCCTAGTTACGTGTTATGAGTTATGACGAATTCATAGTAGTAAATCGTAAAGTTAAATGGACTGTAAATTTTCTATTTCAAATAAAAAAGCTTACATGCGGCTCGTCTTTTCAGCTCTGCGTCATCTGATGAATTAGTTTTTCACACTATCTGCTTGTGTGTCACGGACAGCCTACCTCAAATTATAGTTATCGCTAGAAGTGTTAGTACAGTTACATTCAATCTCGGTCATACTTTTGTTCTTCACATGGGGTTATAGTAATTATTATTCCTCATGATGACACAGGCGTTGTGTAAAAAAGATCAATCTATTCGTTTATTTTTTATACGTTTAAATCCGGCCATGCTGTTTGGTTTTATAGGCTGTGCGTATGGTATAACAAAGTGAATTCTACCAACGCTCTATTGTTTATTAATGTTTTTTGTTTGAGAAAAGTTAATTGTTTTCAACACAAACTTTGTGCTAACACTATCTTCAGAATGCTCACTTCAACCACTTTATCGGCATAAGCAAAAAGGCGACCAGTTTACTCGACGACTTCAGTTACCAGCATTTATTTTGCTTAGCTTTTGATTAACTTGAGAAGTAACATTTTTAGAATTTTTCTTGTTTAATATATTTCGTTTCTATTGCAGTGCCCAAAAGGATGTGAAGGTCAACAGGTATGTTATTGTTTTCTGTTTTTTTTTCGCTGGGACTTTTCGATCGTTTGTCTGAAATGACTATAAAAATTTCGATAATTTTTTATTCCATTTGGTCACTTTTTGTGATGAAAAGATTTTCTTTCTGTACTAATTTTATATTTGCATTTATCACATGTAATAATACATAATTATGAATCAACGTTTAAACACTAAGTTTTGGAAGATCTTGATCTTGTATTTTCGATTGCCAATTATTGTTTTTTTTGTAATCACTGAAATCTATCTACTCTCTTATCTTTTTTCGGCCATTTCGACTAAAATCACTTGAAGTTTTTAGGACATTTTGCTAAAAATTTGGTCAATGACCAACAAAGGACCGAAAAAAATATAGATTGTTTTTCGTAAGGCGTAACTTACTTGGCAATGTTTTTTTTTCTGGCCACCAAGAATTTCTTTAAACGCTTGGATAAGTTTTAATAAAATAAAACTTACCAGTTCGAAAAAGCTTCATTCCATCTTAATTTATTTGTTGCGGTGCATTGTTGGTTCTCGTATGTTTTTGTTATGTTTTGTTAGCGACAAACAGAAATGATCACTGAAATTTAGAGATTGTTCAACGAAAGGTCATTGTCAATCCTCTAATGACTCAAGCCATATGTTACTTTTTTTGCAAAGCAGATAAATATTAAGTTTATAAGAACTAATAACCTACTTTGCTTTCATTGTTGAAAAGTAGCGATATTTCGGGGTTTGAGATTGGGGAATACGAAACTACTTCCTACTTATCCGCCACAGTGGAAATGGAAGGCTCATTGTTTGTCTGATTTGCAAAATATTATAGGTTGATTTTCTAGTATGTTGGACAACTTGTTAATGATGTGTGATTTGTAAGAGAATATTTGGTTTGAGAAATAATGACCCTTTCAAAATGATTGATAGAGTTATGCTGTACTACTGTAGAATGATCTAATAATAAATACAGTATTTTGTTTGAAACAAAAGTCCTTTATTTTTTGTTGTTTCCTCGTTTAATGTTTTTTTCATAGACAAAGGTCATTTTTCTCGTATCTTGATGTTTTAAAGTAATTTTTGTTTGATGCAAATAAATTGACCTTGGTCAAATCAACAGGTTACATAAATTTCTCCAAAACTTATTATTTATTTAATTTTTTAAAGAAAAAGTACAAATTTTTTAGGGATTAATTTCGCTTTTTTTTTTTAATTATTTTAGTTTATTACTATCATTTTAATTTTAGTTACTTGAACTGCAAGTCTAAACTAAAGAGCAGCGGTTCTCAACCGGGGTTCGCGGACTCCCAAGGAGTCTCCGAAACGTTTTCAGGGTGTCCGTAAAAGTTTCTGAATTTTCAGCATGATTAATAAAAACAAAAATGCCAAGAAAAAAGGTTGAGCACCACTGCTCAAGAGATTTCAATTAAATTCAAATTAATCTAATCGAAGAGTTTCAATTCAACTCACAATATCATTTGACAGAAAAAGAGAGCGTTAATTTGTTCAAATGGATTTGTGCTGAAAGCTGTGTCTTTATTTCATATCCTTCAAATAAATGGTGGGCCAGAAATATTCCTGCGAGCTGTAGTTTGGCGACACTGGTCCTTAGTTCTCGTCTTGATTTAGGATGGTCACTGACTATTCATTTCGTTCTTTTGCAACCATCTTGATTAACTAAACAACAAAAACAACGGTTTGTTTTGTTACATACTTGTATTCACTCTGTTGTTCTGACGTGATTGAGCAAATGAATTGACGTGACTATGGTGTTGACAATTGCAGCTGTTTTCAAACCAACCAGCACTTGAACAACCTTTTTTAAACTGACAATAAAGATTGTAAGAAAATAACTTCGAATTGACAGTTTGCCAGAAATTTTTAATTATTGTAACATTTCGTATGTACTAAACTAGGCTAATAATATGCATGGACGTAAAGTTATTGTGATTGTTGTTGCACAGGGTTCTGCAGGAATTCCAGGAATAGATGGACTTGATGTAAGTAAAGACTTAATGCTTATTGGCAGCGTTGCAACGCAGTGTATGCTTTTATCCGATATGTTTGCAACCATCATTACATAGGTATTACACCGACCCGAAAAAATTATCCCTACATAGGCTAACTAGTAACTATTAGTTAAGGTATAACCTTGAACCCCGGCACAGCGCAAAGAGAATGATTCTATTACACTATCTATAATGACTATACGATACCTTTAGGTATGTTTCTAAACCTACATGCAGTATACTGTATATTGGGGCACAGATATCCAGGTTTTGTAACCAGGGTTGTGGAGTCGGAGTCGAGGAGCCTGAGTCAAGAAGGATTTTGGCATTTCCGGAGTCGGAGTCGTTTAAAAAAAGGGCGACTCAGGCTGGATACAAAACGATAAACAATAAAATTTTTGTTTGTAATTTTTTTCAAAATATTATTTCTTGTATTCCGTATTGAGTTCAACAACTTCATAGAAAAACAGAAGTGTTTTTTTCTTGTTGGTTCTTATGAGAGTCTCTGCTTTAATTTCGATGACAACTTAAAGTGAATTACAGTTTAAAAAAAATGAAAAAAGCAAAATGTAAAATAAATCTGATGACCTTCCAAAATCTGGCAACGTCGAAGTCGGAGTCGGTCAATCATAAACCGAGAAGTCGTAGTCGTATATTTTTCGCTCGACTCCATAGCTTTGTTTGTAGCTTAACAAGCTCACTGACTGATACAGCATTTAAAAAGCTTGTAACTTCATTTCATCAAATTTGTGAAGTTTTCATACGTCTTCATTTCTGTTAAGGGTTTTGTATGATTTACGCAACTACAATAATAATCAAGTTTGTAAGTTGCAGCTTAGTAGGCTACACAGTATACAAAACTTGTTAACTCTAATTTACTTCAATGTATCATTGCAGGGAGAACGAGGACCTCCTGGCTTGCAAGGACTCGCGGTGAGTTTGCACTGTTATTGTTAACCATGTTGGAAAATACTTTTTTTTTCGTGTAGGAAAATAATGAAATATAATATGTTTTGGTGTAAAAGTATCGTGAACCATGTTGCCCTGTTGACCTCTAACAACATATATGTTTTGAGGTAAAAAAGGCCGGCACTTTGGTTTAACCTCAAACAGCGGCCTATCATTCAGTAGCATGGCGGCTTTGCATGTAATTTACTTCGCCTGCTTTCAGACAAGTAGGCTACAGGAGATGAAGTGTGCGATAATAAAGTATGTTAGCAACAAAAAGTTAACTTTTATCATCTCAAAGTCATAGCTAAGCACACTAAGATGCCTGAACATCGCTCTCCCCAAAGAGTTCATTTTTAGCTCAGGTCTTTTAACATTTGACTCTAAGATGCAACTTACATCATATCCAAGAAAGCGTAGATGCATTCCCATCATATCCAAGAAAGCGTGACTAAAACTCTGCAAAATCCAAAGCTTTGCATCAGATTTACACTTAAACAAATGGAAAACTAACACAACGTGTGCATTAGTTCAAGCATTGTCTATTTTTCTCCAGAGCAGTGTGCATCTGTTAGGTATCACTGTGCTCAATCTCACAACATCGACTTTAGCATCAATAGGGTTCATCGCACAATGATTGGATGTCTTCTCACCACATCACTGAATAATCTCACTGTTCGTTAACTGAACTCTGCCTCAAATAATCCACTCAGTTTCTTTATTTACGGACACTGAAGTGCTCCCCAGTTTATCCTCTTAATGAGCATACCTACCCATCAATTAAAATCAAGAACCTTATTTACATCAGCCGCTTTACTTCTACTCAGAGAAGTTGACAAATAGTACATATCTGTGGGGAGTGAATCATAAGTGGAAAGCAAAATGAAAAAAGAATAATCCAGCTTTCCTTTATCTCTAACGCCAACATATATCGACCTGTCGATACGGAGGTGAATGTGGGTGCACCTCAATCATCTACCCACAAGCGTCGTATTTTTAGCTCAAATATGCACCGATAGAGAGTGACATTCCACTACAACGTCTCGTTGAGGCAGCATATAGATGCACTACGGCGCCAACGTGCTGATCTTTCCCTGAGCCGTAAAGTCCTAAACCCCGGCCATCTGCTACACGCAACCACGCTGAGATATCCACCAAAGCAGCGGCTAAAATCAAGAAAGCCATTTGAACGCGCTGCAGAAGACCTTCTGGCAGCCTCTGGCGGAAGCCCTAGCAAACAGTGGTGCCACGCGGCATGGTGTGAACAATGGTCAAGCAACAGTGCACGGACATTTTGCCGAAAAGACATTTTGCCGAAAGACATTTTGCCGAAAGACAGTTTGCCGAAAGGACATTTTGCCGAAAGACATTTTGCCGATGGACAAATTGCCGAAAGGACTAAGGTTGTGAACGATAGACTAAAACACACTGTGGAGAATATCGATACATATAACACAAAAAGGAGTTTCGGCAAAATGTCCATTTAGCAAAATGTCTTTCGGCAAAATGTCCTTTCGGCAAAATGTCTTTCGGCAAAATGTCTTTCGGCAAAATGTCCTTTCGGCAAAATGTCCGGGTACCTCAAGGAGCACATCCCCACTTCACCAAGTATTCAGATCCCCGCCCGAGAACCAGCTGGGCCTTGACCTCTCTAGACTTGCCTCATCGAGGCGTAACCGTTTGCTCACTGGTGTTGGACGCTATGGTGCAGACATGTTACGCTGGGGCTTGGCAGAGAATGCTGCTTGTGAGTGTGGTGAAATGCAGACGGCAGCCCACATTATCAAGGATTGCCGGCTATACAGACCACCTCATGGTATGGAAGGCCTAGTTTCTATTGACGACGACACCAGGCAGTGGCTAACCAACGGATGCCCTGGCATATAGCGACAACACGAGAGAAGCATATAGATCACATTATCAGCAAATGCGCTTTTCGTTTTCAATCAAATCGATTAAAAATTCTTTGTGTCTTGAATGCAGTTGACAACCAGGGCTAGTAAAAGGATAGACTTTAAGTTTCGAAGACTCAAGAAATAAACAAAATCCATGTGCTGTTAAAACCTCACCTGTGCTCCATTAGAACATTGATCTATTTCGTAGACCATTGCCTTACATGCGTATTATTCTTAAAACTTTAAAGGGCAAAATAAACTAATTCAAAACATTTTTCCAATTTTGTGAAGGTGTGTGTTACATATCTTTTATAAAATGCAGTATATAAATATATTTTCTAGTGCGTATATTCCACGTAATTTAAACTTGTAATAACCAATAGTTACTAAATTTGGCACAAGAAAATGGCAAAATTCATTATATTTTTTTTATTGTTCATAGGGACCGTCCGGACCAAAAGGAAGTGATGGAGTAGCCGGCCCAGAGGTATGTATCAAGAGTGCATTGTCATGTAGCCTAATCCTGTTCCTCAATAGCGTTTTTGCCCAAACAACAAAATCTGTCAAAAGTGACGGATTTTGCTGTCTGGATAAAAACTGCTTGTCAGTCGTTTAATCCAGGGTTTCCAAAACTTTTTTGAGCCATGGACCATTATTTGTGAAATTTTTTGGGGCCACGGACACTAGTTTTTCGTAAACAACTTTACTGCAACGAAGGTGCAACAAGTAAGCTTTACGATACTGGATAGCACAAGCTTGCGAAATCATTTAAGTTGTAAAGAACTGTGGCAATTATCTTTGACAGGGTACGTACTGTACAATGTATAATATATGTGTGACTTTTTAATTTCTTGTCATATCGCCACGGACTACCTGTGCAGTCGTCGCGGACCACCAATCGTCCGCGGATCACAGTTTGGGAAACCCTGGACTGTAAGCAACGTGTTCTTTATGTTAAGCAGCTTCACAACAAATAAGGTTTTCAGCAGCACAAAAGTATTTTTTCAAGTTTGCAATATATTCTATTTTGATATTTAGTGTTTGTTCGCTTCAGTATCACCGATGTACAATAACAAAATGAACACATACAGCACCGTTTTTAAACACTTTATTATGGTTAGAAGCTAATTGAGCTCATACAAATAATTGCGCTTTCGGTATTTGCATGTAAGTCGCATCTATTCAGTAATGCATCCACACCAGGCAACTATCCAGACATATCTTATAATAGACGCATTGATTGATTGAATCTTTATCCTCGGACTGGGAAAGCTTCTTGCAGAGCTTAATCCTGGCAGTTTCGCATACTTGTAGAGGCTTTGAACCATTGACGCAGGCTCGGTCACCGAGATTGACAGAGTGAAGTTTCCGATTGTTGAAGTCTTGGCCCGAGCAATCATTCCATCCATTATATACTCCTGAATTGAGAGCAGTCCTTAAGGTGCTTTGCTCAAGCGTACACCCCGAAAGTCGAACCAGCCCCGCTTAATCATGAAGTTTTTCGCTCCAGAAGTTACTCGCTAACCAACTGAGCTATCGGGGTGGACACGACACGCAGAAGACGATTGCAGTAGTTATGGCATGTTTATGTAGCCGATGCTGCAGTTATAACATGTCAATTTGGAGGTGGTAGTGAAATCGATGAGGTGCAATTGCCTGTGCGCGCTAATCAGTTGAGGGCATTTGTGCGTGCTACTGCATGTCACTATTTGATATTACTCGATCAAGATTAATCAAGCTTGTCACACATTTAAAGTGCTTACTCAACCTGAAGCGGAATCAGTTCTTCCTAACAGCAGTCCGCTACCAAATAATGAGCTGGCAAATTGTTAACTCATTGGTGGATAAATCAGACTTTAACCATAAGAAGTAGTTTACAGGATGATAGTGGTAGACTTTTGTCTGCGTTTTCTGGTACACCGATACTTGTTATTAGTCTTATTGTGTCATGCTCGTTGTTATACCATGCGAGCTAATCGGGCGATACCAAGGCTCATTGAAATACTGGCTGGTATTGCAGCAACGTAGCATTTACTTCTTTCGATAATGTTGCTTGTATCAAGTGAGAGTCTACGTTTGATCTTGCTAAATCAATAGATTAACATTTTCTTTGTGTAGTTCAGCGTATTGGTGGTGTTTTCCAACTCAAACTATATGTTTCTATGCAGGGGTTGCCAGGACCAGTAGGATCTCAGGTACGCTGTTATTGAGTTATGCGCTAGGAAATAAAGCAGTTTTCTTTGAAGTTAAACATGTCTTGTACAATAAATACCAACATGATACTTTGAATTAAGAATTAATGAATTTTATTATAAAAAGATATCACAAAAAATAATCTGTGTTCATTTCAGGGACCTATCGGCCTTCCTGGGCCTCAAGGTCTACAGGGACCTCCGGTATGTATCTAATATTAAATATAACTAGTAAATATAGGCTAATAGAAAAATCGGCAATATTTGCCGCAGCAGAAAAATCACTAATTCAAGTTTCTTGGTATTTATGTCATAGGCTCATATACAGCACAGGCCAGGGCTACTCAACTGGCGGACCGCGGTCCGAATGCGGACCTTTTCAGAGTTGAATCCGGACCTTATCTGTCTCAGCATTTGCTTAGTTTTTTAACAAAACCAAATCCAATATCGTTGATATGCAAAAAATGGGGTAGGCAATTTAACGTATTAGAGAACAACTACACGCCCAGTCAAGCCGGTGCAAGAGAGAAGCCCAATTACGGATCAAAAGATACGATGCCTGGAAATTTAATATTCAAAATCAATTCTCCAAAATTTTCTTTCCAAAAACAATGCAATTTATACAGATTTACTTGCACACAGGCAGCATGTGAAAAGAACAAAAAGATTCTAACATCCAATAGACTCCCAATTAAACTGAAATCAAAAATCTTCAACACCTACGTTTGCAGAGTACAACACCTGCAGAGTACTGTGCACCTGTCTGGTGCCGCAGTGCTCACTGCCACAACATCGACACTGCCATAAACAGCGCCCTGCGCACAGTGACCGGATGCCTGCGTCCCACACCATTGGACAATCTCCCCATTCTCGCTGGCATCCAACCTGCTGAGCTTCGTCGCGAAGAAGCCACTCTGTCCCTCGGTCGACGGGCACTGGAGCCTAACCATCTTCTCCACCACAAGATCTCTGCCTTCCCAAACGGCAGGCCCGGATTTACCAATAGGCTAGGCAGGCTGAAGCCTAGGGCCTCAACGTCCAGGGGCCTCAAAATTCGGTTTCAAAGTTTGTAATTCTTTAAAAAACTTGACAAGTTTAAACCCTATCTAATGTATATATACGAGTATATCAAGCTTTTCAGAGTAGAAAATTCTATACACAACTGGTTTCAACCACCTTGTAAAGAGTCATTATTACGTCGTTCATCATAATAAAGGCAATTATTATACGCATTGTGCTGGAAGCTTCTATGTTAAAGTACCATAGTCTTCTCTGCAAAAATCAGTATCTGTAGTTGACATCAGGGCTGCCACTCCTAGTGGTTTTCCACTAGATCTAGTGGTTTTCTTGGAGAATCTAGTGTTTTTTTTAATTTTGAGAGTGGAAGCATCAAACTTCCTTCTGTTGTTAACGAAGAAGATTTAGATGATTTGCAAGAAGAATAGGGAGCTTTGCCTCAAGCGTGCAATGTTCTCCATGATAGTGATGACCTTAGCCCACCACACCAGAGTTTTGGCTAAAACTGAAAATAGACAACCAAGGTTTAAAACTTTTAAAGGAAGTGTATCCGGAAGATGTTAACCCGAAACTTACTAATGAACTTCTACATTTTCATTTGTACGTGAGAAAAACACAAAACCAAGGGCTTACCGGTACAGTAGAGAAGAGCAATCTATTTCCTTGTCTCATGGAGACCTTTATGAAATTTATGTGCAAGGAAAAAATTAACACTGCCTTTCCTAATGTGGAAGCAATATTAAGACTGTTTCTAAGCTTAATTGTCACTAACTGCTCAGGGGAGAGATCTTTTTCAAGGCTCGAAAGCATCAAAAATAAATTGAGATCGACATTTGACAATGTATCAAGAAAGGTTGTCCGCACTGAGCATTCTGTGCATTGAGAGTGACAAACATAAACAGATAAATTTTAATTAACTTTTGCATAATTTTGCTTTGACGAAAGCTAGAAAATAAAATTGGTAGCCTAGTCTTACTCTGTTTGATGGCTGTAATTATTTCTTATGTCCTGGTAAATAAACTTTACAATTATTGTAAACGGGTGTTTGATCAAAGAAATTAAAATTAAAAGCAAAACTGCCTTAACTAAATTTTTATTCTTTTAATTAAAAATTTGCATTCATGAATGTGGAAAATGAAAAGAACGAAGAGTTTATTGCACTCATATTTTTAACATTAAGCAATGACATGTGATGTTGTTTAGAGAGAAATTCTGAGCTCAAAAATAGGAAGGGGCCTCACAAATGGAATAGCCTAGAGCCTCTCATGGTCTAAATCCGGCCCTGCCAAACGGGCACCCCCGCCGACTGAAATCAAGACACCCATTCGTGCCAGCCGCTCGGCTTCTGATCAACGAAGCTGATGAACAAAACATCTCTGCGGCTACTTGGGCGGACCATAAATGGAATTCTGAATGGAGGTCAAGCACCACCAGACTCCATTCATTCATCCCCGACGCCGACACACGCCCCATCGGCCTGACACTACAGAGACAGGTATGGGTGCGCCTCAACCGTCTCCATACGGGCGTCGGGCTTTTCCGCTCAACCATGCACCAATGGGGAATGGCCTCTTCCTCCTCCTGTGAATGTGGTGCCGAGGAACAGACCGCAGACCACATCATCAATGACTGTACCATCTTCAAGCCACCTAACGGAGTGGAAGGTCTGCGCGTCATGGATGATGAAACTAAAGACTGGCTGCTCTCTAGCAGCCTTCCAGTGTAGTCCGGGAACATCGTGAATCTGGGGTGGTAAAAGGATAGACCCTTGGCCCCAGAAGCTCAGACGACGACGACGACGACCTACGTTTTACCAGTCGTGCTATACAGTCTAGAATGCTTAAATTGGACATCATCAACAATGAAAAAACTCACTACCTTCCAAAATCACATCATGAGAAGCATGACCAACAAAAGGCTACTTGACCACACGAAAACAGAAGATCTTCTAACTATGACAAAACTACAACCAATTGCAGCAATAATAAAATCAAAAGTTTTAAAACTGTTCGGCCACACTAAAAGATCACAATTCGGAATCAACAAAGTTTGCACAGAAGGCAAAGTAGAAGGAAAACGAGAACGTGGCAAACAACCAAAGCGATGGCAAGACAACATCCAATCATGGACCGGACTCAACTTGGCGACACTGGGCGAGTTGGCTCAAAATCGCCACTCTTGGAAGCAAATAACCCATGTTGATGCACAATCTGCTGCAGGCGGAGATGACGACTGATGATTTGTCCAAGAGATATGATGTTTTTATGTTTGCTTCCAGCAAACAAAATTGTTTAAAAATTGAACTAGTTTGGTGAATATATCTTTTAACAAACCTAAACCTTATAGAACATCCTTGCTCAGCGCAACGATGCCTGTTTTATTGGGCAATGTACGATGATCAACAACAATTGTTTTAAAACATTGAAGAAGTGTATTTTTAAAATCAACAAAAATTGAAATTGCAAAAGTTTAGTTTCTCTACAAAAAGTTTTGCAGTATTTGCGAGGAAGTATTATTGCTGAACTATAAAAAATTTTTAACCAACATTATAAAAATGTCATGACGCCAGAAACTTACAAAAATAACTTAAATTTTTTGTTCACATTTGCCAATTGTTAGGCCGATCTTCCATCGTAAAACAAAAAAGAAAAATAATCAAAATATAATACTACATTGGCAATGAACATTTGTGCTTGTTCAGAATAATACAACTATAAACTTATGGGATCACCTGCATGTCACCACATGTGTAGGTTTTTAGTTTGAAATAATAATAATAACCGTGTTTTTATTATGCGATAACATACAGTCCACTGCGATCACATATGCGATATAACATACGACAGGAAGCAGCGAAGTAACATATAGTCTTCGAGTCAGCTGCTCCCTTTAGTTTGGCTTGGCATTAAGTGTCTTTGCCGAGACACAGCCGCGTGCTCTGGAGCGGTGTCGGACCCACGTCCTTTCGAACTTCGCGCAGACGTTCTCACCACTCGGCTACGCAGCCGACAAAAAGTCCTTTTGCTGCAGCGCTTAGCATAATTCTTTTGTTTGAAATAGGCTACTTTAGAGGACTGGATATAAATGTACTGGATGAAGCTAATTACATTTGCATTTCCACAGGGAAGAGCCGACTTGGTGTCAGGACCTGCGGTGAGAATTTCACTGTGTTTGTTTCGTCGTATTCGCTTTTTATTGTTGTGTCAGTTTCTTGTTTAGTTTCTCGTATCTTTTGAAACGAGCGTCCTGCAATTACACGTGAAGAAATATTACGACTGGTTAAATTTATATAATTGATTTTTATAGACATATCCTCTGTAGTGGTTGTGCACAATAAGTTACAAAAAAACTTACCCCATTTGCGTCAATCCCTTTCGTCTTTTTTATAAAGTTGTTGTTTTGCTACGTATTACTAAAGTTCTTTTAGATTGTGCAGTTCTGATTTGGATTTCTGTTGCATGTCGGAAATATGTGTTTAGACGGAATTATTTTTTCGTCAAGAACAACAAGTAAGAATTTATCACAATCTGAAATAAGTGTTTTTGGCATTTTCAGGGACAAAAAGGAGAAAGGGGAGAACGGGTAAGTCGTCTGTACATTCTTCGAAATACGACATCTTTCGCTGACTTTTTTTAAAGTGAAGCGATGATAATGAACTGTCGAGTTTCTTTGATTTAAAAATGGTGCAGTGACAGAATGTCTCCGTTTCGCATGACAACCACGTTTTACGGTCGCCTAATGAAAACTTGTATTTGCTAGGGCCTACTTGTTGATCGTCGGCAAGTCAGAGCGTGACCTACAGTATATTTTGGTCGCTGTTTTCACAAAAGAAAATGTGTCTTTGGTGGGAGAGTTTATTTAACCTATAATGAATCTTTCCCGAATAAATTATTGATTTGCGTTTTAAAGTTATCTCTGTAAGTGCAGTCACCACTGTGCAAGGATTTCAAGGCAAGGCAAAAATAATGAAATTGCTGGCGGCGTAAAACTTACAAGTCTCCAGCAGCCTACTAAAATATCTTGGTACCGATTTAATTAAGCCACGAATTTGATTAATTGCTTTTAAAATGCGATAGCTTAGAATTGCTCGGCTGAACTTGGATGAGGATTGACTACATCTTTTGTCCCAGCGTACAGATGTATATCATCATACAAACAGTTTGCAATCCGCTTAGTAATGATGCTAATCCTTAGTAGTAATATTTCAGCTGCTTCATTAAAACATTTTTGTAGTTTTTCCATTAAAAATAACTACGAGCCGCCACTGATCACCACATATTTAAGTTGTAATGCCGTATGATTTGCTAATGGGTTACATTCCTTAGGGCGCAAGAGGAGCTCCCGGACCGCCTGGACAGACAGTGGTGAGTTGCTGTAGTTTTGATTTGACTTGTTAGTTTATTGTGTTGTACTGTATACCATTTTATCAGCAATCGTTGGCATAGTAATTTCAACATGTTTAAGCTCATCTTTTTTCATCAGTCGGAAAGTCGTGAAGATTTCGGATCTGGAACCGAAGATATAAGACCCGGATATGTAAGTATCTCATCTCAATCCCATTTCAACCCAAGGTCAAATTCTATCCGATTTTTTAAAATTCTTAGAGCAATACATGTTTTCTTAAACACTCCGTAATCATCGGTCGATATTAATGTTGTGCTTCATAATTTAACTGTAACACGCGTTGAGTACCGCATGAAAAAAGTGACCTAAGTCTGCCGACATCACTGCAATTATTAAAAGTTTGATTACGGTCCACCAATAGGCCTATAGCTGAATTAGTTAAGTACTCGGGTTTGTGCACGAAGAAACCTCAAAAAGCAACGGCTCTCGGGGTGTGCAATTGAGCAGCACATTTCAAAGTCAGCTCTGCATTCAGCGGCATCTAGTGGTGGAATAATTCAAAAACTACACTTCGACAATCGGAAATTTCACTCTACCACTCTCGGCAACTGGACCTGCAGTAGTGCTTCAAAGCATCTATAAGTATGCACATCTGTCAGAAGAAACCCGTTACCTCAGTGGTTACGCGCTCGGCTCAAGATCACGCGGCGCTGCTGGTTCGACTCTCGGGGTGTGCGCTTGAGCAACGCATTTCAGCACTGCTTTCCATTCAGCGGCACCTAGTTAATGGAATAATTCCCCGGTAACAACACTTCAATAATCGGAAAGCTTCACCCTGTCAATATCGGTAACCAGCCCTGCGACAAGGGCCTCTACAAGTGTGCGAAACTGCCAGGAATAACCTATCAAGGCTTTGTCAGTCCGAAGACAAAACCAAACCAAATAACCTATTAGCTAAAAATGGTGTAAGTTGCGCTTCCCGGTACGTTTTTGATTTTCTTGCATTTTGAACACTTTGTAAGCATTTTGCGCACAGCAGTCAGGTGTTTCCTTTATCAAGCAGCGTTAGAGCAAAATCTCTATCATTCACAATTGCGATACAGTCAATGTTGCAATAGCATACGCATAACTATTAGCAACGAATTTAATTACTAACTAACATTTTTTTTTTATAGCAAGGACCGACAGGACGGCCAGGACCACCGGGGATGCCTGGACCGAAAGTAAGTTACACTAAACGTGTTCCATCAGAATATTCTGTGATTGCCAAGTTATGCTGCTCCTGTGATTTCGGCCATTGCAATAAAAAAGATTTAAATAGTTATGACTTCAGTTCATTTTTTTTAACCTTCATCTTCGCTATTTCTTTATTCGCAGGGTCACAGAGGATACAATGGCAAGATGGGCCCCGTTGGAAAGATGGGGCCGAAGGTATTTAAAAAAAAAAAATTTAGCGTAAGATAAATAGGAAAAGGCTTTTCTGATTGATAATGACAATGCTGTGTATCATTTCAGGGAGAAATTGGACCTGAAGGATTACAAGGACCTCCTGGTCCCGGAGGGGAAGCGGTATGTTTCTATTTATTCCTTTCAATAAGGTTACGTGTACATCTTAAACTTATATTTCATTTCTCAAGTGCTACCGATATCCTATGTCAAGCATTGGTGTCACAACTAATAGAAACCTAATTTGGTTAAATGTAGGGTCCTCGTGGTCTTCGAGGGTACACCGGAGAAGATGGACGGAAAGGAGAGATGGTGAGTTACTTGACAAGTGCAACATAAATGTCATAAAATCCAGAAATTTTCAATTTATTGCTTCTTTCAGGGACCACCTGGTGCCTCAGGAGAGCAAGGCTTGCCCGGAGAACAAGGAATTCAGGTTAGTTGTGGTTTCTGTTATGATGTCTTCTTTCTAATTGGGATCGCAACTTTTTCATAAATGATTTTTGCAATGATAAATAGAATATGTTGTGCGATTTTTAAATGTGAATCGCTACAGCTTTCTTGTTAACAAATATAAAATACTTCAAAAATGTAAATAATAACGACCTGTTTTAGCCTGATTCTGCAAGTTCGCTGTGGCAGTAGCGGTTTGCACTAGCTTTCGAAACAGAGTTTCCAGGTCATGTGCTATGGAAAATTTCGAAGCAACAATTATGCTGCTAAAAGCGAAGCACAGTCTATTGAAGAAAGTAAAATAATTTATCATTACCCACTTATTGCAATATAAACGAGGTCAACCAGGACATTGGCAACACTATCGCAACTTATTATAATAATAATAATATTTATTTGCATCAGACAAAGCTGTCCATATCCAAAACACAACAACAACGAAATAACAACGAAAAACAGCGAAATAATACACAAACTGCAAATGCACAAAATCTCAGTAAATAGGCGATCTACTGTTACAAGTTTACAGACAATGGTACAGTAGTGTTACAAGTTAGAAAAGCTGAAAGTATTCAGAACGATAACAACAATCAGATGACATGGCAGCCATCAAAACTAGATAACAGCATACATAGAATTATTATAATGAAGACGGTAATTTGATAAACGATGGCAATCGGACCTCATCAGGGAGGCAACAATAGAGTTAGACGATACTTCGCATCTTCCAACAAAAGAAAAAACATATTTCCGAAGTACTGTAATGCATCAAATGTTATAATGTTGCACAAGACTTGACGTTCACGTACGCTATAGTGTTTAGGCAAATTGTGTATAATTCTAAATGCATTATTGAAGGCAACACGCAGGCGATTATTCAACGCGTTGGGACACTTTCTGCGAGTGCCTCCATACTCTACCAAACCTACATCATTAACAGACAACCCAAATTGTATTATAAACCTTCATCAGCTTTTCAAAGAGTCCACCAACATCAACAGCTACAAAGACTTCCGCTGGAAAGAATACACAAAAAGTAAAGAATGCAGTGCAGAAACGATCTAGTTTCTCGTACTTGTCGCACTGGATAGATTACCACATAATGTCTCACTGAAACGTTCAGACACCAGCCTCGACAATGTTTTATCTTTGCAAACACGATTGCATCAGTTGATGATGAAAATTAGGACGTGTGAGAAAAATTACTGCACTACTGACAAACCGATTTGTGGCTAACAATCAATAAACCTGACCAAAGAAGCATTTTTTAACCCCTTCTCATAAGGCGAATTCCATGCTGCTTTCAAGCACGAAACCGTTAGAGGCTCCTGAGTCCTGATACAGACCGAATCTGCCCAGACTGCTTACCACGTTACGTCTTGGTTAGGCTATCTGATTTCATGTGTCGTGCTTGCACTGTCACAAGATTCTAAAGGTATGGAGAAAATGCTTGGTCCTCGCCATAGCCTACCAACTAAACCATTAGGGGGTACAATGGCGATCATATCGTTCTATATCTTAGCTCTATCTCTTTAATATTATTGAAAAACTGATAAGTTATACACCTGTATCGAACTAGCGGTAAATTTACCACTTCCCAAAGAACCTGGGTTTCCAACTGGAAGGTCGACAGTCTTGAAAGTGACCACTAACGCCAATACTTGTGTCAGCTTGCCCATAATCCAGAGCTTATTCTGTTGGCACGCCACTCGGCACTCACATACCATGGTCATCATACATTACGTGGCATAAAACTAACATTTCGTATCGCTATACTGACACGCCTGATTGGTGCTAGTTGGGTGACGCATTGGGCGTCTTGTTTCACTCCACTAGTAAATTCTATGTCCCTTTTTAGTGCCCATAATTAATTTACTGATCGTATGATTAACGCTTCAACTTTGGGTGAGACCTTGTCGCGGTGTTGAAGCTTGTGTACTACAAAGACCCAAGAAGCTGTACTGAACACGTTCAACGAAATCAGAGAGGTTCTTGGCGAGTAGTCAAACTAACATCACTCTCCCACCTTCCAACCTGCACTGGGCCAGCATGGAAGGCCATGGCCCAACACTTCCCAATGAAAATATGCCTGTAAATTGGCATGAAAAGGGGAAGGCTTACGCTCTGCAGTGGGCTCTCACAGGCTGAAAATGATGATGATGATGATTAACGACGCATTTCGTGTTGTGATTGAATGCCTAAAGTCAACTTATACTCATTACAATCCTTGCAAGCATCCAACTTGCTGAGTTTCGTTGAAAAGGAGCCTTTATGTACACGGCTTTTCGAGAAAAGAATTTAAACCATCTCCACTGAAAACTTTGCATGCCAGCTCAGGAGTATTCAAGGCCAACTCGATCCAAGTCGATGAACCACTTTTTTGTGTACAGCTGCTAACCTTGAACTGATTCAATCATCCAGCGGTCAGAATACTGGATCAAAGAAATCTGATGCAACGTGCTGTTCGAGCGAGACCATAATCCACAGTTTTATCCATCACCCAGATGCGGCCGTCACGACTGGATCTGCCTCGACTCACTTGGGTCATGCTCATGCTCAATCGACTACGAACAAAAATTTGCGGTTTTCATTTTAGCGTACACAAGTGGGTTTGGCTCCCTCTGCAGTTTGTATGCTACGTGGAGAAAAAAACTGCTGATCATACCATCAAGTGCCCATTCTGATGGTACTAAACGAGATGCACGATATACCACAGTTTTTTTTTATCAATATGATTCTTTTGCGTAACGGAGGAACTTTTTGTGTCTAACTTTGTTTTTGTTGGCTCCAACTCAAAATGGGAGAATTGTAACAAACGGCTTGCTACAAAATCTTGTTCAATCAACATATTGATGCATAACTTGGGAACCCCTGCTTACTGTGAAAATATGTTATCATCACTTGTATTATGTTAAAGTATGTATCTATTTGCAGGGAGAAGTCGGACCACCTGGCCCTTCTGGTGAAAGTGGAAGTAAAGGCTCCACTGGAGACAGAGGGCCACCTGGAAACAATGGAGGACCAGGCCTTCCTGGAGAAGTGGTGAGTGAGAACCGTGGTATTGTTATTTTGAATAATGTTGTTGTGCTGCAGGTGATAGTGACTCAGCAGTCAAAGGAATATTTTACAGTAAACCTACTGTAGAAGACTGCGAATTTGTTGTGTTGATATGTTATACATGGCACTATATTAGAGATGTAGATAATATCCACCCGCTTCACTATCGAGCAGTAACTTCAGGTTATTTGATAATGAGGAATACGTGGTAACAATTCACTCCTTGTTACCAAAAGCCTACAGAGTTTTAATCGTTCGTTCTTTGTGCAATGAAAAGCAACTCAACGAAGACATAGTAGCTGTTTTTGCCATTTGACAAAACTTGGCATATCTTTAAAATAAATTACAAGTGCACACAACATCACGAAACACTGAAAAGATAAGTAGAAGAGAAAACCATGATTCGCTGGCTGAGAATCGTTGACATAGCATTACTGCAGGAAGCTACACTCAGACCTAGCTTTCTATCACTTGCCGTAGACTTTAAAAAATTGTCTCATAGGAAAAAAAGACGTTTTTTTTGTCTAACACACATAAAAAAATGCTAGGATGAACTTATGGGGAGGATAGTTGATATATGATTGTTTGGTTAGATTGTGATTGTGATTGTTTACTATAATATTTCTTATTGGTTGTAGAAATAATCAAAGCGATTTCAATTGTAGGGCTTTCCTGGAAGAAACGGAAATGATGGAATCCCAGGCACTCCTGGCGAACGAGTGAGTCTTCATGATTTTGTGGTAGTGCTTTTTCTGGACTCATTTTGATGTAAACAGTTGAATCCTTCGCTGTGAAGCTTAAAATCTACATTAGCAATATTACGTAGGGCTAGGAATAATCTACTAGCAATAGCAACCACACTTATTGTTAGCGATGTGCGATTTATTGTTGAAAAATCTACCTAAGTTTTTGTTTTTGATCTTGTAATTATGAGATCGTTATAAATAAAATGCTCAATAAATTTCACCAGCAACCTCACTTTGTTCTAATTTGTTCATTTTCAAGTGCGTAAAATAGGAAAATCATGAAACTTACTGTAGCAGTGTAGACGCTTGATGACTTCAACACCATAGGGTCTTAAAACATAACGTCTCCCAATTAAAACTTAGAAATACTTTGCCTTAAAATATTCTGCAGGTTTATCACGTCAAGGACTTGTGTGGCTAGTTTCATTATTATGTTTTTGGAAAATACTTATTACATTAACATTGGAAAAACTTTCAAAACAAAATATTAAGGTTTTATTACTATGCATCTGTAGGGTCGGGATGGACCACCTGGGCCAGCAGGCATAGAAGGACCTCAAGGACCACTGGTAAGCAAGCGTTTATTATACCATATTGATGTGAAAGTAGGTAACATTTACAATATGAAATTGAAAAAAACTCAGCTGCATAAACTGATGTGTTACTCTAAGCCTTACCAAGAGTATGATTTCATTCTGTACGAAGTCTAAATATTTGAGGAGTAGCTTTTTGGGGGGAATGCATCAATGTGGCGTAGAAGTGTAGCTGGGAAGGCTATACGTCTTTGTGTTCACCGAGGCTAATGAATGAATGTAAAGTGGCCAACCATTCTTTCTGTGGGTGAGGCCTTACGGAGAAACGTCCTTCAAACGTTTTACCGTTACACTAAGCATTGGGTATATCGTCAACTCTATGAAAACTGCCCATTTCAGCAAGCTTCCCATTGCTCAATCACCACAGCAAGCAGTGTTCCACTTGGGTAAATAAGACTGTCGCACTGTGGCGATAATAATCTAAAACAACTTTAATAGTGGTTGGCCATCTTCAACTTTGACATGGACTAGGCTATCTTTTGCAATCCTATGACGATGGAACGACAGGATGCGTTTAGTTATTAAGTTTATTTAAAAAAAGTTATCAACTCAGTAACCAAGTATCCACGATACAAATAAACGGCAAACCTATTACAATAATCCCTTGATAAGGTTGTGTTATGCACTGAGGTTCCACAACTGTGGCGGCAACCAAAACTGTGGCGGCAGCTTTCCACCTACACAATCGGGAAGCTGATCGTGAGCTACATGTCCACAACAACGGAAAACCTCTGTCCTTCTGCCCCGAGCCAAGGTATCTTGGGGTGACACTAGACAGATCGCTCACATACCGCCACCATTTGGTGTCACTGCGCAAGAAACTGACATCCCGCGCTGCATTACTGAAGCGCCTGGCAGGCTCTAGCTGGGGGGCGAGGGCTGACACTTTGCGAATAGCAGCCTTAGCCCTTGTCTACTCTTCTGCAGAGTACTGTGCACCTGTCTGGTGCCGCAGTGCTCACTGCCACAACATTGACACTGCCATAAACAGCGCCCTGCGCACAGTGACCGGATGTCTACGTCCCACACCATTCGACAATTTCCCCATTCTCGCTGGCATCCAACCTGCTGAGCTTCGTCGCAAAGAAGCCACTCTGTCCCTCGGTCGACCGGCACTGGAGCCTAACCATCTTCTCCACCACAAGATCTCTGCCTTCCCAAACGGCACCCCCGCCGACTGAAATCAAGACACCCATTCGTGCCAGCCGCTCGGCTTCTGATCAACGAAGCTGATGAACAAGACATCTCTGCGGCTACTTGGGCGGACCATAAATGGAATTCTGAATGGAGGTCAAGCACCACCAGACTCCATTCATTCATCTCCGACGCCGACACGCGCCCCATCGGCCTGACACTACAGAGACAGGCATGGGTGCGCCTCAACCGTCTCCATACGGGCGTCGGGCTTTTCCGCTCAACCATGCACCAATCGGGAATGGCCTCTTCCTCCTCCTGTGAATGTGGTGCCGAGGAACAGACCGCAGACCACATCATCAATGACTGTACCATCTTCAAGCCACCTAACGGAGTGGAAGGTCTGCGCGTCATGGATGATGAAACTAAAGACTGGCTGCTCTCTAGCAGCCTTCCAGTGTAGTCCGGGAACATCGTGAATCTGGGGTGGTAAAAGGATAGACCCTTGGCCCCAGAAGCTCAGACGACGACGAGGTTCCACAAGCAGGATGCGTGACCTGTTTGCCTATGACTTTCGATTGTCAACTACTCACTCTTTTTTAACATAAATATGTGGAGCATCCAAACACCAAAAAGCATGAGCAACAACGATTGACAAGAACACCATAAGCCTACAGCTCTAGCATGCAAAGAACTTAAAACTGATCAAGATCGATGTCGAAGATCCACGAATTTCTGAAATTGTTGAAAAGTCATTACACTGGGGAACAATTTTGAAATACTTTTTTGTTGATTTTGATTTTGCACTTAATTTAGGCTAATTCCGGTCTGCTGATTTCAAAAATGCCGCCAGTTTTCTTCCATCACGTCAAGTTTTTGCTCTACAACATATATCCAAAATATGTCACTTTTCACGAGTTTAGCCGTATTGCTTTTCTATACGTAATAGGAATACACAAGCTAATGATGTAGTAGGTTATATACAAGGAGGGTCAACTGAATTATTAAGCAAAAAGGGCACAGGCATCGATTTAGGTCGATGCTATTTCCCCCATTTTTAGTTGGAGGATGCAATCATCTAACGAAACTAGATTAGAATGGTAAAATTGAAGTTAGTTGCTTTCCGCTTTCAACCATGTATGTATAGGCTACTCCATGTTTGTTTGTTAGAATATTATCTTGTCTGCGACTGCGTCTGCTGTTTTTCGTCGTCAGTGTTTAAATTACCGGGATTTCTTTTGCTATATTTGCCGCAGTTTTACTATTCCTAGCCAAAAAAAAGACGTCAGTGCATTTGTCAAACAAGCCTACTTTGCATATTTTAAAATAAAACTTGGTGATCTAGATAAGTCTTCGGCACCCCACAAGGTATGCAAGCAGTGTATCGAGAGTTTGCGGATGCAGACCAAAGGAACACGTGAAAAATTGGCATTCGGTATACCCATGGTTTGGCAAGAGCCTAAAGATCATTACACAGACTGTTACTTTTGCTTGGTGCAAACTTCAGGGTATAAAAAGAAAAACAAATGTAAATTGAGTATCCAAGTCTTCCATCAGTTATACGTCCAGTTCTTCATTCAGCTGAAATCCCAGTTCCAGTTTCGTTCGAAGATTTGGATCGTGATGATTGTTCTAGTGATGGCAGGCCTAATGATGAAGATTTTAAAATTGAAGATGATTTAGAAATCAGAATGTGGAGTATTCCATCAACATGAGTCGAATGATTTGGCGCGAGATTTGAAACTAGGAAAAAAAGCTTCGAAACTCTTAGCATTCAGACTAAATGAGAAAAAATTACTTGAAAAAAGAGCGAAGGTATCATACTTTCGATCGAGAGAAAGTGCGTTTTTACCGTACTTTCGAAGTGACAGTAGCTTTGTGACCGAGATCTGACCTTAAACCTGGTGATCTCAATATTCTACATGAGCCACTTGTTTACAGAAAAAAACTTATTTTTTCACCTCTGCATATGAAGCTCGGCCTAATGAAGCAATTCGTTAAAGCATTGTCGACTGAAAGCAACTGTTTCAATTAGCCTACCTCGTTTTGGCTTTTCCTGGCCTGTCAATACAAAAAAAAATAAGACTGGTGTATTTGATTGTCCACAAAATCGGCAACTGATCAAAGATGAACGTTTCAGTGGTTCAATGTCAGAATTGGAAGAAAATGCGTAGTTAACATTTAAAAACTTTGCCAAGGGTTTTCTTGGGAATACACGGGCAGAGAATTACATCGAAATTGTTCAGAAGCCATTGGAAAGCTCCAAAGAACTCGGCTGCAACATGAGTATCAAGATTCATTTTTTGCATAGCCATCTTGCAAATTTCCCGGAAAACCTTGGTGCGGTCAGCGATGAGCAAGGAGAAAGATTTTGCCAAGATCTGAAAGTGATGGAGGAAAGATGAGACTTGCTAATGCTGGATGACTATTGCTGGAGAGCATTAAGCGAGACTGCACATAGCTTAAACATGTCAGGAAAAGCTACAAGCGTAAATTTCTTCCCTAAAACTCGCTCTTTATTTGTCCTGCAGAAGCAATAGGCCTATCCGTTTCAAGGAACAGAATATAGCTGTACAAACGTTTATTTATAAACCATGGAGTTACTTTCGGTTGCTTGTAGTTCTTAAAACGTTTTACACAACAAACGCAGATGTCTTAAATGTTTTACTTTTTGTGGGTTATGAGACAAAGTGGTGAGTACCTAGCTCAAAAACTTGACGTGGTAGAGAATAACTGATGTCATTTTTGGATTCAGCGCCCAAAAGTTAGTCAAAAACAATTGTTAGATCAAAGTCAACAAAAATTGTGTTCCCTTGTGATTCATACAGTCAACTTTAACTCCTGTAACTGGGATCAAACACCATTGTCTTCCAGAAAGGGAACAACAGTTCACGCAGCCTGGTGTAGATTCCACCATCCGCTCACAGCTGGATCCACACAACCGTGACTTTACCATAGCCAATAATAACTAATAGAATCCCACTCAAAAGTAATATGCCTTTACTTCAGTGCGCTTCTGCATTTACTGTAGCTTTAGAGTTGAAAATAAAACCTTTTAAGATCAGCTCACTCAGACCATCTCGCCAGTTTTATCTGAATCTGTAGTCCTATTATCTAAACAACTTTTTGTTTGGTGATTTCCATTCCAGATTTAAAAGAAACTGTCATTTGTTCAAATCAGACACAGCTAGACAATATTGACATGAAAGAAGGCAACGCAAAGCGAAAACTATCTTGGTTTAACAGAATCTTATCGTAACAAAGCACAAACACAATCAAGATTCTCCAAATGGACTTTTTATTTAAATTTTTTATTAAGGTATTTGTTTTATTATAGGGCAATAAAGGAGACAGTGGAGAAAAAGGAATGGCAGGTGTTCCGGTAAGTTGACTAGTTTCAAATGTGGAAAGAGGTACTTGTTTACGTACCAAAACAATGTACATTTTGTAATACTAATAACAAATAATCATTTTAATCTTTTCACCATAATAAA
This sequence comes from Aplidium turbinatum, assembly GCF_918807975.1. Lineage (NCBI taxonomy): Eukaryota > Metazoa > Chordata > Ascidiacea > Aplousobranchia > Polyclinidae > Aplidium > Aplidium turbinatum. The sequence goes on along the minus strand of NC_137473.1, from coordinate 20,807,528 downwards.
ATAAGTTATTTCGGAAATATACGACCTGATTTGTCATGAGTCACAAAGTAAATTTTATCTGTAACCACATGTGTTTCTACTCATAGTCGAACTTATTGTTGAGATATCAGAGTTATTTTTCTACTTCAGGGAGAGTCTGGGAGACCTGGAAAAGATGGTGAGAGGGGACCACAAGGAAAAGAGGTGAGCTTAATTTTGCAGAGGTTAAACGAAGGTGTGGCGTGGCTCACGGCGCTTGGCTAAGTTTTTAGGTGCATAAAACTTTTCAACTTTTGACCAATTTAACAGTTCAAAATCATACGCAATACATGCATAAGTCTATTTGATTTCTCTGTAATGTCTTGTTATATCTTTGGTATTTGGTTTTAGCCTATGTAAATGTCGTGTCCGTACTACGTCATGGTACAGTGTGTTTAATATACAGCAACAACGCATAAACCACCAAAAGTAAACCGGAAGCCGCACAAAATTACAATAAGAGCCAATGATTGTTTATCATTTCTTCAGTGCAATAGTGTTGATACATTTAGGCCAGTTAGCTTATAGAACCGATTACCCGATTTTAATTTCGGAAAACCCAAAGTTACTTGCATCAAGTATTGCACTAATGTAAATAGAAACATCGCGTAATAGGCTACGTCACTTCAATATATTTAGTGTTTAGGAAAATCATCTTAAACGTTTTCTACCAATGTTAACTAATTTGTAATTTCTCTTTAGGAATTTTAACAAATTTTTTGAGTGGCTTAATTTTGAAAATAATATTACATTATTGAGGTTTTGGAATAGTTTTATTTTGTAAACATTAGTGAGCCTTTTTGTTTATATTTTTTTTAGTGAGCCAGCCAAAAATAATATTTGAGGTAAAAAAACGATTGATTGTGAGACTTTTTATCCTCAAACTGAGAAAGCTTCTTTTACCAGCTACATCCTGGCAGTTTCGCAAACTTGTAGAGGTTTTGAACCACTGACGTAAGGAAAGTGACAGAGTAAAATTTCCCTAATTGCCCTTAGTGTGCGTTGCTCAAGCGCAATTGAGGCAAACGAACGTGGCTGTTTCGATGAACTCTTTGCTAATTGATAACTATTTTGACATACCCTTCTATAAATTGATAGTTTTTCATTCTTTATTTCTAAAAATCTTTGTTTTAAAAGTAACTTCTGAACCTTTCGTTTAGTTATACTCGGCATTTTAGAAGTGATGTAGTTCTTGTAGCATTTCAAGCATTTGCAGTTTTGGCATACCATCTATACCAGTGGTTCCCAACCGGGGTGCCGCGGCACCCTGGGGTGCCAATTGCAATGCTCAAGGGTGCCGCGAGATATTGCAATACTGGGGCCCATTCTTTATTTTAACTTTAACCCGTTAAGTGCGGAATTTGTTTAACTTTAATCCGCGGTAAGCCTTTGTTTTCTCGCCCAGGAAAAACAACTTGAAAGAGATTTTGACTCGTTGCTGTTCTTTCCATTAAAACGTTTGAAACGCAACATTATTGCCATGTTTCATGATTTTATTTTACGTTTCACGGCGCACTAAGTCAAATTGCAGTGATGGATTATCGGATTGTGTGACCCAGCAGGATTATAAAATAGCAAGATTGTTTGCGAACCTAAGAACAAGGTTGTTTGCAAAATAAAATTGAAAACTTTTGCACGGGGATACCTGCAAATAGAAGCACGATACATAGCTAATCGAGAAAAGGCTAAGTTATAATTAGTTTGTTCTTTATAACTTACTTATGATGGAGAAATTTATTACACAGAAAAGAAAGTGGAACAATGTCGATTATGATGCAGGAGTAGGAAGTACAAGTAAAAAGAAAGCAAAAAGACTGGTCTTTGGTCTTTTCTGTGACAGTTATTTGATTATGATGACCATAAGCACAACCTCTACCAGAGTGTCTTACATGCAAACAAAAATTGTCAAACGAAGCCATGGTGCCAAGAAAATGGAACAGACACTTCACTAAAAAAACATGGACATCTCTCTTACAGTATAAACCTCGAATACATTTTGAGAGAGTTTTAGCTGAGAGAAAACAGCAAAGCCAGGCGTTTACACAAATTTTCGAAGTACAGTATAGCCTATATCTACCAAAGTTCGAGGCCAGTTATTTAGTAGCAGAAACTATTGCTAAAAACTCAAAGCCTCACACCGAAGCGGAGTGCATTATCCTTCCTGCGTGCAGTGCAATTGTGAAAACAATGCTCGGAAATAAGGCCGAGGAAGAAATAAAAAAAGATTCCCTTGTCAAATAATACCATTTGTAGAAGAATTTGTGATATGTTTGCCGCCGGGCTTGCCGACATAGAAAATACTGTATCGGTAATCACTTCTGTGTTATTTCATACAGTTATTTGAAATACAGAAACCTCATATAATTGATCCAGTTGTGCCAGGGTGCCGCCGACTATTTATCTCTTTGATAGGGTGCCGCAAGATCTAAAAGGTTGGAAACCACTGATCTATACTATTAAAACGGCTTGAATGATTGATCTACTTTATCTTGTTTGAATAAATTTGTAATGTAATTAGAAATTTGAATAAATCTTTCACAATTTTACAGTCCCACTTTAAAAACTTTTTAACTGAAAGTAATGAAGTTATTATTACCACGTGCCGTTTCATATAGGGGCCACGAGGTCAAGCTGGAATCCAAGGGCCACAAGGAAAGCAAGGCAAAGAGGTGAGTGCTTGGATAATTCTTGGAACCATTGGTTTGTTTTGAACGTAATCCCGTTTGAAATTACTATTAAAATTGAGCGGTAAGTTGATTGTCTATGTAATTTTTAACTTGTTTGCTGTTGCACTATGAACAACAACGTGTCACAACGATTTAAATTGTTTCTATTTTTATTTTTTATTTTTTTGAAACAATAATTACTATAATTCTATACTCAGTACTCACTCCGTATTGAAACAAATCATGGGTTTGAACTTTGAAGGGTCCAACAACTTTTGTTTTTGAGCGAATAGTTGCGCATTTGTATTGGTCGCTTTTCTTAGCAAGATTTATTATGACTACTGAGGAACCAATATCTGTTGAGAGTATTACCTTTTTTACTCTAACAGTAAAAATGCACTTGTATTGCCTAGCTTTGCGTTCACTACTAACACTTATTCCTGGCAGGGTGAACCCGGCCCAAGTGGTGATATTGGAGCACCAGGACCAAGAGGCGGCAAGGTAATAAACTTTGTCAAAACCAGTGCCAATGCGTTTTTTTTATATACAGTATGCGCACTTGTGGGAGTAATTAAGATGCAATCATTTTCAGCTTTTAGACAAGAAATAACAAGTTTAGCTGAAGCTTAAATAACGTTCAAGTTCAATTAATGAGCATAACTAACACAAGCCAACAAAAATAATAAAAAAATTTGTGTCTGCAATGTAAGGTGTGATTTGGGGTATATTGAGGCTGCTGATTTCAAAAATCACATCAGATTTCATCCATCACATCAGGTTTTTGAGATTTTTGCATGATACTTTTTCTCATAATATTGGCTTTTTGGCCGAATTTTCTCTTACTGTTACCGTTTCATAAAGACCTTATGAGCCAAAAGTGTTTCAAAATTTGTCATATTCATGGAAATGATTTTATTTTGTACATTTGGAGATGTATGATGACACCATGACCATTGGAGTGACCGACCTACCTTCAGAAGGTACACTAGTCAGAAGCCCCCCTAGCTAGATGGTCCACTGGTCAAACGAGTCACCTAGACCATCTGGCTAGTGGACCATCTGTCTATGGTAGACCATCCAACTTATGTACCTTCTGAGAACTGTCCATAAACCACCCCTTACAGGCAGGGTTACATTCACATTCGCCTGAATGCTTAGTACCATTCTACTTTTTGATAAATAACATCGGTTTTTTCTTTTTCGCTGAACGTGGAGATTTAAGCGCATGTGAAACTTGTCTATGACTCATTCTTATTTGAATTTTCATGTATTCAGATTTTTTCATATTAGCAAGGTGTTAATTCTGTTTGTGGTGTGAATAAGTAGCAGAATGACATCTTCAAAAAAGTGTGAAAATGACCCTGATGTTCTTTGTTACATATGTAACAGTTATAGGCTACTGTTCCTAACCAAAGGCAAACCATAACAAGTTTTGTGAAACAAGCATATCTTACAAACTTTAAAATTCGCCTGGGTGATCAGGACAAATCATGGGCTCCACACATGCTGCATGTAAAGCTTGTGTGGCAAACCTAAAACGATAGATCAATGGAAATCTTAAATCCACTCACAACATTCACAAAAATTATGCAAGCGAAAGTTTGTCTAGAGTAACGTTTTCCAAATGTGCATGTGAATTTTCTTTTTTTTGTAGAATTGAACCTATTTTTAAGTGTTTATTCTATTCAATTTCTTCAATTTTATTTTTCTTTGCTGGCGCAAACATAATAACGAATGACATTACAAACACACAACTGTAGCACCAACTAAAGGAAAAGATGGCAAAACCAAAAGGTTTAAAAGATGTATTGGGGATTTGCACAGCCATCAAACCTACTTCTTAACACGAAAAAAGTAACAATGTAGCCTACTCTTGTAAAAAAAAATGACGTTGAACGTTTAGTGTTAGCAGATAAACTTTGAAGAATTAGGTTCAAGTTACCACACTTCAATAAAAAAAAAAATAAAAATAAAACAGGTCTTGAAATACCTCAATGTTTTCATTAATATTATGTTTGTATCTCTTGTGTAGACTTTAGACTTTATCGTGATGAATTTAGACTTTATCACAGACCTTGTTGACAAAAAAGAGTTCAAATTCCATGAAACGCCAAAGTCTACCAATACAGATCAGGAGTCGATTTTACCCATTTTTACCAAAACAGCATCCAGATATCATAAAATCCTGATGTGATACAAAAAATCTGATGTGATTTTTGAATTCAGCACCCAAAATATACCCTAGAATGACATTTACTATGCTGACACAAAAAGTGTGTTGGCTTGTGTAATGTTTGATACAAGCAAACACCTTTTCTGAATACATAATTTAATTCTAACAGGGGGACGTTGGAGATCGTGGATTGCAGGGAAGGCCAGGGGAAAGAGGATTTCCAGGGTTCAAAGGGCATAAGGTAAGTTATTATGCTGTGTTCATACAAACATGTCTAAAAAGTTATATGTGTACTCCAACCAATACACAGAAAAGTACGGTTGCCATGGTTTATTGGGTGAGCGATTGGCTTTGAGTCTCAAGGCTGCCATTGGGCTTGAACACTGAGCTAAGTAGTAGGTCTACATTGAGCCAACAAAATTTTCTCTTGATAGTACAGTAACTATTTGATATTTTTTGTTTTTTTGGTACTGAGTCACGTCATTGTATATGTTTCTGATCCCTGGCGATGTTGTTTCGATTACAAGCATCTTGGTGATGAATGCTTTTTGTCCTTTGCAGGGATCAACTGGAACTGGAGGATCAAAAGGAGAACCGGTAAGTTGTGTTACAATGTTAAGTTTTGTTTTGATGGTTTACATACTGCTTAAATTTTTAATTTTCTTACAGGGTAACGACGGCCCAGAAGGACCAGGGGGACCGATCGGACCAAAGGTAAGTTGAGATATTGCATACTATACACGATGCATCAGTTAAATACAATCTTTGTGGCTGACTGACATGTAAGTTGGAAACAATTTCAAGAATAAAATTTACAAAAATGTGGACTAGGAATACATGGATAGTTTTTTTTATCATTTCCAATTCATCATTTCTTTATCAAACAAAAAACCCAAGACGATGCAAATGACGTTTTTTAGAACTGCTAGAGTATTTAAGCTAAATTTCATGCCAGAAAGATCAAGCTGTGCATATTAAATCCCGTGCTACCACAAGCTTTACCCTTTTTATATGCAATAACTTTTAAGAATTTGCACATCACGATTAAGACCAGTAAAAGCCATTAGTCGTAGTTTTAGGGTAGCTATAGGCCTACAGAAAGTCGACAAACCAATAACAGTGAAAAAATTGTGTTGTAACGGAGCGTATTTAAGAAATTGCAGCTATCAATTTTTTTAAAATTAAATTACTGGAGATCGAAAACAAGGCTTAGCAATAGCGCTTTTCAAGAAGTTTCATGTGAATGTGTCATTGCCGATCGTGAACAATATCATCAAGGTTAGCAGCTGTGGTCATGTATTATGTGTACATTATGTGGTTACATTAATGCACACAATGTTTGCTATACTTTCAGGGGGAGAATGGGATTCCTGGAGAACGTGGATCGGTACTTTTTGGCACTTTTTAAACAAATTGCTTTCTTTCTAAAATGTTTTCTTAATTGACGTTGTTGTTGTACAATAATGTTATTTTTATATTATTGTGTAACTGTAATTTTTGTATTTCCGTACTTGTTTATTGGTCATTTCATAATCTTAATGGCGGCAATGCTTGTAAATTCTGGCTAGAGTGTATTTCCAAAAATTTTCAAGTACCGTAGCGCTCCGGCCTTTCGTTTCTGGGCACGAAGAACAAAGCCAATATTTTACAGCCTGGAACACCAGGAGAGAATGGGCAAAGAGGACCAGCAGGAATAGGAGGACCTCCTGGACCAGAAGGGCCCCGGGGAATTTCTGGAAGAAGTGGGCCTCACGGCCCAAGAGGACCTAGGGGTCAGACAGGATCACAAGGGCCACCAGTAAGTGCCTGCCTTTCTCTGCTGCAACGTACGGTTGTCACCGCCAGCGTTACCACACTCGTTTGAAATGCCATGTTTTATTTCGATCTTATTTGTGGTGCGTCGTTGACGAGATAAAAAGGGATATTGGCATTTGTGTTTAGGGAAGAGATCCTAGTGATCAAAAGATCTTGGAATTAATACGAAGAATTTTGAGAGGTGAGTGTTTGCAGCATTTATGATATGCTGGTGATCGGTCATGCTATAGGTGTCATACATCATCTATGTTCCGTATTGGCACCTATACTAAAGTTGCAATGACACTTGTTGCAGAGGAAGCTCAAGGATTAAGAAGTCCCCAGCCACAATTATTGTCTGCTCCTGGCCCCCCTGGGCGTCCCGGACCCCCAGGAGAACCAGGTCTACCAGGCGAGCGAGGTATGTGGTTTGTAATCTGTAACCACTGTCAATGTTTCAAGTATTTCTCATTCGGTTGTTTTACATAGAAGACCTTTTCATAAGTGCAGGAATGAAAAAGAATGAAGCCAACCAGAAGAGCAAAACACACTGCGTTGACTGAACTCGTTATTTGTAAACAGTGGCAACGGTTTTGAAAAAAGGTGTCATTTTTGCTTGATATGGAAGAAAGAGAAAATATTTCCACTTTATTTTGTAAAAGAAATAAAAATTACAAATTCAGCATCATTGTTATTTCTTTTCTTTTTTTAAATGTTAGGACTGCCAGGGCAAATGGGAAAACCAGGACCAAGTGGAACACAAGGTTTGGAAGGTCGGGTAGGAGCGTCAGGTCCAAAAGGTTAGATGATTTGCTACTACTACAGTTTGGAATTATTTTCATTTATTGACTTATTGTTTTTCTTTTCGTCAAATGCCATCTGCTGTGTGACCAGGATTTTATTTTTTATTTTTCTATTGTCGTGACTATTGCTGCTGTAAGCACTTGATTTATGTGCGAAATGTCGTAAATAGTCTGCTGTTTTTTTTTACATTTCTTTTTATTGATATGTTGATGAGTCTTAGATCATTTTTTCACCAATAGGCAGCAGTCACTGGAATTTGGCGAAGTAAAGATAATAAACTGTTTTAACTAACTTAGTCACTTTGAATACCCGCTAACTTGTGAGTGATTAGTAGCTTCGATCCTAATTCTGGTAGATCTAGGTTCGTTTCCAGGTTGAGTCATAACACTGGTCAACAAAAAAAAAAAAATTGTTTTGATACAGAACATGAAAACAGGTGTTCTTAGCTGAATTTGGGGCGCTGATTTCAAATATGAAGTCAGATTTTCTCTATCACTTCACGTTTCTGAGATACCGACATGAACCAAATTTTGCTATTTTCAGCATATAACAAAAATTCGAGCTCTAAAACAATCATCAAAAGTCAATAAGGATAAAACAGTTATCGACCATTCAACAAGAACGTAAACAATAAACAATCAAAAGCAGTCAACAGTAATGTAAACAGCAATGTAAACTTCAGTAGGTGATCAGGGGCATAGCCAGGGAGGGGGAGGGGAAAGCAATCCTAAGAGAAGAGATATGACTTTACATCTCCACAGATTTTCCATTTGTACACAGAATAATTTAGCAGTTTTAGAAGTACTTTCATTGTTTCATGTGTTTCTTTCTTGCTATTGCTATATGTGCTAAAGGAAGATACGGCTGATTGTTACCACTGTGCAACAACACAGTTTTCAAACTTGTTTTGCTGGAATCAATGAATAGCTTCCAGTCTACAGTATCGCGTTCACATCCTAGCTCTTGCTTTAAACCATCTACATTTTTACAGTAACATATATCATCTTCAGTTGTAAAAAAACGCGAAAGTTTCTTGCTGCGTTCACAATTATTTAGCTACTCACCGGTTCATCGCTAAATAAGAACTCCTTATCTCTAACTGGAGGAAGTGGAATAGCAATTTCAGTACCATGGATAACGGGTAGAAGAGCTGAAGGGCAAACTGGATATTCAATCTTAGACTTGTTTTGCGTGAAAATCCTTTGATAAGTAACAGTCTGAGTGATGGTTACTTTGCTCACGCCATATCGTTGGCACAGCAAAAGGGATAGCCTTCCTTTTACCATCAAGCCATAACAGAAGGCCTGTTCTGCATCGATTGCAGCAAGTGTGTTGGGCCCAGCTCTTGTCTTGGTCACCGATTTGACATCCAAAATAGTGCTTGTACGCAAACTTGACTCTGGTGGAGAGCTTCATAGTGTGAGGAAAGTGGAGTGTATTCTCCGCATATGTAACAAAACTTGTCTGGATGGTTCAAGCAAGCTCGCCTTGAGCTGCTTGGTGGAGAACTCATACTTCTTGCAGTCTCTATTGCTGACTACGTTAGTAAAAAGTATACAATAACCTGAAAAGATACATTGTGATGCCTCCAAACACAATACTAAGCTTAACCAAATACATTATAGCTGCGCATAACTGCAACACAAACGCAGCAACAACTCTAAAACCAATGATACAGTCACTTGATATAATAGTACTGTATACCTAGAACTGAATGATAACCAGCAGTCCATTATGACAGTTATGATGTCACAAAAGCGAAAAGCCAAAGGTTATTATTACGTCATTATGTACCTTTGTTGGAGACAATCAACTGTAGAAAAATTGATTTTTTTGCTAAGAAACGAACAAAAGTGTAATTATCTTGAAATCCTGACGTGATAGGAAAATTCTGACTTCAGATTCGAGCTCAGCACACCTGAATTACCTAAAAAAGGTTGTTAGTCTAGCTTGTAAAATTTTCTTGTTGACCAGTGGATAATCAAAGAATTTAAAAAAAATCTTGAAAATGGTTGATGTCAAATCATCACTCAAAGTATCTCAAGATTGCAATCTATATATGACATTATTTTAAAATTTGAATAACTTATTAGTTTGACTGCCCTGCTAAATGTATTTCTGTTTACCTATAAAAAGCTTAAAGTCTACAATATAATTAGATTTTAAAACATTGTGGATTTGTTATTTATTTGTTGGTGCTCGTCTATTTTATTGTATTAGTAGTAATGTAATAATACACCGTACACTTATGACTTAAAATGTCCGCATGGTGTGGTCCGCCTAAATCAATGGGTACCCTCTTAGCTGGTAATGTGTTGATATACGGTATATTGTCGTTCATTTCTCTTATTTTTAACAAGGGGAATATTTGTATTTCAGGATCTCCTGGAAGCAAAGGCGACCGTGGAAAGACAGGCGTGGGCTCCCCCGGTCAGCCCGGGATGGCTGGACCACCAGGTTAGTAGCTTACAGTACTGTGCAATGGAAGTCAAGGTTGAGAGCGTCCAATTAAGACATTTGCTGTATTGTCAATACCCAGGTAAATTGAACTGAAAAATTACACCTACTCAACTTTCCGTTTTAGCAGTCCAATAGTAATTGCTTTGCAAAAGCAAAAGCAAAGAATAGTTTTAAGCAATTTATCATCATCATCATCATCCGAACTACTGTAGGCTTTGTCTCCACCAGTGGGAGTGGCCGATTCTTTATTTTCAGCGATTGTTTTTACTCCTATTTATCATCTCGTATGTCCATCGCGTCTTCTTCCTTCTTCTTCAGTCTTCTTCCTCTGCTTTGTCTTCCAACAATTTAATTTTCTACGTTATTTTTCTATGAACACTCTCAGTGTTGCATGGTTTGTGTCAAAGGCGGCGAGAAACATGAAAAACCAATCACTTTATTCCAAGAAACACTTCCTAACTTAAACGTTAAGTGGACGCATTAGGCACTGTGCTTTAATGAAGCTTGTGCTATGGTGAAAACTGGCCGAGATACTCGTTCTATGCGCTATTCTGTAACTGCACTCCGGACTGGAACAGCGCAAACTTAACAAGTGATATAAGAATATTTACGTATAAATAACACGGCGGGTAACAGATCACATGAGGTGTATAATCTTCATCTTCGTTGTATGAGCTGTCTTCTTCCAAACTATATGTTTGGGCATGATGTCATCAGCCACTCGACAGTCTCGTCATCCAGGGCCCTCAGTCCTAGCGTTCCATGTGGTAGCCGATGGATTGGGCAGTCATGGACGACATGATCTACTGTCTGGTCTGTGGCGCCACACTCGCATCCCGGTGAGGGAGCCAGGCCCAATCTGCACATGTCTGAACGAAAGCGACCGAGGCCGGTTCGTAGGCGGTTAAGCCGGACCCACGCAAGTCTTGCGAGGGACATTCCCGGAGGGTGGGGATCGACGTCGGGTAGGAAATCACGGAGTCGGGAGGTGTTGTTTTGCCACTCCATGTTCTATGTGTAGTTCGTCCAGTGTGCCGCACTTATTCCAAGATCTTCAACATTGTTCAGAAGCTGCCGTGCGGCGGGCACAAATGGGCGTCTTGATTTCAGTCGCTGCTGTCCTCCAGGTAGGCGCTGAAGTGTATTGTGGAGGAGGTGGTCGGGGTCCAGTGCGCGACGAGCAAGGGAAATCATGGCTCCTTTACGGCGAAACTCAGCAGGTTGGATGCCTGCAAGGATGGGAAGGCAGTCCGTTGGAGTGGGACGCAGGCATCCAGTCACAGTGCGTAGTGCGTCATTGATGGCGGTGTCAATGTGGCGGGTGTGAGAGCTGCGGCACCACACTGGTGCGCAGTACTCAGAGGTAGAATGGGCAAGAGCCAAGGTAGCTGTGCGAAGGGTTTTCGCATCAGCTCCCCAGCCGGAACCCGCCAGCCGCCTCAAAAGTGCAACGCGCGCAGATAGTTTTTTACGCAGTGACTCCAGGTGTCGTCGGTACGTGAGTGACCTGTCCAGGGTTACGGCGAGGTAGGTGGATTCGGCGCAGTAGGGGAGGTGTTCGTCATCGGTGGTAATGTTGATCTCACGTTTTGCTTCCTTGTTGTTTAGATGGAAGCCCGCCGACACTGTCTTTGCCTTGCTGAGCTGTAGCTTCCATTTCTGGAGATATGTTGATATAGTTGACATGTCCTGGCTTAGGTTTCTCTCCATTGACTGCCAGTCTCCGGTTGGATGAAGGAGAGCCAGATCGTCTGCGTAAGCATACTTTCTGGAGATGGTGTCAGGCAGGTCATAGATGTAAGTGTTAAACAGGAGGGGAGCCAGGACAGAGCCCTGTGGGACGCCGTTCCTGAGTCGACGTAGTCTACTTCGTCGGCCGCTACCGGTGGAAAGGGTAAAGCTGCGGTTTTGCACAAGTTCCATAATCATATGGACCATGTGCCTGTCAGGAAGGAGACGGAGTAGTTTGCAGGTAAGGCCGCTGTGCCATACAGTGTTGTAGGCAGCCGTGAGATCGACAAACACGGCGCCAGCCTTCTTTTTTGCCGAGAAGCTGTCCTCGATGTCTTGGGTCATCAGAGTGACCCGGTCTACGGTTGATCTTCCGTTGGCGAAAGCCGGCTTGTTCCCGAGGGAGCTGAGGGTCTATTATCGGTTCGACACGGGCGCAGATAAGTCTCTCGAGTATCTTGAAGGGGACACAGAGCAGAGAAATGGGGCGGTAGCTCTTCGGATCCCCTGGGGGCTTCTTCGGCTTTGGGACTGCAACCACTAGGGCTCTTCTCCAGTTTCTTGGGATGCGCAGGTGACGCAAGCAGCAGGAAAGGAAGTCTTTTAACCAGGACCTTATAGAGGGGGCAGCTTGGAGTATTAGTTCCGGTCATAGGTGGTCAAGGCCCAGGGATTTGCCTGGCTTTAGGTGCTGGAGGGCGGAGGCAAATTCTTCTGGGGTAAACTCACCAGAGATGTTGCCCTCGACAGGTGTTGGGACCCTCCAGGGGTCCGTCATTTCCTTGAGGACGGACTTGTCTGATTCACGGTCTCTCGTTCTGTGCACTCCATTTTTCACAAGTTGTGAGGCGATGGCATTTGCTGAAATGGGGCACTGGCGACGAGAGGCACGTGATCTGCCAGTGAGGTTGTTGAGTGTACTCCATGCTGTGCGGCTGGAGTGCGTGAAGTCGATTGAGTCTATGGCTTCTGTCCAGCGCTTCCTCTTTGAATCCAATCCCGCCAGCAGGGTTGTTGCTGAGTTGGTGGTGGCGGTGCCTGGGGGGAACGGAGGAAGTCTCGGTAGAGCCTTTCGCACTCCACATCCCAGCGAGGTATGTAGTTTTTCCGTCGATCTCGCGGGATGGAGTCTTTTGCCGCAGATATGATTGCATCACAGAAGTCCTGGTAGGCTTCATCCACTTTGATGGTGTGTAGGGATGGGAGGTACTGCGTAGCTTCGTTTGTGAGGAAGCTGTAGTATTCCCAATCGGCCTTTCTGAAGTTCCATCGCTTGACAGGCTTGCTCGGAATAGGTGTGGCAAGCAAGGGGGCCGTGATTAGCGAGGGTCGGTGTTGAGACCTTGGGAACTTCTCTCGCACACGTCTGTCCGACTGGCGATCATCGGGGTCATCACTTGCGAAAGCCAGGTCTGGGTTCGTGCCAGTGTTCCAACGACCGGAGTGGAAGCTCGGTGCGCCTTTAGGATTGTACAAGAGGGCGAGGCTGTTGCCGGCCGCCCAAGCGGCCAGACCCCCCCCGTCGCCGTTGATGGAACCGCAGCCCCAGTCAGCGCGGCGGCAACTAAAATCGCCAGCGTAGAGGCTGGGGTGGGGGAACACTGGGATGGCTGTTGATGTTATCCGCGAAGGTGGGGGCTTGTAGACATCGACGATGTTGTAGCCTGCTACATCTACACAAAGCCACTCGATCTCCGATTGAGCTTGGGATTGGTCAACCAAAGACCAGCTCAGCCGGTCATGGACAAACGTGGCGAGGCCGTGTTTCCTGCTGCGCTTTTATTCTATAAACCAACTGAGCTCGACTTTGAGCTTACATGCAGGCATGCCCAGCACAAAGTGCTGTTCATTAAGTCAAATGGATTCCACCGGTTCACGACGTGTACACTGTTTCGTATGGTCAAAATTTAAAATGATGGTCACTCTGAAATATTGTCTCTTTAGCTCAGGTGGAAAAATAGTTCAAAGTTGGTCTTGAAGCAAACAAGAATCACAGCTACCTTTCTTGAAACTGTGACAGTTTTACACTGTACTGTACATAGCTACAAGCAGCCGGTATTAAATTTTAAACAGACTCTTTGAACTGGCCCAAGTCTCTACATTCATTGAAAGCTCTAAGAGAGATTTGAAAGTAAAACTTTTCACATAAAAAGCAATATTTGACTTTAAGACGAGACTGATAATTCAATAACCCTTTGATGAAGACTATATCAGAAAAAAGAAAATTATTGCACCTTGTTTACATCTTTGTTTTACCACGCTTGTGTTTGTGACATGTTTTATTTTATTTAAGGACCTCAAGGCTCACCAGGATTCGGAAAAGATGGGAGAAATGGAGAACGAGGAGAACCAGGTTTGGGTGGACCTCCCGGTTATCCTGGACCTCAAGGAGCAGTTGGGCCTCCTGGGTATTGTGACCCGTCCACATGTATGAGAGGATCGATCCGAGGCATTGAGTCTGTAAAAGGTAGTTTTGATTATTAAGCCTTCAATGATTTAATGAAACAGGCAGGTTACGCCGCCTTAAAAATGGCGCTCCTCAGGAACCTGTCCTGGTCCCCCTTCTGTTTAACATTTATTCTACGCCCACGACTTGCCAAACACGCTGTCCGCAAAGTACGCCTATGCCGATGAACTGGCCATTCTACACCTGTCGAATCATTGGGAAACGTTAGAAGGGACTTTAAACCTGGACATGTCGACACTTTTGGTATACCTCCAGAGGTGGAGATTGAAGCTCAGCGAAACCAAAACAGTGACGACAGCTTTCCACTTAAACAACCGGGAAGCGAAGTGTGAGTTCAAGATCAACATCGACAAAAAAACCCTACCTTTCTGCCCAAACCTTAAATATCTAAGGGTAGTCCTGGACATGTCGCTCACCGTCAAAATTTGGAGCCACTACACAAAAAGATCTCAACACGCACAGCTTTGCTAAGGCGTCTGGTCGGCTCAGGTTGGGGAGCCGGAGTTTGACACCCTGCGCATTGCCACCATTGCGCTAGTTCACGCTCCAGCAGAATACTGTGCACCTGTCTGGAGTCGCAGTGCCCACTGCCATCAAATTGACACTGCGATAAACGACGCCTTGCGTATCGTGACAGGATGCCTGCGACCTACGCCATCGGACAATATCCCTGTCCTTGCAGACAAGCAACCAGCTGAGCTTCGTCGCAAAGAAGGCATCCTGTCTCTTTATCGCCGCGCTACGAACCCCAACCACTTACTCCACTCAAGTCTCTACGAGTCTGCGTGCGAGCAATCACCGCGATTGAAATAGAGACACCCATTTGCACGTGCCGCACAACTCCTGATGAAACCAGTTGAAGACCAATCCGTTAATGCGGCTACCTGGGCACTGGGCAGACTACCAATAGAGCAATAGAGCTTCAGCTATTCCGCTCCGAAATGCACAAATGAGGGATGGAAACATGCACAAAAGAGGGTTGAAACGAAGAAGAAGAATGATTTAATAGTTGCATTGAATTTACTGCTACAGTGTTTGTTTCATAAAAAATTGTAAGTAAGTTAGAGATAATCTAATTGCTGCGTTGGTTAGGTACATCGCCCAAGAATGAAATTTTTAGCGTAAACATGAAATTGGAAATAAAACATTCATCAACCTCTTTATCACATGTAGCTCCACACACGGTAAAAATGCCATGACGTTAGTGGAAAATAACTCTTTCAACTCTTCCATTTCAAGAATAGAAAATGCTTGAAAAGGCATTTATAACTGCAAACAGTGGTAAAAAATATTTTGAAATACTTGAAATACTCTAAACATACTAACTGTTCGAAACAGTAAGTTGGTCTCTATCTGCAGTTAGTAACGCCTTCATATAAAATATAAGCAAACCTACCAAAATAAATAATTAAAAATTTTTCAGTCGGAAGATAAATGTTAAATGAAACATGGCATAATTTATATCTATTTTGTAGGTCCCGGGAGCAAGGGCCCAAACCCTCCTGATGAAGGTGAAGATAATTCCTCTGACACTACATCACGACGTCGCAACGCTAGACGTCACCGTCGCCCCCTAGTGAATGATGTCAACTTTTAATCGATGTGATGCAGCCATGCAAGCTGATATGGGCTACGGTAGTTAATGAAGCAGAGTTGCTTCAACAATCAGAATTTTACGCAACCATCATCGTCATCATCATCATCATCATTTGTTTGTTCGCGCTGCTTTATGATGCGGAATTTTTATTTTTGTTGTTTTTTGCTTTGCCGCCTTTTAATTTCAATAAAATAATTCTTAAAAACACAAACAAATTTTATTTTGGTATAAGATTCAACACAAGATGAAGGAGTTTGCAAGTGAAGCCTTGGTACTTCGTAATTTTATAAGTTGCGGTGAGGCCAGGAAACACAACATTGATCTGCTCTTCTCAAACCAGTCCTCGATGCCTTCGAGTTGCTTAGGCCTATGTGGCAAACGTGGATCTACACTCGACTCAAATGTAAATGATGTTTCAATAAAGCTTAAGAGTAACTCGGGTCCTCGTGTAGCTATGCGAGTGTGGAATTTGCGCAGCCAAGACTTCGTAACAGTTTCTGCATGGAATGTGATAAAAAAATGATCTCAAATCAAACCTAAAACAAATGCAGTTCTTCAACCTAATCTATGATGAACAGTCCAGGCAAAAAACAGGATTTGAATGAACTTTCTACTTCAACAACCTAATAATGCAACATTAGAAATTTACTTTTTCCTTTCAAAATCAACTTCCAATTCCTACGACCAAAGTGAAGAAGCGGAACTGATTGAAATTCACATGCCCTGGTAGGCAGGAAATCTCGGTATCAGCAAAAACAGGTAACAATAAAAAAAAAATTATTGTCTCCTACAGGGCGAAATCAAGCTATTGGTCATTAGTCCCACATGGCCACCTAAAGATATCTCCAGGTGGCCATGGTCCTACTATGGTCATTGGTCCCACATCTCCCTAAACATTATCAAACTTAACAAAGATATGCGAGGATAAACTTTTGGTTAGGTATAAGGTTGCAATGAAATGAATGGTGTTTGATGATGGAGCAGTAACCTAACACCAAGTAACTCGAACTAACAGCGGTTTATAACATTATGGGATCCATTGGCCATTACATCAACACTGGCTGATTTATCTTCGTTCGATATCGGACTTTTTTGCTCAACCAATGTAGTGTCATTTTCCTCTTTCTAAAAGTTTGACACAGAGAAGCGTTCCGCAGAATATTATCAATGACTAAATCACTCTCCGCCCTCTAAAGAAACAGAAGATCCTAGTGTTTTGGATGATAGAGCAAAGGTTGACCGACTTCCGGTAGCCTCTTGGTATGATCTGGGAAACAACGGCAATCTGGTAAAATGATAAATGCTCGAATTTAAAAGCTCAAACGACGCCTACGAGAAAAATATACGCTCAATTATTGTGAATAAGATTTGTAAGCACCTGAATAAGGTAGAAATGAGCTTGCGCTAGTTCGAGAACATTTTTCTAAGCAAGATCAAACATGCCAGTCAATTGTGACACTTAGACTACCATTTGTTTATTGTGCAAATTTTGTTGTAGGCTATAAAAACGGCGCTCGTTGTCAGGACAACAAATATCTTGAAGTATCATAATGGGTGGAATGTTTGAGTAGGTCCGCCCCGTTAAGTTTAGTGGCTATACTCTAGATTTAAGATCAAGCGGCGCTGGTTCGGTTACCGGGAAGTGCGCTTGAGCAACGACTTCAGGACTGCTCTCCATTTAGTGGCACCTTGTGGATGGATAATTCCCTGACAACAACACTTCAACAACAATCGGAAACTCCACTTTGTCAATCTCGGTGACAGGACCTGTGTCAGTGCTTCAAAGCGTTTACAAGTATGCGAAACTACCAGGATTAAGCTTTCAAAGAAGCTTTCCAAGTTCGAGGAAAAAAATCAAATCAATCAATCCGTCTTCCTTCAAAAAGTTGATCTTCTAAGTCAGGGGCGGGCAACATACGGCCCGCGGGCCGGACCCGGCCCGCGACGGGATTTTGAGCGGCCCGGAGACAGTTTCCGGTCTTTACATGATAATGGCCCACGGCCACACTCTGCCGCAACCCCCCACTACTTGCTTAATACGTCAAATAATAGTGATTGTTAGTTATTCTTTAGTTTTTTGTTTTCGGTTTTTAGTCAAGTGACAAGCATGTTATGTTCTGTCATAAACGGGCCCTTCCATCCTTTTTCTTTGTCTCTTGTAAGAATTGAACACCAGACTTCAAGGGAAGGGCACTTTTGCTCACGAAATGTACTCAACAGTGAAGGCATTCAGGGTGAAGCTAAAACTATTTTCTCGTCTGCTCAATCAGAATATCACAACACACTTTCCAACACTCGAAACTACGGCACCCCAATTTGTTTCGGAAGATTCGTCGTCCGATAAACTGTCGTTTCGATAAACAGTCGGTCGATGAACTGTCGTTTCGATAAACAGTCGGTTCGATTAACTGTCGTTTCGATGAATTGTCGCGTCACGGATGATGACAATTGAGAAGTACACCAATATGATATCTGCACTAGACAATGAATTTGATCGTCGTTTTGCGGACTTCCAGAAACTTTCTGCCGAGTTTGATATCTTGTCATCATCCTTTACAACTGACTTTGAAAAGGTGCTGGATGCTCTACAGCTGGAATTGATTGATTTGCAGTGTGACTACCCTGAAAGAGATATTCCAATCTAAAAGCATTGACAAATTTTATGCGTCACTGAATGAGTCCAAGTTTGCCAACCTGAGAAAGATGGCCATGAAACTATTTGTTCTGTTCGGGTCTACCGTATATACATTTGCGAGCAAACAGTTTCGACCATGACCATTAACAAGACAAAGCTGCGATCCAATCTCACTGATGTTCCCGTGCGGTTTTACTGAGGGTTTCTACGTCCGACATGCAGCCAGAGTTCAAAGAACTTGACAACTTTGATCGACCACAGATGTCTCATTGACTTCAGCAGCTATTGAAGTACATTACGGTAATAAATTCATTAAATACTGTTTTTAATCTCTATACCTTAAACTTAAAGTTTACATTACATTAAATACGATGTATTCCTAGTCTAGGTAGATAAATACCGGTACGCGATTAATGTAGCGATTCATGAATCCGGCCCGCCAAGTACTTCATTTTCCCATATCAGGCCCGCCGACTATAGAAGTTGCCCGCCCCTGTTCTAAGTCGTCTGAGAGAAGATAGAAAGTACTATCAGTTTTATTAGCTAATAATAACTGCTCGTAAATCTGCAACATAAACCTACCATGACAAAGCCCTGCCAAGATTTTACCTCTAACTTATCGATGCAAGGTCAATACTTGGTCAATATTCGGCCAATGCATGGTCAATACAAGGTCAATATTTGACCAATGCAGCGCTTCTTCGTCGTATGAGCTGTCTTCTTCCAAACAATATGTTTGGGCATGAGGTCATCAGCCACTCGATAGTCTCGTCATCCAGGGCCTTCAGTCCAAGCGTTCCATGTGTTGGTTGATGGATTGGGCAGTCATGGACGACATGGTCTACTGTCTGGTCTGTGGCATCACACAAGCATCCCGGTGAGAAAGCCAGGCCCCATCTGCACATGTCTAAGCGAAAGCGACCGACGCCGGTTCGTAGGCGGTTGAGCCGGACCCACGCAAGTCTTGCGAGGGACATTCCCGGAGGGTGGGGATCGACGTCGGGTAGGAAATTACGGAGTCGGGAGGTGTTGTTTTGCCACTCCATGTTCTATGTGTAGTTCGTCCAGTGTGCCGCACTTATTCCAAGATCTTCAACGTTGTTCAAAAGCTGTCATGTGGCGGGCACAAATGGGCGTCTTGATTTCAGTCGCTGCTGTTCTCCAGGTAGGCGCTGGAATGTACTGTGGAGAAGGTGGTCGGGGTCCAGTGCGCGAAGAGCAAGAGAAATTATGGCTCCTTTACGGTGAAACTCAGCAGGTTGGATGCCTGCAAGGATGGGAAGGCAGTCCGTTGGAGTGGGACGCAGGCATCCAGTCACAGTGCGTAGTGCGTCATTGATGGCGGTGTCAATGTGACCGGTGTGAGAGCTGCGGCACTACACTGGTGCGCAGTACTCGGCGGTAGAATGGAAGCTGTACCCCATAAACGACGTCAGGGTGCTAAGTTTATAATGTTATACAGTAGAAGTCCTGTTTTGTCTCTTATGCAGAAAATATTAAAGTGATGATATCATACGCATTGGAACCTTTAAGATTTTGCGAGAAAATTGACTCGGGGACAGGGTGATTTTCTCCCAGGTAAGGTTCCCAGTGACCACATCCCTGTCTTCTAAAGATCCATGCTACACTTGTTCAACAAAAAATGGCAAGCTTTTAAACTCTAAAATTAATCTTTTTACCAGCAATTTGGTAAACTCTTTAATTTGGGTCACTCTCAGAAGTTTTGTTTGGAGATATTCAGCCCTAATAACTCTTTGAAATGGGCCCTGATAACAAAAAAGTTGAAACCACTCTAATGAAACTTCTTTTCAAGCTTCCAGCGTATTCAATAAAAATGAAGCAGGACAATCAAGTGGATAATTAGCAAAGCAATCTCGCAATTATACTGCGAAAGGAACGATTTCAAATTAAATACTTCGCTGATTGTTTCGGGTAAATCGCGTAATCGATCTACCGCTGCCTATACTCCTTCTATTGTGACGCATTTAGTTACTTTACCGCGACAACGTATACAAAATCAGTCTTGTATCAAGTGACTTATGGAAGGTCGCAGCCGGCATTGTTGTGTATCGTTGTGCACAAGCGACTGTTGGTACTGACGAAACATTATCTCTTCCACTTGAATGAAGGCTTGTTAACATATTGTGGCAACATTAGACGACCTGCCCATGTTTCTGATGGTTTGTTGTGAGATTGTGTTGTAACGACTCGTCACAAAGTTGAGATTGTTTGGTGTAAAGTCGAGGAGGTGTTGATACAATGTTGTTAATTATATTCTGCAATAAAATCAACGTCACAGAACGAACCAAAATATATAGAAGTTTTGTGCGAAAAAAGTTGCAAGCAACGAGATCTTTGCTGTGTTTAATAATTAATATGAAGAACTTTTGGGAAGTCATAGAAAGGACCACCAAGAATTTCAAACATTTTGCGCTCGCGTACTTCTTGCCGAATTTACCTTCAGTAGCCTACTTTTTCTAATCAGAATTGAGCACTTGTCAGAAAGTTTGTTTTTCTTGCATGCATTATCTCCAGAACATCAGCCTCAGGGTAGTTTGCAGGTAGGCCTTCAGCCTGTGAACAAAAAAGATTCGTGGATGAGGTAGAAACTATAATAATAATAATAATCATGCTTTTATTTGCGCCCATTGCGATAACATACAGTACACTGCGATCACAGATGCGATACAACAGACGACAGGAAGCAGCGAAGTGACATATAATCTTTGAGTCAGCTGCTCCCCTTATTTTGGCTACAATAAGCGAAGTGCAGGGCATCACGGTTTTAAATTGTAGTCAAATGACCAGTCGGACTGCTGACTACACGACCAGTAATAAAAATTATTATTATCATTATCTGCTTGAAAATATAAGCTGTGTTGTCGTGATCAAGAACAGTTTGATGAGTGACGTTATGGAATTTAGTTTTTTAGCTTAATTAGTTTCGCATCAAAACACAACAACTTTGCGTTACTGTCGACATCTCATTTCGCAAGCTGAGAAAAAACACATTGATTGGTTTATTTTGGCCTCACTGTGCGATAACGTTCGTTTACGGGTTAAGCAATGCAAAGGTTTAGTAGTTTCTTACATTTGCTGTGATGATTTATTAATTATGGAAATCTTTGTTCAGATAGAGCAGGGGTTCCCAACCTTTTTACGATCTCGTACCACTTCGAAGCTCTGCACTGCCAAGCGTATCACTTCTTGCAGAACAACCAATTTGATCGAATCATATTTTATTCAGAAGAATAATATCGGCGTACTAAAATAACACTAAAGCACCACAACTAAATTTAAGCTATAAAACAGTAGAGTAGATGATATCTATCAAGAGCAATCATTTGTCATAATTAACGCTTGAAGATCGTAATGATACGAAACAACAGGAATAGTTACGTAACAATAAGAATAGGCTTCGGGGGAAAAAAATTGTAAACAAAACCAGATAAACAAAATATAAAGTTGTGAATAGAGGTTTTTGTGAAAAAACGGAAGCTTCTCGAGTACCACCTGAACAACCTTTGCGTACCACTAGTGGTACACGTACCACAGGTTGGGAACCCCTGAGATAGAGAGGTCCTTTTGAAAACGTTAGTTCTGGCACCCTACTTCCATTGGCTTTGAAACGCTGGTAGACAGAATTTTTGCTTGTTCATAATATTGCTGCTTATGCAACTTTTTATGCACTAGGTGCCGCTAAATGAAGTGCTATTCTTGGTTTGGTTTTGATCTTTATCCTCGTACTGACAAAGCCTTGATAGGTTATTCTTGGTAGTTTCGCATACTTGTAGAGGCTTTTGACGCAGGACCGGTTACCGAAATTAAAAGAGTGAATTTTTCCGATTGTTGCCGGGGAATTGCTCATCCATTAGGTGCCGCGGAATGGAGAGCAGTCTTTAAAATGCGCTGCTCAAGCGTACACCCCGAGAGTCGGATCAGCGCTGTTTGATCTTGAAGCTTCTTCGCTCATGAAGTCACTCGCTAACCAAGGAGCGAACTTAAAATGCCTTTAAAGAGCATATTATAGCTCAACTCTCTCTGCGTCTCCCATTGTGACTGCGCATAACCCGTTTCTGACTTTTCCTTTTGTGCAAGAGTTTGTAAGACAATATAAGGTTTTATTTTTATCTCAAAGGATTGTGACACCTAAACAGTTTTGTTGATGGTTAACTTGAAAAATGAACGGAATCATATCATATCCGACCACAGACAAAGGGGCGAGACGACCCAAGTGTGCACGATGTCGCAACCATGGGGTCATTGCTTGGCTAAAGGGCCATAAACGTCATTGTCCTTACAAAGAGTGTGCGTGCGCAAAATGCAATCTCATCGCCGAGCGACAAAAAGTGATGGCTGCGCAGGTACAAGTGGAATTAAATTCATGCAATTGCGTGTGTGCAATCATATTGTGTCACCGTGATTTTTATTAACATATTTCTCAACGTAACAATCTGCTCTAATTAAACCTGACATTAATCATTATATCTCTTAAAAGCAAGAAAAGGTTTTGCTTTCCAGTAACGTCTAATTGTTAAACCATGCAGAGACATCCATTGCGATATGTAAGAAACTTGCAAACTAGAAAAAAAATTCAAAGAAAATGAAGGGGTGTACAAGGAAAAAAAAGTCTGTCCATTCTCATAACTCATTAACCTCGAATAAAAGCCAGACTTTGTGTAAACAAAACGGCACAATTAAACAATTCTGTTTCAACTATCGCGGTGCGCGCAAGCAAAGCATTTCAAAGACAGCCTTCTATTCATTCAACGAGATCAACTAAATGGAATAATTTATAGGAGCAGCACTTCAACAAGAGGGAAGTTTGCTCTGTCAATCTCCATGACTGGGCCTGCGTCAATAGTTCATAACATTTACAAGCCCTGTGCATTGCCACCATTGCGCTAGTTCACGCTCCAGCAGAATACTGCGCACCTGTCTGGAGCTGTAGTGTCCACTGCCATAAACGACGCCTTGCATATCGTGACAGGATGCCTGCGACCTACACCATCGGACAACCTCCCTGTCCTTGCAGGAATCCAACCAGCTGAGCTTCGTCGCGAAGAAGCTATCCTGTCTCTTTCTACCCGCGCTATGAACCCCAACCACTTGCTCCACTCAAGTCTCTACGAATCTGTAAGCGAGCAACAATGAAACCACCCATCTGTATACAGGCGCACAACTCTTAATCAAAACCGCTGAAAACCAACGATCAATGCTGCTACCTGAACGGACTACCAATGGAGCTCGGAGTAAAAGAACTCCTCAAGATTCCAAAGTTTTTATCTCCGACACCGACCCTCATCCAACCGAAATGTTTTTGCCAAGGAGGGCATGGGTGCGGCTCAACGGCCTGCGCACAGGCGTCGGACTATTCCGCTCCAACATGCACAAATGGGAAATGGCTTCATTAGCGATCTGTGAGTGTGGAACAAACCGCAGACCACACCATCTGCAACTGCGCCTTTTACCATGTGTGCGTGGTCTGTGTGAACTGGATGACGAATCTATTCAGTGGCTGCTCGACACCTGCCCAAACATCTAGACCGAGTCGCCGCCACTGATCAAGGGTAATAAAAAGCAGAGTCCCTCGACTTTTGGAGTGGTGAAGATGGTTCACGCGAAGAACATTGCAAGTAGGCCTATGCAAAACTGCTAAGATTAGACGTTCAAATAGGGTTTTATTTCGTCTCTGCGATTTAAACTTAAAGACCACAACATGTTATTTCTACTGTGTGTCAAGCATTGTTTTTAATATAATCTGAATTTATGTTGTGGATTCAAATCAAGTTGCAGCACAAGATATATGCAATGGATAAAAAGAGAAGGCAATTTCATCAGGAAGACTTTTTTTCATTTGAAATGTCAAGTCATGCCTATTTTTTTTTTTTCTTATTACGTTTTGAGCTAAAGTAAGAAATAAAATAAAGCAGAGAACAGTTATAGGTTGGTTGGGTATGGTTATCAATCTTAAAATTGACTGAACATCAAGGTTAAATTATTTAAGTTTTGTGAACATTGTTTTTTTGTTGGAAAACGAATTCAGAAATGTGTCACTAGATCGCAGGTCGTTGTCAGAACAAATGACACCATTCTTATATCTTCAGGTAGCACTAAAACGCCAACAAGCGGCCGAAGACGCCATTGCGCTCGGCCTTCGAACAATAAGCAGCGGATCCTCATACACGTCACTTCCTCTTGAATCGGAAACAATAAACAGCAAACTTGCTTCTGTTGGTTAGTGGATCAATAAATGTCAACACTAGATAATTATATTCGTGCGCGTTCAACAGAGTAAAACCTCCTTTCTTTTAAAGATTCCAACTTTTTACTGTAATGCTTTCATGATGCAGCCATGATGGGCGACGATGAACAAATTCGTCTAGTGTCGCTTCCAGTAGCTATACTTAACTTTATGACACGTTTTAGTTTTAATAATTTTGTTTCTGGGGATAAATCATTTTCACGTTGCTTCCAGAACAAGAAAAAAATGAAAATCAAAAACCTAGTGCCGATCTTTCGACGCAGCTCAATTCCGAAGACGAGCTACACAGTGTGTCACCGAAACGTCACAAAAGTGATAGCGAAGTGGACCTTACGAGATCAATGGCAGCCTCTTATCGACCGGGAAAGTTGAGCCACATCGAGATACTGACACGACTTTTTCCTCAGCAGAAGCCATCGGTGCTTGACCTTGTGCTGCAAGGATGCAACGGCGATCCTATGAAGGCGATCGAGCACCTTTTATTTGCAGGGAATTACGAGGCAAAATCATCTCCCGAAAACAAAAATGTAATGTCGACAAACGCGTCTAGCGACTGCATCCCTGTGAGCTCTTCAACCAGTCAATTGAAACAAGCCCAGGAAAACACAGGTCACCGCATGGTGAGACGCCATTCAGCTTTTAACCGAATTACTTGCGATTACCCGTCATCATTCTCCGAAACCGGTAGCGAGGTTGCGGGAGAATCCTCTTTTTGCAAGAAGCAGCTTCCAATGGAATTAAATTTAACTTCAAACCTTTTCCAACAGCCATTTTTTAGCTCTCCCTTTACCTCTGACGTGTTGATGAATTGCTTTAGGGCCAGGTCAAGCATTTTACCGCCTCCTTCTTCATTTTACTATCCAATGCCAGTCCCTGTTCCCCCGCCTGTCATTGGACAACATTACCCAGGTTCAGAACCCCCCTCGTCATGAAAAGAGCTTTTCTCGTTTTGCGATTTATGTTTTTGTAACTGTTTATTATTTTTGATCTTATGCATGAACTTCACATCAAAATTACATCTTTGCTGTCCGCAGGTTCCCTACCCTTGTATAAATGCGTCACCGATAAATTGATAAGTTTACGAAGAGGCAATTTCCTACAAATTTCTTGCGAGTGATCGAAGTGATGTGTTGATAAATCGCATTCGCAGGTTGTAAGTGCACTGGTATTTGACTTTTTGTCCCAGGACACGGCAATATCAAACATAAGATAAACTAAAGAAAAAGGTTGATGATAAAGAGCAATTTAGAACTGCCGTTAAGGGAAAGTTAAATGTCGCTAACAACTTGCAGCTTGGTAGCAAAATAATGTTTAGGTTTATGTTTGCATAAATGCGAGCAGTGTATTGTTTCCAACTTTCTTGCAATAATCAACGATAATAATACTTAGGTCTTTGACAACGTATCCACTGTAAATTATTGTTGATAGCTTGTTTGACATTCAGTGAACATAGTTTGACTGTAAATTTGAAGCCTACATATATCTAATCTAGTAATGGCATCTCTTCAACGCTAAACTGTTAGTATTTTTTTTTTATTGTTCAGCCATTAAATATCTTGAAACTTTGTTGGTGTTATAAATTATAGTAGGGGAGAGTGGGGTTAGTTGGAAGGCGGGGTTAGTTGAAAAATGATTATTTTTTTAACTCTCCATAACTTTTTTAAATATTTACTGCAAACATGTGAAGTAGTTTATAAAAACACACAATCCATGTTAGTTTCGATTTGTTGAGTCAAGGTATGTTTGTTTGGCTGACAATTTTGTGTTTTCTTACTTTCGAAGTAAATTTTTTAGCGTATTTAAAAACATCTCATGCGTCGATATCGTTAAAGATAGAAAGAAGTTTTTTGGTCTGTGTCAGCTGTAGGTGTTCTACAACACTAAGAAATAAACAAATTTTAGTTTAATGCACCATGCTTGAATATTTTAGGAAAATAGTTTGTCATATGCTAATGGGGCTAGTTGGAAAATAGTGAGTGGGGTTAGTTGGAAAATGTTTTGATAGCGGTTTGACTATGTAGTATGTTACGAGTATATCGTCGTGGTACGATAATGAGTAGTATAAGTTCCAATGTACTTGTTTTAAGCAGACATACATTGTAAAATTTAATTTGAATAACTTGGAAAGTGCTATATATGCGGCATCACAAGTTTTAACAATGCGTTTATTAAAAAATGTTTTTCCGATGATTAGATGTAGAATTCATTGCATTTTAATTTTAAAGCAAGTAAACAGATTTTCTTACAACCCAATGTAAATGTTTGTTGGTTGAAAAAAGAGTATCCAGTTCATTAGTGGGCATTAAACTGACGTTTTTGAACTAACCCCAGGCATGGGGTTAGTTGAAAAATCAATTGTATGTTTGTTTATTTTAAATTTTTATTAAAAGCTGAATTGATTCAATACTTATTTTTGGTTGTGTGATAGAGGACATCATAGATGATAATTTAAGCCGCTTCAAGTTGTCAGGTTATGCACCAATTGTTTTAAATTTCACTTTAAAAAAAAAACTTTCCGACTAGCCCCACTCTCCCCTACTTTGTTTGACTTCCTCCGACACAACAGTAGAGGAGTACAAACACTTGAGTGTAGGGCTATTGAGAGGATATTATTGGCGCGACACTAGTGAGATCTTCTGGCCCCATTGCAGCATAATAATATAACCCTTAGAACACTTTTCTAACACATTGCCGTTGGAGATAAAGAAAACGTGAAATTGGGTAAGAATGAGCAGCTATTGTGGAAAACCCATCTCCCTATAAGGACGGCATTCTATCAGTTAACACATTGACTTCCTAAGCCTGATCATCCAATCTGGGCCCAAACGCTTCACATGCAAGATGAATCATAGTCGGCAACCTTAATCATGAGTAAACTACAGTTTTCTGCAATCAACGTTTTAAGAGAGATTCGGTTTATTCGTCACAATTTGTTTATGTAATGTAATGAATATGTAATGCAATATCATCGATTTGTAATAACTAGGGACAGTAGAATATCGGGATGCGCAACTACGTCCGCTTTTGGCTTATCCGCAACACTAGAAGGGTTACGATTTTTTCTGATTTACAAAATAATGTACATTTTATAGGTTATATAAGAAGAATGAAGTTGGTTTTAAAGTAATTTAAGATTTTTAGTTGAAAACAAGCGAGCAACAAAGCATGAAAAAAATGTCAAATTGGTAATTGACCCTTCTAATGTTGATGAAACAACGGAGTTGCGCGTCCCGGTATCTACCGTCCCTAGTAATAACAATGAATATAGTAGCCTGTTAGAATCAGAAAAGAATGTTATAAGCTAGAGGCTAGAGTCCAGTGGTTCTCAACGGGGGCGTTTTGATATTTCAGGGGGGCGGTACGATTAACTCGGCTTAAGGGGGGCGTTTTGATTATTAAGGGACATCCTGGTTTAACCCATCTTCCGCTCAGCGTTCGTGAAAGAGCTCGTATCTTCGTGATAGCATTTCCTACCTCATACCTGGTGGAAAAGGGATTCAGCTGTGTTGTTCTGGTACATACCAAACAGCGAAACCCACTTGACATATCCAATTACCCATAAGAGGTGATCCTCGAATGTTTCTCACTGGCTTTACACTGGATGTGAAGAAACTGGCACTTTCTCACCAAGCCCAAGGTTCACACTGATTACCAGTAGGCCTATAGCCTACTGTTTTCATGCTCGCAAATATATATTTGCTTTTTATCAAATGTAATTACTAGTCTCTAAAACCCTTACAGCCTGTTTCACCCTAAAAGGGGGATCATCAAAAGGTCCTTATTCTAATAGAAATAGAATTCTAGAAATAGAATTCTATTTAAATAAGGACCTTCTGATAATCCCCCTTTTAGGGCGAAACAGGCTGTAAGGGTTTTAGAGACTGGTAACTAGCCTACATTTGATGTAATTCGCTCTGTTTGGCTTTTTGTTTGGCATTGAGCACTTTTTGTAGTATTTATTGTTTTATATTCGCTTTTCGTAATTAATCGTTTTTGTTGGGGGGCGGTAACATTTTGCCAGTTCATGAAGGGGGCGTTGGGCAAAAAAGGTTGAGAAACACTGGGCTAGACAATAGACATGCTTCTTGTTTTGCAATAATTGTTGGGTAGGTTACTTGCCAATACAAAAATGCAATCGCCTATCAGAATAGAAATTGGTATGGAGTATCGTTAGTTTTTGTTTTAAACAGCAAAAAAACTTTGATTTAATTAAAATACAACTTTGGTAGAGAAGTAAAGAGGTGATTTTTTTAACCATAACTAAGTTGGTTACTTGAAAAGGGCTAATATGAATATGGTCGAAAACGTTTGTAATTTTTAGTTTATTTGTCTATGATTTTTTTAAAGTTTTTGAAATACTTTACAAGTTTAAAGATTCAGAGAGCCTAACAAAGTTTCGGGCGTTTAAAATCATGCCAGGTAGGGGTCTGCATATACCTTGCAGGTCCCATATGTACACTACTTCTGGGTTTTCTCTCTGAAAGCTTCCAACAATGTTGTAAATTGTAATCACTTTGGGGTCAGAAAAAGAAAACGAAAACGATTAGTTTTACTGAACACCTAAAAGTGCATGACATTAACTCAGTTGGCTATACAAATATTCACTTTTACCAAGGTACTGTAGCTAACACAACGTTTCCTCAGTTCCTTGTCGACACAGCAAAAGTAGTACCTACCTATTGCATTATTCACCTACAGCAATAGCAATTACAGCTGCAAACTTCAATATTGAAATTCGAAAGCACCATTTCATCAGGCTTATAACTTCCAGTTTTGTTGTAAATTGCTTTGAGTTCTTTTGGTTAAAACGAATCGGAGAATGCAGAAAAATCATGCATTGAAATGCCATCACAAAACAACAGAACAACAACGTCTGACTCGCAACATCCCCAATTCCCCAGTCTACCATCTCAATGCCATGCAGACACAGTGGGTCTATTTAAAAAATCCGCCCAAGCATAAACATTTATTAATTTTGCAAAATATTAGCTAAAATTAATTAGCCAATTCAGATGCAAACAAAAACTTAAGCTTTAAAAACGAAAAGCATCTTCGCTAGTCTTGTGCCGCAGCAGTGAGTTCCTCTGTGATATGGATTCGGTCACGGAAATACGGCACCTGCATACATGAGTGCAGTTAGCGAGTCGCACCACTCTTGTAATTTAAACTAAATTTTTGAATCAAGATTATTAATGTATTTATTTAGCTTGAACAATTTTAAAAGAATATTTCTAAGAACACAACTTTTTCAAATATTCCAAATGTAAAATTATTTTTCACGTAATAGGCCGATAGAAATGTAATATAATTTAGAGCAGGAGTTAAACACGTTTAATTATACTTTCATTAGGAAAAGCTAGGAAGACTTGTTAGATGTATTTTTAGGCGTAGAACTCAAAAATTGAGTGCAAACAAGTCGAAAACTGGACAATTTTAAGATACTTCCAATTTTTAGGATAACAAGAGAATGACGTCATTGCTTGAAGGCCAGGAGAAAGTGGAGGTTGTTGGTTGAATACGTCTCAAAACTAAAGTTGCATGTTCCACTGTTTTCTCTCGGAATCGAGTTAGTTTTGTTTTCTGGTCGCGGAAAAATTGGAGTTGTTGTGGGTTGTGGTCTGATGGTTTCATTAGTTTTGTTTCATTTCTAACCAACTTTCATGGAGTAAATACCATTTACTTCACAATTGGCCGTTTTGATTACTTTACTTTGCACGAATTTTGTAAATGTAGATCACGTTTGTGCTTGTTTCATTACTTGAATCGATTGGGCTTCTTTTAGGTTAGTTTAAATGGCAATTGGGCTGGAAACTTTAAAACATTTGGCAACACTGCTAAAAACCACGTTGCTTTGTGTGCGAGGGAAAATGATATTGAACGCTGTGGATTTTTTAAGCAGTTCTGAAGGCACTGCAAGACAGATAGCTTTTGCACTTGAAACGTCACAAGAGCGTTAAAGCAAAACAGTATGAGTAAAGCAGTTAAAGACATCTATATCAGAGAATCTGTTAAATAATGGTAAATGTAACCACCTGAAGACCTTGTGCAGTTCTACAAACATAAGTAGGTCAAAATACCATGACCAAGCGCTGTGAAAGATATGAATTGTCATTCGCTGAAAACGGTGCTTACAAAGCTACAAATGGGAGACACAAACCTGCAAAGCAGCTGCTGTTAGGTGACTCTGAAATCATTAAAGGGCTCTAAAAATGTCATTGAACATCTTAATCATTTTGAACACATGTCCAGGCTACAACTTGTGTGAGGAGTATGATGCAGAAATTGCCCTACATCCTTTGGAGAAGAAAAAAGCTTCACCAGATTAAAGAATTGCAGAAAAAGGTTTAGCAACTACGACTGCATAGGACAACTATGACGAGAATAAATATGCGCTTTTAAGCAGTGGCACCATCCATGATACACAAGGGATATATGCTTCCAAAATATGACAACAAAGTTAGACGGATCAAAGAACAAACCTTTTCACAGAGTGATAGCACCAGTGCTGATTTGTGTTGGATTAGAAAAAAGTCTCTAAATCCCCCACACTGAGCTAGAAGCCGTGACAAAAAAGCCAAAGATAGTTTCTGTCAATTTTAAAACTTTCGATATGCCTTCTCTTGAAAATCTATAAAATGGTATGTGATTTGGTCAATCGTTTTTGATGGATGTAAAGTCACGCTTGTGTGGTCAGCATGGAATGCTCAACTTACCCGACCCGTCAGCTCAGTAGTTAAACGCTCGACTCAAGCGTCGCTGGTTCAGCTGTTGCGGTGTGCGTTTGACTTTGAGCAACACATTTCAAAACTACTCTCCATTCTCCATTCACCGGCACCTAAGAGATGGAATAGCTCACAGACAACAACAATTCAGCAACAACCTTTCCTGCGTCAAAAGCCTCTACAAGTATGCGAAACAACCAGGAATTCCCTCTCAAAAGCTTCGTGTCCTAGCAAAAATATTCGAAACCAACCAACCAAAAGACCTCCTGCCAGGCTGCCACACCAGACAGTTGCATACGCGCCAAATAAGGAGAAACCACCTACAAGATATGACGTAGTTCTTGATACTATGAAAACAAGCTTGAAAGTAACGGATGAATGCAAGGAACATTACATAAATGATACGTATGACCTTGGTATTGCAAAGAATGCTGCGCAAATCCAGAATATTCTAGCTCCCAGATTTGAAAAGATCCATCCATCGTTGACCGTGCCATATCATATTTAGGTACTTTGGTAGCTTGGGCTACTTGATAGAGGATTCTGAAGGCCCAAACATCCTTACTCAATCGGAATTATTAGCACCTGGGTCAATAATCGGCTTTTTATCAAGTATTACTACAGGTGTAACCATGGCCACCTGGAGATGCGGCCTGATTTTTCACATTTTGCAGATTTTGATTACAGCTACTGCTAGTGCTTGACTGATATTTTTTTAGATGTTTTTACTTTTTACGGTTTCCTAATGACTAAAACCTTTTTTGTTGCCTTGGGGAAGCAGTAGCAAATGAAAAAAAGTAAGTTGAAAAACGCAAAATCAGACTGTTATTGACAATTAACAGTCTGACTAAAATTTACAAAATCAAATTTTCTTTGTTTTTCAACATGTGAGGATATTAAAACCTATTGTGTCATCTGTGGAAAAGAATAAAGAAAGCGTAAAATCTAATTTTTAGAAAAATTTATTTAAACGTTCGCCCAAAGTTAGAAAAACCTGGAAATTTCTGCAAAATGTGACAAATCAGGCCGTATCTTTAGGTGGCCATGGTGTAACAAAGAAATTACATGTTTTACTTGCTACAGCTTTCAGGAAAAAACATGTACCGTAGCGTCGTTTGTGTCGTTCTTAGAGCGGATGAAGGGCAATGTGAACACCCGAGCCAACATCACAGCAATGCTTCGAAACAGTGTGCCTACTGAAGATGTAGAGAAATCAGATGCCCGTAAAAATGTTATGAATGACTATGACAAGTTTTGTGATGACACACGGAGCGGAAACCTGGTAGGCCTACAGCCCAGTTCTGGTTTCTTTACTTCAATCTTGCACAGCGGTTTTTTGTTTTTGCCGAAGAACCTAATAATAGGATTTTACTTATGAACAGAGCTGTGAAGACAAATGACTTTGAGCACTAAAAACCACAATCCCTGTCTGCGTTCTTGGCATGCAACAAGCCCAACTACTCTAGACACATGCTACTGTACTTCCTGAAACTATGTAACATGGACAGTGGACACACGCCCTGACATACGTGATCAGCTGGAGACAGAAGCTTTCTCTGTGAGGTTGTCTGGACATTTCTTTTCCAGATTATCTGTTGATCAAGCAGTGATGACTGTGGATGCTGCATCCAGGATGGACAAAATGGACTGTCACAAAGTATGTAACCTAAGGAGTCAAGTGATAAACAATGCGATGGAAAAGGCTGGAATGAAACATTGTGAAACTGTTTACCAGGAATCAAAATGATTTCATGAAGATTGGCGAAGCCATCGATTCGACTATGAACCCATTCCTACAGGTTACACAAAGTAATAACTTGATCAAGCTATCTTCTGGAAAACCAGCTCCAGATGAGGTCAGAAATGATCTCTTAAACACAACATACAAAAGTTATGAATGGCAACAACATTTTCTTGATGAAATAATAGAAGATCTAACTCGAATTGAAAAGCACATCAAATTGGAAACTTCGCTAGTAATGCAGTAAAGGTTTTCGTCACCACAAAAAGATAAGAAAATGGTAGAAATGTTCTTGAGTCATGTTTGGCAGATTTTAAAAAAGTCCTGTCTCCAACTGTCAAAAGTTGTCTTTTGTTTATTCTATGCAATGTATATGGAGGTATGACCACAACCAACAAGTCCAAACTAGCTAATAATCCTGAGTCACTTGCGACGAACGAATGAATCGCTAAATACAGGAAGCGATGTGAGTATTTTTGATGACATGTTCTTGATCAGAATGATTGCAAACCTTTCATCAGCCATCATACACCTGGCTCGCCGGGCGGGGGATCCTAACCACTTGCTTCATGCAAAACTCAACATCCCACCTCAGGAATCTCCCCGGCAACTAAAGTCAAGACACCCCTTTGTGCCAGCTGCTGTTGAATTACTACATCCATTCAGCGATCATGCCATCAGCGCAGCACACTTCATGGAAGACACTTGGAATGCAGCGTGGTGCGCCACCGACACCAAACTACATGGTTTTATCCCCACCCGGTGGCGCGCCCCCCTGGTATGGACCTGCCTCGGCCGACTTGGGTCAAGTTCAACAGAATCCGAACCGGAGTCGGTCGCTTCCATTCCAACATGCACAAGTGGGGTCTGGCTCTCTCATCGGCCTGCGAATGCGGCGCGGAGGAACAAACTGCTGACCATGTCGTTCTCGAATGCCCCATCTACAAGGCACCAAATGGAACGCATGGTATAGCAACGCTGGACGAAGCTACACTCACCTGGCTCTCCACCACCTGCCCTGAAATTTGATTTGATCTAGTCTCAAACGAAAGAAGAAGATCGTGGAATTGACAAAGTTCTCCTAAGTCCTAACCATGATTTGTAAAGCCACTAGCAAAAAAGTGCATTTTGTATGTGACGATTATACTCAGAACACAATCAAAGATTCGGTACATGAAGTTTGGGAGACATTGACACTGTCATCAGAAACACTGGTCCTAACCAAAAAAGGCTTAAAGATTTAAGTGGTATCCTCATTCCTCATCACAGTTTAATGATACTTTTCTTGCTTTCTTGTTTAATGAGTGGCAGTAAAATGTCTATGCTAAAGTAGCAGGCCTAATAGAAAAAAAGGAATTAATGGTGGCAAAAGGAAAAAAGTGCTATAAATTTACTGTGAAAAGGAACAATCTTGTAACAAGACAGGACTGTTGTTTGTATGACTGCGATCACAGTGAAGCGGACACAAGAATGGTGCATCACATCCTCCAGCTCTACGAAAGTAGTAACAATTCTCTGCGGATGAATGTGCGTTGTGATGACACGACCCAGATGTAATGATCATTATCTTACATTATTGTAGCGATGTGGACATGCAAACAGAAGTTTTATTGGAAATGGGTCATGCTTGCAAAAATACTCGTCGCATTGTTAACATCAGAAGCATGGTTGAGGAGCTCAATGAAATTAATGACTTATTTTGCACTGTTTTACCAGAATACCATGTCACAGAGTGTGATTATATGGTCGCCAGACCACTCGGCATGCGACAACTCAGCAAGTACATTTCAGCTACTGTACTGTCAAGTCAGCAAATAAGATTTACTTGCTCAGTTCAGACTTTCTTAGTCATCGCTTGCTAAACTGAATTTACTGACTTGTGACATGCTAAGTTTTAGCTTGCTCAGTTTTATCATTTGCCAACTTCAACCACAAGCTGAAATGTTGCTAGCGTAGTTGTCACTTGCACAACTGTCAGTTACATAGTTCACAACTGCCGACTTGTAGGAGATTCTGATTAATATTCTTGTTTCTTTGCCAAAGGAAAAACTATTCCACTCAATTGCATTGAAATACCCTCAATTGCTGCACTGGTAGATTCAGTCAGTTCCATCAGTGTTAGCTGTGCTAGCTGATTTGGAAGAGTTTGAAACAAATGTTTAGCCAACACCACGACATAATGAGCGGCCTCTGCAAGTAGTTAAAAAGTTTAGAACCTCCTGGCAGGGCAGCGTTTATGCAGCACTTATCTTAAACGAACAAATTTTATGGCAAAGATGTGAAAACTTGCAAATGAAATCAAGCCTGGGACAGAATCACCCTTATATCATGCAAGGAAAAAATATAATATCGGCAAGACAGTGTCAAATTGGTTTGAAGGCTTTCAGCTGCCAGATTCTCTGAAAGTAGACCATTATCACGTCAGTGACTACAAGGATTCGAATTTATCTCAAGATTCAGATGACAGTAAGGAACGATAGCTTACTTTTAACTTTATCTACTAGAATCTTGTATTTCAGATTGTTTTGCAGTTTCTTATGTAAAAAACTCAAGAACTGTTACATTTGCTAAAAAGCCACACAGATAGCCCTTTTGTCTTGGCAGAATTTGACCAATTGCACTTTTTGAACCAAGAAACTGTTTCATTCTATGACAAATTGGAAAGAGAAAAATTAGAAAAAAAAGTTGAAGTAGTCTAATCATGGAGTCTAACCCAAAAAATTAAAAATTGCTAATATCTCAAAAATGTCCAGTTTTTGGCGTGTAAGCACTCGATTTTTGGATTCTACTCTCAAAAATACTTCTGGAAAGGTATTCCTTGCTTTTTCTAATGAAAATGTAATCAAACGTGTTTAACTCCTGGACTAATAGTAGCCTATCATGCTATAATATTAGCTCTGAGCCACAAATGCATCAATTGAAGGCGTGTAAAAAGATTAATTTTTGTGACTGGAGGCAAAACTTTTGCTGAGTCAAGCAGTTTTTGTCTGGAATCGTTTTCAGAGTTTAAGTTGGCTGCTCAGCTGCTGTGTTACTGTACTTTCTTCGCGGCATGGTTGAACAACTTGTTATTATAACATAACAATCAGAGTTTAAATATTGATTATGATTATTCTTAACAATTATGGTGTGGGACGTTGCACTCTTGCTGTCTTAGGCTGCTTAAGAAAATAGCTGATTTGTTGTGAAAATGCTGTCTTCAAAAGTCTTCAAAGTTATGTTGTTGATTGAATACAGTACAGCTATTCCTCAGAAAAATTAAGCAATGGTTTTGTTGATTGTTTTTAATCATAAAATAAAAGTCTGAGAAGGAGCTGACTCGAAGCAGAAGCTGACTCGAGGGAAGCGACTCGAGGAGCTGACTCGAGGGAAGCAGCTGACTCGATGACTATTATAGTCTTTCGCTGCTTCCTGTCTGTTGTAGATTCTAGTTATGGTGCTATTTTATTTGCATTGTCTATATTTTGTACGTATACTTTTCTCGCAACAGACAAAATAAAAGGTTTCTCTCTCTCTCTGAGCTAGTTTGTAGTTGAAATTTACCAGATTATTTTAGTAATTCAATTTCTATGAAGCACATCAGTCGGTCACATTTAGAAACAACTTTAAAATCTTAGGCTACACAAATTTGAATGTAAGGTCCATATCTAACTTGCAGGATTAGACTCATGGATATAGCAGACATAATATAGTAATAAAAGAGTTTATAAATTGTAGCCAGAATTAGGTAAATGTGCTTAATGACATCCAATCATACATACATGATGTTGTAATGCTATGCAAATTTTTCTTTCAAGCTGCATCATTATCATTATGTTTTAAATACAGTCAAGTTTTAAAAAGTGTGGTTTTGTATCAATAAGTAATTTAACATGGTTCGAAAATGTTGTGTGACTGGATGCAATGGAAACTATGACAAAGAAAACAAAAAAACTGTCTTTTAGAATTCCGATAAAACGAAGAAGAAAGAGATCCTTCGATCAAAAGCATTCCACGTGAAAACATAACTCGTTCATATCACACTTCAGTATAATATGAAAGCATTGGCCGAAAGACTATGAAACTGTTTTTGTTAAAAGGCAAAAACGACCAAAACAACTTCTAACAGTTTTTCATTGTGTTCCTCAAAGCCAAGTTCCGACACCCCCAAGCAAACCTCGAACAACGACAAAGCCAATGCCAAGCAGCCAAAATACTATTGGTGATGAAATGGAGACGTTTTTTCAATTAAAAATCTTGTCAATAATTAACTTGGAAAAAATGAGATTGATTTTGGTTTGAGTTTATCCATTGTAAATTATACAATCCCTGACCAGTTATGCGTGCAAAGAGAGTTTAGATTAGTTGTGCACGGTTTCCACTTACAGTCTCAAAAGATTTATCAAAAGATGAAAGGATACTATTATGGTATCAGACACACCATAAAAAGTTTGTCTGTCAATCGTGTTTGTGTCCTAGTTAAAGTCACTAAAGTGTAGCCTACATGTACACCTGAAATGATAGCAAAAGCTTTTGAATATTTCTCAAAGTCTCGTTAATTCTATAGTCATCTTCGAGAAGATTTCCAACTCCCATGTATTTCATTGCTTAAAAGATTGCATAGCAGAGTAAATCCATTAGAAGACTGTTACTTCTTAAAGCGGTATTTGACAACTGCACAGATGTTCGTCACAGGAATCTGGTTTTATTGATTGATGAAATATATGTGAAGCCTGCTATGAGATATCAAGGTGGAAGTATTTTTGGAAAAGCTGTTAATAACCCAGAACATTGTGCGACTAAAGCCTTAGGTTTCATGTGATGTAACCTGTTTGGCGGAAAAAAATTTGTTCTCAAAATGTTTGCATGTTTATTGCTTAGATGCGGATTTTCAATTCCAGGAAGTTTGTGTAATTTTGAGAAATATTCGATGTTCTGGTGGCTTGCCTATTGCAGGAATCTATGATAATAATAGAGTCGATCAAAGTTTTTTTTAAAAAGTTTGACTTTATCCCAGAAAAGCCTTGGTCTACTACAGACAAAAGCACTATGTGTATTTGATGAAGTAGCTGATTCACAGAAGCATCACAAGAACTAAGATTTACATGCAATGACAAAGAAATGATTGCCAAATGGAGTGACTTGAAAAAGTTACATGAACAGGAGAAGGAAAATCTTGTAAAGCTTTTAAACCTTAATGATGCTGTTGTCAATCCAAAACCTGTTGAAGTGTTGAGCGACAAAATGTGAGTCTTTGTTTGAGAGTATTTTGCCATGAAACACATGCTGCTTTAAAAACTCATTCACATGTTGGTCCTGCAGAAGGAACATTGTTTTTTTTTCAAAGTTCACTAAGTTTTTTATTGTACTCCATGTCAAAAGGTTGAATCAAAATACAATTTCAAGAGACCCGATAAGATCTGTCATAAAAACAGCAGATGGTGAAAGTTTGCATTTTTGTTGGAGTTAACTGATTTTGCTGAATCCATGTAACCAAAAAGAAAAGGTAAAAGAGAATGGTCATTTACCAATGATACAGCATTTACATTTATACAAACTTGCAGAGGTCTGGTTGATCTTGTAAATGATTTGTTAAGCACTTCACACAACTATGTCGCTTTTGGGAATTTTAACAGTGACCCCATTAAAAAGGCTTTTTCAAAATCACGCCAAGATTCTGGTGGTACGTATTTCATCAATATACACCAAGTGCATTGAAGCTGGTGTTCGTGATTTAGACACAACTGTTTCACATTCTTGCAGAAAGTGTCAGTACCTCATCAAGAATGAGAAAACATGGAACGTGTTTTTAATTTTTGACAATATGAAAAATAGTTTAACAAATACTGTCACATGAGGCTTGTTTATATTGCTGGATACGTCACTGGAAATGACACTTTTATTAAATGACAGCACGACGTACAATATGGAACAGTATGGCCAATTCACTGATGAACTAAACAGAGGTGGCTTAAACTTACCTGGGGACAGTGTTTGTCAATGGGTATTTTTTTCATACATTGTATTTTATGAATTGCAAGTTTCGTTTGCAGAAAAAGCTTGTGTAATGTGTTTTCAATTGTAGCAGACTATTATAGTTGTGCAGATATTCAAAAGAAACACTACATATTATCAAACACATTTAAAAAAAAACACAGCAATTTGTATTCACAAAAATGCTCAAAAGAGCCAAACCTAAACATTTTAAAACCTTCTGCTTAAACTTCTTTCAACATTACTTTTTGCTTGTATGATGGATTTGGTGCTTGTATGTTGCCCACAAAGAAGAATCTTTTGTTGTTACTTAACTTAGCTTTATTTAGTTTAGAGCATAAAAAAATAACAACTGATATGTTTGTAGGAGATTTTTGTGTAAGTTGTCAATGGTGTTTCTGCATTTTGTATATCAAACACTGCCACTTTAATCTGTCCTGTCGGTGCCACAGCACATATTGTTGTATTGCTTTGCGCCTAACTTTTTTGTCAAGTATTGGTATGTAATTATCTTTGTGATTTTGATACCCAACGAGCGGTACAAATTTGTATGTCTTATTTGATGATAGTTCTGTACTGGGTAAATGGGTTATCTATGCAGTTTCCTGTGTTAGCTTAAACATTATATCTCATGTCGTTTTATACTTAATTGCTGTACCTTATCACTTTCACACTGAAATAGCAATTTCAAGTTTGACCAAATCACAGCTTTTTGTGTGTTTGTTTTGAAACCTTAAACTTTGTTCTTTAAATTACCACCCTTCATTGTTAGTTTAGAACAACATCTGGCGACATGTTACATATTCGGTTGGCTTTAAAAACAGCATAATAAACTAATAATGATGTAAAAGTGTACAGTATTCACAACTTCAAGCTCGCATTATGCGACCGCGCAGACATTGCAGGTCGCTTATAACATCACAGTTTCTGCTAACTGTCAGATTTAATCAATCGCCTCAAGTCATTGCCTCCAATCGCACGTGTAGCCTACAAGGCCTCTTTATAAAAGGGCATTCCCATGGTACAAAACAAGGATCCACAAAGCATACAAACTAATATGTATAAATCATAAGTGAAGATATAAAATATCAGCAACCTCTCAAGAAAATGTAGCTCCACACAAAGTAAAAATTACATAACTTTAAAACTTTTTCATTTTTGACTTGTCTGCAATTAATAATGCCTTTTTCAGCATTTTCTTAAAAAAACTGAAAAAGAGTATTGAAGTCATGTAATTTCTACTTTGTGTGGAGCTTCATGTTCTTGAAAGGTTGCTATATTTTTATTTCCACTTAAAATCTAATAACTCTTTAATTTAGAAAAAAATGTATTAGCCTACAACAAAATACACTACTATTAGTTAGAAAGAAAACCGAACAAATGTTTAACACGCAAAAACGTAACTACAAATGTGTCTTAGGCTACAAAACCTTCAATTTTCAGAAGCTAATCAGCAGAAAATCACCTAAATCGAATCGATTTCGTAGCAGATGGATTTCGCGTCAGTTTAGTTTGTTCTGAAAGTGGCAATAAAACTTACTTTTTTTCTTGCGCATGGATTGGTTTTACGGTTTTTTCGTTTTTCTGGGAACTACCTAAATAGAACCGTGTAAAAATTCAGTTACTGCGAAAAAATTCATTACTTTTCTAAAAAGTTGGTATCTCACCAATGAAGACAGCTTTGAGTGACAATTGAATTTGTAACAAAACACTTCCTGCAATGATGATGAAAATTAGCAAAACAATTTGGCTCAGTGGTAAAAGTGATCGCTTCTGAATCTGCAGGCATAGGTTTGATATCTAGTCGGGTCATACCAAAGACCTTTTAAAAGTGTTACTGAATCTTATTCATACTTGGCACTCAGCAAAGAAATCGATTCGAGGTAATAGCAGGCTGCGTTGTACAACTGCAGCTGCACAAGTTGTACAGTTGTACAGCTGCACCGACACTGTCTGCTTAGTAAAGTTTTGAGACACACATATTAGCGATGTACACAAGTCTATATTAAAAAAATTACTATGAGGTTATTTGCCTATCTTTTTTATCTACTGTATAAGTGTATAATGCCCACATAAAACTCACTGCGGCGAAAACAAAAATACCATTGTTGTTATTCTTTCACATCAATGAGTTTATCACATTAAACTGAAAATACAATTTATTTCTATTATTGCATCAAACTTAAACTTGCAGTACGTGTTTTATTTTTCATTTTATTTACTTAATATTTTAACTATACGATGTTGTTGCATTATTATCATATCAAATTGTGTTTCAAATGTACAAAATCTAAGAACTAAAACGAAAATAAAAATTGTGTGTCGGTGTAATCTATGAAGTAAAATTCTTGTCACCACATATCATGACAAGATTTCCTACTTACTGTTATGCTGACCAGGTTTTATTTGTTGCTTATTTGCTTTCCCCACCTTTCGATGCGTCGCATGAAGTGGACTTGGCACTCTGAACAACATAAAATTAAATGGAACTTGCATGCTTCTGTGTTCCAATTATAAGGTTTTCATTATTGCTCAGTATAATCAAGAAACCATTAGTTTATTATTTTTACCCTTCAACTCCTCCAAGAGACCCACCTCTACAGCACAGACAGACTAGTGATCTTAAATCACTCACTAGCTGGATTAATCCTAAGCAGGATACACGGCCGGCATACATTTTCCATGTGAAGCTGAACTGGAGTCTGGTCGAATGATCTCCTCCAGATTCAGAGATTGAATGGCTAAGCGTGGACGTAAATGGCTATAAAATTTTGAACATCTAAAATCCACCTCCCTCGTCATTTACTCCAATACCCGTTCCAGTGTACCCCTACCCTTGCCTCTTTTGCTGGTGATTTTAATTGCCAGCACGTCGACTGGGGCTACCGCATCATCAGCCCTACTGGTGCATGTCTGACTAACTGGGTATCAAACAACAACTAAGCCTCATTGTACAACTCCAAAGACGTAGCCAAATTTACATGTTGGCGACGAGGCACTGGAACAAACCTAGATAATCAGCTTCCGGACTGGCGTGTGCTACAAAAGTTCCCTGGGTCCTAACACCGTTCTTTCCTAATTACCGCAATCCCACTCAAGACACCAGTTCCAAGTGATCCAGTTAAGTGGTAGAACTATCGTAAACCGGCTGGAATCGCGTTGGCCTCCTTACCAACAAGTTCACAAACAAGTTACCTCCAGATAACTCTTACAATGTGGACGAGGCTAACCGGGATTTTGCAACATCATCTTAGCATTTTCCAAACAAGCCATCCCTTGCGGTCTGAGAAACAATACCACATGATGCAGAGTGCGAGCGCCTCTACCAGTCTTTTCTTAGCTCTCCAGATAGTCAAACAACATCTTCAGCCGCCAACGCTTTTCTGGAAAGACTCGATACAAAAAGAAAAGCACACTAAACAGAGACAATCCAATCTATCGATCCCTCACACTCAAGCCGTACAGCGTGGAGCACACTCAATAACCTCACGGGACGATCTATTCTACACAATCACCCCGACAATGTCCCATTCCTGTTCACACGATCTCATCGAAGATAATGAAAATCGGGACATATAAGTCGTGTGATCGCACCTCTGACCGTTTTATGATAAAAGAAGCTTCAAAAAACTAGAAGATCACCTCATCTGACCAGGAGAGCATTCTAGCTCCGGAGCGAATTAACGGAGCGAATTCAATGTTGCCCTCAAGTTCCTAAAACCTGGGAAGGCTCCTGGTCCAGATAGGATATGTCCAGTACTTATATTTCCCGCTGGTTATGCTTTAAAGTCCTGGTTATGCAATTTTTGTCGTCCTGCTTGGGCCGCCTCAAGATTCCAAAAGTATTTTAAAGAAATGTCATTTTGATAAGCACATACAGTAATATAGCTGATAGTTTTAAAGCCTTTTTATATCGATAAAATCTATCAAAAGTGATAGATTACCCAAAAGTTACATGAAAATCTTAAATGTGTACTATAACCTGTAAATAAAAAAATAAAAAAACTTGATCAGAACAAAAGTTTGGAAGCTTAAATGTTAAAATATGCCGACACGAAAGATTTAAAAAGAGAGTTGAAAGTCTTGTTGACAAAGATGTGACTGATCTATGGGGATCCTTTAAGAATGGAGTTCTGCAACCTTGTGGTAAAGTTTGCGGGAGAGCGAAAGGCAGGATAGATCGAAGAGATACATGGTGGTCGAATGAAGAGATGCGAAGCTGGACGAGATGCAGTGTGGATTTATATCTGGGAAAGAAACGACAGATGCTATTTTTATTTTGAGAAGGTTGCAAGAGAAATATCGGGACAAAGAAAAGAACTTGTATACTGTATGTGTTTCGTGGACATGAAAAAGGCGTTTGATAGAGTTCCAAAAAGAGTGACGGAATGGGCGATGAGAAAAAAATAAATACCAGAGGCACTCGT
The DNA here is from genome assembly GCF_918807975.1 of Aplidium turbinatum. NCBI lineage: Eukaryota > Metazoa > Chordata > Ascidiacea > Aplousobranchia > Polyclinidae > Aplidium > Aplidium turbinatum. The sequence continues at coordinate 20,764,055 of NC_137473.1, read as the reverse complement.
GCAAGTAGTAATGAGTCTATGACAGAGCACGAGAGTTTGCGTTGGATTTGCCCTCTCAGACGAGTGTTCGGTGAAGGTTGGTGTACACCAGGGTTCTGTCCGCTTTCTCCTCAAATCTTTGCCATTCTGAATGATGTGATTACTGAATGTACAAGAGAAGATTCATTGATAGAGATACTGTACGCTGATGATTTGGTATTGTTCAGTAACACGATGGAAGATCTGAGAGAGAAATTGGAGAAGTGGAAGGAGTCTCTTCAATGTACAAGTATGCGTGTCAACATCAAAAAGACAAAGGTTGTAATAAGTGGAGCGGAAGGGGGAACCATAATGAGCAAATAATCGACGCTAGTGGTGTATGTGGAAGAAGAGTAAAGAAAAATTCTGTTGTGTGTACGAAATGCAGTATGTGGGTACATGGAAGATGTACAAAAATGAAGAGGGTAACATGCAGATCCGGAGAATGTTTTGAGTGTAAAAGATGCAAGAAGATTGAGGAATGATTGGTCCTGTTGAAAAGCTGAATAACGAGGTTGAGTCGGTGAATGTCTTTTGCTATCTAGGAGATAGATTGAATGCCAGTGGTGGTTAAGCGGCAGTGACTGCAAGAGTAAGGTTTGTTTGGATGAAATTCAGGGGGTGTCGAGAATTGTTATGTGGTAGAAGATTTCCGTAGAAAATAAGAGGGAAAATTTATACTAATTGCGTGAGATCTGCAATGCTGTACGGAAGTGAGACTTGCTGCTTACAAGAAATTGGCGATTTTAAAAAGAACTAAAAGCGATAATGAGGGAAATGTGTGGTGTGAAGCTGATGGACTAAAGGAATACCGAAAACCTTATCAACTTCCTTGGGTTGAATGAGAAAGTTGATAAGCTGGCGAAGGCGAATGGAGTAAGGTGGTATGAGCATGTTTTAAGAAGAGATGATGATGTATTGAGAAGAGCGCTACAGTTGCAAGTGGAGGGACGAAAGAAACAAGGAAGACCCAAGAATACGTGGAAAAGGCAAGCTGAGGAAGAAAGCAGCAGCAAGAAAGCAGCAATTAAGGTGGGCTTGGCAAGAGAGGACACCTTAGATAGATCGATGTAGAGGAAGGGTGTGAAAGCGATTGCGGCACTTGGATGTGAATCCAGCCACCCTAGGTAACGGGGACATCACCGGATTAAAACTGGACTACTACCAACCTACTTTCTTATTTCCAAGCTTGTGGATCAACGTTTCGTCAAAAAAACAGAAGTGCGAACCATACATTGATCCTTCAAAAAATAGAAGTGAAAACTCAACGATCACGTGTGTTTAAAGTGCTGTCGTGGTGCGCAGTGTAAATCATGGCTGTTGTTGGAAATTTTTTTACTGGTTTTTAGCAGAAGCACGTCTTCTTTTTTTAGTTGAACTTCATAACCCTCTGCATTATTACGGACACAGACGATATCGGCTCTTGTAAGATTGTGGATCCAAACTCACAACCCGTGTGTAAGGCACAACGTCAAGTGCAATCAATAAACCAGTACAAGTTGAAGCACTAAAAGCAAAACAGCGTTTGGTTGGCACACTCTAAGACAGATTAGGCTTCTGCATTGTATTACTAGAGTAAAATTGTTATTTGTTTAACATTAAACAAGTTTTAGGCCCAAACCTAATGCCTCTACACTCCACTTAAAAAATCCCCATTGTTGGAGAAGCAACACAACAAAAATTTTAGGCCCATCCGTACTCAGTAGATTTTGGGAGGCACCAAGATGGCATTCTCAAGTCATAACAATGCATTCTCTTTTTGGATTTCATATAACCTACCTATGTGGATGGTCCGTAGCGTTATCTTCACATGAATTCATGAACTCGTCACGAGAATCTGAAAGCAAATAACAAAACTGATGAATATCTGCAACTGCAAAAAGGTTTTTACGTCAATATAATTGATGAAAGAAAATATAGTTATTACTGTCTGAATCCCTAACAGCCTGTTTCACCTACACGGATCATCAGAAGTTCTGAGAAACCTTATTCAAATAGAATCAATTCTATTTGAATTTTGAATCAGATTCTATTTGAATAAGGTTTTTCAGAACTTCTGATGATCCGTGTAGGTGAAACAGGCTGTTAAGAATTCAGAAAGTAATAACTATATTTGATTTAATTCGCTCTGCTTTGCTTTTTTGCTTAGCATTGAGCACTTTTTGTAGTATTAATAGTTTTCATTGTTTTAATTGATGAAAGATATGGCATATGTTTTATAAAAGCAGGCAACATACTTGATTAGCACATACCACTACATGAGGAGACTTTCTGATAAACTCAAGAAAAGATGAATAAACTCATCTTCAAATCAATAGAATTGCACCATAAAATGACTTCAAACAGAAAATGCACTCAGCAAAGTTCCAGTCAACTTAAAAGTTCTTATATATATATAGTTCCATACAGTTCTTAGTAGCAGAGTTCCTATTAGTAAGGTGGTTGGTAAAGATTCAACAACTTTTGCTTAGCCAGGTCAGTTCTTAAATGCTCGTGCATTGTTGTATAGCGTCTTCAACGGTGACTTACACTTACAGGACAGTTTTAACAGAGTTAGTTTCTTGTTATCTTCGTTGCGCTGACCGCTTTTTGTGTATTTTGTTCAGTTACTACTAACATGACATCCTCCAGATGTCATGAAACACTTCGCAAGAAAGGAACATCACGCGTTGCCCTTATTCGTCGACTGGCAGGGACGAGCTGGGGTGCGACAGCAACAACTCTGCGCACCACAACCCTGGCTCTTGTCCATTCCACGGCGGAGTGCTGCACCCCTTTATGGTGTCGTAGTGCTCATACTCACTTGCTCGACAAACCCATCAACGACGCCTAGCGTATTGTATCGGGATGACTGAAACCTACCCCTAGTGAGTTTTTACCAGTTCTTTCAGGCATCGTCCCTTCTGAGATTCGCCGCAGATCTACCACACTCTCCCTGGCTTGCCGATCACTGGAGCCACACCACGTGCTCCAACAGCTACATCACCAGACCGGCAACAAGGAAACGCCTCAAATCAATAAGTCCCTTTGTTGCTCAAGCACAATCCTTGTTGGAGCACAACACCAGTGCCTCATCTTGGATCACTAATACCTGGCAAGAGGAGTGGACACACAACACCTCCAGACCACTTCTTTGTCCCCGACGCTGGACCCACGCCACCAGGAAGGGAGCTCAGCCGATCTGGGTAGACTACGGCTGAACCACCTCTGCATGGGTGTTGGGCGCTTCGCATCCTTGATGCTCAAATAGGGCGTATCAACATCTGTCGTGAATATAATACTCAAGAAAAAATATAACAACACCAGATTCGTTAAACGTGCATCTTTCATGCATCAGAGCAAAGATTGGTAAAGGCCAGTAAAAAAGAACATTTTAGGAAACAACAAAGTAAAAAAAATAAGTGGAATGGGTAAGCAACCTTTTATAGAAAAACATGAGCAATGAGCATAAAAGCCTATTTCGCTCATAATCACTTTAGCAGATTTCTTGAAAACCTGGAAAATTTATGAGAAGAACAAGGCTATAGGTTTCACTACAATAAAAAGTCACAGAAAAAAGTACTGAGAGACGAGGCGAATACAAGATGGCAAAATACTGTCAAAGCTTTCAACGTCATTGTCTTGATGTCCGCTATAGCAGGAAGTCATATAAAGATCATCAACAAAAGCTAATTTATTTTTCAATATGTTGCTGAAGGTCTTTGTTTTACTGAATATTGGGCTTTAATACCACAGGTGTAGGACAGTAGGCAAACCTTTAGTGACGGAGTCACTTTTATTTAAAAAAAAAACTTTTTTAACTACAAGAAACTTGTTTTGTTGCTTAAACATGACCAGGGTAGGCTAGTATACAGTTTCCAGTTTTATTGTATAGATTAATTGTTATTGTTTCATGCTTGTATTTAGCAAATTTTCAATTTGTAATTTGATTTCAATTGATACGTTACGTTGTCTTGATATGTCAAAATATAAAAGTGATAATTTTTATTCTGACCCAAATTAAATTCAAATCATTAAAAAATATTATTTTCAGCGTAACATTCAGTGTATTTATAACCGAAGTATAAGTTCAATTTATTTGAAACGCTTACAGTCCGAAGGCGCATTCAGTAAACGAGATAGCCTCTGGTACTTTTTGTCATCGGTGAATTTCAACGTCCTCATTCGAGGTATAGCCGCTGGAGGTCGCACCAAAGCAGAGACCTGTAATCAACAGTTTGATTTATCGATATAAAAATAATCGACACACATAAGAGCAATAACAATTGAAGAATGACATGTTAGTCAATGTTGCTTTGCACATGCTTGGACACAGATAAATCTATTTATATTTGTATATGGGATAACCCAACAGTAGGTTTTATCGCACTCGTATTGTAAATTCTATAACATTGTCAATGGCACATAGTAATGAAGTAGAATTTAGAATAAATAATTTCAAGTGTAGATTCATAAAGATTTTTTCAATTAGCAAAATATTCATACTAAAAGTGACAATCTAGTGCAGTGGTTCTCAATCTTTTAGACTTACGGCACCTTTCAAAAAGGAAAAATATTTTGTGGCATCCATTGGCAAACCAACGATCTTTTACCTCCAATGCAGTAAGTTGTTGGAACGAACCTTAACCGTTTTGTACCAAAGACTTTAAAATGGTAGTCTATTCATATTTGTCTGTTTGAGTTTGAGCTGTGATGCAGTGTGGCGCAAATTTGCTGATTGTGCCTGCTCTTGAGAAAGGCAGTTAATTATAACACCTTCAAAAATCAACAAAATAATAATATTATAGCTAACATTTCAATTTTACTTGGAAATTGAATGCATATACAACCAAGCAACCACACGGCATTTAACATAATCGATTAAACTTGAACTTCATCTTCAGTGTTATAAACGTAATAACGTTTATAACACTGAAGATGAAGACAGTATAGTTTTCGAAACGTTTGTTTGCTGAACATGAGTTTGGTATCTACATTTTGGGCTCTTTATTTTTTGATTGCATTTGTATAATTTCGGCAATTTGTCCATTCGGCATTTAGTCCTTTCGGCAATTAGTCCTTTCGGCAAAATGAGTTTCGGCAAAATGTCCATTCGGCAAAATGTCTTTCGGCAAAATGGGTTTCGGCAAAATGGGTTTCGGCAAAATGTCTTTCGGCAAAATGTCTTTCGGCAAAATGTCCGGGTACCAATAATACAGAGCTACAATAATACCTGCTACCTGCTACAGTACAGTAACTTTAAAAGGCATGACTCAAGTAAAACAATTATAAAAAAGTACAGTAAACAAAGTAAATGATATAACATTAGATTCCGATAAGAACGCTTGTCTTTTTTTGAAGTTACACAAAAACACGTTATTTTCTCGTCAAGGTGCATTTTCTCATATGTGCCTTTATCTAATAATGTTGCTAAGCTAGTATTGTGCACACGTAATGATGCCGCGGTATGGCTTGTGACAGTTTGGATAGCAGTAAAACAAAATTGGAAAACAGCACAAAAACAAAAAAACTGACAGCAACTAACATGATCCGTCTGTAATTGCCATCAAATTCTTTTATATGTTTTTGATTCCAGTTGATTCAATTGTAATCATCACATACACAAAGCATTTTGATATCTTTGTTTTTTGATTACGTCATTATCGCCTTATGAGATTGTTCAAGATTAAATTGCCTTTTTAATTCTTAACGCAAAATGCTGTTATGCTAAACTTCTCTAAAAAACGGTTAGTAAATTTCAATATACCTGTAGTTTCTTAAGAAGACAGAAGTGGCTAATTTTAAGCCGAACTGCAGCTTGAAGCAAAGTCTGTGGCTTCAGTTAAAAAAAATCTCTACCGCTAGCAACTGCTTGAGTGAGAATACGTGTGAACTGATTAGCCACGTGGAATTGCCTTTTGGCTGCAGTTGAACTTACAATTTTATTGTAATTTGTTATGATATTAAAAGGGCTGCATTCCTGCCGACAATCATCAGATCTCCTTACCAAGTTGTAAGTAGCCAATGGAAGTTCGTTATTCTGCTCCTGTGAAAGGTGGGTCTGAGAGAATTTAGAAGAGGAACATGACGATATTCCTAAGGAGATAGAGGATATGGTTTTTTTCGACGATAAGGGATCACGACGGATCAATCCAGCAGAAGGGGGTGGAACTGCAGGGAGGAAACTCTTTTCAGCAACACTGCAAAAGGTAAAGATGTCAATAAAAATAGAATATTACAAACCAAATTTTCACAGAGTGTTTTAGGCAATCCATAATGATAATTTGCAGTCTCTGGATTCATTTAAAACATTGGAAACAGACCTTGTGTTTGATACTGATGCTGACACTTTGTCGTTGTCCAATCCTAGCAGAGATGAAACCACTCCGAGTGCAAGGTTCTCTACCAAACTATGGGAGCTGTTGGAATTGCGCAATTCTGATTCAATTGTCTTGCCGTCTGTAAAGATAAACTGCAATTACAGATGAATTACGACCAATTAATAGTCTTTTGGCTATGTGAGCTGTATTGTATATTTGCTTTGTTGCGTAGACCACACAGAGTAAAACAAAACCCCTATCCAGCGACAGTAAGCTATAAGTGCATTTAATCAGCGTAATCGTGTCTCATAGGTCGATTCAATTTGGTGTGCACTTTTACTGCAGTTTCTACTTTTAATTTAGACTTTCTTTAAAATACATATACGCTATACAGTAGTAAAGTTTGCAGAATTTAATCCAGAAACTGGGAATAAGTCTGGCAACCTTAATTCTTAAGCTAATGATCAGAATATCAAAAAGCAGAGAAGCAAAAGTGAATGGTTAGATTAAATTATCAGAACACCATGCATTGCATAATTAATATAAACAGAGATCCAGTGAAAGTAACACTTTGACGGTAGTCTTTTATTTCGGCAACAAAGCAAAATGCGAGTAAAATTGACTATTGGCGACACGTTTTTGTAGCAAACACTAGTTCTAGGCAGGGCCTCCGAGAGAAATCAGCACTGGTCGGGAAACAATAGGAAAAATGGGCCCCATAATATTTTTTAGCAAATATACAACTAATTTGTATCTTGCGTTGCATGTTCGTGTTAAGCTGAAATTAGCCTAGCCTACTTTCCTCAGCATGAAAAGAACTTCCTTCAATGTAAAAATCAACAATAATCACTGGATTACACTTGCAGCAAAAATGCCATTGAGGCAAACTATTTTGTCTAGAAAGCTTTGTAAACCACAATACAGGCAACGAAAATAGTTCAACCAAGCTTTTAATTCAGGAGTGTCCAATCTTTTTCCCACACGGAGTTGGCCCGTGGGCTGGACATCCCTGATTTAATTCAACCCTTTTTGGACTTTTTGCAATGCAAAGTTACGGATCACAGCATCAAATAATAAAATTTTGCGACGTTTGAATTGATGCACAACATGTATAGTTAGGCTTTTCAATCCGTTTCGAGTCATAGGCCTACTGGAGCGCAAACTATTCTTTACAAATTTCAGTAATTGCTAAAACCACGTTCTCAAAGCGCAACCGTTGGAGGTAGCTATTGGAACACAAAAAAAATCATAACAAAACTATTTGGAAAAACCTTTCGAAATTTGCAATCAATAATTCCTTGTGTAGAGATTATGGGGTGGTTCGTTCTGGTTTGCAGCTGAAGTTTGCTGTGTGGCTTTCTGTCAAAAGTACCAACTCATCCAAAATGTCTTGAAAAATGTCATTGTTGTAGCCTACAAATGGTTTAAATTTGTCCCACATGCCCGCAACTGCACAACAGACATACGATGAAATTTTCATGGAATTTCAAACTCATCGACGATATGTTTGAGTTTGTTGATACATTTGTCAATTCCAACAACTATCGAATCCTTTACAATGTACGGTAGAATGCATTTCCTTCGAATGATTCAGCTAGTTAAGTGGAGTTATAAAAGCGTTCTGTCCTCAGGAAAAGAAAATCGTTTTCTTTTAAATTTATAATTGCCAAGGCAACTTTAGCTTGCGAGTAGTAGCCTACTCTTCTCAGCTTTCTCTTATATAGATTACATCTTCCTTTAATGTCATTAAATTCATCAGTGAATCTTGTTTAGGACCGTAATCCACATAATGCAAAGCAGCCACAAATTTAAAACTACTAGTTGTAGGCTACTTTAGCATTGACTCAGCTTCCGATCAAGCTCTTGTTGGTTCCAACTTGATGCATTTAAGAAATGTCTTTAGAGCTTCAATTGCAAAAGAGTAATGTAAAGCATTGGGTTTGACTGCACCACGTCTTGATTACCCTCTCGAAGTCAATTTTCTTTGCAAGATGATAGGACAGCTTTCTTTAGATTTTTCAGAATTTTTTCTCTGACTGGGCTATAACTTTAAAGATGCCACAATCTTACAGATAATCAATCAGTCCAAAAATGATAAGACATTTGAACAACGCTGTCTGTAGGCAACATTATGAATTCCAATTAGATTTAGCCAAACAATAACATCCACAAACAAAAAACTCAAATAAAGAAAAAACTCACTATACCTTCCAAAATCACATCATGTAAAGCATGACCACCAAAAGGCTACTTGACCACACGAAAACAGAAGATCTTTTAACTATGACAAAATTACATCCAATTGCAGCAACAATAAAATCAAAAGTTTTAAAACTGTTCGGCCACACAAAAAGATCACAATTCGGAATCAGCAAAGTTTGCACAGAAGGAAAAGTAGAAGAAAAAAGAAAACGCGGCAGACAACCAAAACGATGGCAAGACAACATCCAATCGTGGACCGGACTCAACTTGGCGACAATGGGAGAGCTGGCTCAAAATCGCCACTCTTGGAAGCAAATAACTCATGATGATGCGCAATCTGCTGCAGGCAGAGATGACGACTGATGATGATCCATAAACAAAAAATATACAGGATTTACTTTCTTTAATCGTGCTTGGACTGATACCTTTAACTTTCCCAGATAACTTATGTTGGATACAACATCCTATGCCTGGCCAACGCAGATTTTGAAGTTAAGGTTCAGGTGTCAAGCAAAAGTAGTTCCCGCTTAGCTAAAACAGCACCAGTTTTCAAGTTGAAACTATCAATACAATCGAAACCGTTCAGTGATACAGAAATCATTTCAGCTTCAGATTTTACGTCTTGAAGCTGTTAGTGTTCAACATCGCCTACCATAACACGAAAATGATTTGTTCTTGATGAGAAGCATCGAGAGTGACATTTACAATGAGTGAGAAATACTTGGAACTACGCACTTCATTTAAGAATTTGTTGATTATTTAGTTGGTACGTACATTTTTACTTTAGTGCTAAAAATGGGCCCCCCTCAAAAGTGCAAAAACAAAAAACTACTCGTTTTTCCTTTACAATGTTTTGCTAGGGGGGAAACTGGCCCGACTTCCCCCCCCTCTCGGAGCCACTGGTTCTAGGGCTCCAAATTTTAAAATCACCAAATTTTGAGTAGGATAAATACAAGGACTGAACCTTTCTTACCAAGCTTTTCCGTCTGTTGGTCTGCAACTGATTGCACAATTTGTGAAGCAATATTTTCTAGTATTGGTTGAGATTCTTTGTTTACCTTTTTATCTTCAGTTGGCAATTGCTTCACCCTGCCATAAATTGTGAAACTTCAAGGCAAATAAGATGTGCAACGTTAAGTACCACTAGTGTAAAAGTGATTCCGTTTATACGGATGGCCTGTTTTGGTAAGATTAGCATTGGAAAATTTCTTGGATAAGAAAAAACGCAGTATTAGTGGATATAGATCTACTCGTAATGCTGCAACAAATAGTTTACAAATAAAATAACATTACCTATCTACTCTTCTGCCTCTTTTGCTCTTCTCGCTGGTGATCGGGTGCAGCACTGCATATAATATATACTTGTGTTATTATCCTAATTTCTTAAATGGCTAGTGTATCACACTGAACCCTGATTTTGCAAGATTGCAACGACCTTACTAAAAAGTTGCGCTTTATCACTAAGCACGCAGCTACTGAGCTTTTAAATGTCAACTGCATCTCAAATGATATTTTTGTTATAAATGAAATTTCCAGACAACACAATTAATTCTTATTATAACACAATGACTATAATGACATGCTAAAGGTAAACAAAGTCGTAGCTGTAATAAACAAGTCATGCATGTGTCATGATTTTGTTGTGTTTAACCATCTTCAAACCATGCGAGGGAGCACACAACTAAAAATCATAAACGAGATCTAATAAAACTACCAAATTTTATAATTTTTGTTCAAACCACAAACAAAAATCAACTGGGAACTAGGTACGGTAATTTATAAACTATGTGAACAGTTTCACTCTGTTTTTTTTTTATAAACTATGCTTATAAATAAGATTCCGCTGCCTCTTTTAGCTACTCCTAATTTATTTGAAGTCCGAAATAAGTCCGAAAGTTAAACTTTCTTACTGACAAGTCAAAACCGCCGCACTTAGAATCGCAATGATAACAGCACGGAAGACTAATTTGCATAACAACAACTATATCAAATCCAATTTTTTGGTTGAATTGAATCGGCAAAGGCAAGCTGGCAAACACACAAAACTATGAAATGATTTGGAAAAATTACTTGAAAAACGTCAATGATAAATTGTTTGGTCATAGAATTTCAAGTTAGTGTCTGAAATAAGGCTGCTATAGTCACATTTTGATATAATTACAGTATTTCTAACCCAACGTGAATCAAAAGGGGGCAATTTTATACACTAGTAGGAAAGGAAGCGGTTTGTTCACCAGTTCGATACATTCATTCTGTTTAGCATGCTTAACAGGAAAGTGATCGTTTCATCATTGGGCTATGTCGAAATTGTTGATAGAAGCTCTGTGGAAGATTGTGCTGTTATTTTTTTATTAATTTGTATAAACTTACATTGATCTTTCCAACTTATAAATGAAGATCGGTATTGGCCTTTCCTTCCTTTTTTGTTATATCCCTTTATTTTGTTTTGAAGGGTTGTCGCGTTCATAGGGGCAGCAATGTTGTTATTTCCGTCGCTTTTATAGCGTCTGTTATCGTCATGGTCGCCGAGATGAGTCTTGAAAAAAAAATATGGAAAAAATGTATAAAAGCTATGTAGCCTACTACTGTACGACGCTATTTATTTCAGTTGAAAGAAAATAATTAAATAATAATTTTATTTATTTAATTTATTTTCTGGAAAAGATATCTGCATAAATGTACAATGTACATACAAACACTTGTGAAGTAAACAACGATCATGTTGCACAAAAGCGAAACTCCTTCTATTGCAAATATTTAGCATTTTGACGACACAACTACGATAAACACTTGAACAGTAAAAATCACGAGTGGCACTTTCCAAGTTTGTGCTAATTAGAACACTGCTGAGGAATTTTTGATGAGGTGTTATGGTAGTAAAAACTAGTTTGTACAGTTCATAACCGGTTTTAGAAATTAAATTCTCGATTAAGCGATAACTACTCACCTGTTTTGAGGACTTGGACTTAGAGGTTGTCTCAGAAAATTCTGTAATAAACCTTACAGTTACGCTTGCTGAGTGCACGGTGTACGCTTGAACAGTGCAAGTGGTTCATGATATCATATAAATTTGTTGTTATAATTATTTTCGTAGCTAGCGAGCTGCGAGTTTATTTAGGTAGGCACTTCAACATATTCTTCTGTGCCAAAGCAGTAACGCAATCATGCGTGACATATGACATCACAGTCATGTGACTCAGCAAGTTAAGTGAACGAATCACCACCAACAGCGTGGTCAACGGCTCAGGGCGAGGGAACAGTTATTTCGATGGTATGGGTTCGATTCCCACCAGCTGCCATTATTTTTTCTTCTGCTGTAACTGAACTGAGTGCAAGAAAGATCTGATTGCAGTCAGTTGAGTTCACAAAGGAAATTGCCTTCCCTTTCTAAACCACAATCACAATCTGGCGCTAAAAAGTCAAGTGATTCTGTGATGTCACATAAGTCACACATGAGTGCGTTACTGCTTTGGCACAGACGAATACGTTAAAGTGCCTACCGTTTATTTACAAAATGCATTTTTTCCGCAAAGCATTATCAAATCTAATAAAATCTCGAATGAACAATGCGTAGGCTACTGTGTTCATAAATTATGATTCGTGCGTTAAAACAGATTCAGCATCCTTGAACTTTGGTTTTGCGCAAAATCTTTTTTCCATTGGATACTCCGCGAAAATTTTCTTCATTTGCTGTTTCCTTGACATATGATCGAGTATTTTCGTGTGATGCATTATTGCTGACATGTAACAAGAACTGAGATATGCAACGTGAGCTGTGTGAGCTCAGCGATAGCGTCCATGGAAGCTCATGTTCTTCTGTCCGGAACCGATAGTTGCTAACATAATGTACGGCCAACATTTGAAATAAGTCGAAACAAAAGTGACATCTCGTACAGCTATTAAGACGATTGATATTACTGCCTTCAAGCTCGCGTACCTGCTCTGCAGAAAATTCTGTCTTGCCATTCGGAATCATAGTGTTCACTACCAGTAAATTGTAATTGCCATAAGCCATTATATACTATTTTACCTATATTTTTAATATTTTTACTGCAACTAAAACAAGCATTGTCACAAGGGCTTTAGATAGTAGATAGATATAGTGTATTAGTGTATATAGATATAGTGTATTAGTGTATAGACAGATAGTAAAGCGCATGCTTTGAAAGCGACAGTAAATTGTCAACTTTCAGTAGCGACAGCACACACCGTTTTTTCTTGTAAACTTTTCGACTACTTGCATAGTCACGTGTTCGGCTAAGGCACTTGTCGCAGAGACAATTGATGAATGTTCACTCAGTTGCAGCGTTCCTGCAATAAAAAGGTGGCCCAGTTACACAGAAATTGACAGCAAATCTTTCATCTTCGAAAACATTGAATGACAAGCTTGAATTAGTCTATAAATGTTCTTAAAAATGAAAATTTTTGTGAACAAACTTTTATTGATATTTCTGAATTAGCGTAGCCTACTTTGTTATAGTAGCCTACTGTTTCCATTTTGTAACCAGAGTGATTGTAACAATCGATAACCGTGGTCTAGCCAGTGGGCTTGATTCCAAGCTGATATTTTGAAAACGTTTAGTTTGTATAACTTAGCTGACAGCATATTATTGACTGTACACACAGCCAACAAAGTTATACTGTACGCATTAGTCTACTATATTTTGTAATTCGTCACAGTTGCATATTGCTACTCATAGTTTAGGCTATTTAAAACATTTGATGGTTTCTCCTGAAATGCCTGCTGGTATTAGAATCTAAAAAGAAGTGGGCCACTGTAGGTACGTTTTCGTCCCTTAAGACAAATATTTAGTTGAGTCACTACACACAAACAGTGACAGTGAGTTACTATTACTAGTGTATATTCTACAATATACATACAAACCAGTGGAAAAAAGTTATAATAAATACAACCTTTCACCCAAACTGTGTGCAATGGCTGCTGTTCAAATAGCTGATGCAATTTTCAGAGTTGCTATATCAACGTTGGGCTATAGCAAGATAAATCAGTCAGTGCAATAATATTTGTAGACCACCTTTTGCTTGTTGGTTAAATCTCTCAATGATATAGTAGGTAGGAAACTGTGGATATTGTAGATAGAAGGGTTATAGATATATATTCGAGGGTTTAATATTTGTAAAAGCGAACACTTTCTACGTTTAACCTTTTGCTTCTCAGTGTTTCTCGCAAGTTAAATGCTCAGCATCAGAGAGTGGTTTTGTTAAGAATAAATCGGCTGTTTTGTTCTCTTATTTACAAAGTCCGTAAAAAACTGTAGGCTACTGTGTGTAAAAAAACATCTGTCTATCTTTCAAAAATTAATAGGAAAAGTTTTTCGATCCTCAGCTAGATATCGCAATTTTGCAATGGTAGACTACCTTTAAAAGGCAATTTCGCTTTTTTTTAAATTCTATTCTACTCCAGCCGGCAACTCAAGAGTAGGCAAACCAAATAGTTTTCGTATTGGTATTAGGTATTCGTAATACTCTCGATTTTTTCTCAAACAATTCGTTACTCCACATCCAATTTTTTTGCCACATACGGTAGACTACTACGACAAAACTATCAATTTCCTAATTTCAATTTAGACAAAATAAGGTGAATTGATTAAGGTGACGAAGAAAAATAGGTTTTAAGTACTGTATTAAAAAAGATTAAACATATAAACAAATCTTGTGAAATCAAGGTAACGGAGTGGTTGACTCCAAACTGTCTTTGCATATACCCGAATGAATGCAATGACCGAACCGTGGTTTCAACATTTGTGTTGATTGTGTGATTCATAAAAGCAAAATAATCTAACTCATCAATTTGGAAATACTTTTCGTATAACAATCCAATTAAAATGTTAAGAATTTGTTAAATGAGGAAATGTGATTAAAACAAGCAATCTTAATTGCAGGTTTATAAACATGCGTTGATCAGTATAGAAGTCTCTTTGTGGTTTTTTGTTGATCTGTATTAAAAATACAATTTTAGTAAAGAGGTTACTTTCTTCAACCACAGACATATACAACCAAGCAACCACACGGCATTTAACATAATCCATTAAAATTAAACATAAACTATAAGTTACAAACGTTTTCGGCCATACACACGTTAGCCCTTATCAACTAACAAAAATAACAGCCCTTATCAAGTAACAAATATTATTTTTGTTACTTGATAAAGGCTAACGTATGTATGGCCGAAAACGTTTGTAGCTTATAGTTTATGTTTAATGGATTATGTTAAATGCCGTGTGGTTGCTTGGTTGTATATGTCTGTATTAAAAAATCCACAAATTTGAGTTTGAAAAACGTACGACGAAGGATTTATGCAAACCTGAGCTATTGACCGATAGATGTCCTAAAATCTGGTGCATGAGGTTTTCCGCAATTGCGCTGGTTGCGGAACTCATTGTTGATTGATCGCTTGACGACCAAGGAATCGCTCCTTCTGTGAGGATAAATGCCATACGTCAGTTAGGAAATAAAATTTTGCAATGGTAAATAAAACCAAGTGGAAGTGAATGAAACTTTTGCCACAGTGAAAGAAAGAAAAAGAGAAATTATTTTTAGTTTATTTTTCATACGACGGCAAAAATCGGTGCTGATAAGTTTATTTAATTGTCAAGCTTTAAGTTCTTAATGCTATGAGTCATTTTGTTTTATCACCAAGACAGAAGTGATCTTTAAATGTTAAGGAGAATCAAATCTTTAAAAAAAGATCCATATGTTTATGCCTACCACATAACCTACATATCAGATGCCGGACAGATAGAAGTTTAAGTTTGGTTTTATTGATGAGATTAGCTATTACAAATGAGCAACTAATGGTGTGAACTAAACATTTTAATTTTTGTGATTTTGTCTGACTTAGCATTCTAAATTACGTTAGGTACATTCATTAAAAGATAACTTACTAGCTTTGCTTGTTTGATGTGACGCATTCGATGAACTGAAAGGTAACATTACAAACTGAGCTATAGCAGTAACAGCCGTGCAGCCAAGTAACCAAGTCCAATTCTAACAAAATATCTTACATCTACAGTAATAGTTTGTACAGTAGTATAAGTTTGTTAAAAATATTTTGTTATTTTGTTTTAAAAACATATTCACGTATCAAGTAGGCCTACGTTGACAACAAATAAATGAATACAAACATTTAAGCACAAACCAACATTATAGGCTTACTTATTGAACTGCATAAAGCGAAATGAGATGACGCACGTTATTTCACAACCAACACAATTGTTTCTATCAAACATTGTTGTTTTATTTTGCCAGTTTGATTAAGACATTTTCATTTTATACACTATCGGAAGCATTGCACGTAGGCTTACACCTGTTCAAAAATTTTCAAATTTCAAACCATTTTGCTGTCAAATAATGGGATATCCTGCCTCAAGAGCAGGGAGCAGGGGTGTTTTCCTAGAATATTATTTGGAGGGGGGGGACTATTAACACCTAGTTGTGTTGTTATAGGTATAGTGCTAGTGCATTTAATCAAGTAGGCTACAAGTAATCGGTGTAAGCTAGCCGACAATCTTCCCCTCTTTTAACATGAAACACCGTTAGTAAAAACATTTACCAATAGACAAAAGTAAGAAAGTTCATTTTTGGTGTGTAAAAACAGCAATGTAGAGGAAACAACAGACAAGCAAAACATACACACAAAGAAGACAACGCACTAGAAGATTTCACAATTGTGAGCTATCCGTAAGGCATCGGATGAAAGCGTTTTTAGTTGAAATAAAAAATTCCACTATCAAGAATCAAGATCATGGCTTGGACCTACAGGTCAAAAATGGGTGATTTTGACAAAAATAGAAATGTTTTAGCTTTTTGAGGCAGGGTAACCTACTAACCTATCCCATCATTTGAGAGCAAAATGGTTGTCATTTTCGGGATTCACGTGGTCAAACTCATGGGAAACAATGCGAAAAGCTGAAACATTTGAAAATTTTTGATTTTTGAGCAGGTCTAATTGTAGGCTGTGTATTAGTACATTGATACCTTTCGTGCGTATCGATAAGATCGGAGACAATTTCTCGAACTTCTTGTTTCAGTTGTGAACTATCAACATCGCTCAATCGCGTGATGGCTTGTTCTTCGATTCTTTCAAGTACTTTATTGGATATTGCTTCCGTGACAACTTGGCTAGCTGCAGCATTTAAAGCTGCTTCGAGTTCACATATTCTTTAAATACATAAACAGGGTTGTACTGGAGATTTATATAAAAAAAGTAATTATCGTATCGATATCTCAGAATCTATGGCCTTAAATATTTGGTATTGAGTGGTGACATTATTTTGGCAAATATCGAAAAAAGTGACAAAAAAAAATAACCGTTTTCTAACATTTAAGTTTAGTGCTTTTGAATGGATACAAGAAACAAAATTTTGATTTCAAATTTTCAAGCTATGGCGTCACAGTTGTCATATGGCAGCAGCCTATTGAGTAAATATGGGTACGTTTGTTCATTGTCTTTGCCTATCGAAATCTTGTTTATTGATTTACTTAAAAAAAAGCAAATTGCGACTTCGGGCAAAAACAATCTGATACCACAAACTGCATTGTCGTTTTTCATAAAATTTCTTGTTTGCTTCTGAAATGACATTTTCAAATGGCCTATCAAAAACATACTCATACATTCCACTGAACAAGTGAGTGGAAAAGGTGCTGAAGTTGCGAAAAACATTGATTGTGAAAATTTAAAGTAATTTTAGAGATAGCCTAAACTAAAAGTAAAAGAAAATCTCAAACTTTAATTATACGATTAGTCTTCGAACATATTGTTGCTTTTGAAAATCAAAGCTTAGAATTAAAAAAGTTTTGTTAAATCTCCACCTCCCCCTTCCTCCCTTGGCAAGAAACGAACGATTTTCATTTTCAATGTTTTCTGATTTACAAACTTACCCTTTTTGTTTCAGTGACAATCGCCCAAAGTCACTATGGAGCAGATTGATTGCAGCACTTATGCTTGCATTTTGAGCAGGGGTTTCAAGGTCATCAATTGAGTTTATAGCATCCTCGTTTTCTGGAACTGAAACAAACAAAGCTGACATTGTCAACTTTCCGAGCAGAATAACCCCGGTATTTATGTAAATAACTAATTTTGTAAAAGTATTGTGACGCCATAATGTCAATTTTAACTGCATTATTTCATCAGTTTGAATGTCGAAAATTTCTTGCTGCATGATTGCATTAACTACAATTTGTTAGTGTAGCCTAGTGGCTGCTGTAACGACGGTATTTTTTCTCAAGATAGCAGAGAAGCACTGCGAATGCCCCAGTCGTACTTTCGCTTCTTGCTTCTTTCCAATTTGTAGTGAAAAAGATTAATAGTTTTTAGAGATTTGATAGAAACACTGGAGTGTAAGAACAAAATTTTACCATGAACTTATTTTCCATGATAACGTTGACATGGCAGTGTCACAAGGAACATGAATAGGGCTTTCCAGTGTCAGTTTAAGGCAAAAGTTAGCGCGTAGAGGTAGCTGTAGAGCGCTACTTTTAGTTCGAGTAGCGGTAGCAGTATCGCGTTACTTTTCATTGACTAGTAGCGAGTAGGCCTAGTGGTAACTGCGCTACTGCTAATGAAAATGGAGGATGTAAGTGGCGATGCCACAATTACAATATTTTGAAAGTGGCGGATGCCCTTCTCTGCTTATTTTGCATTATTTTGACGTGGTCCGAAGCTGAAATGATGTAAAATTATAATTTCTACTATCTAGTTTATGATTTAAGCTCAGTGGATCAGACATTGGATTATGCAATGATTTTCAAAGTGTGTTTCGACGTAGCGCTAGCACAGTGTGTCTGATGATATTGCTACACTTCGTTTGAGCAAAACAGGAGCAAATTTTGAGAAAGGTTGCGTTTAAACTTGCCCTTAGAAAAGTCTTGGAGGACTCTTATTTTCACAGGACTGAAATGCAATAACTCACCAGAGATAAGGAGAAGAATAGCGCTGGGAAGAAATGCATTTTTTGGAATCAATAGCATTTGGAAGAGCAAGGATATAAAATTAGAAACAAAAAAGAAGCTAATCAATGATATTATGTACCCAATTGCAACTTACGGATGCGAAACATGGACAATGAACAAAACAGACAGAAGAAAGATTGACGCATTTGAATTACTGCGTGTTCCTTGGACAGCCAAAGTAACAAATGAGAAAATTCTCGAACAAATTAAACCGGACATATCCCTAGAAGCTAGAATCGTCAGGCAGAAACTTTCATATTTTGGTCACATAATGAGAAGCAAATCAATGGAAAAAGACATCATGCTTGGTTTGGTCAGCGGAGGAAGAGGAAGGGGGCGCCCAAAAACAAGATGGCTTGACACAATTGTAAATGACAGTGGTATGGGAGTGCATGAATTGAAGGAGGCTGCGTGGGATCGAGAAATGTGGAGAAAGATGACGTATAGAGTGACCGAGAGTCGTAAACGACTGAAAGGATAAAGAAGAAGAAAAGGCATCTTCAACTGAAAGTGAAATACTGTCATTGTAAATTGTTTTGAAACACGATCTTACGAAGAGAAGCACATATCTTACCTGTATCCAACTTCGTTTGTTGATTGTCTAGCAACCGTTGCAATATGCTTTCGGCAAGCGCCCCAGCGGCAGAGTTGATGGTAGAGCGATCGCTAGATGACAGTAAAGAAGAAGGATCTGTAAGACATATTTGGTCACAGCGGTAAACCATAATCTCTTCGTGGGAAAATTGTAACATAAGATTCCCGAATCCGTTCGTCTGTATGAATCGACCGAAAAAGAAACACTCCTTGAAACGTCTATTCAATAAGTGTATTCCTGTAAAATTAGCCCGCGGCTATCGAAATCGAGATGCAACGCCGTACACCTCTAAAAACTGTCACTACGATACAGATTACTTGGATAAAAGACGGAACTTTTGTCCAGTTAGCAAGCACTAAGCAAACAGTTAAATGTGCGGCCAACTTTCAAACAATCATTTTACGAATGACCAGAATAGATAGCAATATCTCAAACTCACATATGCAGTACTGTGACGCAATAATGAAAGACAATTATGAAGTCATTCAAACAGGTGTTTAAAGCTGATGTAATATTTCCTGTTTAAACAGGTTTCAAACTGAAACAGGCCCAAACAGGTCCAAACAGGTTTGACACAAGTCATGAACGATGGTGCAATTTTGGCACATTTTCTAGCAACTTCCATGACGTAATATTCAGTAGACTTGAACGGTTTTTTATATGACGTTTGATTAGGTGAACCATTGTCTGGAACATAGCGGCCCCTAGTTATGACAGTTTGACATGGCATAACTAAAAAAGAATTGACGACAATTGTGAGCCAATGAATAAAAACACATGATACACAAATTGTTTGAATCACTCACGTTTAAGTTAATACGCAAATACAAAGGGCATGCAAAGAATGAACAGCAATAAGAATAAACACGACGATACATGAAATTGGTACCATAGGTACACACTAAAATGACGCTATATACAATGGTTGCGATAATAACCGACTGTTCCGGGCTCAGACAAGGGTCGGCCACCGCAGACAAAACCAGGCTCAAACCCTAACACTTAGGTGTTCTTTACGGGGGCGAGGCACGAAATATTCCTCAACACATAGTATACTTTCACTTTCCCCGTACTCTCATCATAGTTGCAGACGGCAACTTTAGCTCTACGAACCACAGGCTTCCCTTTCCTAATTTGTGGAACTACCTCATGCACCCTCCCAAGTTGATACTTCCAACGTTTACCAATGTCCTGGAGAGAACCCACCACTACAAGTTGACCAGGCTCCAAATTCTCGGCCATTTTTAACCATTTTTTCCGACCCTGAAGCCCTGGCAAGTAAAAATCGATCCACTTACTCCAAAACTGCTGAGAAAGTGACAAATTGAACCGATAATCCCTTTTTAGTTGGTCACGATCATGTGGTTGCCCAACAGCACAGTATGGGTCTAAGTATGGGGTCAAAAGTGAGGCAGGGGTGATGACAGTAAAATCCCTAAGGTCGTCACTCAAAGGTACCAAAGGGCGTTCGTTCACGATCCGAACAGCACTGCTGGTGTACGTAAGCAGTTCAATAAAATTGGGCTTACGTAGTGAAGAGTCCAAAATGTGAAAAAAGTACTTGGTCATATCGGCCACGAAACCAAATCTACTCAGCCGAAATCTAGCCAAGAGATCTGCCAGAAGGTTTAACAAGTCAGGACACGAAAACACTACATCATTAACACAAGTTCCTCGAAATTCAGACTTGCCATCGTAAACAATACGCTTTTTTAATTGTGACGTCACAAAGTATGGTAAATACCAGTGAAATCCTTTTACATTTTCTGCTTCACCAGCACGCTCAATATAGCCATTAGATTTAAGATCCTTCATGGTGTCAGTAAGGAAATCACAAAGTTCAGGTTGTTTTAAAGCCTTCTTCCTTAAAGCAGCAGCTCTATCTGACGCCAACACAAGATTGTTAGGTAAATCAATATCTTCCTTCAACGGTACAGGTATCTCAAATCGACCATCTTTCAACTCAATATTCGGTTCAACAAGTTCTCTAGCCAAATTATCATTGCGAGACAATTCACAGGTTTCATTTTGCAAGGTCAAATCCTGAATGACTTTATTCAGGTCTGCTATTTCCATATCACGAGACTCAATTTTACGCTGAAAGCCAGAGATGACATCCGACTCAGAAGACGTCTGCACTCTGCACACGTTAGCAACGCTTTCATCTAAGGGTGACTTACCACCACAAGCCAACCAGCCGAGAGGAGTGAGTAAAGCATGCGGTTCACTACGATTTTCACCAACACGCTCCTCTTTGGCCCACATCAAAATAAGCGTTGTCGTTGCCAATCAGTACATCCACAGTACTACAATCATTCAAATGAAACATATTCACGTCATGAAAATGACGGAAACCATTTAAATCTTGTTTATGCGGTAAAGTTTTAACATCGTCAGCCCAAGCTGGGTTAACCACCGAAGTTATATCACAAAACAGTTCATCTGTCTCTAACGACTGGATGTTGAGTTTAACAAGGTTAGCACAAGTAGGTTTCTGACCAGCCAGGGCTTTAAACGACGCTTTATCGTACGGTTTAAGACCAAGTTCGCACACCAAATCACTCGAAACAAACGTCAACTGCGAACCAGGATCATGCTGACAATACACCAACTTCGATTTGCCAGTCATTGGATTCAAAACACGAGCAGCAGTAACGCGGTTAAAAGCTGCTTTAACATTTCCAATCTTAACATTACGCACAGGAACTCTGGCACGAGCATCATCTTTCCCAACCGAATCCAGAGAATCACGTGACGTCACATAAAAATCATGCAGAAGAAAATAGTGTTTCCTATCGCTGTTAGGCCCACACTTACGACAGTTATTTGCATGAACGCAATCCCTAACCATATGCTGGCGCAAACAATTCAAGCATTTGCCAGCTTTCACAATGACATCTCTCCGATCTTTAGGTGTCAAGCGCAAAAATTCTTTACAATTAGACAAAAAATGATATTCAACTTGACCACGTGACGAACAACAAATACATGCCGGCAGGTCTTTACGTCTAGCCTCACCACCGCGCGGTGCGCCAACAACAGTCGAGTACTGCGAACTCCCTGACATCACATCATCATGGGGTTTTACGGACGTCTGCCTAACCGGACATGAAGGCAATTTTCCTTTGCCAAACTTTTTAAAATGCTGCGACTCACCAGAATCGCCCATTAGCATAATGCTAAAATCAGTCGACTTACGCGTTTCTTCTCGAACTACAAATTCAAACAAACTCTGAAAAGTAGGTTCCTCAGTGCTACCATACTGATCACCTAAAAAGTCAAGATAACGCTGCTTAGCGTCAAACGGGAGTCGCTTAGCCAAATCCAAAACAAAACGTCCTTCTAATTTATCACGCTGACCATAAGCTTGCGCGTAAAGCAGACACTGCGACAATTCATCTTTAAACTCTTTCAAATCACTGGAAGAGATTGAATTCAATTTGTTACCATAACGATACTTTCTAATTTCCGGTTCGGCGAAAAGACCTCCACGAACTCCAAAACGTTGGGACAAGCGAGCTAACGACATTTCTATTCTGTCTTCCTCTGACAAGCCAGGAGTGTCAGAAACCAAATTAGCAATCGTTTGCGCAGCTGTTCTAACACAAGCTGCTTGTAACAAAGTCAAACGAGTTCCTTTAAAGGGCGAAGCTGCCATTAAGGCCGTAACACGATTTTTAAAGAAGATAAATGGCATATTGTTACCATCGTAACCAATCAAGGCCGCCTTATCGAAGAACGTCCTACTATTTTGGTATTCAAAAAAGCAATCCTGTTGTTGAGAACTCAATTTAGCGGGAGAAGACAAGCTATATCCCTTAGGGTCGGATGCACCAAACGTGGTTAACTTAACCGGCGGTTAACTTTAACCAGTGGTTAGCTGACCACCGGTTAACTTAACCGCCGGTTAAAGTTACCACCGAATGCACCAACCGCTGGTTAGGTAACCGCGCGAACAGTCGGAATTTGCTGAGTCATCAGCAGCAGTCAACCAGAAAACAGTTTGTTATGGCGTTCTTAGAGGCATTACGTGTTTTGTTAATATCATTTTAAATGTTACACAGTCACTTTTATCAAATACAAGAAAGCATGGCAGCGAGTCGTTCCGTTTGATACCGTAGGCTATGTTCTCACATTTAACATGATGTAGTAGCTTTAACAATAGGCTAATTCATTTGCACAGTAGACCTAAGGCGTTCACTAAGCTATACAAAACTGGTGGTGGTCCTCCCCAGAAACTTGATGACCCGATTTTGGATGAAGTTGAAGGTGAGTGGATTTATGCATACATTTTCAACACTTTATTTTCAAGCAGCCTTAATGCTATGTATAATACAATATTATATTTGTGGAACAGGTATGATAGCCGAACAAATAAATCCTCTACCCACTCAATATGATGACGACGCAGTGCTTGATGCTGGGAATTTTGAAGTACAGGATTGTGGAGGTAAATAGCTGAATTACTTCACTGTAACCAGGGCCCAATTAACCATGAGACACAGACCTCAGCCCCCCTAGTTTTTGGGGCCCCCAACTTTTTTTTATATTAGGTGTAGGTAGTGAAAAGTTGTGCCATGCCAACCTTCCATCATATGCAAAAAAGTTAATGCTTTCACAGATTTCAAGGAACCATTAATAAACTCTGCTAGTTCAAATTCAAGTGACTGTAACAGTAATTTTACTTAACACCTGAAGCACAATCTTTGTGATGTCAATTTTTTTATTGCAGAATGTTCACAAGAAGCAACAGACCCAGTGGAACTGGTGTTCATACATGATAGCCCTGTGGCAAACAGTACCCTCATAAACACCACACAAATCATAGAAGCAAGTACCGGTGCAGAGATTGTGGAATCATTACACAAACGAAAGAAAATAACAATGGATGATCTGTTGAAAAGAAAAATGGAAATGGTAGAGCATGAAATCGACTGCAGGAAGAAAGAACTTGATTGGAAGAGGGAAGAACATGAAGTGAAAATGAAAATTCTGAAATTAAAATTAGAGAAAGCTGAAAAAGAAAATTTACAGTGATCATAACTGAATTATTGAAATTCATTTTTAATGTTGATGTCGCGATGTACAAACTTGTTGTTTATATAATACAAACATGTGGTAAAATACAGCTAATGATAATTAAACTCAGCAATCAGCACCAGTAAGCTAACTGAAGCGAAAACAAACAACTTCATCAAGTTAACCAATGGTTAACTCACATCGTCTGTTGGGTTAACTTTTCGGTTAAGTCAGCCAAGTTAACCTGCGGTTAACTCATTGTCAGCGTTGGTGCATATCACATTTTGGTTAAATGAAAGTTAACCGATTGGTTAACTTAACCAGCAGTTAACCACGTTTGGTGCATCCGACCCTTAATGGGCTGAGTGGGCTCAGTCACATGCACAGCCCGATCACGATCCTCACACACGTTAAAATCAGGAGACACGATACGCCTCTCACAACCACCCAAATTACGTGTAGCTGGGCGATCAAAAACTAGCGGCGCAGAAAACTGTGAAGGGGGCAAAGCATTACTGCTAATGGCGGCCCCGTGACCTGTACGCTCTGGGGGAGGAGTTCGGTTGTAATTTGCAGACCTTGGCTCTAAAGCCTTCGGAAGACCCTTAGCCGCGGCCCCGAGACCTCCTGAAACAGCTGGAAAACGTGTGGATTGCCCTGGTCCACCCACAGGTTGAACGGGCGTTTGGAAAAGGTTATGTAAATTAAACTGCGATTGATGTTCATTTCTGGAATGCCTAGAAGAGCCCTTCCTAGAGCTACGCCGGGAGCCCAACTCAGAACGATATTCAGCTAAAACTACCTCTTTACGTTGTTCGGCCCTCAACTGAGCGTCTTTGAGTGCGAACTCAGCAGCTCTAGCTTCAGCTTTCGCGGCGGCCTCAGCAGCTCTCGCAGCAGCCTCAGCAGCTCTCGTGTCGGCCTCAGCTCTCGCGGCAGCCTCAGCTCGTATGGCCTCAGCTCTCGCGATGGCCTCAGCAGCTCTTGCTTCGGCCTCAGCTTGTATCTGGAGCTCCTCTCGTTTTAACTGTAGGTTAATTTGTGTAACTATCCGTGACGAGCTCTCAGACATCCTAGTGCTTACATTTGAGGCGCTATCCTCAGGATGTATGTCAGCATCCAACCTATCTGAGAACTCACTTTCTTTTTGTTCGAAGTTATTTTTTAACGAGTTAAATTCGGGATCTACCCTATCACGAAGTTCTGCCAAGATTGCAGAGTTAACAATTTTACTCAAAAGAGCATGGAAATGCCTTAATTCCTCTTCTAAAGTAGATAAGTTAGATCGAAAAATTAACAGTTCCTGCTTATCACTCAAAGAACCTAGGGCTACAGAAAGTTTCCCAATTTGAGTCAAAATATCCCGTCGAAGATGCCGGGCCTCTCGAACTGACTTTGCCTCATCGTTACTGGGTCCCTCCCCAGAATGGCCTGCCCGACCGCAAAGAACATCATCAGGCTTAAACTCAGTCGAGTCGACGGCGGTCGAGTCCCTGTCGCCACCGAGTGTAGACATATTAAATGTTGGGGCTAAATTTAACAATTAAAAAGTTAAATTACACAAACACACAAATTTAAGTTATAAAAAACTTAACTGTAAAGACCATAAAAAATACAAAAAAGAATTTAAATGCACGATACCGTAGCTGTACGGGTATGAAGTCCTAAAGTCCACAAAACTTGTTTGGATTCTTCCACTTGAATCTACAAGCACAGATGGATTGTCTTTAATCTTCTTTCTTGCCAATGAATGTCAAAGTTATTTTTCTTCAGTACCAAACTGAGAAGAAATGTCTTTACTTTTCCTTGCTTCTGTAAGAGTGTAGACTACCAACCAACAAATCTTCTTTTATTATTTCTTGTACTTCTAAGTAGTTCTTCTGCACTAGCTGACAACAAACACGTCTTTTATTTTTTATGTGCTTCTGCAGCCTACCAACTGACAAGAACTCGTCTTTTATTTTTTATTGTCACAGCGGTAAACCATAATCTCTTCGTGGGAAAATTGTAACATAAGGTTCCCGAATCCGTTCGTCTGTATGTATCGACCGAAAAAGAAACACTCCTTGAAACGTCTATTCAATAAGTGTATTCCTGTAAAATTAGCCCGCGGCTATCGAAATCGAGATGCAACGCCGTACACCTCTAAAAACTGTCACTACGATACAGATTACTTGGATAAAAGACGGAACTTTTGTCCAGTTAGCAAGCACTAAGCAAACAGTTAAATGTGCGGCCAACTTTCAAACAATCATTTTACGAATGACCAGAATAGATAGCAATATCTCAAACTCACATATGCAGTACTGTGACGCAATAATGAAAGACAATTATGAAGTCATTCAAACAGGTGTTTAAAGCTGATGTAATATTTCCTGTTTAAACAGGTTTCAAACTGAAACAGGCCCAAACAGGTCCAAACAGGTTTGACACAAGTCTTATGAACGATGGTGCAATTTTGGCACATTTTCTAGCAACTTCCATGACGTAATATTCAGTAGACTTGAACGGTTTTTTATATGACGTTTGATTAGGTGAACCATTGTCTGGAACAATATTACATCAAATTGTATCAACGAAAGCAAATCAAGGACTTTTTTGAAAGTCTGCTACACACTGTCGAAGATTGTAGGTAGGCTTAAACTTAAACAAATAAAAAAAATTGGTAAGACAAACGAATCATTGTACCAACCAGAAGTTACAGAAACAGCGTTTCAACCAATCAGAAAGTTACATGTAAAACAGAGCAAAAACGCAAATATTTCTGATAGAAAGCAAAATTTGAACGTTCCGCCGCAACTAGCGTGATCTAGTGTCAATTGGGTTGAGACTAGGAAATACATTTCGATAACGTGGGGTCGATTCCCACCCAAACCTTAACTTTTTTCCTTCTGTAATTACCAAACAAAGTTCAAAGTAGGATCAACTCTCTGGCTGAATGCTAGAGTCACAATTGGATGATAGTCACCTAAACATATGTTCTGATTGGTTGGCGGTGTTTTACTGGTCTTACAAGTCTTACCGGGAAATGTCATGTTTAAGTGCCTACCAAGATTGTAACAGCTAGGGCAGTGGTTCCCAACTTTTTTTAGACTTACGGCACCTTATAGAAAAGCAAAATATTTTGTGGTACCCCGTGGCAAACCAACTATCTTTCACCGTGAATGCAGCAGCTTGTTGGAACAAACCTTAACCGTTTCATGCCAAAGGCATTAAAAAGGTATTTATAGCTTATCTTCTCGACATTTAGCTCGAATGCAGTGTGGAGAAAACTAGGTAGGCTAAATTCATTTTTGTGCGTGCCCTTGGGAAATAATTAATAATAGCACCTTCAGAAATCAACAAAATAATAGTCACACTTTAATTTTACTTGGCGACAGAATGCCACTTTAAAACAGCATTTTGATAACAAACTCAAATAAAGCTTACTAATTTCTAAATCAGTGTGAAATTTAATATACTGCTCTTTCCTTAGCATACAAAATGGGCAAAAACCTTTCAAATCACCTACCTAGCTACAATCGAAAATCAGCACAACTAGTACACAGACATTGACAATGACATCACAAACCTACAATACAATAGATGAGTGCCACATTAAACAAATTGTGACCACAAAACATCATAGCTTATACACGGCGCGATAAGGTGTTATCACAGATGTGGTTGCCTTACTTCGATCCTGCTACATATCCAGAACATAGGCAAACATGTAGCCTAGGTTAAGCATTTTCAATAAAGAAAATACCGAAAAGCTTACTAGAATGTGATTTCGTTCCTGCATGTTTTCCATCTTTTTCAGATTTTCTGAAAATACGAAAAGCAATTAACATGTGCGTTTTACCAATTGTTTTTATTATATAAAAAGAAACAATGGGCTCTAATGAAACATACAGAGATCGTAAGAGATCAACTTCATTCAGAATGATCTACTGTACCCGAGAGTTAATGAGCGGTAGGTGGACAGGGACTGTAGCGCACCCAGCATGGGGCTAAGGGGGATGAAGCCCCCTCCCAAACCCACCACCAAACATGAATTTTTTATATGTTCCCCATTTATACCTTTTGCTTACAGGTTAGATATGAATAAGACACAACAATACAACAGGGCTGAGCATTATAACAATATATTTTACATATTTACAAATAGTTTTAACAGTCGAATGTTTTCTGTTTAACTTAAGCCCTCATTAGAAATCTGAAAATATTTATAACAATGCAATAAATTTCAACTTCTTGAAGGTAAAATTACATTGGGAAAAGGCAACTACATAAATAACTACAAAAAAATTTGCACCACAGGAAACGTGATACATCAAGTAAATGTTGAGGAGAATGGACGCGCCTCCAGCAAATGATTGTTTGTTTAAATTTGGGTTGTAGCGTTTGATTAACAGTGCTTCCTACCATATCAGTGAATTTTGGTGTCAAATTGGGATTTGCTTTTGCGTAAAATTTTAAATGAGTCAGCACAGAATTTCGACCAGTGCAAAAAGAACACTCCATTATATGGTCTTTGATGACACTTTTCTTTAACTCCCTAAAGTTCAGATGCTCCCGTACTCTCGTGGTCAAATGTCTGGAGGACATACCGATGTAGGCTATCGTACGTCAATGCCGAATCACGCGGACCTGTAAAACTGTATACGACATTTGAGCAGAGAGACGAAGGCGTCTGGGACTTTAGTTAAAAATACGAAGTAAATTTGAATATTTTGTAAGTAGGAAAAACGTTTACATCAAATTTACTGTTTACAAAATTAGTGTTTTGTTTCAATTTTTTTTCGTGCTAATTGTTGTTTTCGCACTTATTTGTGTTGGCAAACGGAAAGCTAATTCTATTTTGTCATACATGACAAAAAAATTGAGATCTATAGAAGATTGCGAGATTGGACGTAGGGATGAGGATGCTGATGGTGCTAGTAGCATGCACAGGCGCGGATTTATGGAGGGGGTCCAAGCCCCCCCCCCGAAATTTTGTGAGGAATTGTTGAAATTGTATGTTTCCGCATCAAATGGTTTGATATGCTTCTAAACAGCTGATCTTAGTCCCACGGCGGACTTAACTTATCCCGGGGGAAGGGGGGATAATTTTTGTTATTATTATGGTTGAAATTATCCATCGATCAGACTCCGTTATTTTCTTTGATACAACTTCAAATACATTTTAATGGCAACATTTGTTGAAGCTGACTCAGCTGACTGAGCAACCAACGTTGAACCAAATGACGTCAGTGGAAACAATCTGAAATTTTGAATGGCTGTTTTATAGTTTTTAGTCTTCATTATAATTTCAATCAATTACTATATAAGCCTGCAAACATACAAATATCCAATTGATCATGGACACTGTATACAGGGTTTTAAACTAGATTTCAAGTTTACTTTGCATGCTTAGCAATTTTTATTCAAGCAAAATTTATTTTTCAAAAATTCACAATTGATGAAAATAGCTGTTTTAATGTCTATTTTATAGCATATCGTATATGTGGTAGTATCATTGTTCATGTGGTCTGACAGCCGCAGATGTTACTTGACGTTGTGTGTTTGCGATACAAGACGAACTATCTGACAAAGCTTTAACATTAAAACTAACTCGCTAATTCTATGTAAAACAACGTAACTTGTAATCACCACCAAAGCATATACGCACCGACTCAAGCAGTCATATCATTACGCTTGTGTTTGGTTTTCAAACAAAACTTATCAATTTAGCAGTACAAAACTATTTGAAATTATATTGACAGCACTTCACTGCGGTACCACTACATTAACAATAGGCTATATCGACAAAAAGCACATTTGCGCTGACTTTGGACGTGCAGGCAAATCAAGCAATTTAAATAACTGAAAACATATCAACTTACTTTTTTTGTGATTCGAACAGGCCGAACACGACCCCTTGGACTTCCTCCTTTAATTGCATCACTTCTGTCGGGTTCAACGACGTCACACGTTGCTGAATGCGCTCGACCACTTTTGAAGCAATGACGTCAACCACGATCAAGCTCACTGCAGAACTAAGGACGCTCTCAAGGTCGCTAGACTCAGTGCTGCTTCTGCAACGTCATAGTCAAAGTAATTCATTTGTTTTGGGATACCAGCAGCTCCTTGGAATAAAAAATCTTAAACAATTTGTCTTTTCCACTTGCTCACAGCTAAACCTACTTTTCTTCTGAAGAAGAAAGTTTCGCAAACTCTTCCACCAATCCACTTAAGAGCGATGAGAATAATCTAGAAGCTCCTTCTATAGCTTCATCGTGCGATGAGCACTCTTCACTGCTTTGCTCCGACTCAGAAACCAATTCTGGTTTCTTCTTTTCTGTAGACTGACCACTCTTCAGCTGCATAAATGCAAGCAATATCAGCAAAGTCAGCAATTTAGCGTGTATTTTTTCAAATATATAAAGAAACCAAGCAAAGTACAGGTAACGCCCAAAATTTGATTTAAATTTGATCCCTAGCCTGGATAAACGATTAACATAACAGTCAATGGAAACAAGCGATAATATTATTTTATTTACCGGCATTGCACAAATTCAATTAAGGCATGTAATCAGTGGTGAGATTCAATCCAGTTTGCAACCGGTTCGCCTACTTACACATTGTTAAAAGTCAACGTATTCTTTGTGGAAGTTTCAAATAGCCCTACAAATATTCAGGCAAAATTTTATTTTCCATAATAATCCACATACTACTATAGACAATTCAATACATAAAATGCAGTTATTAGTCTCTACAGTAAAACCCTTTACGGGCTGCTTCACCCTTAATTGAGATCATCAAAAGGTTCTTATTTAAATAGAATATGTTTAAAAAGATTCTATTTGAATAAGAACCTTCTGATGATCTCAATTAAGTGTGAAACAACCTGTGAAAGGTTTTAGAGGCTAGTAGAAGGGAAGGTAATGTGATACATTTTTGCCTTTTAATTGAAAACTACATGACACAAACTACTGATTTTAGGCTGAAATGAAAGCCTGATCCCTTGCACACTTTTTTAAAAACATTGTCACTTTCCTATTTTTGTTACTTTTCTTTTAATGGAAATGGTAAAGACGTCACTCAAATGTATCAATTCACCTTCCACGGAAGGTAATTTGATATAGTAAAACTAATACAGAAATCCTCTTTGACAGCAAAGCAATGAATGAAAATTTAATCTGTGGTTGGCATGCTTGGGTGCAAAAATAACTGTTGAGGCCCATGTGTGCGGCAAAGCTTCTATTGCAGGATGGACATGGGAAGGATGACTGGCTGGAGTTCTTATTCAAGGTTCGGCCTTACGCAGTTCTCGTATTTTTGACAGCAGATAGCGTGCAGGCCTACGAAAGCCTATACAGCAGGGCTACTCAACTAATGTTAGCAAAGGTCCATTTTGACAAGTTGAATATTTTTGCGGTCCGATGAACATTTCATATGCAACCACGAAAATTAAACAACCAGTACCTTACGAGCACCGAAACACTTTTCAGGTAGTATGTAATACGACTTGGATTTTTGTCTGACACAAACAAAGAAATAAAAAAGGAAACCCAGGGTGTCCCAGTTGCTAGTTTGTTAGTCCAACTGTTGGCCTAATATCTTGCCATACGACCTGCCCACGACTTTTTTAGTTTTTGATGGTTACTACAATAATCCATGATTTTGTTTGATTTTTTAAATAATCAAAATTAGCAAGATTAAATAAACAATTCAAAGTTGAAGCCCAAAAACGAAATAGTTTAGCATTGGACGTGGATCGAGGCTTTCCCCTAAAAAACGTTGACAAATTTAACTTTGTTTTGATCGCTTTTGTGCATTTGTAGGCCCAATAATAATTTCTGTACAAAAATGAACAACCTGTATTTGACCAAATTCATCAAAATAAACCTGGATTTCTCTAGAAGTTTGAGTGACAAGTTTTGGTTTAAAATTGACACTTTGAAGTTTATTTCTTTTACTACAGAAAGATTTCAATTTTTTTTTAATTGTTTCCTCTGAGAAAACCATACGTTTCCACTGCCACCCGTCAGATTACTAGAATAGGATCCAGCGAGCGAAGCAAGCTCAAAAATTTTGCAAAAACACGATCAAGTGCCCTCCATGGAACCGTTACAAAGTTCACTCAAGAAAGTTGGCCAGAAACCGATTCGGCGAACCTTTTTATGTTAAGGAAGCGGTTTACGCGAATCGGTTTAGTGCGAACCGGTTGAGTATGCTGTGACTCTTCACTAGGAGTATCCATTTTTTTAAAACTGTTTTATATATTTTAAAAACTGTGCTGCTATGGAGAATGTATTAAGAATCTAATTATAAACATTAGGCAACAAAATATACACAACACGTCACGGAAAATATCACTGAAGACTACGCTTTCAACTTTGGCCTTACTCTGGAAAAAAAAAAGCGGTCACCTTTGTTTATGATGAAAAAATAAAAACTGGTAACCTTAAGAAAACCAATCTAAGCACTTTGAAGCTGAAATTTTAAACAGTTTGTTAAAATCGACAAGTCTTTTATATGGGATGTAGTTTAGCTTTACAACCCTAATTAACAACAATATCAAGATGATTATTACAGTTCTTTAAAAGATTGTTGCAGTACCTACTTTTTTAATTGTTGACGTAATAAGGGTATCGGCAAGATCGCTTACAGCTGATCCCAGTGACGATGATTCTGATGAACTGATTTCTTTGTCATAATGTTTAGTTGTTTTTTTCTTCAAAACTTGGTAATCTTTTAAAGTTTTCTACATAAAAATCGTTTTGAGCCACAGCACAGAGAAAGGTAATGTTATAAACAAAAATAAATTACAAGTTTGCCCTGCCAAAACGTTACAATTAATCTAACACAGATTCGTACTAATTGCATTGTTGCTTAATTTAAAGAAAATTTGTTCACTTTTGTCCATCAGCGCATTAATCAAAAGCAGGAATCACAGAAAAAAATTGGTGCCTAAACTTTCATGTAAAAAACTCCCTTTACAAGTTTACAACTTATTCAATGGATTTAATATGCTGCTTTAATGAATTTATTATGTGAAAACGTTTGATGAATTTAAAATCTATGACGAAGCGCATCAAGAGAGATTACAAAAACTAAAATCTGTTGTGAAAAATAAGATTGGCTAGTGGTAAATGCTGATGAAACCAACTGTAGGGAGATTAGTTTGTGTATTTCCGCGACTGTGCAAATTGAGTTGCATTTGAACGTGTCTCTTTAACGTACACTGGTCAGTGTTTCCATTTTTTTAGAAGTGGTAATTATAATTATTTATTATAGTTGTATTATTTATTCATAAATTACAAGCTATGCCATCAATTCAATTTTATGCTGATTTCAGTAAACAGTATCTTGAAATTTAAAAAACACTAGCAAACACAGAATAAATCCAAGTGCAAAAATCAATTTGTCTACAAAGGCATAACCTCGTGCTTTGATAAAATACAATAGTGTTAGCAAAGTAC
Organism: Aplidium turbinatum; assembly: GCF_918807975.1. NCBI lineage: Eukaryota > Metazoa > Chordata > Ascidiacea > Aplousobranchia > Polyclinidae > Aplidium > Aplidium turbinatum. Next base: position 20,730,501 of record NC_137473.1, on the reverse strand, counting down.
AATATTTTGATAATCTTTTTTGGGGTAGCACACACTGAACTTGTGTAACAAATAAACATAAAGCTCACGCCAACGACAGCGTCTGCAAGGTACTTGACCGCGAGTCCAATTGACGTTGATCGCTCTGGTTCTATGCTCCTTCGAGCTACTAAGTCGTCGGCGAGTGCTGCCACCAAGTGGTGAATTCCAGACATGACAGTAGGTGAATCATGACATGGTGGTGATATCTTACTATGAAAATATGAATTAAACTCTACACAGAAAATCAAAAAATATCTTTGAGGTTAGGTGATTAACTATTAAAGAAAAAGCTATTTTTGTCCCACTGGTCCCTGATCTCCCTTACGTCCATTTGCTTGACCAACCAAACCTGATAAGTTGAGTTGACGTTGTGTAAAAGAATAACAGATCAAACAATAATGAGTTACGGATGGGCAGTTCAAAACATAAGAATTTAAAGATATCTATCAATTGTAGCAAACTCTGTACCCAAATTGTTCACTGTGCGTTTCAATGTTTCTATTTTAACAATCATTCATCATGCTGTCGCAGGCCAATTTACATTTCTAAGCCATGCAGGGTTAAAAGTCGTTAGTCAAAAAGCAATGATTATTTCACTATTCGATAGTGCCCAACAAAGCAATGACTTTCCGCTATCGATACTTAAAAAAAGCAATGAATAGCAATTACTAAAAATAATTTTAAAAATAACAAAATTTTCCTTAATCCTTTAAAGTTCGAAAACCGAAAGTGGACTAGGTCGGATAGTAATCCGAAAACTAAATCTCGTAAATTCGTTTTGACGACGAAGTAAGTGAACAACAAAAAAATGATTCAGCAGTTCTCCTAAATATCGATTAGTGAAAAACGATTACTGATTTCGTTGCTTGCATAAAAAAGCAGTGAATAAAGCGCATTCAATATTTATTTTTAAAAGGAATAGGTATAAGCATTCGATATTCAGAAAGCAACGAATAACGCTATCGAATAGTGACAACTAACTTAGTCGTTGCTTCCAACCCTGAAGCCATGTAATCAGAAAGCAAAAACTGGAGCATCTATCCACTGTATAACTGGTAAGCTTTTGGAAAGCGGGCACTTGAGAAAAAAAGACAAACTTATCTGAAACAATTCAACGACAAGGCAGAAACAATCATTCATAGGGGAGAGCTAGGAGAGTTGAGCCGCAAGGTGGGTTGATCCACCAACAAAAAATGCAATTTGAAGTATTGAAATTTAATACTTGGAATCCTCTATGAGTCTATGTAACATTGCTGCCATTTTGACTCGATCAATTTTGTTGTTATATCTAGAGTTGCTCATTGAAGTAGAACAATGTGAGCTTCAAATAAAAACATGGATTTATGAGTTACAAGTATTACGACTAAAACCTACCAAGCTGTAGCAATTAGTTTCTTTGTAAGATAATTATGTAAAATTTTGTCAATGTGATGTCTTTTTATCATGATAAATATTATCAACCTTGTAGCGCTGTTTTAATGAAACTCTCGAAATTTATCGAAGAAAGTTAACATATGGCGAGTTGAGCCAAAGCTTTTATAGTTGCGTAAAATAAAAAGTTTAGGTAGGCAATGGCTGAGATAGTAAGACAAGCATTGTTGTATGGGATGCAGATGGAAGGCCTGACGAAAATACAAAAAGGAAAAATGAAAGTGGCAGAAATGAAATGATGCAATGGTCTGTGGGGTTGACAAAGCAGGACAGAGTAAGAAATGAAATAATTAGAAAACGAATTCAAGTCGGAGAGCAGGAAGATGAGACAGACACGCCTTAAATGGCTGGCTAACGTCGTACAGAGAGACGAAGATTATGTCAGAAGAAGAATAAAACAATTGGAAGTTGGTAGAAGAAAGCGAGAAAGGTAAAAAATAATATGATGAAGGAAGATGCTGCTGGCAGAGTGATGTGGAGGACTGCAATCTGCACCGACGACCCCACATGAAGTGGGAATAAAGCCAGAAAAAGAAGAGGCAATGGCTCAATTCTCTTCAATACCAATGGTTTGCATATCAAAAACAGTCTTTTACTAATTATATTTATTAAAAGCTTGCAATTGACCAGAATAACGTGAATATTCTTAAGACTTGCAAACAGCAGGGGGGCCAGAGGGGAATGGTTAACTCAAAACCCCCTTTTGAAACGTGTGTGACGTCACAACAATTGGATAGCAATGATGACAGTATTTGTTATTATTATTGATTCATTATTTTAAGTCAATTTTCAAAGGGGCACTACTGCTTGAAGTGACCGCAAACTGCTGAAAAAGCGCTTAGGTTGCATTTTGAAAAGCCTTCAAACCACTGTTTAGGGCAAAGAACTATTGGGCCAATCATTGATAGCAGACAGTGTTCTAACTGTAACATGACAAGTGACAATTTAAAACTGTGCACTGACTAATATTGGATGATTTGTTTGTATTAGATGTTTTGTTTTCATGCTGTTTTGGCAAACACTAGCTCAACTCACCTTGAGGTTATGATGATAAACCCTCCTCCATCGGCTGGAGAGTTGAGCCAATCGACTTTTTTATTTCACCAGCAAAGTAAAAATGTATGCAATGATGATAGATTAATTTTCTTTTTTTGTACATGAAGATGAATGGTTATTGGTTACCCTTCAGTTTACCAAAAACTTAACATCCAGCCATTCTCTATCAAAACGCGCTAGTTCTCAAGCTTGACCGGCCATCTCCTAGTCTGCTCCAACTTCAGAAAGAGGAAAGTTGAGACAGGTAGATAGGCTTGAGGCAGCCAGTAATCATCATTTTATATACTGTATCCACAGAGTACCATTTACCGCGGTGGGTCCCTTCGGTCAGAGTAAGTCCCTCGCCTCCCTGGTAGGTATATTCCATGTAGGTATGGTTTGCTTGCTAAGTGTTTGGGTGTGTGGACGGCACCCGGAGCGGACGCATTAATGATGAGTCAGGTAACAATTCCATTTTATATAGAAAATTGAAAACTTGCAAGGTGTAGTGGTATCCCTCTTGAATTTTGAACGTTGAGCGAGAAAAAAAATATATATATATCTGTGCAACATGAAAATTTTGATAAATATTTGCCAAATTAGAAAAATCGGCTCAACTCTCCAGGTTCAGGTGAGGTAATTGAAGAAGAAGGAAAAACTTATAGGCTAACTATAAGCCTACTTAGGTTAGCCTGGATTAGAAGAAATGAGCTTCGAAAGATCCAAAATAAAAATTTCTACGTTTTTGAGAAGCGCCGCATATTTTAGTACGCAAACTCTTATATACTGTATATATATAGTAATAAATCAAATATAGTTATTACTATCTGAATCCTTAACAGCCTGTTTCACCTATACGGATCATCAGAAGTTCTTATTCATCCGTATAGGATAGGTGAAACAGGCTGTTAAGGATTCAGATAGTAATAACTATATTTGACTTAATGCGCTCTGCTTTGCTTTTTTACTTAGCATTGAACACTTTTTGTAGTATAAATAGTTTTCATTGTTTTATATACTGTAATATCGTAATATAATTCAAATTTGAATGCAAAGCGTTTGAAGTATGAACGATTCGGATTCATCATACTACTTGGCTTCTATTTGTGTTACCAAACGTAGTTGTTGGCCTAGTAGGTCTACTTTGTATTATACAATATCACATCATTAATATTTGGTTTATATGAAAGCATCCTCTATCAGTTTTTGTTTCTTTACATTCACAAACGATAACCGAATAAAATTAAGCTATATAAAAAACTAATAACCAATTACTGTTGGCCTACAAAATAACAAGCAGTTTAAATTGTTGTAAGGATACATAGCCTGTAATTTAGTTACTTAGCGATTGTCCGACTAATCCTTTCAATTTCCTTTTCTTCCATCCGACGTACAGTCTGTTTGGAAGTGTCACTTTTTGGTTTTAATTGAAAAATTGCATTCAAAAAGTCATCGATATTAGTACCTGTAATAGCAATATGAATGGTAATGCCGAGATACGATTTATTTTGTTCTTTCTACCTACTTGTGGTGTAACTAACCTGGAGCTTTTGCCTCTGAACTGATGGAGCTTTCAGTCATATTGCTATGAGAATGAGATGTAATGTTGTCTGTAAGAAATATAAAACATCAAAATTTTAATCTGGAAAAATATTGTAAACTTGACGTCCATATCTTGGAATTTAACTGGGATATCGAAGTCACGTCCAGTTTTATTATATAGAACTAGACCACAAAGCCACCAGACTCCATTCATTCATAACAAAGCCACCACCAGACTCATTCATTCATTCATCCTCGACGCCGACACACGCCCCATTGGCCTGACACTACAGAGACAGGCATGGGTGCGCCTCAACCGTCTCCGTACGGGCGTCGGGCTTTTCCGCTCAACAATGCACCAATGGGGAATCGCTTCTTCCTCCTCCTGTGAATGTGGTGCCGAGGAACAGACCGCAGACCACATCATCAATGACTGTACCATCTTCAAACCACCTAACGGAGTGGAAGGTCTGCGCGTCATGGATGATGAAACTAAAGACTGGCTGCTCTCTAGCAGCCTTCCAGTGTAGTCCAGGAACATCGTGAATCTGGGGTGGTAAAAGGATAGACCCTCGGCCCCAGAAGCTCAGACGAGACCACAAAGCGATTTAGGGAAGGCGAATGTTATTATTTCGCCCTGTTATTTGCATTTTTAATCACTTTAATTCAACGTTTTTTCGTAATGCTGTATCAATGGTGGATGGCGAAAATGTCACATTTCATGAGCTGCAACGCATCGGAATCAGTGCTGCAAACTTGTTTCGGAATTATTGAATTATGAGAAAACTTTAAACTTTTAAATTATTGAAGAAACTTCAAATTCAGCTAAATTTGAAACTTCTGCACTAAATGGTAGGCTACGGTTTAAATTTTATTTCGTCCTAGTGCAACTAATTAGTTCTAAATCGAATAGTTCAACTTAGGCTACAAGATATCCACAACAAAGAACTTCAAAAAATCTCATATTGGTGATCAGTCTAATATACTAACAGAGCATTGCACTTCAACCTACTTTCCTTTTGTGTAGTCTCCAAAATTAACACTACTACGCCATGCAGTATATGCAGATTATGCACCCTTATAAAATGAGATTGGCGTGACAAGTGGAGCAGAGTTTTCGACACTTTGGCCTTTGTAAAACCCACTTTCGATCAAATATCGGACGATTTTAGTTCATGTATCCAACAGCATGCGTAGTACATTCTTGATTGCTTGTAAGTCTCTTTCTTCCCAAGCACCGGTGTTTTTTGTAAATCTTAATGCCTCTATTCATACTCACACATCGCTGTGGCTCCTGTGGTACAAGCTATAGGGTGCACACTGCACACCTTGGTCGAAGAGCAATGCAATAATGGTTTGCGATGTCTATCAGAAAGTAAAACTTCCAATGTGTCAAAAAATTGGTTCTTATAAAATCAACTATGTTTGTCAATAGGTTTGGTTTACTTTGAAAGATCGATCCCACCACACTCAAGGCCAGCTTCGATATCTTGTTCTCCAGTTTGGCGTAATTTTCTTTTTTAGCTTTTCCATGTCGTTTATCTACCTTACTTTGTCCTTTTGTTTCCATGATCTAAACAGATTTTAACATTGATTGAGAAAGTTGTTGTTGCATTGGAAAGCTTAACCACCTCATTTGTTAACCCAGATTGTGTCCTTTACGAGGGCACAGGCTCCCAACCTGGAGTTTCGGGGACCCCTTGGGGTTCTGTAAGATAGTGTAAAAGGATTTGTAAGTGTCTTGGTATTGGCTGAATGCAGGCTATTTTATTTCTCTTTTGTTTAAGCAACAAAAGAGTCACATACAATAAATTCTTTTCAAAAATGAATCAGGGCAGACTGCCATCATAATGGTATTTAATAAGCAAACAATTGGGATCATTGTGTACTTTTTTGCTGCATTGTTTTACATTTATTGCGTCATAAACAAAAACTTTTAGTGGTTATTTTTATTTGGAACTTGGTTAGAAACCCATTTCTCTTGGACTTCAACAACATTAGCGACAACAATCTTTGCAAGAAGACGATCATTGATGTAAGATCTAATGGGTTGATACCGTTTGTCACCACTTACCTATGCGAAGCCAGATTCTTTGCATTTGTAATAAAAACAAAAAGTGAAAACGTTTGGAGATTAAAGAAGACATGGAGGGTTTCATTGTCTGAATCTCAACCACAGTTCCATGTTTTGATTCAAGAAAGGCAACAGAAGTCTTCTCATTATTGTTTTGTGTTTGTGTCTGATTTTTCGTATTTCCTTTGTTTTCATATTATGTTACAGACCTTTTCTTGTACGTTCAAGTTTTGCATGTTTCGTTTAAGACATTTTATATCATTGAAGTCTCCAGCAGCTGTTATGTAGCCTATATTCAGGATTACCATACTGTCCTAATTTCCAAGATTTGTCCTTATTTTGAGAGGAATGTCCTAAAATAATCAATCGTCCTTATTTCAAAGAAATGTCCTATAAGCTGCTTCAACAGATTGTTTCTGGCAAAAATATAGCATGTCGTAGCTGTAGGAGCTGGGAGTGCAGGGGGGTGCAGTTGCATCTTCAAAACTATTGATTTGTCGATAATTCGGGCAAAATTGCAAAAAAAAACTTCGGGCAGAAACTTTTTGTATTTTTGTCGATTCATTAAAAGTACATTAAAATTAATTAAACTCATTGTGAGTCAGAAAGCTGTTTCCATAAAAAAAAAGGAATCACTTTTAACAACTCTAATCCCATTTGGTATATTTATTGCCAGCAAATTTGTGTTGAAAAGATATAACCATCCTGGTCTACAATTGGAAATCCTGTCTGTTTGATCTTCAAATGCAAATATTAATTTCTCGTATAGAGTAGACTACCATAAGTATTTTTTTCCTTTAGGGTAGTTGTGGGACCAATGATACAAGGGGACCAATACAACACAGCTCGTTTTTGATCCCTACTCAAAATTAACTTTTTTTTTGGTAGTTATTGAAATGTAATTACATAAACCTTCTTTGCCATGAGGTTTGAAAGTTAGCTTGTTGCAAACGCAGAAATGAGAGACAAAAGTATGTTTTTGGCAGGCAAAAGTAAAAAGTAGCAATTCTAGAAAACTTTCAATATTATTTTCAGGTGTTTATTATAGCAAATGCTAAGTATATCATGTAGTAGGTAGGAAGGTATTCTACAAGATTGGTTGGCTTTATGAGAGATAATAAGTCGAGTTTTGTGAAACCATCGTTTAATTCAAAGTTTTTGAAATAGGGGAGCTTTTAGACACTGTCAATTGAGACCATGTCTCAAAGGTCCCTGTCTGAGTTTAAAAGTATTTTTTGCAGAAAATGTCTATGTTAAAGCAATCCAAAGGCTTAAAAAGGAACTTTTCAAATAAAGGTTTAAACAATGCTGTGCATGACATTGTTCAATATAACTTATCTGTGAAAAAAGCTGCCAAAAAACATAAATTTGATCATACCAGTGACTCTTGGAAGATACTTAAAGGATGGATGAAAAATGAGCCATTTTCTGAAGTGTTTTCACGCTTCATTAAATTTATGCTTGTCTCCAAGACCAATCTAGGTATTTCTGGAAACATACATTGTGAGAATTCTGTAACTTCTGATGAGCATCACCAAACAGGAGAAACTGAGCCTTGTACCTCAGCTTCCTTACAACAAAATGATTCGATTTTGTTATCTTCAATATGGCCATATCCAAAAGCTGTTGCAAAGGGAAGAAAGAGAAAATCACGAAAACGTAAATCAGCTGTGATTACTGATTACTAACAATTCTCCAAAGAAGCGGCTGGCACAACATCTTAAAAGAAAATCTAGCACAAGCAGTGTTTTGGAAGTTCATCTAGAAACTGACGCTGATAGTGTTTGCACCGATACCAGTGATGTTTCATGTGAAGAAAATGCATTGCAAAACATAATTCCTGATTGTCTTTCTACTGGAACCTATGTAGTGGCCACTGGTCAAAGTTCATGGAAATGCAGATGATAAATTTAAACATTTCATCGGCCGGTTTGCAGATGGTCCTGATCAAGATAGTGACTATGAAATTGAGTTACTAAAATTGAATTGAGAAAACATCAGACAAAATGAAGGACTGTTTTGTGTTCCCAGAAAATGAAAATGTGGCTTCTGTGTTGCCTTGTGATATTGTGTGTCTTCTGCCAGATCCAACCTCTGTTGCCAAAACGAAACACTTGTCTAGTGTTTTGAAATTTGTAATAAACTTGTAACAATATCACATTGCATGATGAAAGACTTGTCTGTGACGACCCCTCCCCCAGCTAACTGTTACTGTTTAACTTTAAACAATTTCGTTCTTCCATCTGTCCATGTTCGTTCTAGAAACTGCTTGTTCTTTGCTTTTACACAAAATGCAATCTTTCTTCAGAAAAAGTACAGTTGTCGTGTAAGTAGTAAACCTGTCTCATTGTTCCCATTGGTGTGTTGCAAAGGTCCCACCCAGGGAGACCAATGATACAAAAAAGTGAATATTTAAAAAGTGAAATAATTTTTTAATCTGTGATCCAATCCGAAGCCTTAGCTATGCGTTGTAAATACAGTAAGAAGATGTGCTTACCTCAAACGCTTACGTAGCCCTGTACTGCGAAAATCACGCGCAACAACGGAAAAAAAATACTCATTTTGTTTCATTGATCCCACCCACATACCACCTGTATACCACTAGTCACCTCAAGTTTTTTCCATGAATTTAGATAGTTTGGTTCTGAATCTTTATCCTCGGAATGACAAAGACTTGATAGGTTATCCCTGGTAGTTTCGCACACTTGTAGAGGATTTTGACGCAGGGCCGGTTACTGAGATTGGCAGAGTGAAGTTTCGGATTGTTGAAATGTTGTTGCCGGGGAATTATTCCATCCATTAGGTACCGCTGAATGGAGAGCAGTCCTGAAATGCTTATGACATTTTTTTAAATTATCTACCCTGAAAGCTTTAACTTATACTGTACTCTGATCACCGGCATGATTCCTGTTCAAATGTTTTTTTTTTACATAATCGGAGAATAAAAGCCTTCTACATTTAACCTTTTTTCTGTAAATTCTTTTCCTATTTTATTGTTGGCTAATATATGGCCAATATGTTAATTACAGTAGTACACTTGTACATGTCAGCTAAAATAAGAAAATCCCTGCTGACAAACAATAATGCAGGATTATTCTAGCTGTATGTTAACAATACCACATAAATCATTAGTCTCTCAACTCCAACGTAAACAAAGCCAGTGACAAAACAACAATAGACAACATAAGTCAAAGAAATTAGACTACCGGTACCAATATTTTCAATAAGAGTAAAAGAAAATAAGAGGGGTGTAAATGAGATATCTTGCAAGTATTGTGATAACTTGTAACCGGTAGAAATAAGCATTGTGTAGAATAAAGTTCTGAACCGGTAGAATGATAATTGAATAAGAAGTGGAATAAGAACCGGTAGAATAAAACAGAACACCTCATATTTTCAATCAAATCAATCTTCCGTTTTGTAGGAGACCACAGTTTTTTTTTAGTTCCAGGCCGCTCACAAAAGCCTGTAGCTCCTAGGAATTAAAACTCAGCTGAGTGTCTGTAGGATGACAGCGAGAGAGAGACGAGAGAGAGAACACTCTCTGTGGGCTATCTTCCCCGTGATGTAAGCCGTTCTCCCCGGCAGACCCAAGTCTGCCGAAAGATGAAACACCATTGCAAAAGGGCGGTTCCTACCCGTCTCTCTGGTTTGTTCCGACTTTCTAAATTTTCGGGACGTGGTCTCATCAATAGGAATTTCGGCCGCCAATTTTTTCCTCACAGGTACCACATCTCCCCAGCCCTGACCCCGCATCTTTAGTTGGTAGACCAAACGCTTCCAGGTGCAAAGTCGCCCATCCCCTCATGCCACGCCCCGCATGTGTGAGGCGTGGTAGGCTAGTTATTCAAGGTCTTCATAATCGGTCCCATTTTATTTTACGTCAGTGGTTACTCACGTTTTATCGCTACTGATGCAAGGATTAAAGCTGTAAAAAAGAAGTGACAGGTTTGATGTTTTTGTATGTGAGTTTTATTCTAGGTCTCAATGATAAACTGAGATTTGAAATAAGTGCGTTTTACCTCTTTTTATTCTGAATTGTTGCTTATAGTCCTGCACCGATATTGTACCTTTCTTAGGTCACATCCTGAATCCTGATGTTAAATCTCCCATTTTAATGTTTATCAAAAATCAGCAGTCAAGGCCAATGGTAAAGCAAAAAAATGGTGATGTACTTTGAGGTGGAGCATATACTAATGTAAAATATTTTCAGGCACATTTATTATTATAGTTTGGCAGCATTTCTTTCGCACCCTTCAAAAAAAATATTCTCCTACACCTTTATGCCATGACTCGTATAAATGCAAAGATTTGTTCAAAAACGTTTGTTTTGTTTTAATTTTTCGGTTGTCCTTATTTTGGGATCTATGGTGATGGCAATCCTGCCTATATCCAATACTAGGCCTACAATAAATATCCCTCAGCAATAAGTCATGTATTAAACAACAAGACATTTTCTGATCGATTTCTTGGAAACTACTAGGTAGGGGTCCGCAAGCTTGAAATTTATATAAAAGAGTCAAGTGACAAAAAAAATTTGTTGGGAACCACTTGGGGAATTAACAATATTGTTCTATGTATAGTGATTGCTAAGTTCTCATCTTGAACTGGCTAAAAAGGTTCACGCTACGCAGAAAAAGCCACTGGTTTATTCATACATTAGCCTCACCTCTGTCAACATGGTGGAGGAGAGTTCGTTTATCTTTGCAGCAATGCTTTCAACAACTTGTGACTCCGTCGCACCAGTTGTCTCATCAGCAATCAGGATTGTATCAAGAGCCGATCGAGCGACATGTCGTGCTAGATCGCTCAAACCTGAATTGCTGCTTTCATCTTCTTTGGCACTGTCAGACACTTGCTCCTCAAGCATGTCATCAACCATGGTTTTAGCAAGCAAGCTCAGCTTTCGTTCGATCATAGTTTCAATAGATGAGGACTCAGTTGATTGGTTACTTTCCAACTCGTCTGCGGCACAAGGATGAGTTTCGAACTGCGCTGAATTTCGAACTCCAACTGCAAGGATGTCATTGACGACTGAACTAGCCAGCATAGCTATGCGAGACCCTATCTTCTCCTGTATATCCCTGCGCAAAGATACTGTTGATTGTTTGTCGCTTCACAGGCTGTCTCTCTTGTGCAGTCTACTCGTTTGATAGCCTAACGTGTCAGTTGAAACAAAAATTTTTTTATAAATATTGTTTTAACTAAATAACGTATAAACAAAGATGTGTTTTTAAGCAAGTTTATGTAGCGAAGCATTCTCAGCCACAAATCAATAACGAAGATAAGCGTACAAAGAAAAATATCAATTTAAAACAACGTTTGAAGTAGCTGTAGAAATGTTTCTGGTACTGTAAACCAGTGGTTCTCAAACTTTTTCGTTCCATGGACCTTTTTTCTAAATAATAATAATGCCATAGACCGCTTTGTTTTGCCGACATCCCAAGAAAGTCATTTGTCGAAACCGTGTTAGACACAGATAGATTAGTGAACTCTGTCATTCTTTGCCAGTTAAACAATATTTCTTAATTTGCACGCTCAACCTAACTATTTGTTCGATTTGAACAACTAAAAGCTGAGTGGGGACCAGTAGCGCATGAAAGAAAATATTTAGGACGCACCAGATATTTGAAAGAATCAAAGTTTGCAAGCTTAAATAAACACTGAAATGTTTAGAATAGATCAAAAAAAACGGAGCAACTGTAGCAAGAGCTTGACTCCAGAAAATTTTAAAGGGCGGGGAAACCCAAATTCACTTTTTGCGAGTTATTTGTTTCAGCGTGATGTCATTGCGTACAACATGCGTTTTATCAAAAAAAAATCCAAATTTTGTTTCCCTCGTCTCGCTAAGGCCGCTTTTGTTTGATACCCGTTTGCGAGGTCTCGCGCGCATCAAGCTGTGATTCTGTTCGCTGTGACGTCACAGCAGGGATATCTATAACTACGGGATTGGAAACTCTATTCAGTGCTATACATCAGTAGGGTCATCACATTACTACGACTACAGAAAGATTGACAAAATAAAATACCGACTAAAAGATATACAAAATTCGATTTTACAATAATAATACAAAATACACTCCCATTGAAACTTAATTGATGTATAAAAGTACATTTACGCTGCTAGAAAAAAAACAATGAATCCAAAAAATAAATGAATGTAACGAGTCCGAAAACCGCCTACTGTTGTTCTTTAGCATTTTGCGTACTGCAAGTCGGATCAGAAGTACGTAAATGAGGAGTGTTCAGCAATCAGTGCAATATGTTGTTGTATCATCAACTTGTTCCCAGACCAATCCATTACGAAACCAATTCGTTTACGATGTCATCAGAACTAAAACCAATTATCATTCTGGAATTTTTTTAAGCAGCAAACAAAATACTACATGACTGCACTAATGGAATACGAACAAATAAACAAACCAGGCAAGCGTAGACCTTACAATTTACAGCAGGGGAATTGATTGTTACACTTTTGGTTGTTCGTTTAGTCTACTACTTGATGCCCTTTGAGGTCAATTTATGTGAACATTTATCACAGCAGCGCACAAAAGAAAAGTGACCCTACTGGTGTATAAAATGGTTTTCAGTTCCACAGAGTTTCCAATCCCGTAGTTATAGATATCCCTGCGTCACAAGGTACATATAGTTGTGGCCAAAACTTTAAGACCAGACTTGATTTATGACGATTTTTGCATTACTTCAAAATACTGCATCATATATTGTTTCAGTTGCATCATCTTTATGCATCATCTTATATCTGATGCAGTATTTTGAAGTAATGCAAAAATCGTCATAAATCAAGTCTGGTCTTAAACTTTTGGCCACAACTATATGTACCTTGTGACGTCACAGCGAACAGAATCACAGCTTGATGCGCAACGAGACCTCGCAAACGGGTATCAAACAAAAGCGGCCCTAGCGAGACGAGGGAAACAAAATTTGGATTTTTTTTATAGCTAAAACGCATGTTGTACACAATGACATCACGCTGAAACAAAAAACTCGCAAAGTTAATTTGGGTTTCACCGCCCTTTAACAAATTTAACTTTTTTTTTATCCCTTTTTGTGCATTAGCAGGCTCGATGACATGTTTTTTTTTAAGATGCACACCTTGTAGTTGAACAAATTCATCAAATTAAAACATGGTTTTGCTAGAAGTTGAGTGACAAGTTTTGGTTTAAAATTGAAGTTATGTTTTAAATGTTTTTTCTTTCAAGGCCACAGAACAATTTCAAAAAATTATTTGTTGAAGGTTTTACACTGCTGAAACCATGCTTTCCCCGTGCCACTTATTGGGTTATTAAGATAGGATCGAGCAAGCGGAAAAATTCTGCCAAACGTACAACATTTACATGTTTTTCTCAGATTGTGGGGGTAGGTGCACGTGACCACTCCTCTAGATCAGCTACAAGTGGGGACGGCTATAGTTTAAACTTTCTTGTAACGGAAGACCATGCACATATGGTACAATATACTTTGTAAAATCAATCTAACGACTTATAAAACTAGTGACTTGCTTGGTTTGATGTTTCTAACACAATAATTCAAAACAAGTTTTTGACAAATTTGCTCAGTCTTAAGCTGATAGTTCCCCTGGTATCGATGTATAATCTGCGAACCACTAAAAATCTCTGTGGGCCACAAAACATTCCAGGTGGACCATGTTGAAAATCACTGCTGTAAACTACATAACAGATATAGCACAATTTTCAATATTTCTCCAAGGTTTCAGCATTTTAGTTTTGAAGAACTGTTTAACTACCGCTTGCCTAAGAAACAATGAAAGAGAAACTAAATGTTATATTCTTAGGTCGCCTTGTGGAGATGATTTTATGGAAAAATATAAGCTACAACTTTCCTTAACAGGTTTACAAAACATGAATTGTTTTAATATTAGGAGTGTCAGCGCAGAGGCGAGTGGTGAGAGCCCTGAACGCTCAAAAGAGCGCCGGTTCGACACCGCTTAAAAGCACACGGCTGTGTCTTTAGCAAGACACTTTAAGCACGCCTTGAAGTGGAAACAAAAATTGGCTTCCTTGCCTTCTCGTCCAATTGATATAAACATTCAACTATAGGGCGTAAGATTGGATTCCATATATATTATATAACTGGGGACAAGACACCAGCGCTGAGCTATACTTAATGCAACAGCAACATATCTGCTAGCAAAGTGCTCGAAATTGGCGAACGAAGAGAATTACATAATAGCAAAATGCGACAGGTAAGCATAACAGCTTTTGAGCATGACGTACTTCAGCTCGTTTGAAGTGGCAGCTTGAGGGAGCACTTGTCCGGCTACTTTAGAAGCAAGATCCTTGATTGTTCTTTCGAGCACGTTTCCCGATTCATGGATAATTGGTTCATCTCGATCCTAACAGATGATTAAAATTTAGGATTTAAAATACTATATTTAAATTTAATCCTGCCCATAGCCTGTGTTTAGCGTCAAGAAACTCATCCATTAACAAGGAAATTGACTAAGACAAGGACAGGCTGTGAAAGGTGCGAAGTAATTCCTTTTCACGTATTTGCAAATAGAAATATGTAGCCTACGCAGTCAAAGGGAAAATGGGCCTGACCAATGTTCCAAAATAATAATTCGCTTGGATACAGCAGAGTCTCTAGTTTGCAAAAAAGCGATCGGTGAGGGATAGATGACGTATTTGGTAGTATTGGCTAACGTAATTTTATCAATGTTTGAGATGGATATTAAAGCAGTGTGGTGGAGCAAATTTCAATCAATTAATCAAGTATATTTTTACATTCAGCAGTATCAACAAAATTGCTGTCCAAATTATTAAAGAACAAAGGAAAAACAACTTTCACTCAATGAAAATAAGGCTACAAAAAGACAAGAAGATCATCAAATCAACCACCTCCAACCAGGGCCAACAAGAGGGTGGGACAACCGGTGCATTGCACCGGGGCCCGGTGAGTTCAAGGGGGCCCGACAAAATATCTAAATTCACGCGATAAAAAGATTAATTTCAACGATTTTGCATAAAATATTGTTTTTATATTAGTTCCGTATGTCGAATGGGACCTCCTTATGGGTAGTCTAGGATATGCCCTTTTTTAAATTACAGAATTTTAAATTTTGTGAGTTTAGGCAGGCCCGACAAAATGTTTAAATTTGCGTGCTCAGGTCGATTTTGCATAAAATATTGTTTTTTATATGCCCTTTTTTAGAATAACAATTTTTTCATTTTTTTGCGTTCAGGGGGCCAATAAAATGTTTAAATTTGCGTGTTAAGGTCAATTTTGCATAAAAGTTTTTTAATATTTTGAAGTTGGTTATTTCTTATATGAAGTTGTTATTTGTTATATTGAAGTTAGTATTTCTGAATGTCATGAACAATAGCAATGCATTCATCCTAAGTTTGCTGCCCTAGTCTCTGCGGATTTCAAGGTCAGAAATGGTATTGTATGTTAATGTGAAGCTGTAAGCACACATATGCAATGCTATGTCAGCCATGTCGGATAGAATTGCAATTTTTATCTTCGAAATGGCTGATTTTACCCACTTGTTGCCATGGTTACAAGCAGGTGTTGCCAGAGTTAGGAAGGGTTAGAGTTAGGAAAGGTTAGGGTTTTGATCTTTGCCCAGGACTAAAAAAAATATCCAAAATACAAGTTTTTGTTTTCAACAGCTATAAACTTTTCCTCAAATTAGGGCAGCATTCCATATCTGACAACGCTATTGAGGCTATATTTACACTATGTAGTGTTTTAGCATTTTATTTTTGTGTATAACTAGTGTGTATCTGTGAATTTGAAGTTATATTTACAATAGTGCATTGTTTGTGAAATAATGGAGTGTTAATACTTTAACCTAATTTATCCTTTGTAAGAACGCGCACCGCAAATTTTGCTTGTGATTGGTGAGATATCACTTGACATGTCGCGCTGGGGGGCCCGGCAGCAAATTTTTTTTCCCACGAGATTTCTGTCTCATTTGCATATTTTGGTAAAAGTTTGTAGTAAAACCGTGTGGAATGCACCAGTTTCTCGTTGGCACGGTTGGTTCAGTGGTTTCATCCTCTGCCTAGTGGTCGTGAGAACGAGGGTTCGACGCTCGTCGAGGTCAAACTTTTTTTTTCTTTAAATTAATTTTTGCGGTGCACAAGAGCTTTTTAAAAAAAGTAGGGTTAGGGAAAGCTTATATTTTATTATCATTGCAGAATTTCATTGGCAAATAGTTATTTCGCAATCTGAATCAACCAATCTCTCAAAACACTTTCGGAAAATCTTACTTTTAGAGTGACTAGAATCAATGAGACAGAAATCTCGTGGGAAAAAAAATTTCGCGGCCCGGCAGCAACATCTGCACCGGGGCCCGGCAAGGCTCTTGGAGGCCCTGCCTCCAACCAATAGAGAAATACCTCAAAGTAAAGGAATATTATAACCAAGAGTGTTGGGACATATAAACTTTCGATTTTGATTTCATTTAAATCAGGACCTTCTAATAATTCCCAGTAAGAGTGAAACAGGCTGTAGCGGTTATTAAAAAATAGTAACTGAGTTTTATTTAAATTTTTGACATGTGTGAATCTCACCCATAGTTAATTCTAAGGCGCAGTGATAAACTGCAAAATGCGCAGTAATAAAATAAGTGTTTTTTGGCCTAATACTAAACAACGCATAGAAAACACAAAGCCGATTTCCTTCGTGTCGTCAGTTTCATTTATTCTTTAAAAAAATCAGTGTAAAATAAATTTCGTTTGAAGTTGTGTGATCTATGATGTAATAATGCCCATCTGGGCTTTGATTAAGTCATTTACGCATTGCAGGTGGTGTTCCCAGTTAGCAAGTTGTAGCTTGGTGCAGTAGTTAGTCGTGGCAATGATGTAAACTTTATTGTAAACGAATATTTATAATAATCGCTAGCGTTATTTCAAGTAGTTTTCTGAGTTGATTATTTACATTATCACAAGTTTGTTTTTAATATCAACAAATGTCAACTTGACCCGAGTGAGAATCGGAGTCGTCCAGCATTATTGAGAAGGAATCGGAGACGAAGAGGGTAACCGAAGTAAGCGCAGCAGAAGTACCCAGCACTTCATCGGCTTAACCAAAAGAATCTAGAGAAGCAGCTGATTTAAAGGAAAGTCAGTTGATTTACTTGACGATCAATGCAACAACTGAGGTACCGCTACTGTTTGCATGGGCGCCAGAAGCGGGGGGGGGGGGGGGCGAATGCCCCCTGCCCTCAATTTTTCTGCGGATGGGGGGGCAGGGAGGGGCAATGGTGCCCTTTTAAGATCATGTAGGCTACTGCACATTTTGCAACACGATATAACAATTTCAGCTATTAGCTTAATTATAATCTTTCATTTCTGCCTCAAAATAATATTCACGACACAAAATTCTGTATCACAGTAGGTAATTAGCCTACATCATCATAACGTAGCATGATGCCCTCCCGTGCCATTGTTCTTTGTATACCGGACACTTGTATCATTACTCGATGATGAGCTGATGGATGAGCATTATTGCTATATCTTATCCTAAAACATTAAAAAAATTGGCCTTTCAGCAACAAAAGTGCTCTTTTATCATAATCCTGCCACCCCCCCCCCCCCCCCTTCCCCAGTCAAAAACCGTTCCTGGCCCCTGACTGTTTGAGCAGAAAATAGCAAGAAAAGGAGTTTTTGTGTGGTTTGCTTGCCAGATCCATCCATTTTACCACATCACATCAGTTTTGCTTCATCAAAATGCAACTCGATGGGTTATTGCCTCTTCTCAATTTCACAAAACAATGGATTTTGCACCGTAGCCTAAATGAAACTATGGCGCATAGCAAGCAAAACCAAGAGCGAGGTAACCGGAAAAGCCGCTTTTGTATAAGTTTGCCATTTCACAGTTTTCATGCCATATGACATTATGTAACTGTCTTCTAAGAAAATGGCAATGATAAAAATTCCTTAGAATTAAGCATGGTCTCACCTGCACGGCAAGCTGATTGAATGCTAATCTGCGCCTATCGTCCAGTAGTCGGGTCAACTTGTTAAAAATGCTTTCCTCAGTTATTGCGTCGCTAAAAAAGTGAACGTCTTTTATTAACATATACAGTATTTCCAATATCAATGATGACACGTTGTAGATTATACTTTATACTGTAAATAGTAGGCTAACCCACTAACGATGCCCCACCAATATCCCACCACTATCAGTGGTACCTCTGATGATGTAGGCTTATGACCAAAGGTTATAGGCATAAATCATGGATGTAGCACTTACATTTCTATCAAAACATTTTTACATTTTTGATTAACAGCTCATAGTGATATTGACAGTTGTCATTTCAAAGTAATTCCATTGGTATTTTGGTGTGTTCTTTACCAACCTATCAAGAGAATTCTGTTCGCTTCTTAAGTTTTCGCGAAAAATGCTCGGACATATCTCATGCAGAAGAGGCTGGACCTGAAAAAAAGAGAAGTCAAAGTACTGCAGATGTTTTTGTCTGCCAAAAAAATAATTAGGCTTGAGTTGTTTTTGTTTTGAATTGAATTTTTGGAACACAACGTACTGTGCTCGAAGGCCTTAAATCTGCATGATCACTTTTCGGCAAACTACATTTCAGATAGACACTATCACCTTTCATTAACAATAACGATATTTTATGTTAAAAGAAAGTGTATAAGCAGGAATTGAAAATACTGGTTGGTTACATCTTCATCAGGCGACGCAACAACCGTCCGGAACGTATCTTGACAAACTAAATTACTAAAGGAATGGAGGGCATTGTTTCTCCCATAAGTAAAATAAGCAATAGGCCTAGTCATTAACTCATTATGCTTAGCAGAAAAGTGAATATATAACCATTACGGCAAGAGCTTTAAAAGTAGCACTAGAACCACGATGACTAGGCTACGTGCCAAGCAATTGAGCCTACGGAACACTGGTAATAATACCTCTGTGTCATGCACGTGCGTCCTTGTCCGAGACTCGTAAGTCTGCAAAAGTGGAAAAAGAACCGATTTACTTATTTCCATTGCATCAATCGCGACAAGGTTAGCTTTAGTTGTCATTCTCTTTCTCAATTCCAAGCCTTCCTGATCTTCTGTGACAGCATCACCGCCTGATAAGTCATCGTCTGCAAAATAAAAAATATTCATTAGAGGAATAGGCAACGACAGATGGATGAACAATCACAGATGGATGAAAGCGTAGCCTATGTCATTTAACAAACCTGACAAGAAAATGTCGTCGTCTGCGATTGCGTTGTGGAATCCTAATTCGCTGAATATTTTCCGAGTACACAGATCTGGAGGAGGTTGCCTATCAAGTGGAACAAATAATAAAAAGGTTTAAGTTCAAAGTGATACATTATCACTACAAACATAGATAGCCTACATTTTATGATAACGTTCAGACTAAAAGAGCATTTGTTTTCAGTTTGCTTGCAAATGAAATCAAAATTTGAGAAAGATTTATCAGACATGAAAACAATCCCGTACAAAGAAGATATAGGTTTATTTTGTCATTATGTACAGTAGTGCTAGCGCTCACCAGACAAAATAATTATAGCCTAAACAAAGCAATGACCTAAAGAGCTTGGAAACATTAAATACGAAAACGGCAATCATGAAAGTAGAGTTTATTTTTTGCTGAATTCGAACTTCAAACTTGAAATCTCACCAACTAAACTAAGACTTGATGCAGAACTATAAAAAACTAAGGCTCGAAAAAGCCGATAAAGTTAAACAAAACTTTTTTGCAAAAATTGTATTTAACTATCCTGTTTTTAAGTTTGTTGCTCCATAGATATAAAACAATCCCGAATGTTCCTCGACAGTAGAGTACGGTATCATAAGAATTGGAAGCAATAGAAATGTGGCTCGCACATGAGGCTGGGCTGATCAGTAGCCAATCGTAGGCTACCAGGCACCAAAACTTTATGCCATAGGTTCTCGAACTTTACATTTGGCAGGTAATCAATTGATAATATGCAAAACTGCACATTCCGTTGAACACGAAGTTAGTGTAGTTGGAAAATCAAAAAATTTAAAATTACTAGAGCCTGGAAATTCAACACAAATGCAAAAACTGAAAAGCTCATATTAACAAACACACCGCGAGCTGAATTCAAATAAAAATGAAACCAGCTTTTGTCTTGCAAGAAACTCTCACTCACCTTCGGCCAGGAAAGCCAAAGTTTGACGCTCGCCACCCACGCTTGTACAAGCTTTTGGCAACCCGTCGATTCGCTATCGCGCGTCTCCGTCGATCACGTTCAAGAACTTGTTTAAATTTCCCTGAAACATTATTTGTATGGTCATACAAAGAAATTAACTTACAAATATTTTTACAATGGACTCAGGAATCTATACTAGTTGGATCGGATGACGAAGACCAGATAATCAAAATATATATTTTTTAGTGATTTCCGAATAATTTTAAGATGCTGATTCCGAAAATGACATCACGAATTTCATGTTGCATGTTAATATTTGCAGTTTTATTGTTATCTGTAGCAGGAACTACGACTTGTTCGAATGGACCTTCATTTTAGTAGATTAGTGATAGCCTTCTGCAAGATACAATTGACTAATCCTAAAATGTAATATTTTCTATAGCAATGCAAAAAGTGGTTCTACCATGATAAACTTGCTTTGATGAAATGTGAATCTTCTGTTATCTTTTTTCATTTTATGTTTATTGCAGATTTAATTCCTGATGAGGACACAATTGACTAATCCTAAAATGTAATATTTTCTATAGCAATGCAAAAAGTGGTTCTACCATGATAAACTTGCTTTGATGAAATGCGAATCTTCTGTTATCTTTTTTCATTTTATGTTTATTGCAGATTTAATTCCTGATGAGGATACAAGAACGTGTCGAAAACGTTTGGTTCATTATGTTAGATATTTTGTTTTGTATGTAATACATTATGCTAAACCCGCTAAGGTTACTTTGTTTTGCTTGTCTATAGTTTTAAGTTTCAAAACAAAGTCAAGGTTTTTTTAAAGAGAGATAGGCCTAATGTCAAAAACATTCTTTCATTTCTTCCAGTGTCAAAATGAAAACAAATGCTTTTCTGAAAAGGCAAGTTCAGATCACAAATTGGAAAAATAAATTGCAAGGACTAGGCTTACTAGAGGAGTTCCCAGCCAGATTTGCAGGAGCTGAATTCATGTTTTGATATCCTTATAAACCCATTCAATGTTAATTTGGTCAATGATATGGTAATCCAGTTGGTCAACCGTTTATGTCTGCTTAGAAATGGTACTGATTGAAATACAAGAAAACATGGTTCTAAAAATTTCAGTTGATGCCACTACAGTTACGTTTTAGAGAAAGGATCTTTCCCTAGGTTCTGGAGTGTAAAAGACCAGTGCACAGCATTTCTGTATTTAGCAAAATATATTGCTGTGAATCTTTATTTTCTGAAATGAAGTTTGTAGAATCAAAACATCGTCCAAATTTTCAGATTGGCAAATCATACAAAAAGCTAATATTGTGTTTGTTGTTTTTAATTTATGTTAAGTTATTTTACGTACCGTAGGGGAGACCCGGGAGAGTTGAGCCGCAAGGAGGGTTGATCCACCCCCAAAAAATGCAATTTATAGTATTGAAATCTAATTCTTGGGTTCCTCTGCGTGACATATGCAACATTACTACCATTTTGACTCAATCAATTTTGTAGTTATATCTAGTATAGCTTGTTGAAGTAGCACAATGTGAAAATCAAATCTAAAAGTGGATTGCTGAGTTACAAGTCTTTCATCTTATAGCCACAAAGTAACAGCAGATAGTTTCCTTTTAAGATGTGTAATATATTGTCAATGTGAGGCCTTTTTATCATGATAAGTATTATCAACTTTGCAGCGCTGTTTTAATAAAACTTTCAAGTTTTACCGAACAAGGTGACATAAGGAGAGTTGAGCCATGGCTTTTACGTAGTTTAGGTAGGCAATGGCTCAACTCTCCTCAATATTATTGGTTTACTTATTATCAAAATCAGTTTTTTGTTATTAGATTTATTAAAAGCTTGCAATTGACCAGAATAACGTGAATGATCAAAAGACTTGCTCACAGCAGGGGGCCAGAGGGCAATTGTGAACTCAAAATTTCCCTTTTGAAACGTGTGTGACGTCATGATAATTGGATATTAATGATAACAGTATTTATTATTATTATTGATTCAATTATTTTGCTGTCAAACAATTTCCAAAGGGGCACTTCCTTTTCTACACTAGCCTATCGCTTGGAGTGACCGCAAACGGCTGGAAAAGCGCTTGGGTTGCAATTTGAAATGGGTTAAACTACTTTTTAGACCAAAAAACTATCGGGGCCCGTCATTGATGGCGGATAATGTTACCGCAACACCACCATTTTGAATTAAATAGTGAAAAAAATAAATCTAACAAGTGACATTGTAACACTGTGTACTGAATAATATTGGATAATTTATTTTGTATTAGATCTTTTGTGTTTATATGGTTTTGGTTGGCAATGGCTCAACTCACCTTGAGACTATGATCAACTCTCCTCGATCGGCGGGAGAGTTGAGCCAACTGACTTTTTTATTTCATTGACAAAATAAACATATATGCAATGATGTTAGATTAATTTCCTTTTTGTGAATGAAGGTGAATGGTTACCCTTCAGTTTACCAAACGAATTATTTGTGTAACCTAAAAATTTCGATAGATATTTACCAAAGTAGAAAAATTGGCTCAACTCTCCTGGGTCTCCCCTACAGCTTGCATTGTTTACCTATTTTACTGACACGATACATTTTGTGGCTCACGGGTGTTTTTAGCTTTCACAAAGTGGCTCGTTTATTGAACCCCACCCATGTTCTAGAACACTGGTAAGGTCGTTGTCTCAAAAGTACATTTCCTGTAAGGTTCCCATCATTTGCAATTTCCAGCAGCTGATCCTGTTGTTGCACAAACGTGGTCAATTCTCCTGGTTTGATCATTACAAATCAATTCCTTTGCAATTATTAGGGTTTTTCAGCTTGGGCAGCAGCGCTCGAACTCTTTGATTTGGCTTGAGTCTTTATTTTCGTACTGGACAAAGCCTTGATAGGTTATTCCTGGTAGTTTCGCATACTTGTAGAGGCTTTTGACGCAGCGCCGGTAACCGAGGTTGGCAGAGTGAAGATTCCAATTGTTGAAATGTTGTTGCCGGGGAACTATTCCATCCGCTATGTATCGCTCTTGTAACAAGAGAAGATAAGTGATTGCGTTCAAAACCCCTGTACATGTTTGG
The DNA here is from genome assembly GCF_918807975.1 of Aplidium turbinatum. Classification (NCBI taxonomy): domain Eukaryota; kingdom Metazoa; phylum Chordata; class Ascidiacea; order Aplousobranchia; family Polyclinidae; genus Aplidium; species Aplidium turbinatum. The sequence continues at coordinate 20,707,169 of NC_137473.1, read as the reverse complement.
AACATGCCAAATATCCCTCTGCCTACTCCCAAACTTTCAGTTTGGCTTTGAATGCAGCCAAATTATTTTACAAGTGACAACAAAGTTGTCATTTTTTACTGAAGTTGAAGATTAAGTTCGTTGAGCAGACTAGATATGTCGCATAATTGAGCAAGTTTGTTAGTTTGAGGATCCAGTTTTCAAAAGTAAAATAATTTGATATGGATGATATAGCCTACTTCTCTATGAAACACTCTGTTCAGTAATTTTCCTCTAGCCAGCTTACTTTTGTGTAACAGAGGGCGTTTGTGCTCTATCTATCTTCTCACAAACGTGATCAAACAACATTTTGGGCAGCAAAAATGTTTTATGTACTGAAATCAAATAGATATTTTTGCACCAGCCCGGTTGATCAAAAATATTTGCCGGTAATAAATACTTTACGGCCCGGTGCCGGTCCGCGGCCGGGTGGTTGCCCACTCCTGGCCTAATGGATGCGCGGGCCCTTACACTAACTAAATGTTATAATACAGAAGAAATTTTCCCATCAATATAAACTTTAATAAAGATGATTAAACGTCGTGAAAGATCAAAGTCCAGATTAAGCCTATGTTTTCTTCATGTGTAAACCAGGGTTGCCAGACTGAAATTTGTAAAAAAGGCCAAACTCGCCAAGAAAAAAGGCCAACTTAAGGCCAAATAGATAGAAAAGAGGCCAAAAATAAGCCAAACTCAAACAAGGTAAAATAAGCATTGTAATCACGGTTGCCAGACTATGAAAAGTTCTTAATGCAAAATAATACAAAAAAAGGCCAAAACAAGGAAAATATTAGATAAAAAAGGCCAAATGGATAGGTTATTTATCTGTTTATATTAAAAATAATGAAATATACATAATTACATATATTTAACAAATTTACTTATATTTTATTCGATTATTGAAGAATTTCTTCTAAATAGTTGGTTTATTTATTTTCTGATGAAATATGCAAATTCTCATTGTTGCAGGCCCGTAGCCAGCCGGAGGCCAGGGGGGCCTCAACCCCCTGAAAAAATGCCCCCCCTGGCAAAATCCCAACGTTCTCGAGCAACAGCTACAATTATATTGATTTTGCCCATCTTTCCTGGTTTTTCTTTTTTCGGCCCCCCCTGCTCTGCGGTCTGGCTACGGCCCTGCACTTTTGTGCAATTCAATCATATTTGGGGTGCACTTGAAGTCTTTGCAACACATTTTGTGCTCCAACAGGTGAGAACGATTTCTTATGACAACTTCCAATAGTTGAATTTGTGTTCTGTTTGTAGGCTTTGTTTTTACAGAAGTAGGCTAACTAGTGAAAATATTACCATGATAATGATACTTTACCACATCACTAAAGTGATCAATTGAGCGAATAGAATCAGGGGTTCCCAAACTTTTCACGATCTCGTACCACTTGGATGCTCTGTACTGCCAAGCGTACCACTTCTTGCAAAACAACTAATTTGGTCGAATCATATTTTATTCAGAATAATAATTATATTGGCCTACTAAAATAACACTAAAGCACCACAACTAAATTTAATGAGATTTATTAATGAGAGATTTGCCAACAGCGCATCGAAAGTCATTTCCGGGCGCACCTAGTCGGTTTCGATTTTTTGACTTGATGTTCATCATGACTGAAAATCCTTGCTCGCATTCCCACCTGGAAGGGAAAATCACGAAACAAGCGTAACAATAAGAATAGACTTTGGGAATTTTTTTTTTGTAAACAAAACCAGATAAACAAAATATAAAGTTGTGAAAAACACGGAAGCTACCCGCGTACCACTAGAAAAACCTTCGCGTACCACTAGCGGTACGCGTACCACTAGCGGTACGTGTACCACAGGTTGGGAACCCCTGGAATAGATGCATGGCACGCTATGGTTAAACTTAGATCAATTTCTGCTATTTTTTCTGAATCAGTGACTTCATGGACAAATTTAGTGAGAGAACTTTAAGAGGAGTTTGGTATTTTATTTAGGTGTTTCTTGGTTTTTTCGTCTGTAGAAACGTTGCTTAGCTTTGGCAATATATTCACCTTGCACATTACGTGAACACGTTACGTTTCTGTATAGGCTAGGCTACCTACTTTTGAGCGTTAACATTATAATATAATTCCAAAATAATTATATGTATAGGCTAATATTCATATTTATCGATATTTTATGACTTGTACCGGATTTTAATAAATTGTAGCAAAAATAATTCTGAAAGTAGCCCAAAAGGTAGCAATTATAAACGGATTGTAGCGGATGAGTTTTAATCCGCTACAGTGGTGACATCTGGCACCACTGGCTGCCTTAGCGGGTGAGCGCAGTCTGACTCGGCGCCGGCGTCACATTACGACTATTCAACAAGCATAGAACATGTATTGAACAATGGTAAATATGGTTTCATCTGGTAAGGTTACGATATAAGTTATGAGAAATATTGATTATTATGCATTTTGAAGAGTAAATTTTAAAAAAGGCCAAATTTAAGGCCAAATCTAGAAAAAGGCCAAACGTATATTTTCTAAGGCCAACAGACTTTAAAAACGCCAAATTCGAGAAATTTGGCCTTAAAAAGGCCAATCTGGCCACCCTGGTGTAAACGCTTCTAATTGGCTCTCTAAAAAAATATTTTTAATACTCCTTTTAGAACCAACGTTTTCAGAGTCAGTCTGCTGCCAGTTGAGGTCAAGTGCCTCGTTCATTTATATTATCATATCCGGCAAATTATGCCACATCTTTACACTGATTAATGTGCTGCCGTTAAGTCAATGTAAAAGTGGCGGATTTTGGTTGTTGGAGTATTTTGACAAAGAAGCTTCAAATAAAACGTCCCACACAGTAAAGTGGGGTTTGTAGGCTTAAAAAGTAGGCTAAACAACGTTTTTGGAAATTTGAAAAGAAACTTGCCTTTGGACTAAAAATGAGTAATTTGAGCAGGGGCCTCAAACGTAATGAAAAGTCAAATTTAGAAAAACACATTGACTTTAAAATTAATGCTAGAGAGCAGAAATCGATATAAGACTAGTGTCCAAATCACCTTTAAACCTAATTTGAGTTCTCATTTAGTTTTTTAAAACTACACTTCTTAAATTAAAAAAAAAACTTTTTCAGCCCATCCTATAATGATATAGAGCCATTTTTATTTTGACCTTTTTGAAATTATTTTTATTAAATTTTGACTTTATTTTTACCTCACGAAATTGCTTATTTGTAGAGGCTACAGTTTTTCCTTGATGATGATGATGGCGCATGAGCGATCTTTCCAGGCTAGATTGGAGGGCAGGAAATCTTCAGCCACTCAGCAGTCTCGTCGTCCAGGACCCTCAGACCATGCGCACCGTGTGGAGGCCGGTGGGTTAGGCAGTGGTGGATGACATGGTCTGCGGTCTGTTCAGTGGCACCACACTCGCATTCTGATGAAGGAGCCAGGCCCCACTTGTGCATGTCCGAACGAAAGCAGCCGACGCCAGTTCGCAGGCGGTTAAGCCTGACCCACGCAAGCCTTGCGAGGGACATCCCTGGTGGACCGGGATCGGCGTCGGGTATGAAGTCACGGAGCGAGGAGGTGTGATTTTGCCACTCCGTGTTCCACATTTGGTTCGTCCAGTGTTCCGCACTTAAACCAAGTTCTTCTGCGTTCTTAAGTAATTGTTGTGCGGCAGGCACAAAGGGGCGTCTCGATTTCAGCCGCTGCTTTATAGGTGGTGGTCGCTTGAATGTTGCATGGAGGAGATGGTCGGGGTCCAAAGCACGGCGAGCGAGAGAAATCGTGGCTCCTTTACGGCGCAGCTCAGCGGGTTGGATGCCTGCTAGGATGGGTAGGCAGTCCGTTGGAGTGGGACGCAGGCATCCAGTCACAGTACGCAGTGCGTCGTTGATGGCGGTATCAATCTGGTGGGTGTGAGAACTACGACACCAGACCGGCGCGCAGTACTCAGCGGTGGAATGAACAAGAGCTAGGGTAGCTGTACGAAGAGTTTTAGCACCAGCTCCCCAGCCGGAACCCGCCAATCGCCTTAAAAGTGCGACGCGTGTAGATAGTTTTTTGCGCAGTGACTTCAAGTGCCGGCGGTACGTGAGTGACCTGTCCAGGGTTATGCCGAGGTATGTAGGTTCGGCACAGTAGGGCAGGCGTTCCCCATCAATGTTAATGTTTATCTCACGCTGTGCCTCCCGGTTGTTCAGGTGGAAGGCCGCCGACACTGTCTTTAACTTGCTGAGTTGTATCTTCCATTTCTGGAGGTATGTTGATAGTGTTTGCATGTCTTGGCTGAGGTTCCTCTCCACTGACTGCCAGTTTCCTGCTGAGTGCAGGAGTGCCAGGTCGTCTGCGTAAGCATATTTTTTGGAGATGGTGGGGGGCAAGTCGTAGGTGTATATGTTGAACAGGAGAGGAGCCAAGACTGAGGCCTGTGGGACGCCGTTTTTAAGTCGGCGTAGTCTGCTTTGACGACCGCTACCGGTTGTGAGGGTAAAACTGCGGTTTCGCACAAGTTCCATTATCATATGGACCATGTGTCTGTCAGGGAGCAGACGGAGTAACTTGCAGGTAAGGCCACTATGCCATACGGTATCATAGGCAGCCGTGAGATCAACAAACACGGCGCCAGTCTTCTTCTTAGCCGAGAAGCTGTCCTCAATGTCTTGGGTCATAAGTGTGACCTGATCTACGGTTGATCGTCCGTGTCGGAAACCAGCTTGTTCACGGAGGAGCCGCGGATCTATTATTGGTTCGACACGGGCGTAGATGAGTCTCTCGAGGATCTTGATGGGGATGCAGAACAGTGAGCTCTTGAATTGATACCACAGTTACTCAAACATAATATTTTGTCGACTGCAGACCCAAACGTGTTCAATAAAAAGGGCTTGTTCAATAAAAGTTTGCCTTGATTGTGATGCTTGTTGTCGCTCCAAATCACCCCCGGGAGTTGCATTAATTCATCAGATAAATCTCGACAAATCTGTCTAACTTTTACTGAAGACGCTTAGGAATTTTTGTATTACAGAATGTCAGTACGCTATTCCTAAAATCCAAACTGTTGATCTTCAAAAAGACCACGTTTGTGAAGAGGAAGTGTTTTATAAGAATTATTTAAACACGTAACAATGAATAAACAATGGCCAATTTGCAACAAAAGTTACTGCTGATCCAAGGGCATTGAGACGTATTTGCTGCTTTTATGGGTTTATATGGTTTAATTGTGTCGTAGTTCCTGATTTACAATGCTATAAGCATTTTGACAAAAAATACTCTCAGGAAACACAAAAAGTTTGTCAAAATCCATAATTTGACATATTTTGACTTTATTAAAAATTTAACTTCATTGTCAATTTTGAATTTATTTTGACCTACAAAAACTTCTTAGAAACAGTCCCCTGGGTGCTGAAAACAACTTTATTCTTTGATTTGTGGACAGACGGGGTTCTTGAAAATTTTTGACTTTATTGGCTTTGGCAGGCCCTACTAATGAAGCATCACTTCAGTGAAATAGCTACTTTTCTGTTCGTTGTTCTTGTTTTTTTTTGTTATTGTTATACTTGATGTTGATGTTCGTTGTGTTGATGTTCGACAATACGTTCATTGCTGTGGCTGCCTATCGCGTCAGGCTACAGAAGTTACAATATGGCGAAATCAGGTAAAAATTCTGAAACTACATACAAAATATTTTTGCAAGATACAAAAAAAGGCATGTCCACGTGTGATCATATAGCGTGTTGTGACATTTTAAACTTTAAAACTCTAGCTATATCATTGTTAGGCAACATGAAACCATAAAAAAAATCTTCGTTTGACATCAAAATTATTTGCTTCAAGTTACATTTAACAATAGTCATGTCCTGCTTTGCTTTGACTTTTCCTAATTACTGTTTGTATTGAAATTTTAAACTAAACTGATCAAATGTACTAAATGACAAAGTAACATAGATATTAATGTTGTTTAGCACAGGGGTCACCAACCTTTTTTACATGCGGGCCACTTTGGCACTAAGGAGAGCTGTGGCGGGCCGCACTAATGAAATGTTAGGTAGGTTGACTCTTATGCTAGAAAAGAACAAATTTTGTACCCAGTATGCAGCGTTACATGTTGTTCATATTTATGTTAGAATACCGCAGCAACAAAATTAATCGAACAGCGCTACTGCCAGGCCAAGCTCCTTTTACAACACTTTTGACTTTTTTAACAATGCCTAACAAATGAGGCCACTTGTTTTGCGCGCTTATAGCGAGGCGAGCGGTTTCATCAGAATATTCATTGCCAAGCAAGAGTGGTGTTGCCACTTAGCTTCACAAAAGATATCTTGCAATTAACAATTTCAGTAAATAAGGAAATGTTTGATACATCGCAATACAGCAAACAATAGTGACCTGCAAACATATCAGCGAAAAATAGGCTCCAATAACAGGGGAGAAAAAAACAGGCACCATGAAACAAACGCTTGTGGAAATTAGCGAAAAATCGTAATTCTATCGTAATTCATGAACAGTCTTCCCTCTAAAAAAGCAATGAGTTGGTTTTTCATCCTTTTTGTGAAAGTCTATACAACCGTCTTCCATATTTCTTAAAAAAAAACATTTTGCAGTACTAAGCTAAATATTTTCATAATACATTCAGAAAAAGTCTTTAAATTTATATACAACCTAATATTTTGCCAATTTATGATGAATTGAGTTGGCACACCGACCTATTTTGCCAACAAAAACTTGCATAAAGAGAACACTGCTCTTGAATCACAATAACGGTGAAACGCACACTAGTGTTTACAATTTACATGACATTTGCAAACTTAAAATAAGCAACCCTATGCTCACAGACAATTCCAAAATTCAAAAACAGACGTTTTAATCAACCACTGGGACAGTGTGGCTAGACATCGCATTGTAATAACTTTAAGCAACCCCCACCTAGAACTATAATAATTAGATTGGTCGGTCGGTGGAATCGTATGCAAAGCGAAAATATGCTTCCCGGAAAGTATTTTTTGCCTTCGTGCTCTTTAACTCCTCAAGAAAAGTATTTTTGGTTATACTTGTACGCTGATACCTTCCACGGGCCGCAGCAATACAGCGTAGCGGGCCGCATGCGGCCCGCGGGCCGCCAGTTGGTGACCCCTGTATAGCATATAGTTTATACAGTATGTAGGATAGCTTTTATGGTAGCCTACGTAATATTTTTGTTTTCGTAATTAGAACAAATGAAGTCAAAGTATGCAACAATACAAAAATGGAACAGACATGGTCAACCACGGATGGTTGTTCTAGAGAAAACTGTTGTGTGAAAACAACTGAGCAAAACATTTGGGTAGATTATTAACTTGTTGACATCTAAACAAGTTATCGCTGACATGACTGTAGAATTATTAATCAAGAAGAATTACCCGAAGCCTCACACTAACACTCACGTTCGTGCCAACCCAGTTTGTTGTCGAAGTAATCCTTCCACATCTTCACTTTTTCCCTTCTCTTCTCTGCTTCCTCCTCAGTCAGCCAGCGCAACTCTTCCATCTTTGTGAAGTGGAATTTACGTTTTCGTTCGTATTTTTCTATTATCTTCCTAAATTCCGCGACAATATAGTCAGTCCTCTTTTTATAAAACACCAGGCAAGCAAAGCTCAAAAACTCTAAATGCAAAACACAAATAAACTTTCTCGATAACCATGGATATGATCCCCTTCAGAAGCAGCTGTCAAAATGATAGTTTAAAACAATTTTGCGACATTTTTTTGCTGATTGATATTGGCGGACATTATACAGAAGCGCCATCAAAACGATTTTTTTTTAAAACTAAGTTCAAAAAAATTAGACTGAGTTCTGTTTTTAGAAGCATGATTGTTGTTTACTTGCATTTGTGAAATAAATCTAAGTTGTTATTAATACAGTTTTCTTAACATTTACCAAAAAACAAGTAGGCTAAGATGTTTTTAATTTAATAGTGAAGGTATACGAATCTACAATAACTATCAAGCCGTAACACAACGTTCCACAAGATCAACCAAGACAAAAACTACTTTCACCTTTGCTTCTCCATGAATGAAATTTTCCTTTTCTCTTCTAATTGTTTGCTACGAAAAACATCTTCTTGATGCTTGAAGAAAAGAACTTCCTCTCGCAAAACATATTCCTGCAAACGGTAGACTGTGTACATAGTACTAGCAAATGATGTAAATTATGCTGATGTTGCTAAGATTGACCTACTGTAACAGTGCATCGGAATTGAGTTTTTAGTAGTTTTGTTGTTTGTTAATTGATACGTAATGTCATTTCGATTAACGCCCGTTTTGTTTTAAAGAACTGTCGTTCGACACCCTTTCAACCGTCATAAATAGTTTCATAAGGTAAATATTAGCTATCTCAACCAACCTACTTTAAAAACATCCGATGCCTAATTCATCCTATCTGCTAACACTGATATACAATAAATAAAAGTGATATTTCATTTATCTTTGGACTTGTAGGCTATACTAACTTTTTATAGTTATTAGGCCAGTAGTATAGTATCAGTTATAATGTAAACGGTAAAGGCAGTCCGTCCTTGATTACCACGTTATAAAAGAAGCAGCCTGGGAAGGGGGAAGGCCAGTTTCTTTTTGTCGGCAATATTTTACCGTCAACTATGTCTATCCGATTTGTTACTTCCGAAGGAGTGTTGAGCAGTGTGTTTTAATTTCCAGCTCAGCCGGTCAAAGAATAACAGGATTAGGAGACCGATCTTTTCGTCTATCTATAGGCTACTAACGCTAATTTATATTTTATTTCAAATTGGGTTTCTATTTTCATCTGATTGTTTGTAATAAAATGAAAGAAGGTTTCACGCAAATATATTTCAAAATTGAGTAAAAAGTAACTTAAACCTGTATCCATCGGAGAAATGTGGCCTTCTCAGCAGTTTATAAAACATAGCGTTGCAGCGCAGTCGCGTAGACATCCAACTTAGTAGTTACATAACTACCCTATTTTCATTCGCTCAGTGATGAGTGCTAAACGAAAAATATAATGTCATTTTCAACACGATTTTAGGATCTTCTTCTTCTTTCGTATGAGAGGTTGGTTTTTAGACTACGTTTCATTGTGGTCAAATGTCCAGGCATTCTTCGAGTAGCCACTTGATTGTAGAGTCCTCCAGTGTTGACAAACCAACTGCCCTTAGTGGAGTAAACGTCTGGCAGTGGTAGAAGATGTGATCTGCTGTCTGTTCCTCAGCACCGCAGTTGCATGCCGCAGATGTTGATAGGCTCCATTTGTGCATCAAGAATGTGAAACGACCAACACCCGTGCGGACGCGGTTTAGCCGTACCCAGGCAGGTCGGCTGAGCTCCTTTCTGATGAAATGGGTCCAGCGTCGGGAACAAAGGTGTGGAGTCTGGAGGTGTTGTGTGTCCACTCCTCTTGCCAGGTATTGGAGATCCAGGATGAGACACTGGCGTTGTGCTCCAGCAAGGATTTTGCTTGATATTTTAGGATAATGGAATGGAGTATCAAACCCATATCGATGGACTCAAAGGCACTTGCTCGACAATAAACCTTATCTCATAGTTTACGATTTATTATTATTTTGTTGTAATATGGTTAGCCCAAATAAGGGGATTACAAAAGCCAAAGACACAAGGTGTACAAACAAACTATAGGCAATACTGAAGAAACCACGAAACTAAGTAATCACCAAGTCACCACCTTTCTTTTTTGTTCTTCTTTTAGCTTCTTCATTTTCTCGCGTTCATACTCGCGTGCCTTCTCTCTTTTAATTCTTCGCTCCATATCTTCATTCTTTTCTTGGAGGCGTAATGCTTTCTCTCGTGCTACCAGCTTCATCAGCTTCTTTCCTTTTAATATTCGAATTTTGTCTATCATTGTCCTCACCTGGAGCGCACGATTGATGCGAACGGTGATGGGGTTGAACGGATCCTAGGCACAAACATGATAATAATATTAACATTTATATATATTATAGCGCCACATCCACAGTGCAAACAATGTGCTCCTGAGCGCTGTATATGACGATGGTGAGATAATAATAATCATTCAGTGATAATATTCAGTAAAATAGAATATTTTCAAGGAAGTTTTTAAATTGTTTAGGTTTTCAGCTTTTTTTGTACAAATTCTGTAGGTAAACAATTCTGTAGGTAAACAGCAGCTAAATAAATAACATTTTTAGTTAAAAATATCTTGCAACCATGACAATGGTTGGTTTTTGAATCTTTATCTTCGGACTGAGAAAGCTTGAGACAGATTATTCCTGGCGGTTTTGCATACTTGCAGAGGCATTGAACCATTAATGCAGGCCTGGTTGCCGTGATTGGCAGAGTAAAATTTCAGCTTGTTGTTGAAGTGCTTTTGCCATGTGTGAACTAATTTATCCACCAGGTGTTGAGTAGGAGCGATCTTCCTGGCGTTAGCAATACCTGAGCTTCCCAAGCTTAAAATATAAATGCAAAAATAATGAAAAAGGCAATATAACGCAAGAGAACAACTGCACGCCCAGCAAGCTGGTGCAAGAGAGAGGCCCAATTACGGATCCATAGGATGCACTGCTAAATAATTATAAAGTCAAGACAAATGTACAACCAGTCCAATTGATGTCAAGCTATCTTGTTGTGTAACTTTGTTGTGTTGTGTTGTTGTTATTGTGTAAGATAACTTGACATCAATTGGATTGGTCGTACATTTGTCTTGAACTTAAAATATAAACCAGGTAATGGTCATAGCATCCAACATTTACTGTAGCCTGTAATATACAATAATAGTTTAGTCCAGTCTAAAAAGTATAGCTACTTTTTTTTTCTTTTCTATCGAAGATGTAAACAACAATTTCTTTTTGAACAATTCTTTTCTGTACTCTTCTTGACAAATCTTGTTTAGAAACTCAATACTGAGCTGCTTTAGATACTGCCGATACAGATTGTATTCCTTCAAAGTGCAGCTGACCTAAAAACAAACAAAAGTTTAAACTATACCCCTTTACTATAATCCAGAGCTTCCCAAACTGTGTGCCGCAAGAGGGTCGCAAGCGTGGTTCAAACGTATGGTGATTCGAACATTGTAGCAATAGCGTAAAGCTGCAAAGTGTTACACTACAGGTTATATTATAAATTGCTGTCGATAATTAACTGCGTAAATCGCTTGATCATCAGATGATTGCAAAAAGGAGGTGCCTCCCAAAAAGTTTAAACCAGTTAGTCGACGGTGTAGCAACAATAGGCCATGAAAGCGCGATTGTCGTCTTGCTCACAGTGAGAACGACTGCTTCGAACCAACGACAATCGTCGTGATGCGCACTTAACAGGTTAAAGTGCTTGTGTCCACAGCACCGTTTTTCTTTCAAATTTTATTACTTGTATCCTATAGCCATGCTAATAGCTCACAGCTCACCTTGTAGTCGGGGGTTATCATTCCCAGACCTTTCATCTTTTCGACAATCAACGGTCTTATCAAGTAGTAGCGCTTCAGATGATAATCATGAAAGCATCTGTAATCATTGGAAATATACTCTTCCTTCGGAAAGCGCAAGTCAAATCCGCATGACGGTTGATGAAGCTATAAAATTGCCAAAAAAGAGTTACCCACAAGCAATATCTTTCCTGTTCCAATAATAAAATATTGTGCTGGATGTCACTATGATATCACTGAAACGAAAATCATTGTGTTATAGTTTAACAGACAAATGGTGGCTTAGTGGTTAGTACGCCCGCCTCTGAATCGGTAGGCATGGGTTCGATTCCTTGTCGGGTCATACCAAAGACTTTTTAAAAATGGTACTGAATCTACGAACAATTCCTGCTTGGCACTGAGCAATCATGGAGTGGATTCGGGTAATAATGTACTCAGTTGCGCCTCTATACGGCTGCATTGACACTGTCTGCTTTGTGAAGCGCTGAGAAGCAACGCATTCGCGATGGATTCAGCGGCAGCGCTACATAAAAACTAACATTATTATTAAATAAATTGGAAGTGAAATTAACTCATCATAGTCTAACAGCTGGACTGCCAAACGGAAAGACAGCAGTAAAGGAATTACCAGTCTCTACCTATCGAACTTAACGCAATTGTAAGTTCGCATAGTAAATCGGAAATACAAACTGTTGATTGACCACGTAGAGTTTACTTCGTCCACAAATATAATATAATCCCATCTTAGCATGGGGAACGAAGTCTTTTTGCAAGTTACTCTTTGAATTAAAATACGTAAAAAATACATAACGTTATGTTACTCAAGAGGCTACTGTGCATTTTCCGCTTGTTTAACATCGTATATCGTATTATATTGCGAGGGCTTTACGTCAACTGTTCTGAATAATTTGAAATAGTTCGGCGTTGAATAAAATGAGTGTAGATATTTATATCCACTGCAAAGCTATGGTAATGAAAGGAAACTTTGTTAATTCTCAAGTTATCATAGCTTCCAGAAAATGTTTTGGAGAGGTTAGGCTACTCTACATTCTACAACAATGCTCCCGAAGCTTTTTCAGCCCATTTTTAGGCAAACTTTTGTTTGGGGGCTTTTATAATAATCTTCTTCTTGCGTTTGAGGCCGCCACAGATTACGTTGTTACATCCAGGCGCAGCAGCCAATGGATTGTGTATTCATCGAGCGTTGTTAGGTCCACATGTCTATCTTGTGGTCGATATACAGGACATTGATAGATAATGTGGTGTGCAGTTTGAAAATCTAAGCCACACGCACAAGATGGTGAATCGGCGAGGCCCCACTGGAACATGTTGCTGCTAAAACGGCCCACTCCAGTCCGCAGGCGATTGAGCTTCACCCATTCCTTCCGGGGTAGTTCTGCTCCAGGTGGGGTGTTGGTATTGGGAAGGACTGTGAATTGGGTTGGTCTTGCAACTTCTCTCCATTCACGGTTCCAAACTTCGGAAATGTAGAAGTTCGATTTGCACATAGCTGCAGCATGTCGGGAGAACGGGCGTCGAGATTTCAAGCGCTGGGGCTTTTGGGAGTGCGAGTTTAGAACAATCTGGTTAAGGAGGCGGTCATCCCTTGACATAGCTTGTAGGACCAGACTACGTACGTGGTTTTCCCTACGAAGTCTACCTGGGGCGATGCCTGATAGTACCGGCAGAAAGTCAGTGGGAGTTGGAAGCAGGCAACCGGTGATTATTCTCATGGTGGTGTTGAGGGCAGTGTCAATTTTGGAAGTGTGTACGCTGCGGCACCAAGTGGGGGAAGCATATTCGGAGGTGCTGTAAACAAGTGCAAGAGCACTTGTACGGAGTGTGGATGTACTAGCACCCCAGGATGTTCCAGCTAGGCATCTCAGCAAGTTGTTGCGTGCTGATAGCTTAGCATGGAGGGCTTCAGCATGGTGTTTGTAGGTTAATTGTCGGTCGAGCTTCACTCCTAGGTACGTGGGACACGGATTGTGTGGGAGTGGGTTTCCGTTGAGAGAGATTGACAATTGGCGCGTAGATTCCATGTTGCAAAGGTGAAAAAGTGTGACGGTGGTCTTTGCCAGGCTCAGTTTCAGCATCCACAGCTTCAGGTAGTCTGCGATTTGAGCCATGTCATCTGTAAGTGCTTCCTCTACCACATGCCAGGACTTATCAGAATTGAGTAGTGCCAGATCATCAGCATAGCCGTACTGGCGTGACGTAGTCTCTGGCATGTCACTAATGTAGATGTTAAATAGTAGGGGTGATAAGCATGATCCTTGCGGAACACCGTTTTTTAAGCGGCGGGGCCGGCTGCACTGCCCGTCACTCGTCTTAAGCAAAAAGGTCCGATTTGCAAGAATATTTGCAAGAAATCGCACTAACTTTTGTCTGGGATCATGCGGAGGAGCTTTAGGGTTAGCCCTTGGTGCCACACAGTGTCATAGGCAGCAGTGAGGTCCACCAAGATTACTCCTGCTTTGTTGCCCTTCTCAAAACTTTCCTCAATATCCTCGGTAAGTTTGATTGCTTGATGAGTCGTAGAGCGTCCGTGCCGAAATCCAGCTTGTTCTTTTGGTAGCTGGGGATCAACAACTGGCTCGAGTCTAGTTAGCAGGAGTCGTTCCAGGATCTTATATGGGACGCAGAGTAGTGATATTGGGCGATAGCTCTTGGGATCATCAGCTGGCTTGTTTGGTTTAAGTACTGCCACTACAGTTGCTTTTCGCCAGATTTTAGGTATGGCCTGGAGGGTCAGGCAAGCAGAATAGAACTTTTTCAACCATGCCAGACATTTGGAGCCACAGTGCTTCAAGAATTCTGGAGGGATGTTATCGGGCCTTTGTGCTTTCCCGCTTTTAACTTGTTTGATGGCAGACGCAAGTTCTCTGGTGCTGAAGGGGGCTGACAGATGGCCATCTGCGCTTGGGGCGTTCCAGAGCCTGCTGCATTCCTACTTCACTGCAAGGGCGTGCTTCTTGTTTGCCACTTTACATTTGCCATTGGCTAGGTGCTGTTGTGCTATGGCGTTAGCGGTTACAGGGCATCGTTTAGGATTGGAGGTGCGGCCTGTAAGACGATTGAAGGTTTTCCATGCAGCTCTGCTTGAGTGGGTGAAGTCAATGCCTTGCACTGTATCTTCCCAACGCTGCTTACGTTTCACGTTGAGGTATTCTAACAGATCAGTGGCAGTCATGGATGTCTCTTCACTGCTTTTTGAGGCCAGGAACGCATCGTAGCGTTTGTTGCATTCTTCGTCCCATGATGGTATAAATTGACGACGGAATCCACGGGGGATGGACTTCTTTGCTGCCACGAGTAAGGTTTTGCAGAAGGCTTTATAAGACTTCTCCAGTCCGTCAGAAGTTGGTTCTGGGAGGTGCCGGGTTTTCTTTTCAACCAGGAGTGTGAACTTGGTCCAGTTTGCCTTTCGAAAATTCCACCTCTTCACAGGTTTGCTTGGGACTAGGTTGAATGGGTTTTCAGGGGTGATGAGCGATGGTCTATGTTGGGACTTAGGAAAAGGGCTAAGGATGGTACGGTTTGGTAAAGGTCCTTTTAGGTTGTGCAAAGGCCAGATCTGGATTGGTTGTTGTTTTCCATCTTCCTGACAAAAAACTGTCTGGTTGTTTTGGGTTGAACATTAATTGGATACCAGTGACAGCTGCCCATGATTCAAGCGCTATGCCGTCTGCATTTGAGTGGCGGTAGCCCCAGGTTGTGCTGTGGGAATTGAAGTCTCTGGCATATATGCATAGTAGAGCAAAGGCGGGAATGGAGTTAGCTTGCAGACGTGTATTTGGTGGTTTATACACGTTGATCAGTGATCACAGCTGCGCCTTCGATTTCAGTGGCTGTCCATTCAACTTCACAGTTAGGGTTGGATGAAGCAATCGGTGTCCACTTAGCGGAGTTCTTTACATATGTGGCTATTCCATAAATATTGCTATTGGTGCATGCTGCCAGGGTATATCCACTGATCTTTGACTTCGATACTTTGGTGGTGTGGGTTTCTTACAGGAGTAATGCAGTCACGTTATGCTTTTGTGTGAGATGTTCTAACTTGTCGCATTTAGCTTTGGTAAGGCCTTCAACGTTTAGCTGCAAGATTGTTATTCCGACTGGAGGATGAATTTCTCTCATTGGACACCGGGGCCGAGGGTTTATCCTTTTACCACCCCAGGTGCCCTGTGAGTTGCGGTCTCTGACTATTGCCATTCGCTTCATTAATTTGAATTACCAGGACTCACCACGAGGAGGTTGGCAACATGAGTCCCTTCTGAACTTTATAATAATGGATTAGAGGTTACTTTATAGTTACGGCAAAAGAGTTGCCAGATGTAGCAACTTGTAATAAATTTAAGCAATTTAAGTTATCCGGTATTGAACGCAAGAAAATAAATCGGTGCACGCTTTTGTATTTTGATAATAAATAATTATTTTCGAGGTTGCGCTTTAACATCTTGAAAAGTTAACTTAAATTCAAGGAATAGATTAAATAAAATATTTCCCAATTCCAGTTAACTTCTGGACTGATGTGTAGCCTAACCCCTGGACCGTCAAAAAGTGAATCTGACGTTATTGATGTCTATAGCTTGACATAGGTATTTGACAGAAATTTATTCACGACATGACAAATCGATGCATTTATTTAGCATTCCGCACTAAAAGTGTTACCATACGGTTTTGAAAATCAAAACAACGATCTATTGTGCTGGAAATCTTAATTTTTGTGAATGTTTTATTGTTTAGGCTATTATGTCTTTTTTTGCATTAATTATTTTTAGTTTTAACGTTGGCGTTTTACATTGACGTGATAACGAGAATGAGCTCTCGATGTAACTTCAGCATGCAAGCCAGGAAGAAACAAATTGAGAGTGTAATTTATAGATGCGATTTGTTGCCATAAGATGCCATAGACAAAAAGAATCTTTCTTTTTTAGCCATGGTGAATATTCTACGGTAACTTGACAAAGTAAAGAAACTTCCTTAAAACTTTAAAAACTCATCGCCAAATATGATTCTGTCATTAAGCAACATATTTTTTGTGTCATTATACTGAGAAGCGGAAAAAGATGCAAAATATGTTGTTTTTATTTAATTTTATTAGTTCTGGAGTGACTCAGGCGAGCGATTTAATGAATTTTGTTTGGTCAAAATTTTTTTGGTCAATTTTGTTTGGGACAAATGAGAAAAATTTAAAGCTAATAACGTTGAGTTTTCAAACTTTTCTAAAAAATCATTAAGTTCAAGTGAGTAGGCTAACAAAGCAGCAGTAGTAAAATGTTGTGACTGTATGTGACTCAAAGCAGTACGGTATGCTATTTGCTGTGTTAAAGCTTCAGGCTACACATTAAGTTGACGTTTCTATTGCAAGTTTCAAACTTACGTTTATAAAACCGTAACTAAGATCTAGACCAGTGGTTCTTAACCTTTACTATCTTGCCGAACCCTTACGCTAATCGGCAAGCTTTCGTTGAACCCCAACTATTCGCTGAGTCACAAAAACAAAAATCTACCACATTTAATAGTAATACATTACTGTATCAATAAGACTTCTGTTGTTTTTTTTCTGAGACCAATAGTAAGATTCGAGGCTTTGTCTCGAAAACAGCAATTCTCATGTCATTTTCGCATGCAAGCCGGTTTTTTTTTTTTTGCTTTAACATCCACCAGAATACGTATCCTCGCATAAATAAATAGTTACAAATGCCATGAGAACTTCAAGGGCAACTTTTGTAATAGGATAGCTTTTTATTTGTTGGCACCAAAACGTTTGAAGATTTGTTGTGTTGAAGTTTCTTTTTAGCACCTCGCTTTCTTGAAGCTTGATAATGTCATCCAAGTATGCACTGTTTATATCTGCTGTTGTAGTATCATCAGCAAATGGTTGACGTATCCATGCTGGATATTGCGGTTGCGCAGGAAAGTAGTTTTGAAATGAACTTCTGCAAATGCTCAATAAATACTGGCTTCAGCCTCTGAACTTCTGAAACTTTGCAATTAATTGCTGTATCGGAACTATACTTACTCCCTCGTCCAGACGTGGAAAGTTAGCAAAATTGTTGTTTTCCAATCGCTGCTACCACAACTGCAATTTCCTTTGAAAAGCATGCATTTGCTCTTCAGCTGCTATTACATTTTTACCACTCAAACACATTTTTACCGTCAAATAGGCCTACACAGATGTTGATCAACCATTAGGTAAGACGCAATCAAGTTTCGGCTGGACAATATTTTCCCAAAAATATTCGCTGATATACCATTCAGTAGGCCGTGTGTTAATGTTTCAGAGGACGTTCGCGCCGAACCCCTGAGACAGCTTCGTCGAACCCCAGGGGTTCGATCGAACCCTGGTTAAGAACCACTGATCTAGGCTAACTGTCTGCTTATCGATCTTGCTCATTGAAAGTGATTTTGTCCAACAAGTATTTTTTTTATTTCACTTCTACTACAAAAGCTGGTAGGCTACTAGACACATTCTTTCTTGAATGAATAAAAGGATAACAGGCTACTACTGTATATTTAACGCTTATTATAGTCAAGTGTTGTATGAACTGCTGTTCTTTTCTTTTGGTGGGTTTTTATTGATTTACAGGTGCCTTTCAATTGTTTATGTAAGAGTGAAGGTATTAACTTACATTGTGAACAGGCTTGTTTTCTCAAAGTGATAAATATGCCCAGTTTGGAAGAAGTGATTGTGGAAAAAGAGCGCATTTTGTGCAAAAATTCAAAGGCGGCAGATACAGCTGTTGCACCTCTGCTTAACCCAGTGGTTCCCACACTGTGGGCCATGGCCCACTAGTGGGCCACGAAGACGGTTTCAGTGAGCCACAGAGTTATTTGTAATTGAACTTATACTGTTCCTGTATTGTTAACAATTTCTAGATGTTTTACCGAAAAATTTTAACTGCCATTCTTAAAACTGTCTGCCACGGGGAGGAATTGTTACGTAACAATGAGTTTTTAAGCTTGCATGTGCCAGAAATCGTACTTAAAAATAAGCGTTCTTTATGTCGTGGACTGATAGTTGTGAGGTGCAGAGCGAAGAAGAGATTGAATAAAAATTTGCAAATCGAGACATGCTAAACTAAATTACTAAATACTAAATTATTCAATGGCAAACAAAAGAAAGTATGATGATAGTTACGTTAAATTTGGATTTACTTCGTTAAATGATCATGGAGTCGAAAAGGGACAGTGCGTAGTATGCTACCGCGTCTTAAGCAATGAGTCATTGAGACCGAGTAAATTGAGAAATCACCTGGAAAAAAATCATTCTGAGTTGAAGAATAAAAGCATTGAATATTTTAAACGACTAGAATCTAGCTGTAAACGTCAACGACTTGACAAAACTGGAAACTTTCAACAAACTGATCAGAAACTTACAGAAGCATCTTTCGTTGTTAGCCAAATTATAGCTAAGCAGAAAAAAGCTCATAATATCGCTGAAACTGTTGTTAAACCGTCTGCACTGGCCATGACGAGAATTGTCCTGGTTGATAAACATGAGAAGAGTCTCAAAGCTATTCCTTTATCCAATAACACAGTAAAGAGACGAATTGCAACAATGTCAGAAGACATTAAGGAACAAGTAATAACTGAAATAAATAAATCTGCTTTTGGTCTATTCGCCATCCAGCTGGATGAGTCTGTCGATGCACCTTCAGTTTCTCAACTTATGGTTTTCGTTCGCTATGCAGTTGACACCTCTGTAAAGGAAGACTTAGTCTTCTGCTGTGCTTTGAACACCAGCACAAAAGCATCAGATGTAATGGAAAAAGTCAACCATTTTTTTAATGAAAACGGAATATCCTGGGACAATCTGTGTGGCGTGTGCACTGACGGTGCACCTGCGATGCTTGGTTCCAAAAGTGGATTTAAGGCACTTGTGCAAAGATAGGCTACTGGCGTTATGTTTACTCATTGCTTCATTCACCGGGAAGCTCTGCCTGGGAAACTTTACCAAGTGGTCTCCAAGATGTGCTTAACGTTACTATTAAAATAGTAAATTTTGTGAAGAGCAGCGCTTTGCACACTCGTCTATTCAGAAAACTTTGTGAAGACATGGAATCTGATCATAAAAACCTTTTGTTTTACACAAAAGTTCGGTGGCTCTCTAAAGGGAACGTTTTATGCAGAGTGTTTGAGCTCCGCGATGAGTTGGAAATCTATTTAACTGATGTAAAACCTGAGTTAGCATTTCACTTTACCAATGCAAAATTTATTGCTTGTTTGGCATACTTGGTAGATATTTTTCATTCTTTAAACACCCTTAACCTGAAAATGCAAGGAAAAGAAAAAAACATTATTCAGAACATGGACTTGATCAATGCGTTTGTTGAAAAATTGGCAAACTGGAGACGAAAAGCTCAAAACGGCAATTTTGCCATGTTTAACAACCTGTCTGATATTTACGAGTTAAACGATGAACTAAAGACCAATATTGTTCAACATCTGAAAGAGCTGGAAAGCGAATTCAAGTCATATTTTCCTGAAGTTAGTGCTGATGACCTATCACTTGCAAGAAATCCGTTTCGACTTTCCCCTGAAAATGTGGAAGATGAATTGCAAGACCAATTGATTGAATTGAAAAACGACTCCAGTTGCCGAGATCTATTCGAAACTTTGCCACTCACGGAATTCTGGCTAAGCATGGCATCATCAGATCCAGAAATAAGCAAAACTGTACTTAAACAGTTATTGCCTTTCACTTCTACATGGTTATGTGAATCTGCCTTTTCAGCGCTAGTATGTATGAAGTCCACGCAACGCAACCGCCTTGAAGTTGAACATGACATTCGCTGTGCTCTTTCGACAACTGAGCCAAGAATTTCTAAGCTTGTTGCTAAAGCGCAAGAGCACCCTTCCCATTAAAAAATAAATTGCAAAAAGCCATTTTGTTTGTTTTTGTGTTACATGTCATATAGTACAGTAATTAGGTAGTAGAACTTGGCCGATTAGCGTAGTGGTAAGAAACATCGCTATCTGTGCTGGAGGTCTGGGCTTCGATCCTCGGGCCAGTCAAATCAGGCACAGCGTCGCCACTTAGAAAATTGCTAGGGCCTATAGTGCTCGCCCATATACAAGTGTATAAAATATTTTGGGTGGGCCACGAACTTTTTTTGAATCAAAATTTAGGCCACGGAGTAAAAAAGTTTGGGAACCACTGGCTTAACCCAATGCTGTTTCATCACAAATTGAGCCTTGAAAATTACATTTGCAATCGGTATTAACTGCAAAAGGTATTGTGCTCACTGGACCTAAAGGAAACTGACACGAGTGGAAGCCCAGAGTTAACCACCAAGCGTTAAAAATCGTTTCTTAAGTTACTTGCCTTTTCTGGCAATGTTTTTTTAAGCAAATTTATGCGTCAAAAGTACAAATCATGTGAAAATAATGCTAATAGTTCAATACTTTAATATAGAATTGTAGAAAGATGTTTTTTCTCGATTCAATGATAGATATTACAGCAACAGTGTAGTAAAGGCATAGACCGTACGTTAGTTTTTAACACCACTTCTCGTAATAATAAACCACAACTTGAAAGACTCCTTTAAAGTAGGCTATAAAACACTCCTAAATTAAAAACGCTTTATCGAAAACAAAGCAGTCGTGTACTTGTCTTCCAGATGAATGAGCTAATGTTACCCGACAAGCAAAACACGCATAAAATTTTCCAAGGATACCTTTTCTCCTAGACCAGCTGTGCGCAAAACCATATTGTTTCCAGGTACCAGCGGCAATTTGGCGCCAAGAGGAACATCTTCGACATTGGGCTTCCCGGATTGAGCGCTCGTTGCTGAAAGACATCTTCGCTTTAACTTGGGAACCATCAACTTGTAGTTGATTAAGTCATTTCCTTCCAAAGTGTTCGAAACATGTGATGCCATTTTTATTTCCATCCAAGCATTTCTCTTAACTAAATTTTCACAAAAGTTTCAGTGGTGCGGCAATCTTGTTTATGATGTCATAATTACATCAACAATTCCATTTTTGTAAAATGGAGCAAATTCCTTCTGGTGAGTTTCAGACTATAAAAGCAAACTGCGTAAAAACTAGGGTTGCCAGATTGGGCGCTTTTACGCCCAAATGGGCTACTTTTGATTTCTCCAGGCGCCAAAAATTCGCGTTGGGCGCGCTTTTTTGGATGGCGCCCAATTGGGCTCCTTTTTTTTAAAGTATAATATAACCTTTTTATGTAAAAATTGTGTCATGTTTAAGATTTTTACCTAATTCGTAGTTATTTCATTGAGGAGGAGCATTTTTGGAGGCCTCGGTCAGGCAGGGTTACCAATTTGGTAGGCTATAAAGATGCCAATTTTCAAAAATGTGCATGTTTAGGCTTTAATGTCTGGCAATCCTGGCAAGTTAAGTGATCCATGTTATTATGAAAATGCAGTGAGTGGACATCAGTTCAGATTTGTTTTTATTTCTGACCATCGCAACGAAAAACAATGTACGGTATGTCAACATAGCAGGGGTCTAGAAAAAGGTAGAAACGACAAAACACGGACGCTATAACGTGCATGATGCCAAAGCAGGACAATCAGTTATGGCATGGTCGCAACACTTTAATAAAGTTTTTACAAAATGTAGAAAGATGAGAAAAAAATGGTTAGTGAAGGCATTTTTTGTGTTTAGGTACCGGTGTAGCAGTCCAAAAGTTACTGAGTGCCAGGAGTGACAAGGGTTGCCAAATATTACATTTAAATTTTATTTTATTTTGTTTTGAAAAATAATTAAATTTTTAACCTTTCAAAGGTCAGAATAACAATTATAAGTACTTTTTAATGTTAACTGAAAACCTTGCATTAGTTTTAAAGCAATGAATTCATTAAACTTAGTTAAATTATTTTCGCTTTTGTATCGTTTGCAAAAACGTCGGGCACCCCTTGTCACTTCTGGACTGACAGGAAATGAGACCGCCACGCCGCAGAAGCAGTCCAGAAGTTACTGCTATTGTGAATGGGTGTGCTTTTTCGAAATTCGTTTGGGAAAACTTGGGAATGGACTGAAAATTCTGCTGTTAAAACTGTTTTTGCATGTTTCAGATCCAGACTTCTGTAGGCTACAATACAAAGAAAATTGAAAAAGTAATATAAACATTGTCTTTTCTTGAAAAAACGGTATATATGTATTACTTTTAATTATATAAAGGGATTGACAATGCAGAGAAGTATGAAGAGTTTTGCAGATACATGGAATGTATAAAAGATTATCTGCAGAATAACAAAAAACATTATTGTTCTACGGATGAAAGAACAAAACGAGCAGTGACTAAAGCCACTTCGAAAGGACAATATGAACTTGATGGTAAATTAGTTTGAGAGCCTTACTGTATAATATATTTCATTTCTAGCATTTGTGCCATGGGCCTATGAAGGGTAATTTAGAATAATTATTTTGTACTGGTACTTGAGAGTAGTCTATATGCATGCTGATAGTAACATAGCAAAGGCTTTTTTCAAAGGATGTCTTAAAAATTGACACAAGGGGTGGAAGCTGACTTGGTAACCTCATTTCGCTTCCTTCCTCTCTCACTTCTATGTAATGTACCAGTGTATTTGTCGTGATAATTTGAGAAAAAAATAAACCAGTGATTGATTGACAAGTTAATAACAATTCGGTGCTTTTTCATTTTGATCACTTGATGTTTTTGCTGGAATGAACATTCTGGAGTTTGTAGCCTACCATCACATTTCGGTGATTTACAATATTGACTATTTGTAATATAAACATTGTCTTTTCTTGAAAAAACGGTATGTATTACTTTTAATTATATTATTTGCAGCCAGGAGTCTTTCCCCTACCATGTAGTATTGTCAGCCTGCTGCTGTTAAGTATATATGACAAGTATATTTCTGGAAGCAATAGAATGTTCCAGTTTGATGCATACAGTAATATTGTTATTGTAGGTGAAGGGCTTGTGTATAAGCCTGGGAATGGCTTGCGGCTACGTGTAATCAATTCGTTAGAAGAAAAAGAAAAATTTTTATGGAACTGCCATTCAGCACCATCTAGTGGTCACAGTGGTATCAATGCCACAGTAAATAAAATAACACAGAGATATCATTGGAAAGGTGTGAAATGTGACGTCAAAGACTAGCCTATGTAAGAGCTCTTTACAATCTTAGCTTAACATAAAGTCTGCATAACATAAATCTGTGTTTTAATTAGGTTTGCAAGATAGTTTTGTTGTTTGTGTTTCACAACCCAAGTATTTAAGAATGTATTGCATTCATATTATGTGTTATTGTAAATAGATATCATCTCTTGGGGTGTATTATCTAGACTCCAATCATGGTGCCTATAACATACAATACACCTTATGACTAACACAACTCTTGGTCTATGTTGAGTTGTGCAACCTTGGTACGACCGTTTGTACCTGAACAATAGCAAGTTTTTATATCTTCATTTCTGTGCCTGTATTGGTAATCAATCGTAAGTAATGGATAAAGTCAGGCTCATTGCTCCATTTCTATTTGTGAGTAAAATTAATCTTTAATTTATGGCAATTTGCAGATATCCCGTTGTGATGCTTGCCAAAAGTTTGATTTGATTAAAACTGTTGCTCCTTCATTGATACCTATCAAGGTTGTAGCGCCGATGCACTTGGTTGGTATGGATTTGATTGGCCCATTGCCAGAGACATCATGTGGTTACAAATATGTATTCACGCTCACCGACTACTTTTCAAAATGGGTGGAGTTTTTCCCACTGAAAGCTAAGTCGGGTTTGTGTGTAGCTGCTGGTTTACAAAGCTTCATTTACAGGCAAGCATTTTGCATCAACTATATTTTTTGAGAGTTATGTTAGTCCAGGTGTAATAGAGCTTTGGTAGAAAGGTTGTTTTGTTATACCATTTGTTCAACCAGGTGTATTTACAGATAAAACATGAGCAATTTCACCATTCTGTTTATTCTTTGTTTCACTGTCATACCACCGAGAGTGAACAGTTTACCTTGGCATACATCCGCAACAATGTTATCCCTTTTCAGATATGGTGCTCCCGAGAAACTTCTTTCAGACCAGGGAAAAGAGTTTGTGAATGCAGTTAACATGAGCCTTGCTGAAAAATTTCAAATCAAGCGTACAACTTCTGCCTATCATCCTCAAACCAATGGCCTAGATGAGAGGTACATTATTATGGATAACTGTGGACTGAATTTTTGTTTTATACCTTACTGCAACCTAGCTAATGTAGTAGGCCTACCTATAATACATGTACCACTTATGTAATGACGCAGAACCAATCGAACGTTAAAAACGAGGCTGAGCAAACTTGTCAACGAAAAACAAGATAACTGGGATGAGTACTTGGAGAGCATAGCCTTCAGTATGAGGACTCAGAAGCAAGCGTCCACTAAATTCACTCCATTCTTCTTGATGTTCAACAGGAATCCACGTTTGCCAGTAGAAGTAGGTTTATAAGCAGTGGAGTGGAGGTGTAAGTTATGATTGCTCTCAGTAGTAATTTGTGACATAAATCAGACTTGGAAATATTTTAGTAAAAGCTGCTTGTTCAAGT
The DNA here is from genome assembly GCF_918807975.1 of Aplidium turbinatum. Taxonomy (NCBI): domain Eukaryota; kingdom Metazoa; phylum Chordata; class Ascidiacea; order Aplousobranchia; family Polyclinidae; genus Aplidium; species Aplidium turbinatum. The sequence continues at coordinate 20,682,255 of NC_137473.1, read as the reverse complement.
CTCAAATTGTCACACTGACTTTCATATTGACCACTTTTAAAGATGGACAACAGTGACTCAAACGAGATTGAAGAGTTTCCATTAAACCAACTCACAGCCGAGGATAGAGAAGACTATGTAGAAGCATTGAAACCAAAAGCAAAGCAAGTCCATGAGGAGGTTTGCCAACATTTTTTTGTAAGCTGGTATGGTTTTCATTTCAGCAATTGGAGACACTACCAATCGTGAAACCGTCTGGTTGGAGGGTTACAAACATATTTATGGTAGTGCATAAATTAATTAACCATAAATTGTGACCGGATGATTGTGAAATTGCTTTTTCACAAATAAGAGTTTGTAAGTTGTCCAGGCTGCTAGCATCGAAGGTTACAAATTCATAAGGTCTTTCTTTCTGGGCCAGCTTATGTCAAATATATATAGAAATTGTGCGCTGTGTTGCTACACGTACTTGTAATTTGAAACCAGGTTCTTCAGAATGTGGAAGATGCTCAAAAAAAGCAAAAAAAAACACTACGAAGCCAGACAGAAAAAAGGAGTGAAGGTTTTCGATCTACATGTTGGTGATCGTGTCCTGCGGCGACAAATGAAGAATCTGAGTCGCAAGGGTGGAAAACTTGAACCCAAGTGGATGGGTCCTTACAGGTAGCTTACGATATTCAAACCTACGCACTGCATTGCAATGTATACGTTATAAACCAAGTGTACACACCCACTTGATGTGTTACATCGTAACATGTAACACTTAAATGTGTTACATCGCACAATTTTTTTTAACAGAATTAAAGAAATTGGAGATAAGCAACAAGTAACATTGACAAATGAAAAAGGTGAACAGTTGAAAAGGAAAGTTGCTTATGACCAGCTAAAGCCGTATTTGTCCCCATCGCACACGTCTCACACTTCGAAGGTGGACATATTACAAGAAGTGAAGAAAAATTCGACAATTGTAAATCGAAAACGGCGATGCAAAGAGGATTCCACACCAGGATGTGAGCCAAAGCAACGCCGTACCCACAAGTTGAATGTTACTCTCCGAGCCTGTCAGGCAAGCCCTGATTTAATTGCTCATTGATTGAACACCTCAATTCTGCGTGACGCTTGGCTGAGTGACCAACACATTGACCATGCACAGCATCTACTGTTGAAGATGTCCAACGTGGATGGTCTTCAGCCAACAGGACTGTTTGCGCATAGTGCGTGTAGTTTGATCGGCACTCCACAAGAACCCTTTGTCCAAATTCTTAATTTCAATGGTACGACGCTTTTGTATTATTTGAATTTTTTTAAATTTAGATGGTTGTTGAAACGAATTTTCTTTCCATTTGCAGTCTTTCATTGCACCGATGTAACGTAAAAGTAAAACTATGCTAAATTTGAAACACATGGCACTGATTTTTGCATTGATTTCATTGACTATCTCAACTACTATGAATCTATTTTCTTATTTTTAAAGGAAACCATTGGATCTGTGTTTCAAATGTGGGAAGTAAATGTGGTGAAGTAAACATATTCGATTCTCTACACACGCAGTATACAAGCACATTGTTAAGCCAGCAGGTATTTGTTTGACGTTTCAGATGCATTTAGATACAATCTATTTCTGCAAATCCAAACTTCTGAAAAATGTAAACGTTATCCTTATGTTTTGTATGTTGCTCGTGAAACTCTCCAAACTGACCTGTGATTGGCAACTATACCAAACCAACTTAGTTGTTACATTTCTACATTTCTGTTGTCACATACCCAATATAACCTGATCATTACTTCTTGATTTCTTGTCACCATTTTAAGCCATTGATGAAACGAAACAATAGGTGCCGTTGTTAAAATGTTTCTAAAGGTGTGTGTCCTACCGAAAATCTCAATATGGCTTGCCATAAGCAACATCAAGAAATAGCTGTATTTTGTTAAACAGCATGTGAGCTACTGCTCAGAAATATAAATAATCCCACTTTTCAATTTGTCATCAGATAGCATGGATGATGTTTTGCTGCGATGAGAAGGTTGTGTTGAATTGGCCAGTGATCAAAAAGCAAAAAGGAAGCGACGACTGTGGATTATTTGCAATTGCTAACGCAGTAGCTCTTTGTTATGGGGTGGGTAAATACTAAGTACCTTAAAGTTATGACGTTACATCTCACGTGTGGTATGTGTTGTGTAGCGCATTGTGGTAATTTTCTTTACTTTCGGCAGATGGATCCAACTGACTTTGATTGGGACCAAAAGAAAATGAGGGCCCATCTCGCTTATTGTTTTAAGGTTGGAGAAATGAAGATGTTTCCAACTGTTACACATCAGAAACCTTTTACAATGGAAGTGGTGGAGACATCACAAGTAATGCCTATTTATTGCCACTGTCGACAACCAGGCGATGGGGAAAAGATGATCGCTTGTGACGATTGTGGCGTTTATTATCACCAATCATGTGAGTCTGTCCCAGCTACAGCTTGGGAAAACTCAGAAGTTCTGTTTTTTTGTAAAAATTGTACACTTTTGAATATGTAGAAAACTGGCCGCAGTGAAGGAAGAAAGGACACTGCAGCGTGGTTTTGGGGGGCTTTTTGACGACTCCCAGTCCAACTTTTTTAGTTTCATTTCGTGTGATTATTTAAGATTTGTATTGAGATAGTGCAGCGAAGTAGCAGCTGCATCAAATAGGGTTGTTCTATGTTTTCTTGGCGAGATAAGATGTAACGTAGGGTTATTTTTTATGCTTGATGCAATATTGTCGCAATCCTATTGGAAATGTGTTTCATGATGGTCTCTGCCTGTTCTTTTAGTTATTGTTGGGTTCTGTTTTGTATCCTTCGATTTTGCATACTTGTTTTATTTCACTGTGTTCTTTTCTTACACTTTTCTTTGCAATAAACAAATCATTTCACTTTGGAATTCACGTATAATTCCGAAATCGAAGCCACGTGCGGTACTTCAATATACTCCAAGATTATGATTAAATGACCTCTGGCTTTGCCTATGCCAGATGACAAAGATTTGGTTTAAAAGGACGGAAATGCAAGAAAGGCTATCATTGTGTTCAGATGAACCCAGCGGATGGAATAGTACGCAGGTAAAGTACTTCAATGACGAGGGGAAACCTCACTTCGTCAGTGGATCAAACCCTCTGCAAGTAGGCCTATGCGAAGGATGAAGCCCAAGGATAAATATTCTCACCACGAAACCACTATTCTTGACTTTAAGTTTCGTGCCACGTATTTTCAATGGGTGTCTAACGGAAATTCATTGGAATCTCAGTGCTCAACACTTTCGTATAACTTAAAGCCTTCTCCTCGTCCGAGACAGTGATGCTCACTGAAGGTTGATGGAGTTTTGACTATCGGTTGGCCTACATGAAGCCTAAGTTACTTTGTATTTTTTCAAAACTGTAGTTATGAAAAAACACACCAAAAATATACTCAGTGCTCCATTCACTAGAAAACTTTGGTTTTAACTTTCACGAAATATATAAAATACAGTCAAAGACTATGTTCGTCAACTACAAGACAACCGGCTAACAAGTCAGCTTAGAAGTGCAAACTTTGCAAGATGTGTTAAGGCATGTAGCTTATTAAATGCCGCCACGATTCAAACTTTGAAATGTTTGGAGCGATGATCAATTAAATTATTTGTTTCAATAGCGCCATATACAACGAGTCAATAAAGCACTCATAACACTGCACTGTGAATGCTAGGTTGCATCATAGCACAATCAGGAGAGCAAAAGACCATAAGCGGCCATCTATTCAACCACCACCCCATGCAAATTTATTTACCAACGCGCGTAAGGCACGGACACAACTTCAAATGGCATAGTAGCCTACAAATGAATCAGGTTAAAATGATACGTAAATGGCTTGTTACAAATTAAAATTTCATTCCAATACAGCAACAATTTCTGGTACAAACTCATCTTTTAACTTTCATCTTATTTTCGCTCCATTCCCAATTACGTTTCTGCAGTAAAGCATGTTGGATAAGTCTTCAACATCTTTCCAATGTTAAAATCATTGATAGGCTACAAATCTGCTACAAGCGTCGAATCTGGCAATCCTGTTTTAGTAACTTCTGGACCGGCAGTAACTTCCAGACCGCGTATACGCGGTCCAGAAGTTACGGTAACTTTCAGACCGCAGTAACTCCTGGACCGTTACACCGGTAGGCTACCTGTTTGTAGCTATTTTAACAAACAGTTGATTGATTGAATCTTTATCCTCGGCCTAGGAAAGCTTCTTGAATAGCTTAATCCTGGCAGTTTCGCATACTTGTAGAGGCTTTAAATTACTGACGCAGGCCCGGTCACCGAGATTGACAGAGTGAAGTTGTCGATTGTTGAAGTGTTGTCGCCGGGGAATTATCCCATCCATTAGGTGCCACTGAATGGAGAGCAGTCCTGAAAATGAGTTGCTCAAGCGCACACCCCGAGAGTCAAACCAGCGCCGCTTGATCTTGAAGCTTCTTCGTTCTTGAAGTCACGCGCTATGCGCTAACCAAGTATCATCTGAGTTATCGGTGAATGCATGGTTGCCAATCTGTTTGAAAGATGTGAAGAACTGGAAAAACACTTAAAATTTGGGACTGATGATCAAGCGCTTCGGAATAATTTTGTATATTAGCTTATCTCTTTGCTTGGGCTCCATTTTGGGCTCTATTTTAGAACCCCCCAAAAAATTGGGCTACTTTTTGCATAAGCTTGGGCTCTTTTTTATATTACCCTCTGGCAACCCTAGTAAAAACGTCTCTGCTTCCGATAGCAGATCAGGCAGGGCCGGATTAAGACGGTGGCTGACGGGGCTGCAGCCCCAGGCCCACACATAACAACTTACTAAGAGCAACTGACATGCTTATTATCAGGATCGAAAGAAAAAAAAGACGAAAATCATCGAACGAATGTTCACTGTGTAAACCAGTGGTTCTTAACCAGGGGGCACGCCTCCCCAGGGGGGGTCAGCTATAATTTCCAAAGGGGAGCGAGACCTAGCCTGCTCTAAAACTTGAAACCGTTATTTTAATTGAGTTACGGTCGTGCATAATGGAACGGTTTCATAAAACTAGTCGGGCGCTGCAGTTGAATAAGGCAGCAAATTTGCTTCAGGGTCTACATGACTTTGTTCAAACATTAAGATCCCAATTTCAAGAATTCGAAGAAAGGATATAGAGTAGGCTATTAAGTGGCTGTCATCATTATATTGAAGAAATTTCAAGAAAGAAGAGAAGAAAAGTATGTTTGGATAGCGAAGGTGGATCTGAAGACACATTACTTGATCCATCGAGCAGATTCATAGTTGACTCATATTTACCTAACATTGACCAAATTTCTGCTATCTTGGCAGTGTCGTAAGTCGTAACTGACACTTATGATGATAGCACGGAATTTAGAAGGCGAATTGCTATGGCAAAAACAGCTGTGACATCACTTACAACGGTGTGGAAACAGAGGTCAATTGGTAAAAACACAAAATTGAATATATAGCCCCAAAAATTTTTATATATAGCCCCAGGTCCATCAAAACCTTAATCCGGCCCTGAGTTCAGGAGTTATACTGCACCTGTCTTGTATTGGGGCATTCTCCACTCGGGCCGTTCGAAACGGACACGAAACGAAACAAAATCCTTGTCAAAGAATTTTGCTCCGAAACGAAGTCAAGATAAAAAAAAATTAGGTCACAATGAAATATTTACAGCTAGCAGGCTATTGCTTTAGAAATCAACAGGGAATTTTAAACATTCTTTTTTGCAAACAAAAGTGTGACATTAGGGAAAGACTTTCTCCGCTAAGCAGAATCAAACACTGGATTGCAGAAACGTAAACAAACAACTTTGATAACAACCTAATTGTTTGAAACGACTATTCTATGTTAATGATGCCCGGGTACGCCGGTGTTAGGTTTTAAAAAGTTTTTTAAATTAAACTAAACTTCTACTCAATACAAAAACGATGCAGTAGCTTAAGCCCACAAACAAGAAAAATAATGGGCACAGTAAACGGAGGTTATAAAATCATGCGAAGAAGGCACGTGTCCAATGGAGTTCCCTATCGTTGATTTCATAAAAAGCACGTCACAAACCTTTGATGTGTTCAAGGATGATCGATTTGGTACCACAATGTTGCAAGCAGAAGACCACAAACTCACGCTTGTGGTGGAAGTGGCTGGTAAAGCCAACAAAATCTGTGCCAATTTAGCCACCATTGGAAAGTGAGTTTGATTCACTTTCCACCATTGCAATGGACATTTCTTTGTTGGTATCCATTTGCGTTTCCAAAAACGTAATTCGCTTTTGAAATCGCCTGCTGGCACTTTTTCTGAACAAGTTTTTTCTTTTATTTTATTTTCTAAAAATCCACATCATGCAGCAATTCTTTCATTCACTTTCGTTTCCTGAATTTCACTATATTCGTCCGACAGATATCCTTCCACCAGGGATGGAAGAACCATTTTAAAAGTAGGTGGGCCCAAAGGCGTAGTTGTCAAAGTTAATCAAACTTCTGGGGGGCAAAGCCCCCCAGACCCCCCATAACATTGCTGCATTCCTAATACTTCAAATCGCTCATACATTGTGTTTTCATGATTGCCTTTTATGCCAACCAGCGAAAAATGTCCGTTTTTGGGCCGGAATTAGCCAAACAAATTACAAAATTGTTAAATTGCTGTATAGCGCTGTACAAAATATGGCGATGTACATACAAATAAAAAGGCGATATACACACACAGTTATAATACCAACCTGGGAGAAATAATCTGCAGCATTATACAGTAGGCCTACGTGCATGCACTGCACAGTATGTAATGATATCATTGTTTTAACCTTGGAGAACAATTAGATTGATTTATACAGTAGATTACTCCACCAATCACACGCAACCACACCCACACGTGTTGCCCATCAACAGTGGGCTCAACCGGCTCAACAGAAAAGTTTGAAGATTAGATTTCATCATTGAGTTATCAAAGATAACACAGCAAACAAAATTTTTTATTTAAAGCACGGCATGTGAGAGTCATTTTAGGGTATTTCGAGGCCCCTGATTCCTAAAATGCACTTGTTTTTTTCGAATTGGCTCTAGTTTTTAAGATAGCCTACAGCAAAAACATTTTTTGCAATTTTGAGTTCCTATAGATTTAACATCGTGTTGTTTATTACATAGACAAAACTGAAAGTAATCCCAGGCACATTTCTGAGTTGTATATAAACGCCATTTGAAACCAATCACGTTGATTACAACCCAAACAAACGGCTATTTAACGTTTACTGGCCTAGTAACAATAAAAATATGATATGAAGCAAGCCTGAGGATACAAGATGTAGAATATATAACTTGTACTTTGCCTTAATATATTTGTTGACTTCAACAATATCAGACTTACTAACTAAGCTACTAAGTACAAATAAGATACATACAGTCATACATTGTTTTAACAAACTAGACGAATAAGCAAAACAAAGCCATCGATGAACAAACGCAATTCTTTACTATGGTAGGCTTACTATACTGAGCAACACCCATCAAGGTACGAAGGCCATTTATATAACTACAGAATAGGCTACAAAGTTGTGTTCTTCAATAAAGTAGCTTCTTAAAATTTTATCCTTGTTACAGAAGAATGTAATCTTGGTTCGAAATTCAATTCTTGGTAGTTTCGAAAAAGCTAAGTGCATTTTTGGAATCAGGGGCCCTGAAATACTCTAAAATGACTCTCACCTTTTGTGCCAAAATTTTTTTGTTGGCCTGTTGGACACGTTGGTGAACCTCTCTATCCAACAAAATCAGTTTAAATCGTGGGTCGACAGTAGTGGCAGTTTGAGACCATTTTTCTGTGCTTATGTGTCGATTGGAAAATCCGTAAAAGTGTAAGTTTGAGTGTAATGTAACCCGAAGTTAATAGCATCTTCATGAACCGACCTACTTTTAAGAACTTCCTTAATCTCTCGCTCTGCTTTCTGTATTGTTGAGGCTCTTGCAGATAATGTTGGGTACATTTGGCCACTCATACTTTTTGTCAACTGTTCGATTGGCTTGAACATTTCCACACACTGCTCTGCAATTGTCCATTCTGCACTACTTTGTGTACAGTGGTGCCGAAATTAGTTGAGGATTGAGGGGGATAAATCAACATTTTATCAAATTTTAGACGATTTGAACATTGGGGGATGCATATTTTTATACACAATTGTAGTGGTAGGCTACCGGTATTAAGTTTATCAAACAATCACCGGACCTCAGTAAATCAGCTGCTGACAGTATAATATACAGATAAGAAATCATGGAGATGAAAGTGCTAACAGTGTTCTTGTAAATGACTGCTGCAAGATTAAGAAACAAGCAAAGAAAAATTGGTACCTCAAGCGGGATTCGAACCTATGACCTTCGAATAAATACTTAGTTTTTCCAAAAAAAAACATCAATTATAGCCCTAAATTAATCCTCATCTGTTCTCCAACAGCATTCCGCATGCCCCAATTCCAAACAAAATGTATGCGGACATCTTCAAGTCATTTTGCAAACTCAAAGGCTTGAAATACGACTGGGAAAATACTTCCTATAAAAACATCTACCTCAATCTGAAAACGCAAAATGAAAAGAAGACTAACAAGATTGATCAAAACGGAAAGAAGATTCCTTGGAATGAGATCCTCTTGAAAAACAAAGGAATCAAACTCCTCCTTCCACCTCACCTATCCTCCATGTCCTTTCGGATTGCACATGGAGGATACAAATGGGGAGATTTTAATAGATCAATACATTCCGACAGAAAAACAAATTGCAAATTCTGCAGAAAACCAGAAGACAATGTGGCCCACGTCCTCACCAAGTGCTCCTTTGCGCTAGGAATATGGGACCGCCTGAAACAACAATATCTTGACCTAACCAACGAAGACATGGAAATAACAAAGGACATGATCCTCTACAACCAAATCCCTGACAGACAGAAGAACAACCCGATTCTCTTGACCATGATGAATGTCGCCAAACACACCATCATCCAAAAGAAGATATCTCTGGACATAGGCGACACATACATACAGGACACAAAACGGTCCATCATTCAAGCCCTGTGGGTCATCATGACAAAAACGAAAAACATAACACAAAAGCATAACATTCCTTTGTCATCTGACATTTCTACTCCTTCTAAACCTCCTCCTACGGTCAGAAGAAAGAATAACCAGTCGAGACCTTCCCTTCAACCGCCCTCTCAGTCGTCCTCGGTGGTAGGGATGACTGATTGCAGCGGTGGGTCTCACTAGCACAGTACGGTTGTAGATCATCTTTGAAGAAGTTTAGACAGCCAAGGGCGTAACAACCCACCTTTAACCCGTCCCTCTCACTCATCTGCAACGGCCTGATGCCGGAAGAGTGATTGCAGCAGGGGATCTTCAACCGTCCCTCTCCGTCGTCCCACTCGCTCTGGGATGACAGGATTGCAGCGGCCCATTCCAAGATGACTCTGGGGTCAGCGAAAGCTACCCTCCCTCTGGCCGCTCCTCTCTGGCATCTCCGCCAAATGAGATGTCAGACTGCAGTGGCCCGTTTCCTCCAAACAGGTGCCCTTCTTCAAGCGGGCAACAAAAAGATACACACACACAAACAAACTCAAATAAAATTAAAAAATGAATTATCTACCAAAACGCGCTAGTTCTCATGCTTGACCCGCCATCTCCTAGTCTGCGCCAAGATCAGCAAGTGGAAAGTCGAGACAGGCAGATCAACTTGAGGCAGCCACTAACCAAACATTTACATCCACATATTACCATCTACCGCGGTGGGTCCCTTCGGTCGTAGTGAGTCCCTCGCCTCCCTGGTAGGTATCTTCCATGTAAGTATGGTGTGCCTGCTGAGTGTTTGGGTGTGTGGACGGCTCCCGGAGCGGACGCACTAATGATGAGACAGGAAACAAATCTATTTCATATGGAACATTGTAAACCTGCAAGATGTAGTGGTATCCATCTTGAACTCTGAGCGTTGCGCAAAAAAAAAAAAAAAAATTTCTTGTCCTCTCCTTCACTAGAATCACTACAGTTAATGCACTATAAGACAAAGTCACTAGTCAGGAGACGAAAACAATCGAAGCTATAGAAGAACATTAGCAAATTTATGACAAAAATAATAACTTTCAAACACATCACAAGAACTTGTTACAACCGAACATATTGCGTCTTACGGTAAGTGCGTATTGAAAACTCATTAGCAATGCCATTCATGCTGATGTCATTAAGAATATTTTGGTGAATGTTGCAAACAATGCTAGCATTCAACCTTTCCTGTTCCAAAGTATTTCTCAGCCAGGTTTTCAATCCCTAAAGATTGAAAAATGACCTCACACAAGCAGCAGAGCTTACCGGGCAAACTGAGAGGATCTTAATCAGCTGGAGTATTTGAGAATAGAGAGGTTCGTCATCGTTCTGTCGGACCTTATAAAAGTTGCATAACGTTCCAAAACAATTCCGTAGATATCCAATGACCGGTCCCATATTTCTAGAATATTGTTAGCTGTATGACTTTCGGAAAATTCAAGGACATCCAGGAGTTCACAGTGAATTGAACTGAAAAAACACAAACAACGCAGGAAACATTGACTGTTGTGTCAGCGTTTCCAAGTTCCAACAATTAATGTTTGCCAACCCTGGCCCAACAATCAAATGTTTTTCGGAGGAAATCATCTGCAGCATGACCCTTAATCAGTCATACTATACCCTCGTGTGAGCACACTTACATACGCATGCCCTTGGTAAATTTGCGACAAAAGTTGCTATTGCTGAAGAGGAAGTTCTTTTATTTTGCATCACCAGACACCAGCATATGCGAAAAAAACAAAACGAAAAACAATACAAGATTACAAAGTGAGATAGGTTGTTTGCTGATGATGATAGGAGTTGCTGGTTTGTTTAATAAAGTGTTAATTAGCATTATTATAAAGTACAGTCGCGCACTCGCGCTCAAAAGTTTAAGACCACCTGTCAAAATTTTGGATTCTTACAATAATCTATGGAAATCATTTTAAATGTTATGTCATATTGGGTTTTATGCTATTACTGCAGTGTTATGTAACAGAGCCTTCTGTTTAAGCTATTATGAATGAGCTATTTCTTTCAGAAATAAAAAAGTTAACTCCTTTTTCAAGATTTGTTGCTGAAAAAAAAAGGGGGAGCAAAAAAGGAGCTTATCAGCTGTGGAGAGGTCAAAAATTGTTATATCAAAGGAAGAAGGGTACTCAGAAAGAAAAATATCCGAAAAACTAAAGTTCAGCAAGACAGCAGTCCATCAGGCAATTGTTAACTTTAAAAAAATTGGAAGTTTAGTGGACTTGAAAAAGGATGGTAGACCCAGGGTTGGTGATGAGGAGGATGGTAGTGCCCTTTTTCATCGCTAAGACAGCGTTTTATGGTAGATGTACTTGCATTTGTACCTTTACACAACAAAGCCGATCTATGTTTTTACTGAAACACGTGGGTGATTTTATACAGAAATAAAGTGTTTGCAGCAACGATATTAAGTAGCCTGTAGATTGCAGAACAAATACACAATGTGGCAGCTCATTATCAAGATAAAATAGTTAAAAAAGCTTTTGTTAAAAAAGATTGCGCAAGATTTGTTACAACCTTGCGTTTGGCATATCGGGTTTGATCACTTATTCCTCTTAATTTTCTACTATGAACCGCATGTGGCATCCTCATTTTAACAGCAACCTTTATATTCATAACATTGTCGATGAAAGGGGCCCGAAAATAAACTGGTACCGGACCTGAGAAATCCTGTCAACGGCCCTGGTAGCCTAAGTGCTTCCGAAAAGAACAAGAGTTTCTCCTGTCAATTCTCGCAACATTGGATGATCAAGTGCAGTTTTCCACATTTTTGACACACAATTTCCTCGACTTGCCTAATTTTGCGTAGCCTAATTGTGTGACATATGACGACGAAAATGCTGCTTTGCATTATCTCCTTTAACAGTTTTAACTACTGTAGGCTACTTGACTGCATATTAGACACATCATAGCATGCGCCGCTGTCTCGATCATGAAATAATCCAACTCCCATTTGGAATTGAATACCTTTTTTCTTTTCTGCTAGTGTTCTTTTTCTTTTTAAAACGTTTAAAAACTTGCCACGAAAGCCATAATGGTGAAGTTTTTTTTAAAAGTATGCCATGATCAACTGTATCGAAAGCTTTACTTAAATCAACAAAAACCGAGCATGTGTATTTGTGATCATTCAAGTTAGAAAGTAATTCATCATAAATTTTTGTCAATGCTAAGCTTGTTGAATCATTTTCACGAAAACCATGTTGAGCTGATGTTAAAATATTATATTTGTCAATAAAATTCATCATCCGTTTATATAAAATTTTTTCGAAGATTTTGGCAAAAGTTGGCAATAAAGAAATTGGTCGCAAATCTGTAAAGTGTAAAGGTGAACTAACTTTTGGTACAGGTATTATCAGACTCTTTTTGAGTACATCATGAAAGATTTCTTGCAAAACACATTTATTCAGTACTTTTGTTAAAAAAGGGCATATGATTACATTAGCCATTTTGATAAATTTAGAAGGTATTTCAAAAATGCCTGAAGCTTTATTTGCTTTGAGGCTCCTTATTGCATCAGATACTTCTATCTCATTTATATCAGGAAAGCCAAAAGAAGAATATTTTCTGTTTAACATGAATGATTCAAAATTTACATTTGAATTTGGAATTTTAGCTGCCATTGAAGATCCAATATTTGTGAAGTAATTATTTAATAAATTAATGAATTCAATAGAATCTGTTTTATAGCTTTTATCATTTATAGTCATAGTTGAAGGAAGCTTTTTATTATTCGAATTTCTTTTCCCCTTTATCATCTCATGAATGATCTTCCATGTTTTCTTGGAGTCACTTTTTGTTTCTTCAAACTTTTTTTTATAATGTTGATTTTTCAGTGATTGTTTCAAATGATTCAGCTTATTGCAATATGCTTTGTATTTCCTCTTTGCTGATTCATTTTTATTTTTTATCCAATATCTAAATAGTCTGTTTTTTGTTTTAATAGATTTATAAATGCCTTTTGTTATCCATGGTTTGTTAGAGAGCTTAATTTCAGTTCTCGACATGTTTCTAAGTGGTGCATGTTTATCTAGTGTTACTTGAAATCGCATAATAAAAGAGTGCATCAAGTTGTCTGCATCATCACAATCAGTATTTACTTCATTCAAATTAGACTCTAAATCGCATAAGAAGCTGTCAAGACAAAAGTTTTTTAAGCTACGATTTTTTTTGGTGGGTGAATTACACACTACATTTTTATTTTTAACACATAAGAAAATAGGTAAATGATCAGAGATGTCATGTAAGCAAATGCCATAGGCATTTTGGTTACAAGTTATGTTTGTGTAGATGTGATCTAGTAGGCTTGGATTAGATTCTCCACAAAATCTAGTTGCACTTGTTATCAATATTTTGGTTACAAGTTATGTTTGTGTAGATGTGATCTAGTAGGCTTGGATTAGATTCTCCACAAAATCTAGTTGCACTTGTTATCAATTACTGGCAGCCTGCAGCTTCAAGGGCTTCTTTATAATTTAATACTGCAGGAGACTTTGCAGCCTTTAACAAGTCAATATTTATGTCTCCACAAATTATGTATTTACAATTATGTATTTACAATACAAATTATGTAGTTGATCTAACATGGAAGTTTAACAAATAAATTCTTGTTTCTCTTTGAATTGACTTGTAGCCTACTCTACAAAGTGGACGTTAATATGTTAAGGTATTCTACCTATTTTTTTCATAGCCTAGTTGGTAAGTAATTTTTGGCTTGCAAACTGAAATGGCATAGGAGAATATTATAGTTATATGATTAAATTACTAGTCCCAACGTCTTGTCCCTTCCTAATTATTGTAAACTTTATATCTATGTATTCTTTGCTGCTTCAACACACCGGTGGTCAGTTCTGGAGTGTTCAGGTGGTGGAGTGCTAAAGAGGCTCTCTGCAACACGATAGTCCGCAAGATCTGATGCCATTAAGGTTATTAAAAAACGTTTTCTTTTAAAGGAGGCACTGGAGAAACTTTCGAATAACCAAGAACAAAATGAGAAATGTCGACAGCAGGCAAATGGACTCCTCGAGAAAATAGAGTTGCGCGAAACTGGAATCTTAGTGCTTTTTTGGAATAGTTTAGGCTACTCGATCGCTTCCGAAGGCAGCTCAAGTTTTTTTTTTTTCAAGCAAATCAGCAAAATCTCAACAGTGCTTCAGCATTGTGTGCCTCGTTGCGTTGATCCCTACAGACTTTCAGAGAACAATTCGCTAAGTTTGACTCAGAGGCAGCCCATGGTCTGACTCAGAGGCAGCTCATGTGGGCAGCCCATGGTCTGCCCATAAAAAATGTGGGCAGCCCATGTTCTGCCCATAAAAAATGTGGGCAGCCAATGGTCTGCCCATAAACAAAGTGGGAAGCCCATCAATATTTCATGCTTAGCCTATGATCAATAATTTTATGTGGCTAAATTTATTAAAATGCATTTATATGATCACGCATTTGAAGATTGGAAGTTTTATATTCCACCTTGTTATTTTGAAACACATTCTGCAAGAAAGCCCATATTGGGCACATATGGCAAAAACACAAAAACCAACATAGAACCCACATGCCCACAAGCCCATTAAAATAGTATATGGGGCCCATATGGGCTTGCTGGCTGGGTTTGTTGGTCATGCTTCTCATGATGTGATTTTGGAAGGTAGTGAGTTTTTTCTTTATTTGAGTTTTTTGTTTATGGATGATGTGATGTTGTTTGTTGCTTAAATCTAGTTGGAATTCATAATGTTGCCTACAGACAGCGTTGTTCAAATGTCTTATCATTTTTGGAGTAATTGATCATCTGTAAGCTTGTGGCATCCTAAAGTTATAGCCCAGTCAGAGGAAAAATTCTGAAAAATCTAAAGAAAGCTGTCCTATCATCTTGCCAATAAAATTGACTTCGAGAGGGTAATCAAGGCGTGGTGCAGTCAAACCCAATGCTTTAGCCTACATTACCTTTTTGCAATTGAAGCTCTAAAGACGTTTCTTAAATGCATCAAGTTGCAGGCCCGTAGCCAGGGGGGGTTCTCGGGGTTCCCGGGAACCCCCCCTTGAGCCGAAAAGGTCCACATTTTGGAAAAGGTGTAGTGTACATACGATCATTGGATCAGCTACCTAAGATAAATAAAAGATTGTACATTGTACAATAGTAAAGTATTAAACTTTGATCATTGATGCATCATAATGCTTTGTGTTGCAGTGTCAAGGGTGTCCATCACCTGTTTGTGAATAGTCGCAAACATTCGATTGTCTGTCGTCTGTCATTGTGATACGAAGTAACGTTTTTACTCGCCTCACGGTGCTAAAACTGCGTTCAGCATTGGCCGAGATGAGCGCGATTGTTTGATAAATGCACAAAAGTTTGTGTATTTCCGAAAGATATGTCTTTGCTGCTTGTTTAGAACAGGGGTCCGTAAATACTTGTTGGCGCGACCCAAAAAACAATCGTTCGAAATCTTCGCGGCCCAAACGTTTCAGAAGCATATAATTTTGTGCAAAATACTTTGCAATTTAATATCAATTTTAATGTACGGTCATCCCCGCTTGTTAAGCTCACATGGGGGCCGGACAATTTTGGACTTATTGAGAGTGGGGAATTTTCTATCACTCCTATACCTTCAGTAATTCAGGAATAGACCAAATTGGGCTTAATAAGCGAGTGGACCTATTAACCGTGGGCTTCGTCGTCGTGGTGTAAGCCTCTGGGGCCGAAGGTCTATCTTTTTACCACTCCAAATTCGCGATGTTCCCGGACTACACAGGAAGGCTGCTAGAGAGCAGCCAGTCTTTGGTTTCATCCACCAAGACGCACACTCTCGCAGACTTTCCACTTCGTTGGGTGTCTTGAAGGTGGTAGCCTACAGTCATTGATGATGTGGTCTGCGGTCTGTTCCTCGGCACCACATTCACAAGAGGAGGAAGAGGCCATTCACCATTGGTGCATGGTTGAGCGGAAAAGCCCGACACCCGTACGAAGACTGTTGAGACGCACCCATGCCTGTCTTTGTAGTGTCAGGCCTATGGAGCATGTGTCGGCGTAGGAAATGAACGAATGGATTCTGGTGGTACTTGACTTCCGTTCAGAATTCCATTTATGGTCCGCTCAAGTAGCCGCAGTGATGTTTTGTTCATCAGCTTCGTTGATGAGAAGTTGAGCGGCTGGCACGATTGGGTGTCTTGATTTCAGTCGACGGGGGTGCTTGTTTGGGAGAGCAGAGATCTTGTGGTGGAGAAGATGGTGGTTAGGCTCCAGTGCTCGTCGGCCGAGAGACAGAGTGGCAATCGACGCTTCTTCGCGACGAAGCTCAGTCGGTTGGATGCCAGCGAGAATGGAGTGATTGTTTAATGGTGTGTGGCGCATGCATCCGGTCACTGTGCGCAGGGCGCTGTTTATGGCAATGTCGATGTTGTGGTAGTGAGCGCTGCAGCACCAAACAAGTTCACAGTGCTCTGCTGAAGAGTAGACAAGGGATCAGGCTGCTATAAGCAAAGTGTCAGCTCTCGCCCCCCAGCTGGATTCAGCCAGGCGCTTGAGTAGCCCAGCGCGGTATGTCAGTTTCTTGCGCAGTGACAGCAAATGGTGGTGGTATGTAAGCGATCTGGCTAGTGACACCCCAAGAATTTTTTGGTTTGTGGCAGAAGGACAGAGGTTTTCCATTGTTCTAAACATGTAGCTTACGATCAGCTCCCCGATTGTTTAGGTGGAAAGCTGCAACCACAGTTTTGGTTTCGCTGAGTTTCAGCAGCCAATTCTGGAGATAAGCTGAGAGAGTTTTCATGTCCTGGCTCAAGGTGTCTTCTAGGCTTTATAACTGTGGGCTTTATAAGCGGGACTACTGTACTACTTTGGAAAGTAGAAATTATCTTGTACAAAATTGTACGAAACTCAGTGCGTCAAAGAGTAGGCCTATACGATTGTATTTATTTTTAACATAGCCTACAAGTTATATCTATAGTAAGTTTAAACCCTTTTGCGATTCACTGTGGATGGTCTCGCGACCAAAATTTGGGTTACGATCCACTATTTGCAGATCCCTGGTTTAGAACCTCGCATATCGTAGACAATTTAGGCTAAAACGAATAACAGAAATAGTTATATTGCAAAATGTACCGTAGCCTATTTATTTATTTCGTTTTTGTAATGTTGACAATTTGAAGTTTGTTTATTTGTTGGTCTGTATAATTATTATGTAGCTTACTGCCACTTCCCATGTTTTGATTGCTTACTAGTGGACACGCCAAGAAGAAAGTGTTATCAAAAGGTCCATATTTTTGAATTTGGGAACCCCCCCTTGAAAATGTCTGGCTACGGGCCTGAGTTGAAACCAACAAGAGCTTGATCGGAAGCTGAGTCAATGCTAAAGTAGCCTACAACTAGCAGTTTTAAGTTGGTGACTGCTTTGCATTAGCCTATATGGATTACGGTCCTAAACAAGATTCACTGATGAATTTAATGAAATTAAAGGAAGGTGTAATCTAAGTAAGAGCTGAGAAGAGTAGGCTACTGCTCGCAAGCTAAAGTTGCAGTGGCGATTATAAATTTAAAAGAAAATGATTTTCTTTTCCTGAGGACAGAACGCTTTTAGGCTATAACTCCACTTAACTAGCTGAATCATTCGAAGAAAATGTATTTTACCGTACATTGCAAAGAATTCGATAGTTGTTGGAATTGACAAGTGTATCAACAAACTCAAACATATCGTCGATGAGTTTGAAGTTCCATGACAATTTCATCGTATGGTTGTTGTGCAGTTGTGGGCATGTGGGACAAATTTAAACCATTTGTAGGCTACAACAATGATATTTTTCAAGACATTTCGGATGAGTTGATACTTTTGACAGAAAGCCACACAGCAAACTTCACCTGCAAACCAGAACGAACCACCCCATAATCAATACCGTACAAGAAATCATTGATTGCAACTTTCGAAAGGTTTTTTCCAAATAGTTTTGTTATGATTTTTTTTGTGTTCCGGTAGCTACCTCCAACGGTTGCGCTTTGAGAACGTGGTTTTAGCAATTACTGAAATTTGTAAAGAATTGTTTGCGCTCCAGTAGGCCTATGACTCAAAACCATGTCACCAACGGAGTAAGGCAGGGAGGGGTTTTAAGTCCTTACCTGTTTTCTTTGTATATAGATGACTTATCGACTGAACTGAATTCCCTAGATGTCGGATGTAATAGCCTACTGGTTCATCTCACTTGAATCACCTAATGTTTGCAGATGACTTGTGTGTATTTAGTCCAAGTGCCAAAGGTACCCAAAAACTCATTGATGTGTGTGAATCCTATGCTTTTAGACATGACATTATTTTCAACTGTAACAAAACTGTTGGATTGGTCCATCAATGTCACAAATTTAAAGTTTAGACTTCCCCATGCATGCGGCTGTACAATACACAAATTAAATTTGTTGGACAAGTGAAATATTTAGGTATACTGATTGATGATACCATCAGTGATGACGCAGATATTAAAAGGCAAGTGCGATCTCTTTATGTCGCTGCCAATCAGCTTAGGTCCAAGTTTGGAAATTGCTCTACCGAAGTTAAAAATGTAATGTACCAATCATATTGTATGCCAATGTATGGTTCGCAACTATGGTGTAACTATAAAACTTCTACTTTAAATCGCATACGAGTTGCTTACAATGACTCGTACAGAATTATCCACAGTTTGTCGAGATGCGACAGTGCTAGAGTGTATCAGGTAGCCTACAGAACGACGTGTTAACATTTGATGCTCTATTAAGAAAAAATTGCTATGCATTTGTAGAACGTTGCAAAAGATCAATTAATCCACTGTTGCGCAATGTTATGTCTTCTGATTACTACTTTAATTCTACATTTTATATTCACTACAACAGTATCTTGTACGTTGTTTGATGTAGCCTGCTTGATGTTGTGTTAGTCTGATATTTTGTGTGATGACTGTTAAAAATTTGAATTCTATGGACTTTGAGTCTGATTGCAAATAAATAAATAAATAAAAAATAAAATAAAAGCCTAACTATAGGGCCTACATGTGAAGAGAGGGGCGTTCTTCCCGGCTATCAGCACAAGGCTGAGCAGAGGCAAAATTAAATAATTAATTTTGCCTCTGCCCTGGCGCCTGCTGGTTTTGTTGGCTCTTTCTTTGTTTCCACAAAGATAAGAGTTAAACTGACTGGTAAAGCGGTGGTCGAATCTCTCGAGCTCTGACGGCCCAAAGAGCTCAGCAACTTATGGCCATGATGAATATCGCCAAGCACACCATCATACAAAAGAAGATATCTCTGGACATAGGCGACACATATATACAGGACACAAAACGGTCCACCATTCAAGCCCTGTGGGTGATCATGACAAAACCAAAAAACACAACACAAAAGCATAACATTCCTTTGTCATCTGACATTTCTACTCCTTCTAAACCTCCTCCTACGGTCAGAAGAAAGAATAACCAGTCGAGACCCTCTCTTCAACCGCCCTCTCAGTCGTCCTCGGTGGTAGGGATGACTGATTGCAGCGGTGGATCTCACTAGCACAGTACGGTCGTAGATCATCTTTGAAGAAGTTTAGACAGCCAAGGGCGTAACAACCCACCTTTAACCCGTCCCTCTCACTCATCTACAACGGCCTGATGCCGGAAGAGTGATTGCAGCGGGAGATCTTTAACCGTCCCTCTCCGTTGTCCCACTCGCTCTGGGATGACAGGATTGCAGCGGCCCATTCCAAGACGACTCTGGGGTCAGCGAAAGCTACCCTCTCTCTGGCCGCTCCTCTCTGGCATCTCCGCCAAATGAGGTGTCAGACTGCAGTGGCCCGTTTCCTCCAAACAGGTGCCCTTCTTGAAGCGGGCAACAAGAAGATACACACACACAAACAAACTCAAATAAAATTAAAATTAACTCTCTACCAAAACGCGCTAGTTCTTGAGCTTGACCCGCCATCTCCATAGACTGCTCCAAGATCAGCAAGAGGAAAGTTGAGACAGGCAGATCAGCTTGAGGCAGCCACTAACCAAACATTTACATCCACAGATTACCATCTACCGCGGTGGGTCCCTTCGGTCGTAGTGAGTCCCTCGCCTCCCTGGTAGGTATCTTCCATGTAAGTATGGTGTGCCTGCTGAGTGTTTGGGTGTGTGGACGGCTCCCGGAGCGGACGCACTAATGATGAGACAGGAAACAAATCCATTCCATATGGACAATTTGTAAACCTGCAAGATGTAGTGGTATCCATCTTGAACTCTGAGCGTTGCGCAAAGAAAAAAAAAAAAAAAAAAAAAATGGGGTAGCAGAGGTGGCTAGAAAAGTGGCTTCCCTCTCAATCAAAGGATCCTTCCGCGTCTGGAAAGCTTGGAACGCCGGGCTCACTTGTGGAGGGGCTACGTCATAGAAAAGACGACTTCAGCGATCAGAAACTTATTCCCCAATAACAGAAACGTTGCAGTAAGTATCCGAGCGCGCAAGACAGCAAACCGTTTAGACGCCATAACCTTATATCAATTGTCTTAAAATTCATCACCTTATATCATCAACTTATGTCTATAAACCAGTGTCATCTTTTTTTATAACGCTCCAGTCTCATCAAACCCAAGCATTCAAAAATGAACAAAGGAAAGGAATAAAATGTCTAATGTACATTGTTTAACAGCAATTAAGTAACTTCAATCATCACTATATCTCTATGTAGGCTATTAATCAATCAATTGTTTCGAATTATCTTACGCTGCCTTCGCCTTGTAACGCTGTTCTTGCCCGCTCGGATCAACCTCGCTCTGCTTTCAACGCATTGATCAACACGATCCCCTGATCAACTCGATGCAGCCTCAAAATTTCTACCCCAATTTTCTACTTTTTCCTGGTAATGTAGCCTATCAGTGCCTCTAGTTTCAATCGCTAGCCTCCCCGACCCAGCTGGGCGAACCTGCGTCAACGTCTGGCCAGTGCACATCCGTGCTCGCCGAATCAAAGCTTACTCTTCTCCAGTGAGTATGTATTACAATCCCACCTATATTTTTTGTTTCTATTGATTAATCGAGCCTCTGCTCCACATTTTTATTTGAATTTTGTTTGCCACGAGAACCAAATTATCCTTAAATAGTTGACTCTCTTCCTCGTGGTAGACCCCAATTTTATCCGCTCTGCCTACTGGCAGACCGGGTATAAGAGTCAAGTACCTGCGCCGAGGTCGCGTGAGGGAGACGTGGGCGCCGCCCGGCGGTCAATTACTGCCGGTTCCAGCGTCCACACGCGACAGGTCGCCCGGCCCGTCGCAGGCCATCTTTCTGGGCAATGCAGAAAGAGCCTGTCTCCCTGGCCCGCTCCGCCATTCTAAATTTGCGGACGGGTCATGTAACGTTTTCGATCCACACTCTCCCTCCACAGGTACCTCGACTCCCCAGCCTGGCCCCCGCGACCTAAGCTGGTGGACTTACCCCTCCGGGTGCATCGTCACCCCTAAATCACGCCGCTCCCCGCCGCCGCGGGGTGTGGCAGGCCGGTTTTCTAAAGTCTTCGACCTGGCTATGTTTGTTTGTGCTCTCTCGCCGTGTCAATTATTTGTACCCGTGCGCTGTTGATGCAAATAAAACAGTTTAACACTAGTGGTGCAATACTGACGAGCCCAGCCTCATGGGCGAAACACAGTGTCTATCGCTGTCAATTCTTGCTACAAATCGGCTGCCAAGAAACATATAGGGCCTACATGTTGTGCATCAATTCAGACGTCGCAAAATTTTATCATTTGATGCTGTGATCCGCAACTTTGCATTGCAAAAAGTCCAGAAAGGGTTGAATTAAATCAGGGATGTCCAAAGTCCGGCCCGCGGGCCAACTCCGGCCCACGAGACGTTTTTGTATTGCACGCGCCTGTTGTTGTACAATGTGTTAGCGTATTTTTGGCCTGCAGACACACAAAAATCATATAAATTCAACTTGCAGCTTTCAGAAAAATTATTGTGGCTGTTGGCTCGCGAACATTCATTATCAAATCTGGCTCGCGTGGGAAAAAGTTTGGACACTCCTGAATTAAATGCTTGGTTGAACTATTTTCGTTGCCTGTAAGCCTATTGTGTGTTTACAAAGCTTTCTAGACAAAATAGTTACCCTCAATGGCATTTTTGCTGCAAGTGTAATCCAGTGATTATTATTGATGATTTTTACATTGAACGAAGTTCTTTTCATGGTGACACGAACATGCAACGCAAGATACAAATTAGTTGTATATTTGCTAAAAAATATTATGGGGCCCATTTTTCGTATTGTTTCCCGACCAGTGCTGAATTCTCTCGGAGGCCCTGTTCCCAGGACGTGGAATTAAGACGGATTGAAAGATGAATTAGCCTACCTCAGTTTTCAGAATTTGTAAAGCATATTGCTATTGATCGCTTCTCTCCAGAACTCAACTATTTCACTTTGATTAAATAAAACGATATGGACACCACGTTTCCTAACATAACAATTGCCAAATTTGCAGAGATCAAAATGCGTCGAAAAGACCTTTGAATGATATTGTTGAAGTTTTATATTTCTCCTTGCAATTAAAACATTGCATTAGAGTTTTGTTGTTGTAGAATGAAAATCAAATCTATAGGCTAAAACATTTAATTACTTTCCAGTCATTATCTGTATTCTGTCCATCAAATCAATCTGCTACAGGCCCTGCACTTGGTTAATCCAGCACTGATGAACCTATCACCCCCTTGTTTACAAATGCCAGAACGTAAATCTTCTCGCTCTATAACTAAACCAACAAGATTTAATGACTATGTTCTCACATAAACATATTTACTGTAGGCTATGTGGTAATATTGTGTGGTTTTGTTTTTACGTGTACCGGTATTGGAGAAACCTACCACATAGCCTACTAACAATTTTCTTATTTGTTTATGTCTTACTCTTACTTCATACTTGCATATCGTCGAAATAGTAATAGCCTGATCTGATGTTCTATGTACATACCGTTTGTGTCACCAATTGTTTCGTAATTGAGTCGCCACTAAAGTGCAGCTGTAGCAGTTCATAAAAGCTCATTCATGTTCTTGTTTTACAATGTTAAAGCTGCATTAATTAACTATGTGAATGTGATCTGTACCGCAACTTAAAGTTTTAAAAAAAAGGAGGGATGTAGTGTTTCGTCATAGAACCATTGTTACGTTTCACTATCGTTTTGTAATACGTGCGACTGTTACGAGACTAGGGACATGAGATAGATTAGCTGAGAGAAAGCACAATAAAGTGGTCTGTGTGTAATCTATTGAAGTGTGGTGTATCTGAGTTAATCAAACGGAAATACAACACTATTGTCAGACGTAATAAAAGCCTTCGTATCCCCTTCTTTAGATATCCCTGAGCCCTGATTGTAGCGTATGTGAATTTGGTTGCTTCTTTATTCTGAAGAACGCAGTTCTCTCAAGAATGAAGATAGCTAGGTTGTGCAATAGCAGTAACTGTAGGCTGAGCTTTGTTGAAGTTTATTTTCGTTGAATCCATTACCGGTACCCATTAATTAAGAAACCTTCGATTTTGCAGCGGTTTGCCTATTTGGCAATTTTCTAGGTGATTTGGCATTTTTTCACTAGTTGTTTGGTATTTTTTTGACAAGTGAACCTGGCAACTCTGGTCTGTTGCATGGATGGGATAATCAAAATGGTAACGCCTAGAACATCACACAACTAAGGCGAAAGAGCTATGTCCATAGAGTCCTGTCTTTGTCATGAGTTACCAAGGGGGGGTGGGGGGGACTTATATAACAGTCCCAGGTATACAAGTTCTCTCATTTTCGCAAAACATCATTTTTTCCGGATTAGTTTTCTTTTTTCAATTTCTCTTTCGCCTGAGTTGTGTGATGTTCTAAATTTTTCCAATCAAAATAGCCTATGTTGAAAATATTATACGGTATTTTGTTGGGGAATTTTTCTTCTAAGGTGTTGGGCAACGCAGGAAAAGTGATCATTCAACTTCAAGTGATTTGCAATAGCTAATTTGTCAGTGACTGTACTAACTATCATTTATTTTGATGCCATGGTTAGATTTAGACTGGGATTTACGGTACCTAATAGATTGTTGATTGTTTGCCAAGCAGCTTGAACAGGTATTAAAGTAAAGTTTCTTGCTTAGGTGTACCATAGTTTTTTAAGTCTAAACAGTTTTATTTAATATAATATATACCGGTACTTTTTATACAAACACTACTTTCTTTGTAATGGTTGGTTTTGAATCTTTATCTTCAGACTGACAAGCACCTTGACTTAGATACCGCATGTTTTTTTCGGTGCCTCCGTGGTGTAGTTTCCATATAAAAAAAGCTATTTGTTACTCTCCTGATGTGTACATTGAATATGAATGTGGAGCTATGCCGAAATAAACTTGATTAATGATTGATTGATTGATTGGCATAAAGTTTCTGATTGTTGAAGTGTTGTTGTAGGGAATTATTCCATTCACTAGGTGACGCTGAATGGAGAGCACTTTTTAATGTGCGTTGCTCAAGCTCACACCCTCAGAGTAGAACAGGTGCCGGTTGATCTTGAAGCTTTTTCATTCCAGAAGTTATGTACCGGTACTAACCAACTGAGCTTTGTAGGCGGACTAGTGTAACATAACATAGTAACATGTAACTGAGGGCTTTCCAATGTTTGCATAATTCATAGCTTACCGTACCGCAATTGAGATGTGGTCCTAGTAGTATTCCACACCTACTTTCATTAGGCCTATATCTGTTTGCACATTGAACCATAGGCCTATTTGATCTAAAACTGTTGCATTGGTGTTAGTTACCGTATTCTGGTAAATTTATTAATTTATAGGTAAAAAGAATTTGCAAACAATAAGTCCGTAAAATTGTCTATATCAGGGGTCACCAACTAGTGGCCCACGGGCCACATGCGGCCCGCGGAAGGTATCAGCGTACAAGTATAACCAAAAATACTTTTCTTGAGGAGTTAAAGAGCAAGAAGGCAAAATATACTTTCCGGGAAGCATATTTTCGCTTTGCATACGATTCCACCGACCGACCAATCTGATTATTATAGTTGTAGGTGGGGGTTGGTTAAAGTTATTCCAATGCGATGTCCAGCCACACTGTCCCAGTGGTTGATTAAAACATCTGTTTTCGAATTTTGAAATGGCAGTGGCTATTTGACCGGCTCCGGTCTTTGAATCTGAAACACTATTTGACCGGTCATGACGTCACTACATAAGTACTTTTTTCTTTCAAAGCAAAAGACGATAAGCGCCTTAAGTTTTAAATTCAACACGTTTCCTTCAACTGAGTCCGTGGCGCATACGTATCGTCTCGGGCTGCCATTCTAGAGGGAATGAGTTCGATACTATCCGGAAGCGTTCTTTTTTTTTTTTTTTCACTATAAAAGGATACAAACTGATATGAATGAATCAACAAATGAATAAAAAAGTTTCAAAACGAATTAAAAAAGTTTTTTCTAGTCTTTATTTTGAACAAATTCCTTTCATTTCTTAGCACAAATTCTCTGAAAAAATCACACCTTCTAATAGGCTTTAAGATTACGTTTCGCTGAAGTCCGAAGTTAAAAATTAAATCCAGTCTCATTGTCGCACAACAATCAGTCAAGTTTCAAATCATCATCTCAACCAACCCTTCAAGACAACTTTCCACTTTACTACGCTACGCTGAAGAGGTCGAGAGATCGAAACACTGGCCTTTGTTCGTAGTTGCTTTTCATAATGTCTTTTTAGACATTCTTTTTGGGTCAATAATGTCTTTTTAGGTATTACTTTTAAAGAAATAAAAAGGAGTCAAAAGGCATGTAAATTTCACTCTGTGTGGAGCTACATGTACTTGAGAGGTTAACTGTTATTCTTTTATTCACAAATTAAAAAAACTTAAATTTATTACTCACATTTGGAAAGATTTAAAAAAATGGGCTGTAGGCTACTCAAATTAAAAATTGACCACAAAAATGCACTTTGGGTCAAAATTTAGTTAAAAAAAAAAGAACGCTTCCGGATAGTATCGAACTCATTCCCTCTAGAATGGCAGCCCGAGACGTTACGTATGCGCGACGGACTCAGTTGAAGAAATCGTGTTGAATTTAAAACTTAAGGCGCTTATCGTCTTTTGCTTTAAAAGAAAAAAGTGCTTATGTAGTGACGTCATGACCGGTCAAATAGTGTTTCAGATTCAAAGACCGGAGCCGGTCAAATAGCCACTGCCTTTTGAAATTGTCTGTGAGCATAGGGTTGCTTATTTTAAGTTTGCAAATGTCATATAAATTGTAAACACTAGTATGCGTTTCACCGTTATTGTGTTTCTCAAGCAGTGTTCTCTTTATGCAAGTTTTTGTTGGCAAAATAGGTCGGTGTGCCAACTCAATTTATCATAAATTGGCAAAATATTAGGTTATATATAAATTTAAAGACTTTTTCTGAATGTATTATGAAAATATTTAGCTTAGTACTGCAAAATGTTTTTTTTTTAAGAAATATGGAAGACGGTTTTATAGACTTTCAAAAAGAATGAAAAACCAACTCATTGCTTTTTTAGAGGGAAGACTGTTCATGAATTACGATAGAATTACGAGTTTTCGGTGATTTCCACAAGCATTTGTTTTATGGTGCGTGGTTTCTTTTTCCTTGTTATTGTAGCCTATTTTTTGCTGATATGTTTGCAGGTCACTATTGTTTGCTGTATTGCGATGTATCAAACATTTCCTTATTTACTGAAATTGTTAATTGCAAGATATATCTTTTGTAAAGCTAAGTGGCAACACCACTCTTGCTTGGCAATGAATATTCTGATGAAACCGTTCGCCTCGCTATAAGCGCGCAAAACAAGAGGCCTCATTTATTAGGCATTGTTAAAAAAGTCAAAAGTGTTGTAAAAGGAGCTTGGCCTGGCAGTAGCGCTGTTCGATTAATTTTGTTGCT
Organism: Aplidium turbinatum; assembly: GCF_918807975.1. Lineage (NCBI taxonomy): Eukaryota > Metazoa > Chordata > Ascidiacea > Aplousobranchia > Polyclinidae > Aplidium > Aplidium turbinatum. The sequence continues at coordinate 20,655,308 of NC_137473.1, read as the reverse complement.
GCGGTATTCTAACATAAATATGAACAGCATGTATATAACGCTGCATAGGGGAGACCGGGGCAATATGAACCACAAAAATTCGGGATGCTCTCATTCGCCCTCTAATTGATGTAGAATTATGAAATTTTCAGGTTGCATAGTCTTTAACATTATCTATAAAATATCACAAGCACAATTCACTTACTTCTCCAAAATTTGAATTATTACAGTTTTTCATGAAAAAATGGCCTGGGGTATTATGAACCTTGCCGGGGCATTATGCACCAATATAAACAACTTTCCATAAAATGCTTCAAAGCAGTGATTGTCAACCTGGAAGTTAGTAGAGTGGGGTTAAGAAGATTTTTAGGAAGTTTTTGCCTTTCAGGTCTGACTATTTGCATTATTTGAATAGGAAAAGCTGAAGTTATGAGGTTTCAATGCAGCCAGCAAGTCTTCACTTGCATAGTAATCTACACAACTGGTCTCCTAACAACAATGGTTGTGTGGTTGCATGCAAAAACTTAGCAATGGATTCAGACAAAAAACTCATGACCAACCACTAGTAAAGAAAGCTAGCACACAAAATTTATTTTTACATTTTTTAAAGACATGCACATTATGAAATCACAACAGTTCACTTAGTCACATAGGTTAATGTTCGGTTTACTTAATCAGTTAACTTCATGTTCAGTGTTGAAGTGGCATTCAAATCGGATTGAGCCAAATGTTCTGGTTGTCTGCTCTGTGTAGGTGGGATAAGGGAGAACCTGCTTAATTTGGTTAGTTTCTACATATTTCACATCACCAGATGGGGGCTTTTTGAAAGTGAATTTTCACTTTTGCGGTAAAAACCATCTGGTTCATAATACCCCGGCTAGAGTGTTCTTATTCAAGCTATTGCCTAACAAAACGAAATCAACATAAAGCTTAAAATCAGTTTGCATCAGTATTTCATACATATAACCTATCCCTGAATAAAAATTTAGATTTCTAGAGTCCCTGTACTAACCATGCCAGGCCTACCAAAATGGAAAACTGAATTTACTTTTGACCTCTAAAACTACATTTTTCCAATTCTACTGAGAACAAAGAAGTGCTGACCAAAAATGATGGTACCATAAAAGCATGGTGATCCTGTGACTAAAATATGCAAATGAGATCTTAGGATTTCCAACAGTTTTCCAGAAAATGGCCTGGTTCATAATACCCCGTGGTTCGTAATACCCCGGTCTCCCCTACTAGGTATGAAATTCGTTCTTTTCTAGCATAAGAGTCAACCTACCTAACTTTTTATTTGTGTGGCTCGCCACAGCTCTCTATAGTGCCAAAGTGGCCCGCATGCAAAAAAGGCTGGTGACCCCTGGTTTATATTGATGTTTTCATAGTTTAATAAATTATAGGCAGTGGCTATTTGACCGGCTCCGGTTTTTAAATCTGAAACACTATTTAACCGGTCGTGACATCACTATATGGGCACTTTTTTCTTTTTCAAAGCAAAAGACGACAAGAGAAAAAAAAAGTGCTTGTAAGTTTTAAATTTGTCAAATTTTTTAATCAACTGGGTCAGTGGCGCGTACGATAGTCCTTCGGCTGGTGTTCCAAAGGGAATGAATTCGATACTTCCCGAAAGCGTTCTTTTCTTTTTTAACCTAACAGAGGTCTAGAAAATGTAGAAACGACAAAACGCGGGCGTTATAGCGTGCATGATACCAAAGCTGGACAATCAGTTTAAAATATGGCACGGCCGTAACACCTAAAAATTTTATGAATTTAGACTTTTTTTTTACTCATATTAATTGTTGAAGAAAAAAAACTCACTAGCCTTTTTTTCTCTTTGTTCTCAATTTATGAAAATTTTATTAAAGGTGTTACGACCGTGCCATATTTTGAACTGATCGTCCTGCTTTGGTATCATGCACGCTAGCCGATAACGCCCACTGGTATCCCCAAGGGTATGAGTTAGATACTACCCAGAAGCATTGTACTTCAAACTAAATTGCCTGCTAAAAAACACTGCCTAAAAGTAAACTTGACATTGATGAAACTATTTTTTTAAAGAAGTAGGCTATTGTATATAAGTTTTGACAGCCACCAAAGTAACTTGTTGAGAGCAAAAATGTAATGCGTTGTTTGGCAAACATGATCACATCCTCTTATGACGAACGGAAACTCACAGAGATTCTCAGAGATTACTCAGAAAGATTAAATTACTCGGAGAGATTCTCAAATTCCAACAAATTAAAAAACTCTAACTTAATTACTCATATTTGAAAATTGACATAAAAAATTAGGCTGTAGGCTATTCAAATTCAAACTTTACCACAAAAAGAAAAAAAAAGAACGTTTCTAAGTTCTAGGTAGTATCGAACTCAACACCAGCCGGAGAACTATCGTACGCAGGATTTGACCTTAACTTTTTTTCGCACTGGCCAACCGGACCAGTGGCTCACCATTTGTACTGGTCCGCACAAGATCGCACTGGTCCGTCCTGTTTACTGGTATAAACAAGATTGTCGTGGAAAGCATGAGGCCAACCCAGGGAAAACCACCTTAAAACGACAATAATGAATGGTGGCAATAACATGGAAATATACAATGGCAATAACAGTAACAACAGTTTTTCTAGGCAAGACATTCAATCTACGACTCTACGTTGAGTCTTCAATCTACTTGGGGCTCTTCTTCAATTTCTGAATCCGATGATGGGTCATAATCGGAATCTGATGTGTGTTTGTCTGGGGTCTGCTACTATTCGGTGAGTCCGATTCGGTGAGTTCGATTCGGTGAGTCTGATTCGGTGAGTTACTAACTTCTAACCCCTAACCCAAACCCTTAACCCCTAACCCTAAAACGGCAATGATAATTAGGCTATGGTACCCGATAATTTAAAAAAAAAATTGAAAAAATCCCCCGTTAAGGGATTGGACTCACCGAATCGGACTAACCGAATCGGACTCACCGAATCGGACTAACCGAATCGGACTCACCGAATCGGACTCACCGAAACGGGCCATTCCGGTTTGTCTGGCCTTGTAAACACATAGCCAGTGTCGGGCCTTCTTGACCTCACAGATGAATCGTTTGCCAGCCATAGATGGGATGCAACCTAGTTTGTAGCCTACCCTAAACAGTTCGTACCCTGAAAAGATTGAGAGAAAAAATTTAAAAAAGCCGAAGTCGTTGATTGCAGTTTCCGCAAACAAACAAAAACTCTTAGGATCATTACCGAAAATTTTAAAATGTTTGGGGAAACTGCGTAAAAATAGTTCTATTTTTTTCACTCAATCTTTTCAGTTTGTTTGTTTGCGGAAACTCTGATCAGCAACTTTGGCTTTTTTAATTTTTTTCTCTTGGTCGTTTCCTAACCCTAACCCCTTTTAAAATGTTTGCGGAAGCTGCGATCAGCGACTTCGGCAAACTCTTAGGATCATTACCAGAAATTTTAAAATGTTTGCGGAAACTGCGGAAAAACGGAAACTACGATCAGCGACTTCAGCTTTGTTCTATTTTTTTTACCGGAAATTTTATTCAATTTTTTTCATTACCGGAAATTTTAAAATGTTTGCGGAAAAACGGAAACTGCAATCAGTGGCTTCAGCTTTGTTCTATTTCACGATCTTTTCAGTTTGTTTGTTTGCGTAAACTCTGATCAGCAACTTCGGCTATTTTTAATTTTTTCTTCTCGATCTTTTTCTAACCCTAACCCACAACGGATGCAACCTAGTTTGTAGCCTGAACAATTCGGGTCTGCTACTATTCGGTGAGTTCCTAACCTCTAACCCCTAACCCTAAAACGGCAATGATAATTAGGCTACGGTACCCGGCATAGGCGTCGATTTTTTCTTAGAAAAGAGGAATTCTGGGTGGGCGAGAGCTTTCAAACAGATTTCATTGAATGTGTTTTGTATATGTTTGCAAATTTGCAATGGTTCAGTCTTCGAAATTAGCATATTTTTACTTCGGCAAAAAAGTTGGAATTGCCTCGGCAATTGCTGTGAACAGTTAGAAGGAAAAGATTGTACTAAAACATGTCGGTTTATAAACATGTCGGTTTAAAACATGTCGATTCTATTTGAATAAGCTTAACTGAACATGATCTAGCTTCTAGCTGATCGAAATCGATATTTAGCTACTGTATATATGATTGAACTGACCAGAGGTGGGCACCCGCTACTTTTAAAGTAGCGCGCTACCCGCTACCGCTACTTGGGCCAAAGTAGCGCGCGCTACCGCTACACGCTACCAATTTACAAAAGTAGCGCGCTACCCGCTACCGATACTCGGGCCAAAGTAGCGCGCGCTACCGCTACTTCTTCCGCTACTTTTGTCTAAAATGACACTAGGAAACACTCAAGTCCCTATAGTGACACAAAAATGACCTTGAAAACGAGTGTTATCATTCGTTTACGCTGTCATTTTAACGTCGTTATAGAAAACACATTCCAAGGGAAATTTATTGTTACACAACTTTCAAAAACACGAGCATTTCAAAATAAGAGTCACCAAGTCCTGCCCGCTTTTTTGGACCCTAAGTCCAGCACATCACTAAGTCCAGCACATCTTTTCCAACAGAGAAAAGTCTCTCCACCGCAGCACTGGAAGGAATGGGGGTGTTGTATTTAATGAACAGATGTATTAACTCGGTATTCGAAAAGCTCAAGGACTTGCTCTTGTCCGAAAAAAAGGCGTCCATAATTGCTGCTTCCTTCTGCACCGACGTTTCACGGGATGGCGCAAACACTGCAAAAAATACATCCTCGGAGTCATGACTGATGTTGGTGTCACTCTTCTCGGTATCAACCTGGCTTGATGTCTCCCGCAACAGTCGAATTACATCTGTCTTAACTTTTTCTCGCAGTGCGTCAGCATCATCCGTGGAAACGTAGTGCAGAAATTGTAGCCACGACGTCTTGAAGGAGGGATGAAGACATGATGCCATAACGCATTTCATGTTGTTGAAGCACTTGTTGAATCGTTTCTTCACCCCTTCAAGGACTTTCACTTTCAACTCCTCACAGGTCACAAGATCACTAATCTCGGTCAACTTCTTCCCGAAAATTGTGATAGTTGGAAGCAAGACTCCGTAATATGCCTTGGACTCGCCCTGGAGAATGTCTAAAGCCTAGCAGATAGGCTTCATCACACGGAGATATTCGCCGAAGAAGTTGACGTCAGCTAGAAAAGACCGAAACTTTGCAACCAAGCCGATTATATAGCTGCTTGACCACGCCAGTATTGCAAAAAAAACAAGCATTTTTTTCAATTTAATTTAAAAAGTAGCGGGTAGCGGGAGTGCGACTGAACAAAAGTAGCGCCTCTCCAGCTACCGCTACTTTGGAAAAAAATAGCGCCGCTACTCCAACTAAAAAGTAGCGCTGCTACCGCTACTTTTACCAAAAAAGTAGCGCCGCTACAAAAGTAGCGCGCTACTGCTCACCTCTGGAACTGACTCATGTGAGAATAAATTTCTTTGCATTACAAGACATGTAACCGAGTCGTTCATATCAAGCATTGTTGTGAACTTGTGGGTTTGACACCTGTCAGAAGATACTTCATTTTTTTGATACTAAAACATGTAAAACGAGAAGCGAAAAATATACTAGAGTAGTCTATCACGCACGCACTTTTTGATTTGTTGTGATGTAATAATACCAAAAGTAGTGATAAACCGAACAACGCGATATGCACGCTGTTACGTAATTCACGTTAAAAAACTCACGGGGAGGAGGAAAGTAAGTTAATTTTGGGTTGATTCAACGTTTGAGTCAGCACAAATCGAATTAATTTTCCCGGCGGGTTATATTGCGTAATAACAATGCCCAATAAGAAGTTTACGTTTGTTTTACATTAATTCGACATCTAGCGATGTTGAAGTATCATAAAGTAACGTTAATTGCTCAACCAGGTACAGGTAACATATCAAGAGGCTCCCTGCGAGAAGATTGCCTCGATTTACGTAAGCTTATAAGCCAACATAATTTCGGCACAATTGGGACACTGCGAGCAGGGCTGCGATTTTTTCTTTCTTGTCAAACGACCAAAAATTCTGCGTTTGTTTGTCGAATAGTAATATGACGTCACAAGAGTCAAATTTTAAGCGTTTGGCCGCGAGTTACCGCACAAGTTGTGTGGTATCAGAGTCACTTACTTAAGTTTTTAATTGCACGCTGGTTGAGTGATTGCAAAGGAGTATCAAGCGCTAAGTTATGTACCTACCGGGCATGTATACAGCCCTCGAAATTAGCTTCCATCTACGACGGCAAAAACATTGCAGTCGCCAAATCAACAAACCTTGGATTGCGGCAGCAATTGCCGTATGTTTTAATGTTTAATCAAACGAAATTTTATGCGCTTCTTCATCGCGTGTCACACGGCGGTAGCCCAGAGCATCACGCAAGCTATTTTATGGGCTGACAATGCTCTTGTGGACTGTAGAAAGTTTGCAACCTTATAAATACCGGCTTATTGTTACGCAAAGTTATTCTTTCATCGAATGCTTAGGCTATTGTTTACCGGTGTCGTTGCGAATATAAATCATGGTGAAAGAAGATACAGTTAAAAAGTGGAATTTACCTGCTATAGATTATCAAACAGAAGGAAAAGTTAGTGTGGTATTTTGCAAAATTTGTAAAGAATTTTATCACGGAAACAAATCGGAATTAGAAAAGCTACGGGGTCAAGTTAAAAAAGTAGGGTGTCCGACAAATTGTTTGTTCGTAAGCAATTGGTCGTAAAACAGTTGTTCGTACAATTAATTCTACGTAAAACAATTCTTCCTAAAGCATTTTTTCGTGCATGCAGTTAAAATTTGATGTATACGAAGAAATGCTTTAGGAAGAATTGTTTTACGGATTTCATTTTACGAAAAACAGTTTACGAACAATTGTTTTACGAACAATTGCTTACAAACAATTGCTTACGAACAACTTGCCTATAACCAAAAAGTAGTACGAAATTCGATAAATGGTTCTTTGGCAGTAAAGTAATGCTTCCGATCATATGGCATCGCGCGTTCATGAACAGGCAGTTTTGCGTCTTCAAGTATTCCAGTGACGACGCGACAACCTCATCCTCCGATGATTCCTATTCTGACAGCTAGTTCTTTATCAAACAGACTCGTGTTTGCTAGCAGTATCCCAATTGTGCCGAAATTATGTTAGTGTAAACGTAAATCGAGGCAATCATCTCGCAGTGAGCTATTAATTTGTTACCGGTACCTGGTTGAACAATTAACGTTATTTTATGATAATTCAACGTCGCTAGATGTCGAATTAATGTAAAACAAACGTAAATTTCTTCTTGAGCATTGTTACGCATGCAGCAAAATTTGTTATTTTTGCATTGACTTCACGTCTGTAGACGTTGAATCAATGTAAAAATGATGATTTTTTGCTGTCTGGGTACGCAATATAACCCGCCAGGAAAATTAAATCGATTTGTGCTGACTCGAACGTTGAATCAACCCAAAATTAACTTACTTTTTCCCCCCTGAGTTATTTAACATAAATTAACGTAACAGCGTGCGTATCGCTACTTTTGGTATTACTACATCACAACAAATCAAACAGTGCGGTCGTGATAGACTACGCCTACGGTACTCTAGTATATTTTTCGCATCTCGTTTTTTTTTCGATTCAACGTCTGCAGACGTTGAATCAATGCAAAAACGACGGGTTTTGCTAGCTGGGTTGGGTGCTTTTGTGAATGCAAGTGCAAAATCGCCAATTACGTAGTCACAGAAACCCTTTTAGTGGAAGGAAGTCGAGTTGCAACCGTGCTTATCTGTCGACTATTCTTTATTCATATTGCAAAACATTTCTCCAATCTTGGAACAAGTGCATAAGTCAGACATAAATACAAACTTGCATAGACGTTGACAACTAAAAGTAGTCTACTTAGGTTATAAAAGAAAGTTAGAAACCCGTTGTGTCGAATAGCACGGTAGGCACTTTAACATTACCCACTCGTCGAAAAAGCGTACTCGCCATTCAGCTGATTTCAGTCATGTGACTCGACACGTGATATTCTGATCGAAAAATTTTGATACAAAGAAATTTAACTGAATGCTTCGCCACAACCAGCGTTGCCTAATGGTTAGGGCAGAGGGGTAGTAATTTCGATTTTGTGGGTTCGATTCCCACCCTCTGCTGATACTATTTTTTCTTCTGCAACTGAATTGAGTGGAAGAAGGATCTTAATGACTGCAATCAATGGAGTTTATAAGGAAAATTGTGACTAAAACACAAAGCAATTTCACATTGAAAAGCAGGCACTCTTCGACGAGTGGGTAATGTTAAAGTGCCTACCGAATAGCACGAAACGTGTGTGGCGAAATGTTTGATGGCAGGCGTTAGAACTTCGTTCAAAGCATTTTCCCGCAGTGTTCAAAATGTTCTGGAAGAGAACTCCTTTCCATAAAAATAGCGGCTTTTTTCATCTGTATTTCTGAACATCTGGTCAGAAAGTAGGCTGTTTTCTACATGTGCAAAACTTTCATAGCAAGTATCCAACAGTCATTTTACCAGAGCAATATTGTTAATTGGCTCAAACGGCGAAATACAAACTGGCATAGATGTTGACAACTCAACGTAGCTTAGGTTATTTCATCTATAAAAGGAACCCGTTGTGTCGAATAGCACGAAACGTGTGTTGCGAAATGTTTGATGCCAGGCGTTGGAACTTCGATCAAAGCATTCTCCCGCAGTGTTCAAAATGGCGACGCTGAAGCCTTGGGAGTTTCTCGTGTGAAGCGTCGCTTTTAGACCTTGCTTTGAAGTACCTGGCGCAAGAAAGTTTACGTAAGTCAGCACTCTTATGATTGCATCACATGATGTCCCCCCCCCCCCCGATTGTTCCTCGACCTGACGACGTTTAGTCCTCTCTCAGTTTTTTTCATTTTATTTTCCTTTTTTTTTTTTTTCTGTAAGGTACAGCGTTTGTCAAATAGTGATGGCGCGTGTCGAGCAACCTCGTCACCGAAAAAACAAAAATTGCAGCCCTGACTGCGAGCAACACAAAGTCTGTGTGATGATCTAGTCAGAATCGGTATCATCAAATGCTGTATCAGCTGGACGAGATAATGGAAAGCGAGGCGCAACAAGGAGTAGATGCTTACAATAATTTGACGTCTACTGGAGTTTAATCAATGCAAATAGGGTGATATTTCTATGAAAGATTCTCCCAACTGGGCACCTGTCTAAGCGCCGGCGAAGTAGGAAGTAACCCAAATAAAACATCCAGCAACATTGAATCAACATCCTAGTCTGGTGTAGTCTAAGAAAATTAGTTTTTTATTGTAGTCTTGTGGTCCTTACAATTACAATCACCTCGGCAATTGCCGAAGGTAATTTCGAAGAGTGTGGTTAGTCTTTCTCACAAAGACTGCGTTTAGCGTCGCTGCAACAATTAAGCTTTAATAGACTGGATGTTTTCTTTCTTGCACCTTGCGATCTTATGAGCGCTGCTAAACTAAACAAACTTCTTTTATGTTTTCCTTTGTGACCTAAAAAGCGCGTGACTCGTGACCTGTTATCTTTAAAGTGGCGCCTTCGGATTTGCCGCATTTTGATTTGTAAAAGCGATTGTTTCAGTACGTCCCCTTAGTTTGTATCGGTTATTTTGTTGTCATGTTCATTATGATGTCATATTCATATTCCCTTACGCTGACCGGGAACTGAAGTTTGATTGTGATGTTACGAAAATAAGACCATTCCGAGAAAAGATCAAACGTGGCTTTCTCTCAATATGAATTGCCAGCGTGTGGCAGTTGCCTTACCAACAACAATGCAGTGAATACTGACTTTTTTTCAACGCAGCGTTGTTGCGGAATTGCTTTGTTCTGTCGGATACTTAGCGAGAGACATAGCGTAAAACAAGAAGTTGCGCTGCAGTTGGTTGGATAATCCAGCGTTTATGAAAAACGGAAATAATTGTAACAAACACTTCATAAGTGTCATGAAAACAGGGTGGGCGAAACATATTTTGCCCACCCGGCCCACCCTATTTCGACGCCTATGGTACCCGGTAATTTCAAAAAAAAGTGAAAAAATCACCGAATAGGGATCGGACTCACCAAAACGGACCATTCCGGAACAATTCGTACCCTGAAAAGATCAAGAAAAAAAATTAAAAAAAGCCGAAGTTGCTGATGGAAGTTTCCGCAAACAAACAACTGAAAAGATCGAGAGAAAAAATAGCACAAAGCCGAAGTCGCTGATTGCAGTTTCTGAAAACAAAAACTCTCAGAATCATTACTGGAAATTTTAAAATGTTTGCGGAAACTGCGGAAAAACAGAAACTGTGATCTGCGACTTAGGCTTTGTTCTATTTTTTTCACGATCTTTTCAGTTTGTTTGTTTGTTTGCGGAAACTCCAATCAGCGACTTTGGCTTTTTTGAATTTTTTCTTGATCTTTTCCTAACCCTTTTAAAATGTTTGCAGAAACTGCAATCAGCGGCTTCGACGTTATTTAACTTTTTCTCTCAATCTTTTCCTAACCCCTTTTAAAATGCTTGCAGAAACTGCGATCATCGACTTCGGTAAACTCTTAGGATCATTACCATAAATTTTAAAATGTTTGCGGAAACTGCGGAAAAACGGAAACTGCAATCAGCAACTTCGGCTTTGTTCTATTTTTTTCTATCGATCTTTTCAGTTGTTTGTTTGCGGAAACTTCCATCAGCAACTTTGGTCTTTTTTGAATTTTTTCACTTGATTTTTTCCTAACCTTAAACTCTAACCCTTTTAATATGTTTGCAGAAACTGCAATCAGCGACTTCGGCTTTTTTGAATTTTTTCTCTCAATCTTTTCCTAACCCTAACCCTTTTAAAATGTTTGCGAAAACTGCGATCAGCGACTTCGAAAAACTCTTATGATCATTACATGAAATTTTAAAATGTTTGTGGAAACTGCGGAAAAACGGAAACTGCAATCAGCGACTTCGGCTTTGTTCTATTTTTTTCTATTGATCTTTTCAGTTTGTGTGTTTGCGGAAACTCCGAACAGTGGCTTCAGCTTTTTTGAATTTTTTTCTCGATCTTTTCAGGGTACGAACTAGGTTGCACCCACCACAGCCCTTTTAAAATGTTTGCTAAAACTGCAATCAGCGACTTTGGCAAACTCTTAGGATCATTACTGAAAATTTTAAAATGTTTGCGGAAAAACGGAAACTCCGATCAGCGACTTCGGCTTTGTTCTATTTTTTTCTCTCGATCTTTTCAGTTTGTTTGTTTGCGGACACTGCGTTTTTCTCTCCATCTTTTCAGGGGAAAAGTTTTAAAATGTTTGCGGAATCAGCGACTTCAGTTTTTTTTAATTTTTTCTCTCGATCTTTTCAGGGTACGAACTAGGTTGCAACCCCATAGATGTATGGCAGGTTCAATAGTACCTAATTCCGTGCACGGACATTTTGCCGAAAGGACATTTTGCCGAAAGACATTTTGCCGAAAGGACATTTTGCCGATGGACATTTTGCCGAAAGGACTAAGGTTGTGAACGATAGACTAAAACACACTGTGGAGAATATCGATACATATAACACGAAAAGGAATTTCGGCAAAATGTCCATTCAGCAAAATGTCTTTCGGCAAAATGTCTTTCGGCAAAATGTCCTTTCGGCAAAATGTCCGGGTACCCCTAATTCGATATTCTTATTCAATGGTACCTAATTCAATATTAACAGTCAACAATCAGTATTAATTCAACCTATTTGTTAAGTTAATTTAATGCCTCATCACTCACATGCTCTCTAGCACAATCTTAACATTTTTATGCATCAAATCTCTTGAGAGTACTGTACTAGTGTACTAGGCTACCAGAGCTCACGTGTTGTTGCGATTATCCTTTTTCTTACGATTTAACACCGTCACGTGATGTTGCAATTGCTTTTTTCTTACGCTTGAACACGTGATGTTGCGATTGCCTTTTTCTTACGGTTTAACACTCACGGATCACATGTTTTGTTGTTTGAAGAGAAGTACACACTCTAAACGATCAAACAACATAATACAATGATATTTTCGCACTTGACAGTCGGACCAGTGCAAAACGATTCGTACTGGTCCGCGGGGAACTCACACTAGGGATTAACCAGAGGACCAGTGCTAAGGTGAACCCTGGTACGCGTCACTGACCCAGTTGATTAAAATTGTCGAATTTAGAACTTATATAGGCATTTTTTCTTCCCTTTTCGTCCTTTGCTTTAAAAGAGAAAAAGAAAAAAGTGCCTATATAGTGACGTCATGACCGGTAAAATTGTGTTTCAGATTCAAAGACCGGAGGCGGTCAAATAGCCACTGCTTAAATTATAAGAACAAAAAGTTTGAGTTAGTATCCAATGCAGGTGCTGGATAAATGCTACCACAGGTCACTTGTTCACCACCACTGAAAATATCAAGAAAGAGAGACTCAAATACCTTTTCTTTCATGATGGTTAGGTCATCACGCTTGGTGTACATACACGGGTCAAAAATACTTTTTTTGTTGTTTTTCACTGGGGACAGTTTTTTTCTATTCCATTTAAAGTGCCCCTGACAGGTTGGACCCAAGTATAGTAACTTTTCTAAGCATTTTCTAGCGCAGAATTATGCTTAGTGAACTTTTTAATCTTAACCTCGAAGCTCGACTGGTTAGGGCGAAATTTATACAAAACGACAGTTCCGCAGCGCCACCGCAGGCGAAACTCCATATTTCACTGCTCTGGGACGACTTTGGTGGTGTTACATCATCGTGGGTGGGCGTCGTTAGCGACGGATAAAACAAATGCTTTCTAGATGTAATTGGTGGATCACTGTTTGGTCGGAGTTGGTACAAGCGGTTGCTTTTTTCAAAGATTTATTGTTTTTAGCAGTTTAATAAAACTGTACTGGATATGTTCCTACAAAACCTAAAATATACTTGAAGTGAAAAATGAAGAAATCGTACGAATCATCATTCATATTTAATTCATCATCATTCATCACTATTCATAAATAAATAAAAGTTCTCTCTCTCTCATAATGTGCCTTCAGTTGGCCGTTGAAATCCGGTGTAACGGCCATCTCATCATCATCATAATCCATCGTCGGTTTGTTCCCCACTAGTGGGGGTGGCCGATTGTTTCCGCGCAGCAATTGTCTTAATCCCTTTTCTCCATTTCACCCTGTCCCTTGCATCTTCCTCCTTCAGTCCGACTTTTTTAAACTCATCCTTCACTTGTTGTTTCCACGTTCTTCTTGGACGACCGCGTTTCCTCTTCCCATCCACCTTTAGATCTAGTGCCTTTCTAATAAAACTTCCTTCCTCCCTCCTTATCACATGTCCATACGATCTTACTCCATTTGCCCTTGCCAGTTGGTCTATGGTCTTTCTCATCTCTAGCATATCCAACAATTCTTCAGTCCTTTTTTCCCTTCTCGTTTTCACCCCACACATTGCTCTCACCATTGACCTTTCCGTTCTTCTCAGGATTGCCAGTTCACTCTCTCTCAATACCCATGTCTCGCTACCATATAGCATTGCAGGCCGCACACAGCTCCGATTGACTTTTCCTTTCATCCTTAGTGAAAATTTTCTGCCATGCAACATTTCCCCACATTCCCTGAACTTTGCCCAGCCCAATCTTGCCCTTGTTGTCACCGCTGCTTCACATCCACCACTTCCATTTATCCGATCACCCAGATAACAGAAGTCTGTCACTGTTTCGATGCCATGGCAGAACTCATCATCATGGCCTTCCACTTCATTCCTTCCTTTACTGCATTTCCCACAAACAAAACACTTTGCCAATCTTGTTGCGGCTCTCTTGACATTAGCACATCTTGCATGTACCCACTTTCCACATTTCTTGCATTGAATTTCTCATCACTCTCTTGCCACATATTCCACAGGGATCTACTTTACTCTCAACAACTGTTCCTTCTGCTCCACTCACAATCACTTTTGTTTTTTCAAGATTCACTTTCATACCCTTGGTTTCAAATGCTTCTTTCCATTTCTCAAACTTTCTCTCCATTCCCTCCATACTATTACTTGTCAAGACCAGGTCGTCTGCATACAAAATTTCACTCAATAAGCCCTCCCTCACTCCTTCAGTTACAACGTCAACCACAATAGCAAATATCAGAGGTGACAAAACTGATCCCTGGTGTACACCAACCTTCACAGAAAACTCGTTTGAATAATTTGATCCAACTCTCACTTTTGTTCTTGCATCCTCATACATAGACATCACAGCTCTCACTAATACCTCCGGTATACCTCTTTTCCTCATTGCCCATTCCATCACTTTCCTTGGTACTCTGTCAAATGCCTTTTTTAAGTCGACGAAACACATATATAGTTTTCTCTGCTTCTCTCGGTATTCCTCCTGCATTCTTCTCAATATAAACAGAGCATCCACTGTACCTTTTCCTGGCATAAATCCAAACTGCATATCATTTAATTTCACCAATGTTCTTAACCTCTTTTCTAGTATTCGCTCCACAATTTTCATTCCATGCTCTAGTAGTTTTACACCTCTATATGCACTGCAACTTCTCACATCCCCTTTTCTCCTGAACAGTGGAACAACAATGGACTTGAAAATTGTTTCGGATTCGCCAAACAATGCATGACGGCCGCACAATCCGATTGTTGCTTCCGAGAGCACCACCTTGTAGTAATGTAGTATCCACTCCAATACATGCCTGTAGTGTAAGCGATTAATTACCGATACTGCCCGCAAGGAAATAAAATCACTTCGTTTAGTGTGCATTCTTTAGCGTTGAAGGTATTTTTAGCCTAATGTAGCATCCTTACTCTTTTGATAGGTCTCCGTTTTCTCCTTTCGGTTTATTGCTTTTTCTCCAGTTCTTCCTGTTCCTCATAAAAAAAATCCTCAGAACTGCAGGATGTAAGTGTGCCTCAAAATTGGTCAACTTGGTAACACAGCTAGATGCGTCTTTCTTCAAAAGTTCTTTCGTCTGTGGCACTTCATGGCAACATACACATTCATTAGGCTGGGACATAGACTCGCACTTGTGGCAAACGCACCACCTACAGTTCCCAGCACGCCACTCATTGCTGAGAAGATCCAAATCGGGTTGTGGTGTTAACAAAATCATCTCCATTGAAGTGAAGAATATACGACTAGTTTTGTATGGTCCATCCCACTTTCGAACACTTGAAGAAAACTTTGACTATTTTCTTCTCAGCACCTTGTTTTGTTTGAAAGCATGAAAAGATAGCACACGTCTTTGTCACTGAATCTGTCACATAAACAGCAATTTCCAGGCATTACCTCAACCATAAATTAAGGGTACTGTCTGTGAGATACTGCTGTTACACTGCAAATGGCTATAGCCAGATTAGGACAAATAAAAAATTATCCAAATTGTAGCCCTACAAGAGTTTAGAAAAACTGCAATTTCAGTTGAATTGAGATGTTGTTTGATAAAAATAAACTCAATCTATTTGATCTAAACCTGATAATAATAATAAGTTGACTTTTTCATTTCGGTAATTCTCATTTTGCACATGCTTTAGACCAATAGAGCCCCACACATTGACGTTTTGAAGCAGTCGTACCATACCTTACCAACTCGCCACAGAGAAAGAATGTATCCTTCCCACCCATGGTGACATCACAGCAAAGTTGCCGTTTTTATTTTCGCAATTGAATGAGTGCCAGATTTGCCGAAAGTGAACGAAAGTTTGCAAGCGTGTAACTTAGTAGCCTGTTGATATTTTTTACGATTTGTTGGTCAGGGAAGTTTGTTAGTGTCATCTCTTTGGTATCTTAGGTAAATTTAGCAAATTTATTTTCCTGTCAGAGGCACTTTAACCTATCTCAACATAAAATGACAAAATTTTTGATACTGTATCCAAGAAAAAAGTATGCAGAGCAAAAATCCAAAATGGCCGCCATTTTCCATGAAAAATCAGATTTTTAGCCATAACTTCACTATTTTGTGGTTGTTTTCACTGATTCTGGTGTCCAACCCTATGTTTATGGGGTCAGGCAATCTGTTAGTGCATATCAGAAAAGTCACTGACAATTGGAAGTTGACTAAATGCTAATTTAACGTTTTTTCTCCTTTATTTGGTTATTTCTTTAAACACAGTTTCAATTTCAGGGGCATTGTTTAAAATGTAACATGGTTCTCTTAAGAGAAAAGACTGAAGTTCCTGAAACTGTCACATTGACAATCTGTTGCTCCATGGTGTCCTGAATGTCATCAGTGCCAGGTGGTCGCTGCCAAGTTTCATCTCCAGTGCCAGCACACGTCAGATGTTTCATCCCCATTATCGTCCGGAATGGCCCGTTTCGATGAGTCCGATTCGGTGAGTCCGATCCCTTAACGGGGGATTTTTTCAATTTTTTTTTTTTAATTAT